>NC_082344.1:51706648-52391505 GCF_027477595.1 Haemorhous mexicanus | reverse complement strand
GAAAATAAACAGTCCATAATACAAGTATGTTTTGCAAAATTAAAAATATGCTGGTATGTTTAAATGACCTTCTCTACTGGTTTTGCATGAGCAGGTTGTTACAAGTTGTAGAAGCTTGACTCAAGCTTATAAATCTAAAGTTGGAAAATATATACAAACTACCCTTATGAATGTGTCTATTATATTTCTGAAACTGCAGCATTTAAAAGTAATATAACTAATTCTAATTTGGTAATTACAGATTTGCAGTTAGAAAGCATGTGTTAAAAGGAATATAGGGACAGTGCTTACCATTTTAAGTTTTGACTGAGGAAAATAAAGAAATCTCTGGCATTTTGTGCTCTCTTACATCTTAAAATGAAAGCAGTTTTTTAGATGAAGTTATGTGCCCTTTCCTATTGTTGTATCTGGTCTCTTCTTTAGGAGATGCAAGGGATGAAATTTTGGCTCCCACCACATGCCATACAGAAGTGAAATCTACAGACACGTGCCTCCAGTCCATGTCTATTTTTCCTCTTTTCTTGATGTAGTAGACATACCATGTAACATTTAGTGAACTTTTGCACTAACCAATTTTGCCTTTTGGGGGTTAGGAGTTTATTTTTCTTATGTTCGTATGTGAGCACTCTGAGTGCATCCCTTTTTCCTCTTCATGGTAGGTGTTTAGTGAAACCAACAGTACAGAACAAGATGGTTACTGCCTTTAGGTCATGAGAAAGAGCAAATTTAGGTTCAGGCAGTTTCCCCTTGTTTTGGAAGGAGACAGTCTGAATCAACCATTGGTATGAAAAAGGGGTCAACAAGTATACTGTTCAGATGGAAATGTGTATAGAAATACAGGAGATTCAGGGCAAAAAAAGTCTATAAATGAAAGAGAAAAGGTCAGCTAAACGTGAAAATTACTTATTCTTCCGAGATGGATTATGGGGTTGGTAAGCATAATCACGTCCTTTGAGTACCCTTAGCCATACATTCGTGAGGGTAGACTTTTTCTGTGGGGACAAAACCTTGATAAAACGTCCACAATCCTTCTGTCTTGCTATTTTGAATAATTAAAGGGACTGCAACTGAACATGGACCTTTTCTTGGCCTTCTTCCACAGCCTGGCTTTTACCCATCATATCTGCCAGCTCCAGTTTTAAATTTAGCACAACATGGTAGCATGGTATAGCATAGATTCATGACTAATGGATACATTTAGGAAATGCAGTTTACAGCTAGGCACCGTTTGCAGTGAAATTAAGACATTTGGATTTCAGGTGATTTTCCACGGTGTCAGTATAAAAATCCTCCTATATTCAGTACAGGCAAGAATTTCACTCACTCTTTTGCTGTATAATTTATTGCATGCAAAAGAGAGAGTGTTGACTTAAAGGATTTTCTTATTGACCTTTACATATGATGTCAGGAAATCAAACAATTCCAAAGCTTCTTTCTAATGGTTGAGACAAAATGGCCCAGGAAAATGGACAGAACAGGACTATGCAGAATAAAATTTTGAGAAAGACTTTTGCTCTACAGGTGAGGCTTGCAGTGCTCAATATACAGTAAACAGTGCAGTGAAATGCTTGAGATGTAAAGAAGTCATATCCAATGAATATAAAATATGATAATCATCAATGCAGAAGGAACTCAAACAGATGTTAGGAGACATGAGAATCATAGTTTTTAACAAATAGCTTCAAAAAAAATGACTCATGTACCAGATAATGGAAATAACAATTACAGTATAGCATACAACAATAAGGGAATGAGTCATAAACCACTTGAATCAGAGAAGAGAAACATAACTGACAATTTTGTGGTGAGGAGAAATGCAATGAGTGATAGTTCTGAAAAACCTCTGAGTAGTGAAAAGCAACTCTCTTGAAGGAGGAAAAAAGTCTGGCATTTGTTGTATAGTTCCAAGTGTTACTTTGGTCATTCCATGCTAATGTTACATGAGGCATTTCCATTTTCTCCTTACTGACCACATAGGAAGGGTGATTCTCCATTTATTCTATTTAACTCATGATTGTGAGCACTGAAATGTCATTGTAATGGCTAAATTATTATCTCAAAGAATGGACAAGATGCCTTTGACTGGACTTGGCAGAGATCAGTGGAGCTTGGAAAACTGAATTTGTGTGAGCCCCAAATCCTGTTCCTAGTTTCATCACTCTAAACCTGGTTATATAGGGAATGACAGAAGGCAAGCACAGATCCTGTGCCCTGTTTCATAGTACTACATGGCACTGACAGATCCCCAGGCACAACACCACTCACCTTTTGACTTGACTCTCATGTTTCTGTACATAAAAACAAACATGAAGGGAAGTGAAGCCTATTTGACATCCATTTCTTTTACATTAGAGTCTCTAAAATTTGGAAGGATTGCCAGAGGAGAAGTAGTTCTTGTGGGAAACTTTTATTGACTTTCTTCATGTCTCTGACTACACAAAATTTGAAATTCATCGTGCTTAGGCAGTTAAGTTAGTTTGGGTGTGAACTGAAATGATAGAAAATATTTAGGGAACTTGCAAGACAGTGCTCTCTTGGAGTGAGTTAGCATTCTCCCCATGCACTCAGATACCAGTAATGTAAAGCCATAAGAACTCGGGTTAATGTAAGACAACCCTCAAAACTTCACTTACTGTCACATGCCTGAAAAACACCAGGTTGACTTCCAGCTCTGCCTATTTCTAAAGCTGTGTTTCCAGATAAGAGAGTAAGATATTTCTTTTTTATTTTTTCTTTTGGTCTGGTTTTGGCTAAGAGAGTGTTTATTTTCTTCTTAGTAGCTAGTACAGGGCTGTGTCTGGGATTTAGTGTGAAGGTCATATTGATAGCACACAGATGTTCTGGCTGTTCTGGGTATTGCTTACACTGAGTCAAGGACTTTTCAGCATCTCCTGCTCTGCTAGTGAGGAGCAGCACAAAGAACTGGGAGGGAGCATAGATGGGACAGGTGATCCAAACTGCTCGAAAGGATATTCCACACTACAGTATGCCACAGATAGTATATAAACTGGGGGAGTTACCTGAAACTGGGGCCTATCACAATTCTAGGATAGGCTTGGTGTTGGTCAGTGGGTAGTGAGCAACTTCTTTTTCTTGGGTTCTCTTACTCTCTCTCCCTCTCCTTAGTACTAAAATGATTATTGTATTGTGTTTCAATAATTAAATTGTTTTAATCTCAAACCAGGAGGCTTGCTTTTTATTTCTGAATCTCCTCTACACCAGGGGAGAGTGAGCCAGCATCTGCAGGGTACCTAGATGCCAGCTGGGTTTGAACTACATCCGCTTTTTTCTTTTGTCTCCAAGTCCAATTGGATGTAGCATCTAACCCCTCTGTACTCAGGTTTCTATCTGTTCTGCTTCCATGACACAGAAAGAATCAAGATTCCTGCAGACCTGATCCTGGAATCACATTCCTTAAAATAAGAGAACCTAGACTACTCCCACTTACAGCAAAAAGAAGGGGAATGCAGGAAGTCTGCAGTGTGGATCATGGCATAGATGAAGAAGCAGAAATTATTTTGTTATTTTCCTATAGTGCATACCAGTTAAAAAAAAATGCTGCAGCTTTTTTCACTTAAATTTTTATATTTGTATTAGACTGCTAATTTAAGTATTTTGATAAAACAAATAATGCCTGAAGCTTGACTGAGACTTAATTCTAGAAAAGACTGACCATATTAGCCAGAAGTATCAAAATAATGGTTGAGAAATGCAGTTCCAAAAGTTTTTCAGGCAATGACTAGACCTGAAAGAGTTTCTTGGCAAGCCTTCAATCCTTTCAAAATATATTCTGATTCTATTATCAGGACAACTTGTATGTGCATATGGAAAATGATAGTGTGAGCTTTGTTATGTGCAACCTAGGAAATTGGAAAAATGTCTCCTAACATATTGTACAGTTCTGGAATACCTATTTTTCTTTCAGTAACAATTTTTTTTTAATGTGTACATCCACAGCTTCTGAAGATGCTTGAACTTGCTTTTTACTTGATTCTTTTTTATAAAATATTTTCACACCAGGACTATCAGAGAGTAGAGAGGAAATGTTTCAAAACTAAACTGGTAACTGATAGATTGTAGCTTTTTCTCTTATGCTATTTTCTGGCTTTCTGGTTGATTCCCATTGTGCTTATAGTATTTTACGGAGTCAAACCAGAGGAAGTTGATGCAAAACAGTTTTTTATTGCAATAGGAATTAAAACTGTATGAACTAAGGGAAAATATAGCATATAATTTTTAGTTTCACAATGCATCATGCACAATTCAGGTAAAATGAGGAAAACATTTTTTAGACAAAGCTAATGCAATAGAACATCATGCAATTTTCTTCAATTGTTTTAGCAAAACAGAAGATAAACAAAGTTAAACATGATGGTTATTTTTTTTTAATCCCACAAATAAAGTACAGAATTTTGTTTATTTAGTTTAGGAAAAAATGCAACATCTAAAGTGAAATGAAGGAAAACAATATTCACAAAAAAGTTAAAAAAGAAAACAGAACAAAAAAACCAACCAACCAAACAAACAAACAAAAAAAAAGGTTTCTCTTTCCTAACTATAGATCTTTCATAAATTTTGAAATCATGTGTATTCACGTTTGGTATTTGTCATTAGATAGATTACACTGTGTAGGATATATACACTGCCTGCAAGTGTCAGGATGTAAAATCAGTCAGAAATACAAATGTATGTCTGAAAACTCAAAAATTATCTTTGATACCAAGCTAAGCATTCAGTTTTTTCAGGACCTCATATCAAAATGTTGTACTAGCTGAAAAAAACCCAAAAACTAACCAAACAGAAGAAGTTAATGGAGTCTGGTGTTACAGGAGAGGGAAGGTGGCATGGCAAACTCCTGGTTGGGAACATGAGTTTCAGTGTTCACACTAACTACTGGAAATAAAAAGAAACATTTTGAAGTTCTTGGCCTCTGCAACATACTTAAAGGATTTTACTCGGGGAAAATCAGCACTTTCTTGTAGTCTGCTGTATGGGAGAGTCCAGAATTACAGAAATGTGTCTGATGGGGAAAGTACCAGGGACTACAGATCTATAAATTTTATTTCATGTAAACTTCCCCCTCATCAAGTGTGTACCAGCAGAGCACCTTGAGAGTGTGAGAACATACTAATACTGTAATGCATTGCTCTCTTCAAATACCAAAAGGAAGCAGAAGCAGGAAAGAAAGGTCTCAAAACTCTAAGAGAAACCTAAAGACAGGTTAGAGGGCTAGGCCACCGTGGCTTGGCTGACAATGAACTATTGCAAAATTCTACACAGATTTCATGATTCTTTATAATGTTAGAATTTTGAACAGAAAACATATTTTTTTCATACTTGTCCTTTAGTCAGCATGCTGTGAGTGACTCCAAATTACATGGAACTGCAAAGACAATGGAGCTAATGGAGGAAGCACAGCTGAATTAATAAAGAATGCATGTACAAGTGAGAGGTAGTTTCTAGGCACAGTAGGAAGTCTGAGAGACATCTTGATTTTCCTAATTGGGTGAAAAATAGATCACTCATCCATGCTCCATGCTGGTTATCAAAACACTTATACTGAAGCCCAATTTACTTTTAGGGGCTAATCAGGAGAGAAGAGTTTGCAGGAAACTCCCTTCAAAATGCACCTGAGAGAGAACCAGATCTCAGTATATGTAAAAGGCAAAGTGCCTATGGTAGGCAGTGGAACTGTGCTAGGCAATGTGGCTGATAAAATTAGCTTCTATTTCTGGCTATCTTAGTTGCCAGTTTTCTGCTCTGAGCTAGGGTATTTTCCTCTAAGACTTGGGGACACTCAAGGCCAGACTTGCTGGTGCTCTGAGCAACCAGGTCTAGTGGATGGTGTCCCTGCCCGTGGCAGAGAGCTGGAACAATATTATTTTTGAGGTCCCTTTCATCCCAAACCATTTTAATTATTTGACTTTCTTGAATGCAAGTTTTTAATATTTTTCCTGCAAATGTCAATATTCTGACACCTAGTAAAAGAGAAAGCAGTCCTTATTTAGTTTTGCAACAAAAAATCAAAACATAGTTTTGTTGACCTGGGAGTAGTGTGGGAAGGGTAAACCAGGGAAGAAGAAAGCATTTTGGTTTTGTTTGGGGATTTTTTTCCCTACATTTTATGATATACATTAATGAACATCCTACAGAACTCAAATTTATTCCTAGATGTTGGCAAGACTAATTCAGGCAGATGTGGTTTCCACTAACTCTTTCCCACTTAGCTCCTGAATCCTGGACCAACCTTCTTGTTTCTCTGCTGGGTCTGCCCTAGGCATGAGGCTGAGAGCATGAGGCTGAAATGGTCAGAGTGTGGGGCTGTTGGCAAGCACTCAATAATGATTACATGGAAAAAAAGCCTTATGAAAACTTTCAGTTCTTTTGCTGGTACAAGTTTTCATGAATGCCTCTGCAAATGGTCCCTTTCATATTGCCATTGGGAAGTCGAGAATGAAAATCATGGTTCACATAAAAAATAAAAGTATTAGATTTCTAGTTTTCCTTTTCATTTGTGGCAGCTTTGTCTACCAATGTTGATGTCAAAAACACCAGGTTTATGGTGCACTCACAGTGAACATTTAAAGAATGATATGTCATTTGAATTTTCTCCCAGTACATTCAAAATTATAAACCATGGCCAACTCTTTGAAAATGATTTGACATCTTCAAATCTATATAAAGTATGGAAAGAAAACATCAAAAAATTAGATTAGTTTCTGTATCATGAAAAATAGCAGAATTTGATCAGAGATCTTCAGTCAAAATGAATTCTCAACAGAAAATATGTTCTCCATGGAACTGGCTGTACTTTGATTTTATCAACTTTTTATTGCTTTACCTATTTTTTCATGAAAAAATATTCTTCATGTAGAAAAAAAAGAAAAGTCTTGGTACAAGCCTAAGCAAAGCAATGTGACGGATTTATTTTAATTCATTTTTAAAAATAATCTAACCAATGCAATTGGAAAATTAATATTAAGACAAAATTGGACAGTGTTATGCAAAATTTTATTCCACGTCACTCTTGCTGACATCGCTAACAGAAATGCTTGGCTGTACATACAAATTCTCTGCTTGGTTAGTCATGCCTGAACCTGAAAATCAGAGCTGGGGGAGAAATATATGTGAATTCAACCTTTACAAATAACTGTATTTAGATATATATTCAAAATACAGTGAAATTCTTTTAATTTTTCTATTATATAACTATGCAATTATCTGTAAGTACATTTTAGAAAGAATAAGAGGGAGTTTGTTTTGATTGTGAAATTCCGAACCTAAAAGTTACAAAATTTACTTTCAAAAGAAATTGTACAGAATAGTATTTCCCCGAAATATTGAATCAAAACAATTCCTGTTTTTTTATGAACAAAAAATAATAAATATTTGTGTGCATAATATCTGGCTACCTCTAAAGAACACTGCTATTATTAATAGGAATGTGTGTGTGAGCTTGTGTCTGTACATGCAAAGTACCTCCTGCACTTCTGAAATCAATAAAAAAGGTTTCACTCAGTATGGAAGAACCAGCAAAGCACAACTTATATTCAAGATAACTTTCAAAATAATAAACCATTCCATGGAGCAGGAGGGAATTATCATATTTGTCTGCTCTGAGTACTGTATTAATGTGAATCTGTAACTGCTTGCAGCCATCAGACCTGTGCTGCTCCCTGATGACTCTGCTGTCTAGCCCCACTAGACTCCATCAGCTATCAAGAAGTTGCAGGCTGTGTTAGAAAGGCCAGCTGCTGTCCACATAACCCTGCTGTGGAAAGATGAATTCTCTGCAAAATAAACCTCTTCTTTCACTTGTTGAGATCAATTTTTGGTGACTTGTTTCTGCAGTAAACAGCTAGTTACATAGGAACATGAGCCATCTCTGCAGTCTACACTGGGATGGGGGTGAGATGCACGGCCAATGGGAGAAGGAAGCTGCAGCATCTCCTGATGCATTTTCTGACTTGGGACTATCAGTGGATCATGATGCTTTTAGTGATATGTACCACAGAGAGAATTTGCCAGTGAGGCAGGAATGGCCAATTGATTTAATTAATTATCCTAAGGGGGTCTGTAGCATGGCATCTGTAATGAAAGATATGGTGGCCTTAGGTCTTCTCACAGTTTTGCTTTGTGAAATACTGATCTTTCAAGAGCTATGCAGACAATTATCTACCTTAACAGAGACACAAACTTCCTTATTCATTTTATTTTCTGTCCCTATCACTCTTGCCTGCAGTGGGACTCTCACATGGAGAATAAAATTTTAAAGAATTTGATTGCAAAACTTCATTTTTCCTTAGAGCTAGTAAAAGATAATGCAATTCTGCAAAACTGTTTCTCATTACTTTTTTCATTCTCCCGGTCAGATTCCCCAGTGAATTCTGCTTCCCTTTCTGGTAATTTGAGCAGAAGAAATAATATGATACATAATCAAGGAACATCTTTCAATAGAAAGCATATTTCATTAATAACAGATTCATCCATGAGGTAAGAGTAATATACTTTTGTGGATATTGCTGTTCAAGTGATTGTAGGTTTTGTTCCAAAAGGATGATATAGTTGTCTTCTTTTGTTTGATATCAGACTAGAATCTAATCTGTTTCATTTGTGACCTTATCTTTCCATTGCCACAATGTTACATTACAATTTGTTGATTCTTCTTTAAGGATATCTAGAATGTCATTTATGTGTTAAATAAACTAAAGCCATCCAAACCCATCAGGCCTTTATAGACATATCATTTTGGTCAAATTCTTCTTTCCACTGAAACAATAGACTGTTGCCAATTTGCTTGACAAAGGGAATTAAATTTATCAAAGCCTAAACTAAGTCTTTATCTTGGTGGAACCTCTGTTCCCCTGTATATACAAATAACAGTTTAGAAGTACTTCAGTCTTTTCAAGTTAGATGTTTTCAAACATGAACAGCATGGCTATTTCTTCTGGCAGGGAATCAAACTTCTTCAAAGGGATCAAATCAAAACACTCAGAAGCTTTTGAATTTCTGTTCTGGCACAGTTTAGGCAAATATGAACATTTTACATTCAAAACCACGTTAGAACTCAATATGCCACTTGCTGCTCATGTGTCCACATTTCTGTGACAGATACTCTCTCACATACAAGCTTTTCCAGAGTTTTCTGACTTGCTTGGTTTCAGAGAAGTCTTAATAAGACACTGTGAACAATTTCTTACATGCTCCATTGCTTTTTTTATCTCCTGTACAAAAAGATCAGAGATAAAGCATACCAGAAAGCATTGTGAAAGAAAAATTTCTTTGCATTCAAATGTGCCTAGGAATGTAAAGTGATGGAATTCTATGAAATACATCAAGTAACAAACATAAATATTCTATTAACATCTCTTTTATGTGTGGGATAGGAAAACAAATATAATATTTTAGAGCAGGAGAAATTTAAGTGACAACATGCTCTGTAAAATCTTACATCATTTTCTAAACATCCATTACTTTTAATATCCATTTCATAACTAGGGGTGGCAGGTGATCAGGAATGGTTGGAAAGCATGCCTGCCTAGCTATATTGAAGTTAGGAAATATGGCAGTTCTCCTAAATCCTTTTGTGACTCAGTCCTTTCATTTTACAGTGAGAACTATTCTTACAGTTGCCCAGACTTTAGACACACATAACATTTTGGGAGCTGTTTCAAGGAAAGGGATTTTTTTTTTCAATATTTGCCCTCACAGCATGGTTTGGAGCCCTGGATTTCCTGTGGATGTAGGTGTTTGGAATTCCCTATCAGCCCAAGTACAGGTAAGAAGAGTCATCTTATCTGACTCTTCCTTAAGAGGTCATCAACTCTTTCTCTTCTCCTGGAAAGGAGTTTAGGTGTTTACTTTGCAAGAGTTATTCTCAACTGCCACATGGATTGAATCCAAAAGGTGAGTGAATCAACAGCAAAAAATGTCAACATCAATATCAGGTATATCTCAAAGTGTCTAATTTATACCTGAAATTATTCTGATATGTTTGTTGGCATCTATCTGATTGTTATGTGCATATTTTAAAAGCCTGAAAAACCTAGAAAAATGTTATGTGCATATTTTAAAAGCCTGAAAAACCGAGTGTATTTCAGCACTTTATTTGCCAAAGTAGTGATGAGTCATAGTAGTGAGTACTGATAAAATAGTGAAAGCTTTTATACAGATTTAGTCTCAGACACTTTGGAAACTGTAGTTTTAAATCCTCCCAGATCTCAGTATTCCATTGATAACTAGAAATTAGATCAGGGTGCAATTGGAGTGGGGCATGAAAGAAAGCAGGACCTATAGAGAGGAGAGGACTTTATCATTTTTCTAATTGTTAGAGGAGGTTAGGAAGAAGTACAGACCTAAATGTTGGTCCTTTCCCTGAAAGAGGGTAGCAACCTGTTGTGGCAGCCTTACAACCAGATCCCTTGGACTTCCTCCCCTCTTCTCAAGAGCTTGGTGCTTTCTTACTGATTTCCAGGATGAATTTTTATTTCATTCTGTTTCATGGATTTATTTTGAAATATTTTTAATGGCCCATTATTTCAGATGGAGTTTGAAGGGGCATAATTTGAGATAGCTCTTGCCCCATAGACCTTATAGTTTACAGACCAGACCCTCCTCTTCCACAATCTGACGTTTTTGTTCAAACCTTGCCTTTTAGATGATCCTAAAAGAGCAGCCAGTCCTGCTTGAGCAGTCACATAAATAAATATGCCTGCTGGATTTACTTCCAGAAAAAAAAAGTGAAATTTTTCTAAAGTACTGGGCTGTGAATTTCTTCTTTTTTTTCAAGTAAAAAAAAAAAAAAACTACAAATCAACAACCTAGCCAACCGAACAACTAAACCACCACTCCCAACAAAACTCCCACTTCCAAACAAACAAACCAAAGCACACCAGAAAAGCCCTCCCCTTTCCTGTCATGGTCACATTTCTGCACGAAAATCCTAAATCCACAAATTTCCTTTCCTGGAAAAGGAAGAATGATTTTATTTTGTTGTGTTCCTATATTGTTTCAGTTTCCACAGCCATTCTGTATTCTCCTGCATTATGGCTCAGTCTCTGTGTTCATTTTTTTTTCCTAAGTCTCTGCCTTCTCAATAGATGCTAAAAGCAGACTCATTTATCATTCCAATAAGTGAATCAGTTAATCTGAACACTGACTTTCAGAATACTAATTAGAGAATACTTATTTATAGGCATCAAGCAGGATTTTTTGAAACTATGTGGGCCATGTCCAGATGACTTAAGGAACTAGAGGTATCTTTTAAGGAACTAAAAGTTGAGTGGGAGCTGACAGCATTTTTCATCTCCTGAATCTGGGTGCTGACCCCTTTCAGCTGCATCCTAATGCAGCAACGGAATGAGATCCACCTATGTTCTTTTCTCCAACCCCACCATCTTAGTTTCCATGGGACAGAAATTCAAGGCTTGGTACTGAAAGGAGTCATGGAGGGCACAAACAGGTCACTTTTGGGTACTAATGGTGAGTGGTG
The DNA here is from genome assembly GCF_027477595.1 of Haemorhous mexicanus. Lineage (NCBI taxonomy): Eukaryota > Metazoa > Chordata > Aves > Passeriformes > Fringillidae > Haemorhous > Haemorhous mexicanus. The sequence continues at coordinate 52,380,014 of NC_082344.1, read as the reverse complement.
CTGAAGGTGCTAATGACTTCTGTTCTTCCATGAAAAGGCAAAGACTTCAGATAGAATAAAGCATCTAAGCCTGGTGGTGGTGCAGACCAATGTCCTGGGCTGTGGCTGTCTAATGCCAGGGTCTGTAAGAGCCAAAAGAGCACTACATGTGCACTTAAAGTTTCCCGTGCACCCAAGGATTTGGTTCTGCACAGATGAAGAAGTGCCTAAGCTTCACAGGACTGAGCAGCTTGTGCTGTCATTCCTGCCAAAGCCCTGCTTTCAGTAACTATGACATCTTCTGCATAAATCTTTGCTGTACCTTGCAGATGAAATAGATGTTGTCTATCACATGTCAAACACCTTCGGGCAGGATTTTTTTCTTGTGTGATCTCCCATTCTTTGGTCACACAGCATTAGATCATTTAAGTATCTGAACACCACAGTTCACACTGTATCACTGTATTTGACAAAGCTTCCTCTGTCAAAGCACGTGGGAGAGAAGATTAAAATAAGGACACACAACTGTGTGTGGGGGATGCAGAGCAAATAGAAATGAAAATTCTGATTCCAGCCTTCCCTGTGTTTTGTAATAAAATACAGCAGTCTATTGGATTAGGGTGATAGTAGCTATTGAAATTGGTCCCTGCAGGCAGGAGAAAATGCTTTTTGGGAGAATGGACTGATTGTGAGAGTAAGGACCTGTACTCTCTTCTGTCATAGTACAGATAGGAGCTCTTCCTCTGACATCAAGCAAAACTCCAAACTATTAAGAAAAGGTGAAGCTTAGAAACAAGCTCTGTTCAGTTTGTTTGTTTTTTTTTTTTTTTTTCTCTTAGCCCAGTGTTTTCAACTGATTATGATTAAATAAGTGTATGATTCTTATTTTGACCTGTCCAAATTCTTTTACGAACTTGGGTCTTATTCCAATGGTCACAGGAGAAGAAACTGTTCCTTAAGTGCTTTAATATTTTTATTCTAATGACTTAATAGGGGCATGAATATAAGAGAAATAATTGAAAGACAACCAAGACAACCACATTTGCAGAAAATTAAAATTTTCTGAATAATCATTGCTGACTTAGGAAAGCCTTTTTTATTTTGGTGTAAAATTATAGTAAATTTAATGAAGAAGTAAATTTTGAATTCTTAAAAATAAAGTACCTCTTTCTGGCATAGAAATCATGAGGGGCACTTTCTGAAGTGCTCTATGATGACCTGGAATTGTTGTATTTTAGTCTTACTGAACATTTGGGAATGTTCAGGAATGCTTTGAGTTTTATTTTTAGGGGAAGAAGAGAGCTATTTATTGCCTGTTCTTAAAATGGACAGGTAAAAAACAGTAGCCCTACTTGTTTATTTTTGGATCTGTAAATGCAAGCACACAGTTTCTATAGATACCACTGGGTAATCCAGCAGAAATGTAGGCTGCTCTGTATGGAGAGCTCAAACACAAGACAGGCCAACCTGCTCAGGGAGGCTGCAAATGTCCCTTTTATGCTACCTCTATGACTCATGCTTTGAGAAGTACATTTGTTACTGTGAAATTTTCAGACGTTTATTCCAAATCAATTTAAATCTGAAAATTTCAGCATACTGAAATGGATCACTATCCTTTGCTTCAAAAATAAACAGAGAATAAAAAGCAATTTCACAACTGCTTAAGAGTGCCCATGTTTGAAAGAGACCACAAGAAGGAGACTTTTGTATCAATTAAAATGTGTTCCCTGCTCCTTCTTCTCCTTATTGTCACGAGGTGGCCTTTGAAGTCTGTGTTGATAACTTAGGAAAAGTGGGTGATGTCTGGGAAACAAAATGAGCCAGCATTGAAATTCAACTGCCCCTGGCTCAAAATATTTCCTTGTATTAGCAGAAGTCCATGCTACATCCTAATATGTAAAAGGAAATGTTCATAGAGCAATGACCAAGAAGAATGCAGGGAACACTTCTGAGCTTCTACTCAGACATAGAGAGCCACAATTTTTCTGCAGACACTGAATTTGTTTTTCTGGGCAAGATGAAGTCCAGACACAGTTATAGTCAGCATTGAGATGTATGGAAAGACATTGTTAGGATGCCGTGCTTGTTTTGTCATTTTCTCATTCAGTTTTCTCTATGTTCATCTTAAAAATATATCTTCCAGCTTTAGAGAGTCTATTAGATCCGAGGATTGGGTCAAATTCCTGCCATTAACAACAATAACAAAGGAAAGAAAATATTGGCAAGTACCAATTTCTAAATTTTGCAAGAGATTTTACTTTATAGAGAACAAATGCATGCAAATACAGTCAAGTTGTCTTTATTTCATTGGTCTTAGAAGTGGAGCAGTTAAATTTTTTTTCTGTCAATACAGCCATTAACTGCAGTTAAAGGACACCCAATAAAGAGACAATGGTACATTGTCACTTATAAGCATGTCCTTTTACTGGTAAGCTTTTTAGTATGTAAACTCAGTTTAATAGTTGGGACTTCATAAAAGAAAAAAAAGGAGTAATCAAACATACTTTAAAAAATTTTGCTGGTATTTATAGGTCCACCATCTTAGGTACCCAGTTAAAGCATCAGAGATTCATTTGGTGTATCAAGAAAAAAGTTGCAGATATATTTTTCCAGTTACACCAAACTAGAAATATTTGTTCTTTTACATAAATAAGACTGCGAGGCTGACAATGATTACTTCAAGTTTAATTAGCTAATTGATCTTCATTGCCTTTGTCTTCTGTCTTCCTTACTGCTTTTGCACCTTTCATGCGCAAATTTATCTTTGGCATAAGTACACTGGCCTTCAGCCAAAATATCTCAGAGTTTTCTATTGGATCTTTCAATTTTCAGCAGCCTGTAAGCAGTCAGAAATTTCATGGGATCCTCCAAGAATAAATCAGATGTGGTACCCAAAAAAGTTGATGTAGCAATAGTGGTTTTTTTTCTCTATAACAGGTTAGAAAATGGCAGTGCAGGTGGTGCTCTGCTCGAATCTTTCAGGACCAGTGATGAATGATGAAAGGAAACAGGAAAATTCATGTTATCCATAAGTGGCTTAAGGACTGGTGCCATCAGCTGAATTTAGGGTTTTTTGATCATGGGGCAGCTTTTTGGCACCAGGTCTTCTAGAGTCGGATGGGCTTCATCTATCTAGAAAGGGCAGAAGGATTTTAGCCCATGAGCTGGAAGAGCTGATTGAGAGGGCTTTAAACCTGGTTCAAAGTGGGTAGGGGATGAAATCAGGCTCTTCAGAGATGAGCCTAGGGGTTTTAAGCCAGACTGGGGGTTTGTCTCTTCTCCCAGTTGACTAGCAATAGGACAAGAGGACACAGACTGAAGCTGCACCAGGAGAGGTTTACGTTGGCTATTAGGGAGAAGTGAAAAGAAAGTCACAGAAACAGTGACAGGGCATTGGAAGTCAAATGTAGTCACTATCTCTTGAGGTGTTTAAGAAATTACTTTATAGGGCATTTGATGCCGTGGTCTTGTTGACAAGGTGGTGTTAGGTCACAGGCTGGACTTCATGATATCAAAACTTCTTTTCCAACCTAGCTGATTCTGTGATTCTGTGATCATCAGTTTTTTGACTCAATAATATTTTCCATCAGAAAAATCCTAAATTCCCTCTTATTTTCTAAGGCTGAAGGACACCTGCATTATATTCAGAGCCCATCCAACAAAAAACACCAATATTTTCTACCCTAAAGGTATTATTATTATTATTATTATTATTATTATTAATATTATTATTACTATTGCATACAGACTTTCTCTAAATTTCGCCCTGAGTTGAGCAACCTAGGGATCCGAAAAAAATGCAAATGAGGACAGTAGAAAGAAATAGTTCTGTAGCAGAGAAACAACCCTGGGAGTACCTTCTAAACTGGTAGTGGCAGTAGGAGGTCTTCTCGTGGCCAAGCAATCTTTTTTTCTGAGTTTCTGCAGAGTTAGAACAAAATGACAGAGCAGCAGCCCTTGGCTAATTGCTACAGGGCATTTTAGCAGTGATTTACAGTGGCATATTTAAATGTATACATTAATTTGTACAGATAAAATACTAGGCTACCACAGAGATATTTTTATTGTGGATCAGAATAATAGCCCTGACTTATCCATATTGGTGACATTTCCAAGCTTGTGTATTGTTGAGAAGCTAACATCCCATTCAGTATTTGACAGCCAGGGAGTCAAGGCTGACAGTTACCATCTCTTCTATGCGGCGCCTAAGGCAAGGATTTGTCTCTGGTTTCATTTATTAGTTATATAACCCACATGCTATTTTTGAGCTATTAAAAAAAAAAAAAAAAGAAAAGAAAGAAAAGAAAAAAGTCAATGTAGAGAAAAAGAAATCCCCATCTGGGAATTACCCACCAGGTAGCTATACACAGTGGACTGATCTACATATGCATGTATTAATTTTCATTTAAAATGTTCGTGCCAGTGAAAACTGAGCCAATGAAACCTTTTAGGGTTACGTAACAATGATAAATGTACTGCAACAATTACAGGAAAGCACAGGACCCCTGAGATTTATGGGTTCTTTGTCTCTTTTTTTAAAACATCCTAACTAGAAAAGCTCAATTGCAGTGCAGCATCTATATTTTGCCACAAGATTTTGCTTATTTTATCTAATGCCTTAGTTTGTATGGCATGAGTCATGCCCAAATCATAAGCTGAATCTGAATCTTATATACTAACTGATTCCCAGTTTTTCTTACATTAATAAAGTGAGGAAAACAATGCAATGCCATAAGTTGTGACAGTGAAATCCGCACTCTCACAGTTGTATGGCTTCATTTGAGACTGGTTTAGGGGAAAGCAGTGAGGCCGACAGCAGGGGTCATGGAGGAATGAAACTGAGCTAAATAACAGCAAGTCAGATCAAGGCAAGTGTGGGTAAGAATGTCCCTTGTGCATGCTTCTGCCAACTGCCCCCTGTACACTGCAAGTGAGAAATGCAGCCCTCTTAGCCCTGATCTTGCTTTTGGCATTGTGCATCCTCCAGTCCCTGCGAGGGCACCCCCTTTTCTTTGCAGACAGATTTGCTCATCAGTGCTGTGAGAGATACCGTGGCATCATTTTGAATCTGCTGCACAGGCAGGCCACGGCTCTGCTTGTGCCAAAGTGTAGCAGAGACATAGGCAGCAGTGTGAACAAAGGAGATGGGAGGTTGGAGGACAAAGCAATAAAATAAATGAGACAGGGAAAGGAAAAGCTTGTGAAGCAATGTTTGGTTTAAATAGGTAAATGGATAGCTGCTTGTGGTGCAGCTGCCAAGTGCCACTCTCTGGTGGGATCAGAGGGGGATTCAGTCTGTCAGCAGGTGCTGCAGCTCATCCCTTCTCAGAGGACTGGCCTGCAGCCTTTTGCTGTCACAGGCAGTGTCCCATCTGCGGCTGTAAATTTGTCATTGTAGTGGAAACTGAGAAGACTTTCACCTTTTGAAAGTTTTGTGCAAGTAAACACAAGTTAGGTTTTGAAATTTAAGGTGAAAACTTCAGAGATCAGTTAAATTTAGTTTCCCGGCTATGTATCAGTTCTCTGGCTAAAGACACTCTAGGGAATATTTAAGTCAGGCTATCCAGATAAGTTTCTTTCTTTTGTTGTAAAAGAAGTATGATATAAAAAGCAGAGCCAGCAGAGCAAATCACCTTGCCTGTCACAGCAAGATACAGCTGAAAACCAGAAACACTTCAGCTTTGTCAGCAGAAGAACCTATGCATTATCTCTTACTGAAACTAACATTTTTTTACTCTACCTAATGATTAAACAAAGATGATAGCAGTAATAGAGCACTATCAGCTGAAAATAGTCTGAAAATGTAGTCTGCAAAACTCTGTCTCAATCATCAATATAGACATACCTGTTCCAGTGAAGAAAATAACATTTCACCGTGATGAAAATGTGAATCAGATTTTCAGGTTCAATTGTTTCATTATTTTGCTTTCTTTTCATTACTTCTGCCTATAGATCACAGCTTAGAATTTCATTTGGGCATTTTTGTGTGTTCAATGTTATACAGCTGCCTTCAAATTGACAAATGGGTTTTCTGCATACTTCCACGCAGTAAGTTAATTCTCTTGCTGCAGACCTTAATGAAATTGTCATTTTGCTTTGTTATATTTTGCTTTATTTTGTCATATTGAACACATATTTGATTTCACAGAATTATTTAGGCTTTAAAATACTTTCAAGATCACCGAACCCAAGCTTTGACCCATAACGATCTTGTCAATGACCACAGCACTAAGTGCCACACCCAATCTTGAACACCTCCAAAGGTGGTGACTCCACCACCTCCCTGGGTGGTCCATTCCAATGCTTGACAACCCTTTCTGTGAAGAAATTCTTCATCATGTCCAACCTGAACCTCTTCTGGCACAGTTTGAGGCCATGTCCTCTCATTCTGTCACTAGTTACCCAGGAGACCATCCCCACAAGGCTCCTACCTCCTTTCAGACAGTTGTGGAGATCATAGGGTCTGCCCCGAGTTTCCTCTTCTCCAGGCTAAACAGCTTCAGCTCTCTCAGCTGCTCTTTGTCAGACTTACTGTCTAGATCCTTCCCCATGCTCCAGCCCTTCAACGTTGTTCTCATTGTGAGGGGCCTGGAGCTGCAAACAGGACTTAATCTGTGTACTCCTAGTGCCAAGCACTGGGACAATCACTGCCCTCATCCTGCTGGCCAAACTATTGCTGATACAGACTGGGGTGCCATTGGCCCTCTTAGCCACCGGAGCACAGCTGGCTCATGTTCAGCCAGGAAAGGACCCCCAGGTCCTTTTCTGCTGGGAGCCTTCCAAAGACTCTGTTCGCAGCCTGCAGTGCTGTTGTCCTGACCCAAAACTTGGCACTTGGCCTTGCTGGACCTCGTATCACTGTCCTTGGCCCACTGACCCAGCCTGAAAGCTGAATTTCACCTGAGATGCTAAGTCTTACATGTCAGTATCAGAGTGCTTTTCTTCAGGTACAGATAGATAGAGACGATATATTCACAGTTCTAGATCATATATCTAGAGATTTATTTAGTCCATAAAAACCTCCAAACTGGGATTGTGTGACAAATATTCAGGTCTTCAATAAATTTAATTATGAGCACAATTTTTGCACCATCTTTTCCAAAATATTGTGCTGCTGTGAAATATCACTAGATAATATTCTATAGAATTTTCTTACTCTGGGAAGATTTCTCTGTTCTACCACTGCCCAAGACACAGATTGAGACCCACTGGTATATTCTTCTGTATACTTACAGACCTGCCTTCCCTGCACAGTGAAGAGGAAGTCAAAGTAAAATTGTCAAAATCAGGTCTCTGTAGAATTGTAACTATGATGTGATTGATTCCATTATCTAATATTTCAATGTGTCTAATTTTCCTTAAAGCTATGAAATGCATATATCCCTGCTCTTTGGAAAACATGAAGACACTTTGAAATAGAAGGGATCAGTTTAAGTTGAATAACAGGGGATTTTTTGTATACAACATAAGAATGAGGTTAGCCTCAGCTTATATACCCTACCTTACATCCCCTATCCTATTCCCTGAAGGGAATTAATATTATTTAATTCAGTTCACCGAATTATCTTGTCTGGTTATTTTGATTCACTAACAATTCTGCCTGCAATACATTCTGATTATTGGCCACATGTTGTGACAAATATTTGGCAGCCCATCTGTGCCATGACCTGCAGCTCAGTCTCAAAATTTTAGTGGTACATTGCTTCTTGTTAATTTAAATTTGTTTTCATGCCATTGCCTACAAGTCTGAACACAGCATACCATATGTAGACAAAAGAAAAAAAAAAAAACAAAAAACCAAAACCAATAAAACCCCCAAAGCTGAGCACATATATCTGAAATAACAGTCTGTGAGAGTGGTAGTCTAAAGAAAGTGAGTTCTTATCAGGGTCCTATGGCTCTAAGCCATACTGTAATGGCATTGTCTGCCTAGAGCTAGAAATCTTTTGGCAGTTTCCAGTCTCTTTGGAACTGTCAGTCTGATATGTGTGACAAGGTAATTTGCATAATTTTGCAGTGTTGTTGCATACCACTTGTTTAAAGAAAAAAGAGGGGGTTCATGTTCCATAACCTATTTTTTTTCCCTGGGAAGGAAAGCAGCAAACTCAGCAAGCAGCCCCCATATACGATGAATGTAGGAGTGCAGTGGCAGCCTTCACCCCTGCATTTATGGAGGCTTGAAACCTGTACTGTTCTAACAGCTTTGGCTTGGGAGCTGGCTCCAAATGCATATGTTGTCTGCCAGAAAACTCTTCTCTTTTTGCAGAAGTTTGAAAGAAAAACAATGTCCAGGCAAACACAAGATATGTGAGATTTGGGATGACTGCCTGCTCCCTTTTTTTTCTTGTGATAGTTTCCAAAAGCCCTTCGGTTGGTCTGCTGTGATCACCTCTCCAGTGAGAATAGAACAGAGAGGCTAAATCATACAACCATACAATGCTCTCAGGAGAAGCAAAGCAGTGGGGAAGGTCATTCATATCAAGGGGTGTAAATGAGTGCAGAAAGAAAACAGTTATTATGATGAAGCACTAGAGAAATCAGACCTAGTAGAAATATTTGGTATTTGTGCTGACACTTCTCAGTTTTACCTCAGCTTCAAAAGAAAAAAATCTCACAAAGAAATAACAGCAACCTTGACAGAACAAAAGGGGGAAAATTCTTTAGCTGAAATCAATTTTACATCCAATAATTTAGATAGGGAATTTGGACAGCCCTTATTTATATTTTGTAGGTACTCCAGAACAAACATATAATCAGTGAAATGGTTTATCTATAGTTCTCAGGTATTATAGGTGCCTTGAGGTGTTCAGTATAGTTCAGCCTAGACAGCAGAAACCCTTTACAAAATAATTCTATTCAGCCACATAACTCCAGCACTGGACAATACAAGGGACTCATTCAGAAATTTCATAGGAATGATTTCTACCCTGGGCTCACCTCCAAGTCTGTTCATCTGCAAATAATTTAGGCTTAATTTACATTACTGAACTAGAAAATGTTTATAACACACCTTATCACTGAGAGATGTAAGTATGACATAGTGAATTCGAAGATGTGACAATATTAGACATGCATGCAAGTATTTTTTAGATATTCATGAATAGCTATAGTGCAAGTTTAATTTAGAACCTATAGTGCTTTCTTTTACCAAACCCCAGAGGAGTGCTTGGAATGAAGTTGGCAGGAAGTAGAAAGAGACATTTTTTCAAGAAAACATAGGTATAAAACAAAAATAGTCAGGTAAAGGGATTCTTTGTATGGTCAGAATGTCTTTGAAAATTCCTCCTGTTGGATTTACAGTGATGCATTTCTGTGTGTTTTCATTTGAAAAAGAAGTGTAGGAAATTAGATTTTGGCTGCATTGATAGTGTTATGGTAGTACTAATTTCCTCCTTTTTTGTTACATTCTAGAGTACACAAATCTACACTGTGTAGAAGAAATTCAGCAGTCATAATGTTATCAATGTTAGAAAAATTTCCATGACCATGGTACAGCATAAGAAAAACAATCAAAATTTGCCAACACTTTAGCACATTGAATGGATTATCTTGTCTAAATAAAGCTAATTCTCTGAGGCCACAACTTGCTGTAAATAAGTGCTGAAACTTAATAGCACAAGACTAGATTATGATTTTGGTATGAATAATGAGCTAAAGGCCCTTCTCATCTTCCTTAAAATACTGCATGAAAAAACTGGTCTGTTTTCAAGCATTTTTTTCAAAACCTATGTAGGCTCTGCCCTCAGTAAAACCCTAGTGCCTACAACTCCCCATTCACAGCAGCTAATTGACTTTATTCCCAGCAGAAAATTGACTTCACCCTGCACCACCACATTGTGAAAGTGACAACCAAAACCTGCTCGGGGTCTTGAATGACACATGCAGAGTTGAATGTTGCCAGTCAAATGACGGATGTCCATGGTGAAGTTGATTCTCATGGAAGAAGGCAGAGGAGGGGCTGAGTACAGGAAATCTGTTGCTGTACAGGAGCACTGTGGCCTGGCATGCCTTCTTCCATGTGCTTCAAAAGCCTTGGTAGAAGTCTCATCAGGGTCACACACAAAAAGACAGTCTTTTTAAAGTGTGGGTATGTTGAGGTTGGAGAATCTGGTACTTTACAATGTAAATTCTTGGCAAGCACTGACTTTCATACCTCTTATCTTTTTATAGTTTGTATGGATTTGCAGAACTCTGAAAATAACAGTAGAACATGGCAGTGCAAATATTTGCCTTCATTCTGCATCCAGCATGAAATAAGGACACTATAACATACTGAGATCTAAAGTGTCAGCTCTTTTTTCTTTAATGAGATTTTTCTAGTTGTGGTGCATTAAAAAAGAAAAAAACAAACCAAAAAAAACCACAACAAAAAATTACATTTATAGATTATTACAGAAATATAAAGACAGAGTAAATATGTTTTAAACAATTTTAGTTTAAATGCAGTTTAAATGTAAGGCAACACATGAAATACACTGAGCACTGCTTCAATCTCAGCATCTATAATTTTTCAAATAATTTACAATGTTATTCTGCATTAATTTCTTTTCTGAGCAAAAATGTTTTTGCAGTTTTTGGAATTAGCAAATGTAGAGTTGTCAAAGTTTGTACAACTGACTGTTGTTGGAGTCCTAGACAGTCTGAATTCTAAATAAAATGCAAACCAGAAGGAGGATCGACCTTCAGCTTCCTCAAGACCCAAGAATTTCAAGCATTTTTTCCAGTTTTATGGATGTATTAGTACTTAAATATATGTATGTTTACTCCATTATCTACTCGTCACATAAGTGCCCCGAGTAGCCAGGACATTTTATTTTTCATAAATAATAATACTTTTAATGTTTGAAAAGCATAAGTAACACTACTCAGTTTTACTTGTCTCCTATGTTATGATGGCAATGCAATTCTGTATCTCTGATAACTCCTGCCAAATTGAAAATGTGATTTTTTTACTAATCAAAGCTGTAAAATCCAATGGTATCTTCCCTTTTTTTCAGTATTTCAGTACCTGACTTTGCAGTTGGTACCTTTTTGTGCCTTATCTGAGCTGTTCCCAGCATGGATTTTCTCATCTATCAGGTAGAAGCTAAACTGCTACCTATCTGCAGACCTTGTGGTCAGAACAGGCTATAAAAAAACGTAATAAGGATACATTTAAAAGAACAAAAACGTTTTCAAACACTAATCAAATAAAAGGATGTCTCCTATTCATAACTTGGTTTCAGACTGTGATCCCTGAGCTTAGCTTTAGCTCTTCAGATGTTCCCTTTCTTGCCTCTGTCTCCCTTGAGCTTCAAAACACTACCTAAGCTTCTCTTTCCACTCTCTCACAGGACTGGTCTCTTCCCTTTTTCCTCCTGAAGCAAACATGTGCACTGTACATATTCTGGTATCCCTTCAGCTCCTGCAGGCCTGCTGGAACTGCTTGAGGATCTAGGCAGTTGGGTTGGGATTAAATGCCTATTGTTCTCCTGGATGGCAATTGTACTCACGAAAATTCTTTCAGCCCTTTCTTTTTGTTTTGGAAATGGATAGCTATTAATTTCAAATAATTGTGTGAATCAGGCAGCCTGTCGTAGTCTGTGGAGCTGAGAATTTAAAGGCAAATTATCCATGGAAATAGCTCTCTGTAGACCCACATTAGGAGGCAATATATCTTCTGGTTTTCAGGTAATGCATTATTTCTGTGAACTTTATAATTAAAGTGTAAGCAAACTTGTTACTAAATCACTGTAGTGACTAGGTTGCTGTACAAATACTAATGACTCCATCTCTCTTATTTCTTGTAAAAGAGCACTAATGTATTTTCTTTATTGCCATAAGACAAAGGCTCCATGAAACAGTCTTATGGTTATAGACTGCAACTTAATATAGTTGAGTGTACCTGGAGATAATATCCATGAGACTTCTAGCATAAATTGTATTCTTCCAATATCCTTTAACATATTATCCATCAGACTTCTAGCATAAATTGTATTCTCTGTACTTGTTGTTTTGGGGGCATGTAAAGGAAAGCATTGGACAAACTATTGAAGTGATAGTCATGGATTTATGAGAAATTTGGCATGGCAGTATGTGAAGACTCATCTGAAAACTTAATGCTGACCCTCTGTGGGCAGTTCTCTCCTTTTTTCTCCCACAAGAGCTTGATCTTTCATTTTCAGGTAATGTGATGGGTTTTTTTTAAATATCTAATTAATCAGGGAACACAATGTAATTGAAATACTAATTACAGTTGCTTATTCAGGTACCAATATTTCTGCTACAGAGTAAATTGCTTAAGTACCTTTGTGACAATGGATTTCAAATCTATATTAATCCAATTATCCAGAATATGCCCCAAAATAATTTGGTATCTACATTCTCCTAAGCCAAAGCAAATTACCATTGAAGTTAGAAGACTTATGAGGGGAAATGAGTAATGTAGACACAATTGGAAATTACAGCTTCATTGTATCTGGGTTTGTAACGTTTCTTTTTTTCAAGTTTTTAGAATGCAAGCTTTGATTTTGTGTCTTTTATTTAAATCCTTCCTTTCCATTGCTTGGGACTTACATGTTTGATTCAAATGTTCTAGGATAATGCACCATGTTGAAACGTACGGCAGTAAACCAACTTGCGCTTGATGGCATCATGTCCTGTATGATAGTTTCTGTGAAGATGACTGCTGACATATTCCTGAGTCTGTTATTTATCCTGTGCAGTTTTTCTGTAGGCCTACAAGATGTTCCTGGTGCTATCATGCTTGGAACTGGTGCAAGGTCTGGAAATGTAGAACTTGGAAGAAGGAAGGAGACTTGGAATGCGCCATTTAATTTTCAGTTTGGACACAAAGTGAAAGATATTTCCTGCATAAATTAATTGAATATGGAAACCTATTGCAATCATAAGTTTCCCTTTTCCTTCCAAATGCATCCTTTGGTGGAAAGGAGTACTATGTACAAATGTCCCATTCTGGAACAGGCTTGGCATGGCACTGCCACACATGAAGTACCTCTGCCAAACCTGTTACCTACACAGCTCCCTTCTGTGCTGTCATGAATAAAAATAGGTGACAAAGAACCCTTAGGTATGCTCACAACTGAAATAAAAATAACAGCATCACTAAAAGAAGTTCTCTTGTGCATTAGTCCAAGGTAGCTTTTTTTCCCCCACCAATCTATTTCTGTGATACTCATTTCTGGATTTTCCACACAGCATCTGCCTTGTGCTATAGCTGTTTTAGGATTATGGAGCTGCAGCTCACAAGCTGACTGTGCAAAACAGGAAATCATAGGAGTTAAATAATCAAAGTGAGAGTCTCTCAGTCCAATTACTTCCAGTCTAAACATAACATTTTTATTTATTGAATCTGTGGCTTGGATTATTTACCTTGTCATATTGGAATGGAGCAATTTAGGAGTCTCACAAACTCTCAATTCAACCTGCCCTTGCTTTTACAAAGACAAGAATGACGTCTTTCTTTTGCCCTACCTATTGAATCTTTAGGACTAAGGTTATTTTTAACATTGAGAAGGAGCAAAACCTTAGGTTGGCACTAAGAAGAAATAAGTTTTGGTCAACAAAGTGTACATAGTAATGCATTAATTATATTGTTCCACTATAATAAACAATTCTCCCCATAGCAAGTTGTTCTTAGTGTTAATAATTAGTGATGGTAATTTGAAATTATAATCTAACATGCCATTCCTCACAGGATATCAAATTACTCTTCTGAATAATTTCCGAAATATCACATCTCCTTGCTGGTTAAGTAAAGTGTGTTTTTCTTTTGCCTGTTTCTCTTGCAAAAATTTCAGAGAAATAATTTCTTTTTACTGTAACTGTAATTTCCAAAGATCCAGCATCTCTAAACAGTAAAGCTGAAAGACTGAGGACTTTCAGACCCAGAAAAGATTTCTTAGTGCATGGCTCATGTATTGATAAATGCTCCTTAACATTTTTTTCTGTACTGCATACAGTACTTCTTTGTCAGTTCTCTATCACCATGAAATTTCATGCTTGTTCAACACATGCTTTATTCCTTTGCACTGCTAAGATATTGACCAGTAATACCGAGCAACAAGATTCTTTTCATCTTTCCTTAAAGCAGGCTGCACTTCTGATGAAAAGAAACCAGCAGTGACCTATAACTGTACTTGTCACTGACACAGAATATATAGAACAGAGACTGTTTATTATTTTAATGAGTTCTGTAGTCAGTTAAGGCTCCTGGACTTTATGTTGCACTGAGGTCTTATGGCATTGAAACCTGTTTATTCCCAGCAGACTAGAACATCTTGTGGGTAAGCTTGATTGATAGTGCTGTTTAGACTGTTGAACGGGTTTCAACCCAATTAATTTTAATTATTGTGCTGATGCTTTTCTCTCCTCTGGGCGTCATATTAAAGTATCTGATGACTGTACAATCCTTTTTAGTTCTGAGGTACAGTCTTGGAAGTCAGCTTTATGAAACCCATTAGGAAATTTCATTAGTAAATATACAGTAATCAGTGATGGTTTGGTTTATAGAAACTGTCTCTCTAAAAAAACTATTTCATGATTATTCTTATCATTTTTTTAAAAAATCAGTTTACAGCTAAAAGGATACATTACAGATTTACTAGTGTGAAACAGAAAAAAAAAAAATTTCAAATCTTGAGGGAAGTGGAGATTGTTGTGTTAAGCTTAGTTTTATAGCCACTGACTGAGTGACTCAACATCTTTTCCAGGTAGATGACTAACAGGAAATCCTGTTTTACCCAGCAGTATCAGTAACAGCACTCTTTGTTGTGGCAAATGAGAGGTCAGATTCATAGATCCTTTTGAAACATTAGGAAGGGTAAAACTCATCTCATGAGGATGTCTGTTTGCAATTTTAATCTTACAGAATGTCTCATTTATATTGATGCTCATTGCTTTTGCTTTCTTCTGAACCTTGACATTTTCATTGTTTCCCTGACTGTAAAAATTAGATGTTTGATGCTGCAACAGATGATCTAATACAGCAACTGAATGCCTTGTTATAATTCAAAATGCCTTGATAAATGTCACGTATATAAAAAGAAATAAAATAAAAAGTAATAAAACCAAAGGAACATGTAACAGCTGACCCTTGGTACAACTGTGTTAGCAATTTTCTAAAGATTTTGTAAGCAAGCTACTTCTAAAAAAGTATTTAAAGTTAAAAATGTATGCAAACATTTTAACTCTCTGATATAAGCTAATAAACACCCTTTAATGTTGTGAGAGTCCAGAGAAAATTATTACTGCTCAAAACAGCTGAAGCTGGATGGAGCAGGGCAGTTCTTCCAAGGCGGAATGATGGTCTGCTCCATGTGGATCCTCTAGGCCAGCCCAGGATGTCTGTCATTCACTGGCACAGCTGAAGAAATGCCCCACACGCTGTCCCTGCAGCGCAAACAGAGCACCAGAGTGCCTGAATGACCAGAATCCCCACCTAGGTCGGGTATGGGGGAAAACAGGATGCCTCAGGAGCAGATAAACATCATAGCCCTGATAAACATCATTGCCATGACTGCATGTGCTCATGCCCCTATTGTCCTTGGATTTTAGGGAAGCTGAGCCCATGGTGGACCCAGGGTGGTAGCTATATCTTTCTTTTTTCTCTCTTTTTTCCCTCTCCTTTTCTCCTTTTCTTTTTCCCAATTTCCTCTTCCTGAAATTTGGGTGATTTGAGGTGGATGGATAGAGTTTTCTAACTCAATGCCTTTTGAAATACTTTATTTTGAATGAATGTTGCTTTAAATTTTGCCAAGTTCCTGATCTTCTAAAATTTGCCAGTAAAATTTAGTTTTAACCTTCTGGGAACTTTTTTGGGTTCTCCTTTGCACCACCTCAGGGAAAAGTAGCACCTTAAGCCCCTTTTAGCAAGACTTGTCAAGTGAGGATGGAGGCTTTACAAATGATTTGGATAAATGGTAAAATAATTTCATTGAAGGAGAAAACATATACCTCTGTGACACTAGCAGGACCAGCTGCAGACCCACCCACCTTAACACCAATTTTGGTTTGCATCAACATCATTCTTGCTTTCTACTCAGGGTTCATATCACACAATAGGCACTATTGAGATAGAATATTTAGTCTAGAAATGCATTTGAGCTGTCTGTTATGAACAGGCATATTCAGTCTGTTTTGGATGCTTTTGGAGTCTATTATTTTCAGCTCCATTAAGGCACAGTGGGAAACAAATATCCTCAGGGATTCAGTGCCACCCCAGTTTGATGGTCCTGATTTAATGAGTGTTTCTGAGTCCTGATTTAATGAGTGTTTCTGTCATTGGAGAACTGCATGTAGAGAACATATTAATGGCTGTTAGTACCTTGCAGAAATTCTTTCCTCTCTTCTCACTGAAAAGCTGGTGTTGTGCCTAGTTGTATTGGATGTCACTCAGCTGGTTAAAGAGCAAAGGACAATTCTCTGACATCCATCTTTTATATTTCAACTCTTTAAGCATCATTTTTTATTTCAGGATGATCTGAAGTTCAGCTGTATTAATTCACATGTATGGAGGTGCTACTACTTGTAATGAGATGTGGGCAAACTTCTAATGAGCTAATGAGTAGGAGCAAGATTAGTATCACCTTTCAAAGTGGGCACAAAGGTTGTAAGAACAGGTTATAAATATAAGGATTATGTTCCTAAATATTCTTTCAATCTTCAGTAATGTGCATCTGAGGGTCTGCCTGAGCTAGAAGGTGCTTTTGAACATCCCCACCAGATTTGCCTTCCACTTGTCTGGTTTCCAACTGAACCATGAAAATCTATAATGTTCACCACCTTCTGCAACAAGGACATCCACAATTTACTTGCCTGTTATGTGAGGAATCTCCTCTTTTCTTTGGACTGCACGTATGCTGTCTTCTTTGGGTGCTTCTAATTCATGTCTTCGAAGAGCCTCTGATCAAATACTGTCTCTTTGCCATTGCCAGGTGACTCATCATTTTGTAGGTGTCATGTTATGTGCCTCTTTTAGTCTTTCTCTTCCTAGTCTGTTTATTCAGTCCTTCCATGGAGATTGACCTGTAGTCTTTGCCATGCTTACTGCTCTTCACAGCTTTCCTACTTACTTTTTAGTAAGCACTTCTTTGAGACAGGTCCAATAGGATTCTTTCTACACAATATCCACACTTTGGATCCACATAATAGGATTTAGAAAGGTAAAAGAGAGAAAACTCACGGATTGAGATAAAGACAGTTTAATAATTGAAACAAAAACATAGTCATAAATTGCAATGGAAAGAGAGAGAAATCAAACTGGAAAGAAGGCAAATGATGATTTTAAAAGCAATTGCTCACAACTAAATGACCAATGCCCAGCCAGTCCCCCAGCAGCAGCCCCCATGGACAGAGACTTCTCCCATCTGTATATGCTGAAAATGATGCCATATGTTATGGGTTATTCCTTAGGTTGATGCCTTGAGAGGCTGACCTAGAACAGAGGCCAGACAGAGTTCAAGTAGGTATTTATTGAAAGGCCTTAAAAGGATACACCTTGGGCAGTACAAGAGCCCGGCTAAGGCTCTGCCCAAGATGGACCCAAGATGGTCACAAAATGGACTCCTGGTCACAAAATTTCACCCCTTTATAAGTTTTGGTCCAATTGCATATTGGGGTTAATTGTCCAATTACAGCTTCAGGTTATGAAATCCCATCCTCCTGGTTTGTTCAGTTTGCCATTGTTTATGCTTTTTGGGCCTGAGGCTGTAACAGTTGTCCTTGGTTCTCAACCTGGAAAAGGATTGTTTTGTCTTTTCTCTTTGTGAGGAGAACTTACTCACACTTCATATTAAGTTCAGAGTCACACACTAAGGCAGTATGAAATCTGAAAAATATGAAAGCTAAAACTTAAGGTCAGTTGACATCAGCTGTCTTGTCTGTGTCCTCTCCCAACTCCATGTACGCTTCCAGCCTCCTCTCTGCTGGGATGCGGTGAGAAGCAGAACAGACCTTGACTCTGAGTAAGTGCTTCTCAGCAGTAATGGAAACATCCCTGTGTTACCAATACTCCCCAGCACAAAACCAGAGCACAGCCCCATCCCAGCTACTGTGAAGAGAATTAATTCTATTCATATGAAACAAAACCATCACAAAAGAGTTGGGAAAAAAAAAGAACCACAATTTCAACTAGTTGGATAGAAATGAGGAAAACTTTTTTAGAATTGGGCAATTTTAATCTACAAAGAGTCAAGGAGCATAAGATACCTTACAGGAGTAAACCTGAAGTATAGCTCCAGAGAGCAGAGCATAATAAACTCACTCCTACAATGGAGTACTACTAAAACTTTTATAAATTTGTACTCTACTTTACTATAGGTATTAATACAGTGTATTGATAAAAACTTTTTGGCATCATTGTATATGTCTATGAAAGTCAATGCCACTGTTTTTGACTGACTCTTGTTTCAAAACAAGGCTCCTGCTCTGAAATCTGTTCTTGTGTCCTTTGAAACGCAGTTGCATGAGCCTCACAGTGTCTCTTAAGCTACAATTTTGTAATGAAACCATCTTTATGAACATACTAGAAGAGTTGATAGCCCACAACACGGCTTAGAGAAAGCATTCATTTTCTTGTCTTGCAAATTATGTACTCTGGTTTCTGTACTAAAGACAAGCATTTATAAGTTCCATTACTGAAATCTAGATGACTACTTACTACAGAAAAAAACCAACTTTATCTTTTTGTGTTGGTACTGAACTATTTTTTGCATTTGAAATTGACTCATCATGTCTCCTTAAAATCCCCCCATGCTTTACTATGTGCCATAGGTTTTGGTTTTGTTTTGATTCTATATATCCTGCTTATAATGATGTGTGCATCATTATTCTGGAAGGGAACTTCCTATTTGTACCATCACCCTTTCTGATAGTAATTCACTTTCTCTTAAAGGTCTCATTTCCATCTGCAAGTGCTCTCATCAGTGACAATTGTCTGACTCCTGGCTGTCACACTAAAAAGTAAAATAAAGCACATAGTTATAATGATAGCAAAGCAATTAATGACAATTTTCAAATAAAAAGCCTGAGGACTATGATGAGAAAATGGACACCACATTTTTAGCAAACATTTCTGTCAAAAGAATGATGATGGCAGATGGGCTTATGGAATGAAATTTAGCAATCTTCTTGACAACAGCTGAGGACAGATCAGCTTGTCACATCCAGAAAGAGTCAGAGTCTTTTTTAGATTATTGAGTGATGCCAAATTTAAAACACATTGTATCAGATTTCTTCATGGCTTTGTGATAAATAGAGAATTCTGACAGAAACAGAAGGGCTAAATCAGTCTCATTAAGTTGCAAGTCTATGTTCAGCAAAACAAGCACTCTCAAAAGGCTGAAAATTATGTTGAGCTGCCCAAATGGATAATTTAAAGCCTTTTTGCATGGATTTAGTGGTATGAAATATGCTTTGTAATCCATCACGTTGGTATGAAAGACCTGTTGTTGAGTTACTGAATCATTAGTCTGAAGGCAAATCTATGAAGAAAAGCAGCTCTAGTAGTTGTTAAACAGCATATACCATAATAATTTCAATGACCATATTTTTCCTTGGTAAGTTAGTATACTTTGTCTTCCTGCTTAGATGCTTTCATCTTTTTTCTGGTGTTCAGTGTCAATGATTTCCCATGACCAGCTTATAGTGAAAGAACAATTTAGATTCAAATTCAAGAATATGTAATTGTCAGTTAGCTGCTAAATCTCCTTGATCGTCTTTCAATTTTATCAATTTGGTAAGAGTTTAAAATAAAACTTTGCCTACTTTTAGCATTTTGTACTTTCACATTACAAGTGTAAATGAGTGTAAAAATGTAATAAGTGTAGATGAAAGACGTGTTATGCTTGAACTTTATGTGAAAAAGTATAATTTCACTGAATTGTAAAATGTCATTTTGTTAATAATCTCTTTTTCACAGAAAAAGGACTTTTATTCTAGAAATGTCTCAAGCATCTAGCTAATACAATTCTTGGTGCCTAATTAAATCTGGTTGTATCACAGATCAGCAGCCAAAAACTGCAATATCTATCAAGGTAAACAAGCAGTATTGTACTTAGTATTTTCTCAAATCTAGAAATAGAACAGGTATCTCAAAACATACCTCCACAGTACGTACCACATTTTTTTCAACTTTGAATAAATATTTGGCCAAACTTGTGTTGTATTTTGTTTTTATTGTATCTCCTTCAGTATTCCAGCAAATAAATAAGGCTGATTTAGTATGTATTGTGTGAACGAAAGCATTTTTGAAGGAAAACAAGTTCACATGGCAGCTTTGATAAGTAGTGTTGAACAGTTCCTTAGAGACCTGTGTTTCAACTGCTTCTGGATCAATTTTCCGAGGTCATTTTGAATAACCCATGTTCCTGCATGTTGAAAATAACACCTTGTCCTGAGCATGAATTCTTAGAACTCTTGGGCATTTGTGGTTTAGGAATTACTTCACAAAATATTCTACATAATTTTGGGGGTATAACATATGTTTACAAATGAACTCAGGCGTAAGACTCCCAGGGAAAGCAGGGAAATGCGCAATACAACCATTTATATTACATTAAATTCTTAGCAATCTTCACTTTTAAATTTTAAAATTCACAGATGACTCCCTTTATTTTTCTTTGAATTGTCATTAAACATGTAGTAAATAGCCCATGTTAAGATGCTATTTCTTTATCACAGCTTTCAAGGCAATTTAATAACCGAAATTGGCCAAGATTCTCTGATGCACTCCAGTACTATTTTGTTCTTTATAAACTGTTTCAACATTCTCTACACTTTCCTAAGCATACCAAAATATCCCAGCTGAACAGTAAAAGCTAATGGCATTCTAAGTAGGTTTTGCATTTCAGAAGAACCATGTTTATCGCTACAAAACTATTGAAAACTTTCATGTTTGTAATGAATAAAGACAAAAATTCCAGTGTTAGTGGATTCTTTTCAAAGGTATTTGTAGAAAACCCCACAAAAACAAATAAGAAAAAAGATGGAGCCCAATACTAGAACATGACTGGCAACCTGCTCATATATAGCTGTGCTTTCCACATCACATATAATTATTTCTCAGGTTTTCTTGTAGTTCTGTCTTAGAGGAAAAGCATAAGGCCCTAAAGGCTTTCGAGATGTAGATAAAGCTAAGGAATCCTGCTATTCCTTGTGGATAGCCACAATTCACTGCTAACAAGCTTGTGCAACTGAGTTAGGGAAGCTTTAGGCTTTGCCAATGACAATGGAGTATCTGACTCAGACATAACACTCACTCCAAAGGGCACTGCTCCTACGTGACAGTTCTGGTTTATCACCACCCAGTTACTGCGTCACTGACGTGTAACTTTGGCCACTTTCAGTGGTTTCCCTTTTCTCTTCTAGGTTTGTATATGCTTTCCCAAGGACTAATTTTGGAGTTGTCAGCCAGGCCTGATGAAAATGGCAGGGAAACTATATTAACTTTAAATAAGCTACTGAGCTGTGCATCTCTGCAGCCTCAGTGATCGTGAGTCATCATGCGCTCCCTGAGTGACTGTCACGTTTACGCTCAGAACAGTCCCTTGATTATGCCATGATTTATTTATATCAAATTCTATACAATGGTGAAAATGTTTTTTCCACTTTCTTGCGCAGTTGCAAAAAGAATTCAGAAAACAAATTTTCAAATATAATCTGATAATAAAAAAAAATGGTGTCTAATATAAAAAGAGTTTAATTATCTTCTACAGATGGAAAGATGTGAAAGAAGAAAAGAAAAATCTTAAGGCAAATAAGTGGGCTGCCTATGCTTTCACAAGTATTTTTTGCAACATTCCCTGACAATAAATTTTGACATAATACAACTGGAAACTCACCTTGGTTTTGCATTTAATAATTTAAATAAATTAGTGTATAATTTCTGAAGTCGAATTTCATTTTAGAAAACCTGAACTGACTGGAAATTTGAAGTTGCAAGACAAAGTGTGTCTTTCACTTTTTACCCAAGAAGTTAAAATGGGATCCTCCTTTTTTTTTGAAGCTCTTCTACTGAGCATGTAGCAATAGCTCACCCCATGAACAGGAGTCATTAATCTTTTCTCCACACCAACACCTTAGAGTTTTGGCATTACTTAAATTTGCTTTTGATCTAATGACATTCCCTCTCTAGAATCACCAAGCCTATTTTGTCTCTTCTAAGCAAAAGTACTGTAGAGCTGATCCTATTTTGAGCAGAGGGTTGTCTAGTTCTCTCTTCCAGCTTAAATTATTTTCTGACTCTAGACACAAATATTCCTTGCCTATGCTTGAAATATTTTGCCAATGAAAATCGTTGTTTTACCTTTTCTTAACCAGTAAAACTACTTTTACCTTTCTTATTGAGTCATATTTCCCCACTTTCCTTCTATTTTCACCTTTCTTTCCTCCCATTCCACAAACACTCCTGATGAAAAAAAAAACCCCACTAAGTAATTATGCAGATATTTGTAAAATATATCATTTGTTCATTTAAAAAAATTGATAACTAAAGTGAATGAGAACCTTGTATTAGGCATATCCCAGCTACTACATTTCTAGTCTATACTAGCTAGGTTGCTGAAGACCTTTATTAAATATGACAATTATTCTACCTACTGTCAGGAATTGTTTAAGATTTTCTTTCTTTTTTTTCAGCTGCATATCATTCTGTTGATCTCTGTAGGTTGATCTATTTCTCTACTGTTGTTACTTTTTGGAGTTTCATGTATTTAATATTCTTTATGTCAATTATTCTTTTAGTCTTTTTTTCTTCATTTTAAAATTAATTTTTTCATTTTCTTCATCTACGTCTGCCTTTCTGAACTCACAGCTGCATGCCGGTTCTCAGGACTACATGCTGTGGTTCCAGGCAGGTTGGAATATGTCTATGTAGAGATGAAAGTACAGCACTGCTCTGGGTTCAGGATATGGTTCTGAAAGTACTATCACTTTGAGTTGTCTGACCTACAGTGTAAATATAGATGGAAAGTCACATACAGCAGTTAGAAGTGAATTCTGTTGAAAATGAGGTTATTAAAAGAAAGATCACTGCGAAAAATCTAGATTTTTACTGAACACCGCTTCTTTTTGACTCTTTTCTTTCAACTAGTTATCTTTTCTTCCTTTCAACAAAAGCTCTTTGATATATTTTCCACCTAAATGAAAGTATTGTGCTAGGGATTGCTTTTTCTTTCCAATAATACTGGTGAAACACTTCTAATTAGTTTTTAATTGGTGAGTTTTTGGAGCAATTTTATCTTGAAATTATTTTTAATTTTTTTTCACAAAAATTTGATTTTTACTTTATTTATGTCTTAGGTTTAAATTTTCTTTCTTATTATTGTTTCCTCTCTCTGAAAAATACAAACTTTCTTTTTAATTCTAAGTGGAAAAATACACTTTCACATGCTTCTGAAAGAATTGATCTATACTTTCAGATATTCTTTACAGATATGAAAATAAATACTGTAGTTTAACCATAGTTCCAAGCTCTTATTATTTTTTTCAGTGTTTTTGAGGAAATGCACATGTATTGAAAACAAACCTAAAATGAACATGAAGACTGCTTAATTTTTCTTCTTAATGTCCCAAAGACTATACACCCTGTGTACCATATAAATCAAATGAAAAATAGATCTGATTTAGAAAAAAATGCATATCAGAGTATTTACATTAGACGTTATACACAGAAGATCATCAAACATTGGCAATCATGAAGAATTAACTTTAGCTTAAAGATTATATTTTGTTTAGATGTAGGTAGAAAATCAATTACTTTCAGAATTATTCTCAAATATAGAGACAAACTAGAAACTCTTGCATGAATTCCTATCATGTAACTCTTACTGAAAGAATGAGTACCATTTTTAGGAAGAAAAATAATTTTGCCTCATACCTGTAAGGCACAAGGTACAGATGACAGCTGTTAGGTAATTTAACATTTTCTCCATTGACCTTTGGAAATTGTCCTGCAAGCCAGTAAAAAAGACATTTTTGGAAGTTCTGACTATTATATATCTCTCCTCATTACATCCATTTATAGTCCTTACTTATACGCCCCACATGAAACTGTTCTTGTTTCTCTCTTTCTATAGATAGTAAACTAAACCAGGGGATCCATAAGTGCTTCTCTTGTCCCAAGTGCAGTTCAGTGTGTTACCCACACCCCACTTTATCTCAGAGTGATATCTGGGCAAAAATCATCCTTTCTTCAGGCCTTCCTTTTCATTAGTAAGCGTCTAGACAAGAAGGAAACCATAACCTACTACAGCCATCTGGACATATAATAAAGCCCCACTTAGCTCTTATATTGATCAGCTGCCCATACTTACCTACCCTTCAGAAATGGAATTTTAGCACACACAAGATATTTACAAAGTCTCAAACTGCTCTCTTTTGGTGAAAGGACAGTCATTCATTTTATATTTCTAGTTGGAAACTTGGTGTACTTCTCTAGTCAGTGGCACCAGAACAGTATCAGAATTATTTTTATGTCTTAATTTAAGTGTTTTGGGCTTTTTTTGACAAATAATCCTGAAATGCACTTGCTGAGAATTTTTTATTTAGCCACTGACAAATCATGACTGATTTGATGTATTGATCAATGTGAAAATTGATTCCTCTATAATAACTTGCTCTAATTTGTTTCTCACAGAATATGTTTCTAATAATCATTTCCCTGTCTCATTTCTTTGGATGGATTCTTAATTTCCAGTGTTAAGGACACAGAAGTCCTTATTTCGTTTTCACTCTCCAGATATTTCATGTTGGACTGAAATATTTTTTTTTTATTTCTATGAAATTTTAGTAGTATTAACGAAGGTTCTGATTTTTCAAATTCATAAAAAAAACCCCTCAAGTACTTTTTTCAACCATGTAATATGACCACAGATTTGCTATTGTGTGCAAAAAGTATCACTTCCTGACTCTGCTTAATTAAATGTGGTTTTTTTTCAATGGAATTTGACAAATAGAGATGACACTATGTGCATATGACTGTGGGTCACAACTGAAACAGAGAAGATATACAGTCTAACTTAAACCCCAGAGAAACCTTACATTACAAATAAGAATGAACCATGCTTTCTATTTTCCTCTGATTAGGCCATATACATTTCATTATTGGAAAAAGCAAATAAATAGACGCAGAGTTAAGGAATTTTCCATTCTGTTTAAAGCAGCCTTTTGCATGGTGGTAAATGCAGCTGCCTATGAGACTATTTCCTGGGAACCAAAGTAATTTCACTATGTCATTCTTCTTCCTCTGAAAAATATATAAAGTGCATTTAATAAGGGAAAAAAGTCTTAATCATATACATAGAAGCACAAAAAAAAATTGGGTTGAAAGGCACTTTTAAAGGCCATATAGTCCAACTCCCCTGCAATGATCAGGGACTTTCTCAACTAGATTCAGTTGCTCAGAGCCTCATCCAGGCTGGCCTTGAATGCTTCCAGGAGTGGGGCACCCACCACCTATCTGAGAAACCTCTTCCAATGTTTTACTCCCTCGTAAAAAATCTCTTCCTTACATTTAATTTAAACCATCCATCTTTAAATTTACAGTTATTATGCCTTATTGCAATAGGCCCTGCAAAAAATTTTTTCCCATCTTTCTTGTAAGTCCCATTTAAGTATTGAAAGGCTGCAACAAGCTCTCCTCAGAGCTTTATCTTCTCCAGTCTTTTGGTACATTTGGTGCTGGTTTAATCTGGAGTAGAGTTTACTTTCTTCACAGTGGCTGAAAGAGCGCTGTGCTCTGGATTTGTGGTGAACACAGGGTTGATAACACAGAGATGTTTTTGTTATTGCTGGGCAGGGTTTATACAGAGCCAAGGCCTTTTCTGCTATCATACAGCCACACTGGTGAGGAAGTTTATAACTTCTTTCAGTAAAGTAACAGTACAAATTTAAGTGTTCTCTGGGCTTTACAGGATAATTAGCAAAATAAGGAATGAATTTTACAATTATTGAGCTTACATCTTTTAAGAAAGCAAAAGCATACTGAATGTCAGAAGCTGATGTGTGAAATGAGGCAATTATTTAAATATTTCTTTATTTATCTGTACTTCCATATAGTCTAAATCTCTGGGCATCCAACAAAAAAACAGTGATGGTTTTTGAAGTCACAAATAGAATTTCTCCCATTAGATATGAAATAATGACTTTGCTGAGTTTACATGATATTTTTTCCTGAAAGGGACCCAGGGATCAATATTTGCATGTATCCTCTATCATAGCTACCTTTTAAATTATCTCATTATTTTCCCTTTCTTCCCTTGGAATAAGCAGGGAAGTACTGGAATCTATTGCACTACCTACCATTTGCAACAAGCAGTACTCTAAAACCTTATCAAATTCAAGTTGGATTTGCATATCAAAGTGGATTGTCCTAAGGGCAAAAAGTCATGATAAAGTTATTCCTTAATCTCTAGACCATGCTGCAGTACAAGTTTCTTTCCTGTCAGCCTGGGATGCTCAGAGTCACTGCCTGCCTCAAACCTACAGAGACTTCTCACCAGGAAGCCCAGGAAGCTGGAGGTTCATCCTGTAGCTGGATTCCAAATAATTCTACGAGCTCAGCAAAGGGAAAAATAAAAAATCCCCCACTTTTATCATGAATCTGAAGCTGTCAAGAATGTTTTGAAAAATTTGGACCACATTTCTGATATCTGAGTTCCATCCAAAATTTATTGTGCTTCTTTGTAAAGAACAGAGAATTGGCAACACAAGCACCCTTGTAAGGAAAGGATATTCACTTGGGATGTCTGAAATATTGAATTTGTTAATGCTTTCTTGGGTTCTTATGTCCCTGATACTGTTATAATGTAACACACTAACAGAGCAATGGAACTTTACTTCTAATTTAATGAACATGAAATATTCACATGAACAAAAAAAAAGCGTTATTGTGACTTTAGATCAAATTTAAATGGAGCATAGGTTGTACTGAACCATGCAGTCCATTAAATAATGGCTGTACTTACCATCACAAGTCAAAGTCTGCCCAACAGTGATATGTAATTAATATTACCCTGTTGCATCAGTGAGCTGCATATTTCCCTCAGCCATGTAACACCTCCAGTGTACCTTGCACACATGCTCTGTGATGCACACTCTTGCTTCATGATGCAGATGGTTTCAGCATTTCAGCATGAAACGCTCTTAAATCTCAAAAATGTTTCATTTATTTCGTTTGAAATGGTATTTATTCTGTATCTTTTTACACATTATAAGTTGGAATGCAAAAGACAATGAAGAGGAAGGAGAAGAGAAAACAGGTGCGAGGAGGTAAATAAATAACCTGTTACATTTTTCAGGGCACGAATTTGAGATCAGCTGTGAGGGTTAGTCACTCACTGCTGAATCATAGAAGATCTAGAAAAGAGGACTCCAAGCACCTTCTTCAGCTATAATTTACATACATTTACCTTTTTTTAAGCATAATTATATCTTACAATTGGCCTGTGACTTAGACCTTGTGACACAGCTGTATTTCAAGAGTCATATCAGAGGGGTTGTGAAATGAAATATAACTATGTGTCAGTAAGTGGGTGTGATTCTAAGGGAGAGTCATTGAAGCTCAATGAGAAATTGAGGCTGAGAAAGTTGGAGCAAGGGTGATGTGCATCCAAAATGCTCCAAAAAAAGATTTTTGCAGTTTCCAGTCACTGCATTTGATTACCAAATGCAAAACCATTTATTTGATTAAATACTACAGAAGAGATGACCTCCAATTGAAACGCAAGAGTTGATCAGTTTAGGTTTAAAATAGTGTTTTTTTCTACAGAGTGTATGGAACTGACTGGAAAGAATGGAAAAAATGTTTGGAAAATAGGGAATGTTTTAGGTAAGTTTATATTCAAACTCTGAAAATTCTCAGGACCTGTGCTAAACTGAATTGACATATAATAAATAAAACGATGAGAATTATTATATTGGAGAAAAAGTGCTTTCTGGATGAAAAGAGTTCTATACTTCATCATTTTGGAATCCCTCTACAATACAGTATATTCCTGTGAAAGGATGGTGTTATAGTACAAGGTGCATAATTTCTTCATTATATTTGGTCGTGGAACAAATCCTTCCTTAGGTCTAGGTACAGTATTACTTTATGTACATATACATAAATATACATATGCTGAGAATCTAAAATGTGTTTATCTTGGTGGAAAATGAATTAAATTGTGATTAGGATGTCAGTAACTAACAAATAAAGACAGATCAGAAGAAAAATAATGAGTTTTAGACATTTTGGGGTTTATGATGCATACCAAAAAGAATGAAAATAGTCTTTTGCATCAGATGTTTTAATCTAGATGAGGAACCATTACATCCAGGAGGCCTCACTGCAGAGTCTGTTAAAAAAAAAAAAATTAAGGGTTTTTTTTTAATAAGAAAAGCCAAATTTCAAAGCCTCAGAAACTTTGGGAGTAAAATTAACTGTGATTTCCATGGCTTAGTCAAACTGAATTAACACTTTCTTAGCTCTTTGGTATTAGCTGCACTTTTATAACCAACAAAAAGGTAATTATGCAGTGTTTTCACTTATTAATTATTTTTGTATCAGGTTTGCTGATTGCGGTCCCAATAATTAGGGCACAACACTGCTTTACTTCATGGTACTGCTAGACTATGGTGCCTGTTGGACGAGTGATTTGCCTCCACAAAATGCTGGAAATGTTAAGCTTGTGGTCCATATACATTTGGTACATTATTTGCAGAGCAAAAATTGAAATTCTTATCCGTATTGGAAATTAGAATGCATTTACAAACTCAAGTAGCTGTTTTCAGGTATAGACAGATACTTGTGTGTGTTATTAACTGAATGGTGTAAACATGCATACCTGATCATAAAAAGTGTACATGATAATTTACAGGGAAGTTCTCAGCTGCTTCAGTGTTCTTGTTCTAGGAAATATTAATGTTGAGAAAATAATGATAACAACAACCCAACATTCAACTGAACTATGCTGGAACTTAGAGCGTCACAGACCAAGAGCTAATGATCAATCATCCCCTATGACAGTAATAAATAAGCCTAGAATCCATGAAGCAAAATACAAGATTTTCATACGTGACAAATAATTAACAGTTGTTCTGTAGACAATTAGCAACCATATAGTGATGTTTGTCAGAAAGCAATTTTCTGTGTCCAGGAAGTTGTATCTAGGATCTTTGGATCCCGGAAATTGGACAGGCAGTGTTTACAGTTCGTTGTGCAATGTCTCTTTTCTCTGCCTTGATGCTTGCTAAACTGCCTTAAGACAGGTAGAAAAGTTAATTGATGAATTTGGTATTTTTCTGAATTTGTGTTTATGGAGATCAGGAATCCCCAGCTAACAGGAATGACAAGCCTGCAAGGAAGAGTGAGAGACTCATTATTCATAATTTGAGTCATGGTGTCAAAATACCCATAAGGATTTTGAATGGATACTAAGAGTACAAGTTATTCTTTGACCTCAGTGATGCCGAACTTGTACACCATGGTGCTACCTAAACAGAGACAGTCATATTTGTTTTGAGTGGTATTTGGCTATTTCTGCATTCTCATGTATAATATTTTGTAATATTTCTTTTAACCATATATGGATATAATGCTTGTCTAGAGAAACTAAAATTTTTCTATGGAACAGTAGCTATAATTCTAAACATAGATTTATCTTTTGGGTTTAGTTTAGTATTTACCAGTTAATTTCAGGTTCTTTTAAGAAGACAGAGAAGTGTGATTACCTTTATCAGTCTGTTATTCCATCAGTGATTATGCCATAACTCATTCGGTGATTCATTCTTACAGTTATTTGTATTTTTCTGAATTTTATTTTTCCTCTAGGACAGAAAGTTAAGGCAAAGTAATCGTAAGATAAAATAGATTTTTCTCTCCCATCTTCTTTCAGTAGAGTTTAACAAATCTGCTTTGACTGACAGAATGGATTTCACATTGAATACAATGTAGTGTTTCTTGAGATTACATTTATACATAGAATATTTTAATGTTATCAGAATAATGATAACAACTGCAAGCAAGACTCAGAACTTTGCAACAAAAAGAATGCATTTAATGAGTTTACTTTCATAAAAATATATAAAATAGCACAATAGTTTTCTTAGTATGCACATTTTGAGCTGATATATTATACCTCTTAATATTCCTCAGATTTTAAATGTAGAGTTTTCCATATTGAAATTAATAAATGAGAAATACTTTGCCTAGGTATTTTTTATAATAGTAACAAGAGTTTTCTACTATACATACACATGAAAGACATTTGTTCACATTAATTTTTTTCCAAAAGTAAGAAACAGCTCTAGCTTCTACAATTTATCAACAAAAAGGCTTCCTGGAAATCTAACACACTCAAGAAACAAATTAGAATATAAAAAAATCCCATTAATTTCTTATAGATTCACTTTAAGATACAGATCCTCAAACAAACCAGGAGCCTCAGTAGAGTTTCATCAGTTTATAACAGCCATGGATTATGTCTACAGTAAGACAAATGGGAAATTGTACATTTAAATGGAGTAATCAGCTATGTAAACAGAGATGACAGAACTAGATAAATCATTACTACTAAGAAGAAATCCTGAGTTTCATTGATTCCAGTCCCATCATAGATACAAAATGACATCCTGTTTCTGATAGGGGTGATATCTTTCTTTTTCCTCTGATTAGTAGAATAACCAATACAATATATGCTGGAAATATATCCTACTTAGCTTTGATAAAACTTCAGGGGAGGTTTTTTCCAGGTTCTGAAACTGCACAGCAGAAAAGGTATGGCCCAATGATGTAACCATGGGACAGACCATAAGAGTGTTTTGAAAGAGGTGATGTATGGGGAGAGAGTATGAGCATTGTTTAGCTGTAGAATAGAAGCTCTGAAAGTGACACAGAAACCACATTTAAATTGCAAAAGATAACTGTGAAGAGACAGAAAATAAATTCCTGACCACATGAAAGGTGATAAAATGGGTGGAAGATTCAAACCAAGCAAATAATAATCAGAGAAGGTACAAAGACAAATGTCCAATATTATGATATCTGGTTTCTGCATTACTCTCAGAGATGGTGATGCATCCAAATAGATTACTGGACAGGGCTATGGAATCTGTATTGTTGAAAGCTTTAGGAATGACATTTATATTATAAACTGAAAGTAAGTAAAAAATAATATTCTATTTTCCTTTGTGTACATGCACTGATGTAAGAAAGAATATTGACTGGGGAAAGGATATTGACTAAATAAATTTTGTATGGTCATTCCAATCAACATTTTTTGGTTATACTGAAATTTATCATTGGAATGACAAGAAATAGAAATCAAGGGAATTTTTTATTGCCATTTGTCCAGAAATACTTGCAATTTTTAATGGAAAAAATCTTGTGAAGTATTAGGTTCTAATAGCAATGGCATATGATGCAGAATGTTTAATAGCAAGGATTTTTCATGAATCTGACAATATTTTTTCTGCCTGTAGAACAGATGAAGAAAAAAAGGTGAAAGTCGCAATTAGTTGACCTTACTATTACTCAAGATTTTACAACAGATTCTGAAGGGAAGCTCAGTGAAGGATGTGGTGATAAGAGGAGAAAGAATAAAATGCAACAAAGGTCAATTGCAGTAGATTTTGTCAGAACTATTTTAATGACTACAAATTTACTGAACCTAATATATCTGTAGTCTACCTGTGAAATCACCATCTGATGTGGTGATCTTGGACAAAATATTTCAGATGAATTTATAGAAAAAAAGTAAGATTTCAGAAACGTTTTCTGCAGGCTTACATGTGTCTTCATGGAGAAGGCACTGGAGAAGCACCTCAGATTTCCTGGTTTCGAAGATGTAGGTCCTGAAGTTCCCAGAAATTTGAGTCTTTCAGGTTCTAAACTGCCACCAAGCTAGGAAGCATACCAAGGGAGTAGGTAACTACGATTCTCAGCTCCACAGTTTTTCAGCATATCTTCTGGGAACTGCTGAGTTGACTATATCAGTTCTGTTGAGATGATCCTGTCATCTCCATGTGACTTTCATGGCAAACTATCAAAGTCTTGTGAAGTAAAATATTCTGATATTTTCTCCTTCTGTAAGCACAACTGAATTACAACAAAAAGTTCCATCTAGGTTTATTTTAATAATTGAGAAAGCTATTTATCTGGGCAGGGGAGACCTTGCTCTGTGCAGAACAGAATTTAGTTTCCTGGCCAGAGCAAAGCCATTCCACCTCTCCCAAACATTTGGTATTGTCAGGTGGGAGAGGCTCAGAAAGACACCTAAATGTATCATTCTTCCACTCTGGGCCCAAGAACAGGCACAGAGATGGATCTTAGAGACTCCAGGGCCGTTAATAGTTTCTTGGTCTGAGCCAGAGTGGATATATCATAACTGGGATACAGACAAATGAGAAAACTCAGAAGTTGTAGCATTGGGATGGGGAAAAGAAACAAACCTATTGCTGTAAATTCACACTTCTCAAAGAAAGAAGATAGGTATAGGAGAGTAGAGACAAGCCATTTTTAGACACACCCAACCTAATAATGCATTTCACTTCCAAGGGCTGTAGATTGAATAAATATAATACCTGTTAATAAACACATCCAAGGGTCACAGTTCTGAAGAGATTTTTTTGGCTGGTTTGGTATATAATTGAATATAATTTCTAGTTCAGTTTAATTTTGATCTGAAAAGGATCTTATAAAAGCCAATCAAATGTTTAGCTTTATGTACTGTCAAGTAGAATATAAATTCCTCAGTTAGCACTTCATATAGCATACACATACTTTACCACATTTCACAGAGTAAAACAAATAGAAATTGTTTGATTTACAAATTTTCACTCAGGGTCAAATACAAGGTATTAAATCATATGTATCCTGTACAGCTTGCTAGTAAGCAAGTGAGAAAAAGAAAAGCTGAAGAGAAAATGAAGACTGGAATTTAATTGCATCCCACTATTCATTTAATTCACGCTTTTTTATATTAGAATGCTAGAAGCAAGCCTTGACAAGTTACCAAAAATTCTTGCTGATCCTTATTTATACTCTTCTTTTTTATTAATCTTCCTCTTCACAGTGATAGCTGAACTTGTCACATTCCAATTCTAAAAAATATTGCAATATTTGAACAATATTGCTGGTTTATGTTGCCATATTACTAGGAGTTTTCACGAATCACATTAAATTTTTAGTTTTGATAAGTGTAACATAAAGAAGAGTTTATCAAAGAGAGAATGAATTCATCATCCTTTTTTGCCTTCATTTATCATGTTCAGATTGTGACCAAATAACCAAAGGTCTTTTAAAGTCCAAGTTTTTATTCTGGAAAACAAAACCAACTGTTCTTCCTGAAGGTTTTGAGCCTGTGTGTCCTCTGGAGGATGTTCAGCTCCTCAGACTGAGCTGCCATGGATGCAGACCCTTTCATGGCTCTTTCGCTCCTTCACTGCCTGGGCATGATGCTGGGCAGCTGCTTCAGAACATCCTTTCATTTCTAAGCTCTGCACACACCATTTCTGTCTGTTAACCTTTAGCTACCTCCCACTTCCTTTTCCACAGTCTTCTCCATCAGCTTCAATTCTTTCTATTTCACAGGTATCTCTCTGCTTTAATCCAGGGTGCCTCTTCTACACTGACCACCCCATTTACCAATTAGATTTTGATCTCGCTTAATACTCATTTATGTTTTAAGATACAGCTAACCCATTTAATCTCAGTACTTTCCAACAAATTAGGAAAGAGGTAAGTTGAAGCCATCCCTTTGCTATGTTTTTACTCTCATTTGTTTATGTAGTATTAGAACACTTTTGATTTGTGCACTATTTTGTGCAGCCAATGCCTTTCAGAACAAGCCAGACTTACTGTAGGTCAATTGCAAAGAGCACATATAGAAAGAATATTCCAGAGAACAAAGCTGTCCTAAAATAGAGGTATTTTTTTGGCACAATTCCTGGGTTACTCTTGTTAAATACTAGGGTGTGACTCACAACTGGTAGAACACATTAAGGCTCTTATGTTCCTGAAAATGATCTGAGTATCAAGGCAGACAAAGTTATCCTGCATTTTCTTTCACATTTAGGAATAAAAAATTGAAATTCAATTTGGACTGCACAGATGTCTCAGAGAGAAAAGCACTGACACTGTTTAATAACATTGATTGTTTTACTATTCACCAAAATGGTCATTAAAACCACATGAAAAGATAACATGTGATTCACTTTTGGAATCCATATTCTGAAAATCTGCAATCTAAAACTGTGTTTTATTTATCAAAAAGTCTGAATGACATAATGAAAATAAGTATTTGTTTAATAATTCAACAGGTATTTGTTTCAGTAATGCTTATATCAGAATGGCTTTGTGCTATTACATTATCTTTAGAAAAAAAAGACAGAATAATTTAATTTTAAAACTGAAATGCTTAGGGACTGAGGTTAATAAAGAGCAAGTATTATGCATGAACATCTTTCTATTCATACTTAATATTCATTATCATTATGGGTAGAAACTATTTTAAAACATTCTAATTTTTTAAATATTCAAATTCGTAATGAGCTGTATAAAATGCATCCCCTTATACCATTAATAGTCTAATTCCCATTGACACAGTAGACCTTTCCAATCATATCCATTTTTAAATACTCAGACTAAGATGAGAGATTTATGCAGGTCAGTCTGTCATATGCGTCCGGAATAAAAATCTGTAATCATGTACTTTTGTAGACTGAGAAAGATGGAAATACTGTGTGCCAGAAAATAGGCAAGAATCATTGATACCCCTCTGTTAAATTCACAAATTCCTTCTGCCTTTTAAAGTAATATAAGAAAGTATGTGCTTTTTAAGAAAATGTCTGAATTTTCACCTCTTTTACCTCTCCCTATCTTTCTCTAGATTTAAAATCCAACAGTTTGCAATATGCCTCTTCCATATCATCACACAAAACCATATTGGATCCTTTCCAGTTTCCTAATGGAATTTTTCCTTTCTAAACTGCTGGTCTAGCTAGGGACTTTTCATCCATTCAAATATGACAGATCTGAAAAAAAGGATTTCTAGTTTCTTAGTCTCTATCTGTATAACTGCAGTTATCACAAGATTACTGCTATTGACTGTATTTATGCAGAAGATATATTAGGCTCTCTATGCTTTCTCTTTGACTTTCTGAGAGAAAAAGCACAATCACTTTTTAAGACTCTTCTTTAAAATTCCATTTGTCAGAGGAGTTAACAGTTTCAAAGAAGATTTGAAGCAGTTCTTCTGTCTCCTACAGGCTAGCATTCAGGAAACAACAATGTACTGCATAGTTTGCCTTGAATTGTTTGACAGCACAGTAGGCTTTAAGTGTTCAGTGTTCATATTTTTATTGAGGAACTGAAAATATTAAGGGTTGGTTCTAAATTTACCTAGGCAATGAGGTCTTCCCTAGCAGCCATGACATCTTAAGTAAAATGGAAATGGTATTTTTGTTTTTCAAGTGTCATTGTTTCTTCAGCACCAGCTTGCCAGTTTTTTTTTTTTTTTGTTTTCATTTAGTATTCAATGTGTTGGAAACGAGGTAAGTGCAAACTGAACGTTCTCAAAGAGATAAGATCGTTTGTGATATGAAGGTCTCTTTCCAGACTTAGGCAGTGATGATTGTAGTTGTTTGCAATGTTCTTTGAAAAAAGCACTCATGTAGAACTCTAATAATGGTTTCATGCTACGCACAGCATTAGTCAAATGTTTTAAAAATGAAATAGAATCAAAGTAATTGCAAAATAGGAAAATTATTGAAGTTTTAAAATGTTTAGAGAAAACTTTCTGTCTCCTGAATGATCTTGAAACAGCGCTTTTTTACACATAAGATCAGTTCAATGTAGAGCAAGAGGAATACTTTCATGTCTGGGAGATTCATGACTTTGCCCCATATAAAAGTTCTTTGATTAAGAAGCTAAAGACTTTTTGCAGCATAAGTAGCAAACATTATAAACTTGCTACTGTACCTGCACATTTTTAACAAGAAGCTTACCTTGATTGAGTCAAGATGTTAAAATACATGAAAGAATTTGCATGGTAGGAGAAAAGAGTTTGTGGATATAAACACAGAGAACTATAATGATGTTGAAACTTAATGATGAAACATCTGATCCTTTTAATGAATGACCTGTGAAAATCCTTCCACCTCCAGTGACCTGTGTAACGCTTTGTGTTATGTAGTAATAATGAATACAGGCATGCTACATATCAGAGGAAGGATACAAAATTCACAAAAAAATGCTGAATAATAAAGTAGATTATATTTTCAGTTCTCAGCACAGTTTCTGTAGAGATTATCACTTTTCTCTATATGGTACTGCACTGTAATCATAACTTAAATGCCTGACAATGGGAGTAAAAATTGCTTAATGATATGTTGCTAAAATTATTTTATAATGAGAAAAAGTTACTTTTCTTAATATTAGGGAGAATGAAAGAAGAAACAGTCAAACATTTTCTGTCTGTAGTTAAACTATTAAATTCATATTTAGCCACTTGAATTCTAATGCCTTTATTTTTAAAAATTCTGAGTACCAGCTCCTCAGTGGGCATCACTGAAATCAATTAATGATTGACATCTCTGGAAATCAAGCCCTCTATTTAAATGCTGGGGCACACAAGTTTCCCAGGAGTACATACAAGATATAAGGGTAGTTTATTGATATCTGAAGCTTGTGACTAAGCTTAAGCTCAGAGACTCATGATCAGAATACTCCCTGCCAGGCTGTAGTTATGTTCAGGTTTGGATCATGCAGCAGAACATCTGAGCTGATAACACCATCAGGTCATGATGTGGATGGGAATAACCACTGTCCTCTCCTAGCCACACCGCCCTCCTGGCAAAAAAAACTTGTGGTAATATCATCTGGTCCAGATGAGTCACCTAGCAGGGTCCTTCCTAAAGCATCTTAGGTCACATAAAGCAGGAGAGAATCATGTAAAATACCTTGTCCAGGCTGACACATTGCTGTCAGTGCAGATGAATGGAGCGGCGATAGAGATCGCTGCTTCAGTAGGCTTCAGTCCACTCCTTGACTCAAGCAATTTATGACCGTATTGACATAGCCTGGCAGTTAATTTAAGGTCCTGCATGTGGAATGTCATTTTTCAGTTTAACTCCTGATTTTAATTGTGATTTGGTAGCTCAGACTAGCGAGGGTGAGAAATATGTGTCAGATTCTTAAAATCTTAGAAGTAAACCTGTTTTAAATAATCGCCTTTAATGGTCATTGTCTTATGTTACTACAGTAGGCAAAACAAAAGTCTAGACTTAGAAGTAGACAACCTGAATAACATTTTCCACTTTTTGTGCATACCAACCTGAGGAAGAATAAATAAGTATTAATAATATTGTCTGGTTTAAGTGGGGGAAGTTACTCCTGTGTTGGTATTCTTAAAACATCCAGCTACAGGATTGATTTTAAGCCCTTTAAATACACCAGCAAAAAAGTACTTATGTAATCCTTCAAGCAGAAGGAAAAAAGATATATTCTGTTTATAACACACTAAGTAGGCAGATGCCTCAAAAGTAGATTTCACTTCAATGCAAGACTGTGATACCAATTAGAAAGCATATGCCATATTGCCTTGACATCCTGTTACTAAATGCTGATGAAAGTTTATGATCACAAGTGAAATATGTAAAGCAGGACTGAAAATAATCTTTCAAATTAAAACTGTTAAAATATATACTGTGCAGAATGTACACCAGGTGTTCTGCAATGCAGGCTCCAGGGATGTATTTCTGTGGGGTTTGCAGAGCATAGCAACAGATTTCAATGCTGCCTCAAGTACTGAGACACATCCACTTCCATATTTTTCTTTTGAAGACTAACACCAATAGCAGGTGACCAAGTTACAGCAAAAGATACTGACAGGTGTAGTGGAGTTTGATAGCAAAGCTATGAGTGCACATGGTAAGGAAATTGATTTGGAACCAGAACCTCCCAACTATTTTGAGTTCAGGCATGTTTTGTAGCATCCCCTGGTACCTTGATCCACGATTATCCAAATTACTGCTCATTCTGAAGCTTTCTTCTTGCTCCTGTTGAAGGAGGGCCCATGGGGACCGGAGCCTGCTCAGGGCATATGATCACCCTGTGTCTGATACTGGCATGGATAGCAATTTGTCATGTGCTGAAACCTTGAAGCTGGGAGTCCGTTTCAGTTCTGCAGTTTAATGTATACAAAAAGGCTGCCATTAAACTTCTTTCCCAGGAATGGGACGATTACACTGTGTGTTGTATTTGAACTGCAAGGATTTGGACTTGATGTAGGGCTCATTGGGCCTGAACTGCAACCTCATGTTCCCTGTTATGCTGCTTTGATTAACAACGGGGATATTATTTCTGTATTTCCCTTTGTTTCCTAAGCTCTCAAATGCATATTCTAAGATCAAAAATGTTTATCAGAACTAGTCTAATGCATTTCACAGCACAGAATATCAAGTTCCAGGGTTTTTACCTTCCCTGAGAGCGAAATCCGATGTGTTTAGAGGGGCTAAGAGTCTGAGCTGAAGACAGTTAAAGACAGAATATCCATCTCACATGTTCTGATGTTTATTCATATTCAGTCATAAGGAAAATAATGCCATTCCATTTTCAGCATATTTCATCTTTGTTGTTGTCTTTAAACACTGAAGGATGAATGCCTTATCCAGTAAAGCTAAGTATATGCTACAATCAAATCAACTCATGGTCTTAATTTTAGTATTATAATTAGGTAGAACACATAAACCTACATTTCTTAAACCCTGAAAATGTTCTTATTATTTTTTCAGGCACCCTTTCCTTTTCCCATTTCATTATTTTCAATTCCAGCTTTTTGAAGGGCATGTATACAGGAAGCGGTTTTCGTATTTTAGTATCTCTTTGAACAATGCTGAATTCAGAGCTGTATCTTTTGTCACATTCATTTTTAAATCAGCATTGCTCAATTTATGTTCTTCTGTCACTGTTAGCCACTCCTAGTTCAGTTCAGTGTGTTTCCTCACATTGAGAAATCAGTTGACTACCTAATAATCCATTTTCTTGAATTTTGCTGGTCTATTATGTGATTTTTTGTAAAATTAAGATATTGTGGAGCAGTAAGCTAAATGCACTAAACAGAATGGTGTTGATGTAAAAAGTGTTTCTGTCTTTTCATGCTCTTTATTAATATTATTCTTTATCAGCTTTTCAGTTAATCCAGCTTGTGTGTTACCATAACAGCCAATTTATAACCAACTCTATTAGCCCACTTTTTTTGGAGATGGGTAGAAAATTTTAAGTCTCCTAGGAATTGTGGTGAGCACTTCTTTCCCATCCTTTCTTCTTCCCATGTTTCTGCTCTCTGCAATTCCAAACAAAATTTTAAGATTTATTGAGATAAATATTTCATCTTTGTCCTGATTTCAGCCAAGGACCAGGTTAATTTTTCACAGTAGGCATGAGGGGGCAGAGCTTGGAGCTGTGTGGCCATGGCCAAGATGTTGTGTTATTCCATAATATCTTCCATCATGGCCAGGGGTGGGGAAAAGGGACTCTCTCTTGCTTCCTAGAAGTGAGGGGTGTTCCTTTCCCATGGAGCAAATGTGGTAAGCAGCAGGTAAAAAAGCATGGGCTGGAGGATCCAGGCACCATTGTTCATTGCCTTGGGGCCCCAGCAGATCAGGTCAAACAGTGAGCAATTTCTGCATGTAAATCACCCTGGTTTTGTATATCTTTGTTATTAATACTGTTGCTGTTCATTTTCATATCTCATGGCTGTTTCCAGTAAATTTTTCTCATCTCAGTACATATTCTCTGCCTTTTGTCTTAACAGAGGGGAGCAGGAGTGCTGGTCCTAAACCATGACGATTGTGTGTTCTCAAAATCTCAATTTACCACGTAAAACAAAGTCAGCATGTAAGAACTTCAAACATATTTGTGCATCCTAGAAACCATCTCAGTTTTGATGGATCGCACCAAGTGATTGAATTCCTCATCTTTACCAGATGAAAACATAAATTCTCACTCTTTCAACATAGTGAAGTATCCATTAAATTAATTTTCCTTTTAATCAGTATTACAAATTTTATCCCATCTGTCTTATAATTAGGACATGAAAATTGTAGATTTTATTGCATCTATGTTTGAACTCATGGATCCTGCCAGAAAACATACCCCTGATGCCTTTGTTCCTTTTCAGTTTCCCCAAACTATTTTGTTCTCATTTATATAGTCTTTCTTTTGCTTCCTCCCAACAATTCACATTCCCTGTACTTATTTTGCTGTTACTGCTTTTTCCTTTCTTTCACCAAGTTCCTACTAAATACCCTTATTCCTAACTATTTTCTGCAATTTTTTCATATGTTTCTCCTTAATTACAGTAGAAATTATTTGCTATTTATGAAAAAGCCTAACAAAACAAGTTTTTCTATACATTTTTTTCCTTTACTGTTGACTTGAACAAGAAACCTAGGTAGAAATTTTTGAATACTTTCAATGAATTGCAGGTTGAGAATGACTTAGTGGATTAAAGAGAAAGATCGGGAAAAAACACAAAATGCAGAAACAGCAACTTATCTCATGACAATTGCAATACAGTCTAATCCTATTCTGCGTATATTTTCATTGCTCCCCCATCATTCTGTATTTACTTTCTCAAACCTCTGTAAGCATCTTGATTTTGATATTAAAATCTAAGGAGACAAAGTGTTATTTTTTCTACAAGTTGCATCATTCAGGAACCACATGGTTTTGATAGATCCTGGCTGTGTAATAGACATAAAAAGTAAATATAGTGTTTACAGCCAAACATTAAGATGTATTCTAAAACCATTTTCTTAATTATATCCATTAATGAGAACAGTGAATTGGATAAATTCTGTATATTTCAATTTGTAGCAGTCTTTGAAGGATTCTTGTACCATCTGTATTCCAATTTATAACATTTAACTGCATATTATTTCAATTAATATTTCTAAAGCATAATACAGACTTTCTTCTATCAAATCATGTGTTACTGAGGTTTTCCTCTGATTACCTAAAAACAGTTAGAATTATTATTATCATTTAAGTAGTCTGCACATGATTAAGTAAACATTGATATCGCCTGATGCATGTACTCATTTTCATATTCCTGTAATCTGTTTTAAAGTCAGTTTCTCGGAATCACAGGTAACATATTTCTACATGTCTATTTGTTAATATCATTATGAAAGTATTCATTTGATTTCTGATATAATTTTCAGAAAAAAAAAATTTCTTCATATTCAAAGCCACTCTTGTCTTAGGTTATATCTTAGGTCTTAGTTGTCTCCAATATTATTTTCCCCTTTCATCTGCTTTTCTATTTCTTTTCATGACAAGGATCATTTATTCTCTTTAAGTTAGTGGTGGAAGGCTTGAAAATATTATTGAAAAAAATAGCAAATTAAATATGAATGCTTAGTGGGAGAGACTGAACTAAATATATGAGTGGTGAGGAGGAACGTCTGCAAAACTGGTTGCTGTCTTTGGTCTTAATATATGTAACAATTTCATTCAAGAGCTTTTCCCATTACAATGATTTTGCAGCCTCATACATTCCTGGAATATGCAGAGGGAATTTGGGCTTTCCTGTGTTGTGAAGCATATATGATCTTATGTTTTTACTGTGAACTGTGTCCTGGCCATTTTCTCAACTAGTGCTACGTTTAGTCACTGTTTTCTTTGAAAAACATTTACAGTATCGGAAAGATACATGAAGTTTTATAAAAAGAGTTTTTTAAGTCTCCTAGATTTTGTGCAAGGCTGAGGCCACTGAAGGGTACAGAAGGTAAAGATTGGCTTGCTATTACACTGTTTGAGGAGGGATGACAAGAAGCCAAGATCCATGAGGTCTGGCATATGCTTTGCCTCATTTGTTTCTCTTCTACCACGGCCTGGTGGCACAGATGCAAGGAGCCAGTTCTGTTGAGACAGCAGGAAAGATTTTCTTCTCATGGAACAAAGTCTGCTGGTACCTGCTAACGGTCCTATGACAGGGTACAAGTAACTGATGTTAGTCTTCTCTAAGCTTCAATGAGAAAAAAACTTAGGAATGCCCCCCAACTGGTAGAACAAAGGAAATATGAAATACAGAAGAACTTCAGTATCTACTTGAAGTCTTGAATGGATATCACCCTATCTACTGTTCAGTACTTAAATAGCACATTTTAAAGTAGTAGAAAACGTACAAAACATGTTATTAGAAAAAAAAACCTGGGTGGTAGACTTTGAGTTGACACAAACTTAGATTTTCCTAATTCTATTCAGGTAACAAAGACCTCAGGAATCCACAGAATACTTCAACCAGCAAAATATAAATTACATACCAGTACATTATCAACTATTATATCTTAAAATTTCAGGACAAGCCTTATTGTGCCTATAAACTTCTTTTGTAGCAAGTTATGGCAATGGGGTCATATACAGAGTTTGCCAGTAAATCTCTAGAACTTACCCACAGTTAGTAGTCAATGAACTGCTGAGTTACTTCATGTTTTTCAAGTCTCAAACTATGAAGCTACACGGGTAGAAAAGCAACAATGGAAGAAAAATTTTTAAAGTATTGCTGATAAAGGCAATCAAAAGAAGTTCTAAGTAGCACAGGAGTGCTCCCTTTCTTTCCTTTATATTTCACATTTCTAGATCCTGCCTGACTGTGTACAGAATGTTGAATACCTTGAGCCTTTCATTCCTGTCGAAGCAAACCTATTTACCATTTACCTAGGGAATGTGGACCATCATCTAAACAATTTTGCTGGAACAAAAGAGCATTTGCTGATTTAAAGCAGAGGACTGATGCGAGATGGATCTTGGTGAGGTCGGTTGCTAAGACGTTTTCTCTCTGCTCTTTGAACTTTGCTCATATGGGAGCGCATGTACCCTCAATGCAGTTACATAGCAGTGCTTTGCATGGACCTGTTTGGTTCTGTGTCACTTGCGTGCCCTGCTGGCCACTGCTA
This sequence comes from Haemorhous mexicanus, assembly GCF_027477595.1. NCBI lineage: Eukaryota > Metazoa > Chordata > Aves > Passeriformes > Fringillidae > Haemorhous > Haemorhous mexicanus. The sequence continues at coordinate 52,337,096 of NC_082344.1, read as the reverse complement.
CTTCAGAGCAGTGTTGTGGGAAGACTTCAAGGAATTATGGCACAGAAGAGCACAGTATCTCAGTATGATACAGGGGGAGGAAGCCACAAAGGGAGGAGAGGCCCTTTGGGACACAATTGCAGCATTGAGAAGCCTCAATAATCTCCAAGGTGAAAGAGACAGCTTGTAATTTTTAAGATTTGAGATGAAAGGAGTCTTGAATTATGACCCTTCTGTAGTCCTAGGCCACTGAAGATCACTTGCTGCCTATTCCTGCTCCCTACTTCTCGAAGAGTGACAGATGTAACCCTGCCACTAAAGGAGCCCAGGTTTCTTGGTCATGTAGTGACAGCCTCAATCCATCCTATTCTTAGGAAGCTTTAACTTCCTAGATCCCTCTGTACAGCAGTCCTTCATATTGACTATATTCTCAATTAAAGGTATAAAAGTTTAAAGAATATTTAAAGGTTTAAAGAACATTGTACCTGAAGGTACAACACAGAACTGATTGACCTCAACATAAATTTCCACCTGCACATACTTTTATCAAACAGACAATGGAGTAGCACCATCATGACTTTTTGTCAGCAAAATAAGGCACCCTTTTTTCTTAGAAAGAACTTTGTCAAAACAAAGTTAGACCTACATAAAAAGTGTGGACTAAGGTCAACACCAGCAAAATACTATCAGTGGAAAAACCCCAACTTTTCTGTTACTTACATTTTTCTAAACTAAATTCCAGTCTCATCCTTTTTTTTTTCTTTTCATAACAGTCTTCAAGAAAACAGCAGTTGTTAATCCAAAATTCTGTCAATCATTCTACCAAATGGAACAAAACTCACGGGGTGTTGAGTTGCAAAGCAAAATAATAACTAAAACACAGAAAATTCACAGATACCCATCTTCAAGTAAATGTTTAAAAAATCCCACAAAGAATATTGTCAAACAAGTCTTGCCTATAAAACAAGTCTTGTGAAATGCTGAGGCAGATGTTATTATGATTTCTGATGTAAGTTATTTACTCTTAAGGCACTGGTTTACCCCTAACTAGAAAAAAAATCTGTAAATTCTGGCTCCCAGTGTTAATATTCTAGTAAGTTATTTCTCACTGCCTTTTTTTCTTGTGTCCTTGCAGTCAATAGCTTTTGTCAAAGTCTTTTGTCAGAGAAGGGCTAGAAACAACATGAAATCACAGAACTAAAAATAAGCAAATATTTTTGGGCATCACCAGGAGACAAATACCTATAAAGTCAGATGTACAAACCAGTGCATTAGTGAATCATCATCCAGAGGGCAGAGCACATATTGGGCTCACTTTCAGGGGAAAGGTAGAAACTGTGTACATTGGATGCTACTGTAGTGATTTAGTCAGAAACATTAATTCTGTTTCATAAAACAGCTGGGGAAAAAAGGAAAATTATAGAGAGGAATAACAAAGACTGTAATGCAATAATTATTCACTTGTGCAAGCAACATCCTTCCCCCCCTAGCCCCACTTCCAGCCTGGTCTAGCAGACCTGCCTGGCTCCCACCTGAAGGGCAGGCACCGCTTTAATTTCTGCATTTGTTTTGTCACGTATTGCTGGGCTGGAAACTCTCAAATCCAGTTGCTCCTAAATTGGAGTCTCCATGGCAACATTCGCAGAGGTGCACATTGAAGCCAGCTGCCAGAAGAAGACAGTTACATAACACAAACATGAGGCTTTCTGCTTTTCAGTTTACTGACCTGAGATACTCAGACAGGCAGGCAGATAGAATGCAAATAATAATGTAAAACTCTGGTAGAAAAGTGGATGATACCATAAAACTATTTAAATTCAAGACAACTTTAATTTCAAAAATTCACAAAACTATTTTAGTCTCAAGAGTTGAGAAGTTAGATTTCAAAAGGTGAAAATTTTGTATAAAGGTGAAAAACTTGTAGAAATTACTTATATCCATCCTTTGTGCTGTTTTTAGTGCTTAAAAGTAACAACTTGCACTAAAGAAGGTAAAGTGGTGGCAACGCCAGCTGTATGTCAGTTTACTGCCAGCTAAATCCAATCTCTGTGTCAGTCAGGTAATGCCAGAGGTAGATCAGGATTCTCATGTCAACTATGCAGTGCAGAACACTCATAAAGAAGAGATTTTAAAGAATGACACGTTGGTTTTCCCAGAGTAACTGCAAAAAAATTAGTCTGAAAGATCAGATTGGAGACTGGGTTTGGGTGTGGAACTGAGGAGCAATTAATACAGAGAGACTTGAGGGACCAGCTTACTTGCCATCATATTTGGAAAGGCAATATTATGTTCACCATTAAAACAAGATTAGCAGCAAGACCATTTTAGCAGCAGAAAATGTTTAAGTGTCCTGTGAAGCTTTCCTTTCATGTACTATGATGCAAAAGAGAAAGTCTTTTTCTGGACTTAGAGCAGATATTTGTATCTCAGTCATCGGCTATTTATTTCTCCAGGAAAAATTTTGATGATTCTTTGACCACAACTGTGTATTTCCATACAGAAATATAATTCATCTTGATGTAACCAGCATCCCACAAAAACTTAAAAAGTCTTCCAGGCCTTTTCAGGAAAGAGTGACTGAGAATGTTTGATAATTTTATAATTAATATAAGGACAATTTTCTTTTCCTCCTCAGAAATGACTTACAAATGCAAAAGTTTACCTATGTATTATCTAAGATTGCAGACTTGTATATTTATTTTCACACAAAATCTCAGCCTCCAGAAAGTTTCTGATAGACAGCAGTATTTTCTGGGAAAACTGCACAAGCAGTTGTCCACTCTGGTATTTTGACATTCAGATAAATGCTAATATACAACACCTGGATCTCAACAGTCATCCATTAGATGCATTTGTGATTGCTCCTCATGTCAAAAGTAATGAGAAAATAGTTCAATAAAAATATCTTTAAAAAAAAATTCTTTCTTTAGCTAGCCCTGTTTTCTCTGTTAATTCTCAGAAGGAATGTCTACCTCTTTGTCCAATCTCATGTTACACAAGAGCTGAAAGCTTCATTTCTTCTGTGCTTTAAAAATACAAGAAAAAAAAAAAAGAAAGAAAAGGTGGAAAACTGACACTGACTAAACTGAGCTGAAACATGGAGTTTGGGTAACATCAGTTCCAGCAAAGCATGGCTAGTTAGGGGTTTGCCTGGTTGATAAAGCTTACCATGGGTATCCTCCTGTCACAACCTTGAAAAGCACCTGATCTTTTCAGTTCCTCCTGACAGGTTTTCTTTGAATTCATGCCATGTCTTGTGCAGCAACAATATTTTGTAAAAACAATGAAAATGTAAAATTCAGAATCTACACTATGGAGAGTTATAACCTTTAACTAAAGCCCCACAGGAATTACTACTTTTGTTTGTTTGTTTGTTTGTTTCAAGTAGAAGATGTACAGGGGCAATGGTTGGCACTGGGCTTCTTAATCTCCTGATTATGCGCTACATGAAATTAAAAAATAATTCTGAGGAAGAAAATCCAGACAGAAAATGAGGAGGCAAAAACACAGGCCTGAAATTCAGTTGGAATTTCTGGCTTACTAAAATTCTGAAATTCTGACATTTCAGTTGTCCTCTTTTTCAAATTCAGTCAATAAAGGCAGGAAGCAGATGTAGCATAAGTGGAGAGCAATGGAGAAAACACAAATTGTGAAAAATCTTTGGAAATAAATCTAACCAATTTACAAATAAAATCAAGATAAATAAGCATTTTTATATACAAAATCAGTGTTTATTAAATTCAAATTTACATTAGAAAGTATTTAAACATGTTGCGCTCAATACTCTTCGGTAAAAAATGTTCACCATTTACTCATTTTGCAAATCTAGAAAAACAGGTATCTATAAGAACAATATTATTCTTAGTTGAAACTGAATCTAGGCAATATCAACAGTAAACAAGACTTGAAAGATTTAGAATTATTTCTTCTAGCATCTTTATTAATAAAATATTTTTACTTACTACATTTTTCACTTAGAAGCATTTTTAAAGTAAATTTTTAAAGCATGGATAGGATCCAGGAGGATGGTCTCCTCTTTCCCTCCTTCCCCATTTTGAAAAACAAAATTCTAAAAACTGGATAAATCCAAAGCTTTTCTGCTGTCCCTAATCTAAGGTTTTTCACAAGTTCTTAATCAGCTAAGCTGAAAGAATCCTCTATTCCATGTTTCCTCTGGCAGCATTTATAAGTAAAAGACCAGAGAATGACTGTAGGCACTTCTCCACTGCCTGAATAGCTTTGCAACCCTTTGAGGCATTCCTCTGGAAAGGATATCTCATCCAAGTTAGATTTTGACATATGAGACCCCGAGCAGCAAATCCCATGGCTGGCCAGGAAGACAAAGGTACCTGAGGTATTTCCCAGCTGTGTGCTGCCACCAGGCTGCATGATCAGCCACAGAGCCTTGCTCTTCCCATGGGGACCACAGACCAAGCACAGAGACAGCCTCTGCAGGGCACAAAGCCCTGCCATGTTCTGGCGCTTTGCCCAGTCCAAGCTTTTACACCCCAAGTGGATATTGAAGCCATAGGCATGTCCTTTTCTTTTTCTGCAGATATGTGTTGCTACCATAGTGAACAAAGAGCAGAGAGAAGGGCAATGGGAGACTGAGAATGGCAAGATGAAGGCTTGCACTGGTAGTGTGAGCTCACACATCTCCATGGGGCTTCAGGTAAGCTGGCTAAGATCACAAGCTCTTACTGCTTTTGTTTAGTGTTAATTCGTACAGACTATGCTGCTAGCTTTCAGCTGCAAGGAATTACAGCTTCTCCTGCATGTGTCAGCTCAGCTGACCAGTACAGGAAGTATGGAGCATACAGGGAAAGTATCTGCCCCGGACAGCCCTTCAATGAGCCTTTTATTTTCACACCTTTATACTCTCATGTTCATACAGTTGAACCCCAGCATAATTAAAATTGCATCTAAATGCCAACGTTTAAGCACCTTACTGGAACTCTGAAAGTAAAATTTTTGGGCTCTGTGTTGATTTGGTGAAATCACAATTAATATCTCACGCTGAGATAAAGATACTTAGTGGCACATCTGTCAAATTCAGAACTGGATGCAGGGCTTCAGGCTGCCATTTTTGCCTTTAGCTGTTTCCTGCATTGGATTTCAGCACATTAAAAATTCTTCACCTTGCATCAAAAGTGCTCAATCTTTGTGCAGATTTTCTTCCCAAAGGCTACAGCTTGTACCTTCCTAAGCACCAACCCTCAAAAAGTCTCAAGTGAAACCTTACTTGTGAAAGTGATTTAATTTTATCTAACACAAACCAGGAACAATTTATTATGCCTTTAGCTCTTCAGTTGCCTCCCTGCCTCTCTGACTGTCAGTGTTTAAACCAAATTCAAGATTGACACACAGAGAGCAATTTTGCCAATAGCTAGTCCCAGAATTCTGCACAACAGCATCTGTTACCTGCATTTTTATTTTACAGGATGGATTACCAATGCTACAGAAAGTTCAGATCCTCAATGAGCATTCTTTTTCATTTTTACAAAAATGAAACCTTTTATTTCTTATTCCTGTATCTTGTGTGCAGATACCATTTACCAACTTCCCTTATGACTATGTGAAGATTTTTCCAATATAATATTTCTATATTTAGTTCATTTGAGCAGTTCCACTTTCTTGCAGTTGCAAATAAAAAAAAAAAAAAAAAGCAGCATCTTGTATAGTAAGACCCCTATTCCAGTTCTGAATTGGAATTGATCTTCTTACTTCATCTTGTTTGTAGTGAGAAAAGCACCTCTCTCTGGAGTACCCTGCTTCCACACAATACTTTCAACAAAAAACCACTCTGTTCAAGTGGAATAACATTCTAGAAATTTTGAAAAAACATTCTGTCATACAAGGAAGAGCAAACATTAAAATCTCAATGTCTTTTCATCTATATATTTATTTATGTGTTTAACTTCCATTTGCTAGTATAACCATGGAACAATAAGCATGAAAAGAACTCCAGCAAATTCCTTAAATATCCTTGGTTTTGCTCTTGACACATACCCTTCTCCAAATCCCCCTCTTGAGAAAACTTGAAATTAATTTGAAGCAATCTGTTTGCTTCACCTCCAAGCATAGTTTACTGTAAGTCTTAAAGGAAATTTCTACTTTAAGGTAAACCTTTATGGGTGAACTCCAGGGACAGAAGGGGAAACATCCATACTACCTATAAAGAAATTGGCTTCATATTTTTCTATTTATATATTTTTCATTATATTGGAAAATTTCAATATGGCAGGAAAATATTCCTCATGAAAATGTCACTAAATAGGTAAGTGAAAAATACCCAAACATAAAAAAATCTCCCTTTCAAAAACAAGTGATACACCCTATGTTTATCAAGGAAATTCTCTGTAGATGTATTTCATGAAAATTTATCAGAGTAAACACAAATATGAACCACATAATGTCAGACTGCTGTAAAGATAAAGTCCAGCACTGTTGTTGCTTGCAGTTCAAACTATGAGATCAGGCATAGGGCTGAATGGTTTTTTTTTTCCTAACGTTTATCCAAGAGGAACAAGGTGCAAGTTGTAAATTACTTACTTGTGTCTGAACTTCTCCCCATGAACAGGAACTGAGCAAATACATACAGGAGAAACAATGTAAGGATTTGAACAGATCTCTTCTAATTATCCAGACAGAATAGTAGCTCTCTTATTCCAATGTATACCATCATGTATTGTAACTGTTCTAATTAACGTAATTTAGTTGTGTAATTCCATAGGACATTGCAAAAGTGTGTATTGTCTCAAATTCCATTATCAATTCCAAAGTCAATTCCTTCAAGTATGTAGCTGGCAATGGTATGGCCAGTTTTTCAGGAAAAAACAAATCACTTTCCAGCTCATGTTGGTGCTCTCTTATTTTCTTGAATTGTTTCCTGAAGAAAATGGACCCCATTACATATTCTCAGTGTAGTCTTGAAAGTATTGTTCATTTGAGAAAGGGTAAGCTGAACTGGGTCATTTCTGAATTGCTGTTTGGGTCTGCTTTCATATGTCAGATGCCCAAAGAATCACAGTGTACTTTGGGCAGTGGCCAAAAAGAACCTAAATAGTATGAGATATACAATGTGATGGCTACTAACATTCGCTGTACTTTGGGGTTAGAGCAACATTAGTATCCAGTGATTGACACAAAGTGATTGCTAATTGCTGTAATTAATCAAATATCATTCAGCAATGAGGAGCTATTGCCATTGTACACATATATAAAAGAACACAGGGAAATCCCTTACCCAAGAGGGTTACAAGTTCAGAAAAATGCTATTAATTTTTAATAATTTCTCCTTCATTTGCTGCAAATGCAAGATTCCGTTTGCCCTGAGAACAGTAGCATGACGGTGGGAAAATTTGCACTTTGGCCTCCATCAGCATTCCCTAATTCAAAATGTTTCCAGGATCTTCAGCAATGCTGAGATACACTAACTGCCCCACTAAATGGGGAATATGGCAGCCAGATAATTTTTCTGCTTGATGTAATTATTGCAAACACGTACAAGATCCGTGATAAGGTTTTATGCAAGAGTACAAACTGGTAGCTGGGCTAACAACTTCTGTTCATTTAATACAGAGCATGCAAGTGAAAGTTTCATGTAAGGTCAAATCACTAATATTCTGAGTATCAAAAGTAACATGAATTTATGAATAATGTCAAGAAATTCTTCCCGTGTTTATTCACTTGCTTTCAAGGTTGTGAATGTGTGAAACTGTTACTGAAACTAAATGCATCTTTGGTTATTAGGAGAAGACTTTTTGAGCAAGTGCAGAAAAGTCTAAACAATATTTATTGGTTTTCTTTCTACTTTTGCTTTTACTTTTACTTTTTTTAATTTACTTTTACTTTTTCTTTCTACTTATGCTGCTTTTGCACTGGCTCTCTGCAGTCATTCAAGAGCTACCAGGAGTATTTGAAGAATATTTTAAATTATTTCTGGATACTACTTTAACTGTTCCTATACAGTGGAATAAAAAAGTCCAAACAGAAGCATCTTAGATGTATTCAGGCACTAGAAACCCCTTCCATATGATAGATAGACATCCCTCAGTACTCTGATCCAAAAAGTCTTAAGATTACCTCCACAAGTAAGTTGTTGCTGTCCAGCCTGCAAAGATTACAACACTGATGCTGATGGTAGGGGTCAGATATTGATACCAATTAATACCATGAAGTTCAGCAGCCACCTTTGGGATTCTGTGAAAGAACAGCTATAATCAGTGTGTAAGGCAGGCATGCACTGGCTGTGAATAGAAACAATAAGACAACTGCACATTTAAGTAATGATAATCACTTTCTCAGGTGGAAGGAACAAGCACAAGCAAGAGAAGCAGAGCAGATGTCCTGGGAACAAGCAGAGTGCATCTGGGTGCTTTTCATTTGATCTTTGCGAGCCTTTGATGGCCAAGTCCGACTAGTCCTTCCTTAGATGTATACCTTTAATTTTTATTTCATGTGACACTAGAAATACCAGTACCTTTCCTCAGGAGTTGGACTCTGATGATCTTTTTGGATCCCTTTCAACTCAGGGTATTCTGTGATTCTATGAGATGGGCCCTTTCCAAAACAGATATACACAGCTTTGGAAAAAAATGCCTAGCCCTCCGCACAGCTCCCTGTTGTTTCTCTGGAAGCTTCTTTTCTTCTTAGTGTCATTATCAGGTTACTTGCACTATCCCTTTGCAGAAAGTAAGCTCATATAAAAACTGCTGGAGCAGGCCAGAGCTGACCAGTTCGTATTTTGTTTGGTTTGTTTCAAACCATTGCCCAGAGCAAACATCTAATCTCAGTTTAATGGCAAACTGGCAAGAGTACTCTGTTTTCTTTCTCAGCCAACAGCAAAAGAAACTAACATATTTCATATAAAAAAATCCCCAAATGACACTATATAAATTATGCATTTCTCTTTATTATGGGTTTTGAAAGATTAGTTTAAAGAACTAGATTCTCTTCTCTATTCTTTTATATAACTAAGCACTTGGGTAGAAAACACTGTTTAGTAAATATTTTCAAATCTTTAGTGTTACATATCAGTAAATTGTTCCAGCTTATAAATTAGTTCAAAAATACATGGTAAGGGAGATGACATACAATGTAAGCCACTCACTCTAGAATGTCATTTGGACTCTGAGTATTTTATTGTTTGAAGATGTTGTAAAACAGTAGAAGCCATTTCGTTCTACCACTGGAAGCCAACCTTTAATCCACCTAATACACTTGTAACATCTTAATTTTCCTATGCTGTCCATGGTGAAAATGTTATCTGCAATACATCCTAACAATATATTGCTCCAGGGAGCATCTTCAGACACAAGATTTTAAAGTTGTTTTCAGTTCTTTCCATCTTGTCAAGAGATGGAATTTAAAAAATCATTGTTACAAGCATTTTTAATTTTGAGAGCAAATGGCAAATAGAGATGGGCAAATAAGATACCTAAGGGCACCATATATGTACATTTTTGGGCACAGGAAATGTACTGCCAAGCAGTTCAGTGTGCAAGCACAATTTCCTTCGGGCATTTCATGTGCTGTGTTTTTTTCATGACACATTTCAAATACAGTGTTTTCAAACTATCAGCTAAGTATCATAGCTTCCCAGTAAACCTGACCTATGAACTTGGGAATAGTGTACTCTTGGGCATGGTTTTCTTGGAAATTATTAGAAATTGAGTCAATAACTTGCAATTATTTTTTTCTTTGAAACTGATCCGAAGCAAGGGTGTGCTAATCCATTCAGTCTTTCTAGTTACTGCACAGGGCATGAAGGAAAGTCCACTCAAGTCAGTCTCCATATTTTTATCTCACTCTCTTGTGTTTTCTGACTTTAGCAGCAATTCAAGACTAACCTCTGCCTAAAGACTCGATATTTGCTTCTCATCAGCATTATTGAAAAGTCTTTTTTTGTTGTGATGGGACACAACCCCACTTCTGATTCACATGTTTATCTCTGGCTCTCACTAACCTGTTTCTTCACTGCCATGACAAGTATCCCACTGCAGAGATCTTGTGGGCATAGTCCCTCTCTCCCTGGAAGATTTCACCGGACCAGAAGCGCAGAAACTAGGAAAAAAATACACAAAAACATTCTTAAACTCAGGATCCTTAAACCTCTCCTAAAAAAACCCCAGAGTGCATTGAGCAAACTTACAGTGACATGTGGACAAACAAATAAAACAGGTGCTCTTTCTGCAACAGAGTAGCTATCTACCCTGTGTGATCAATAAAAAACAGGGTGCATTTTTGAAGATCCCATGGTGCATCTATTTATTTTGCAAATCTGTGAATGGAAGAGAATATGTTAAAAATATTGAACATGATATTACATAATCTAGAAGAACTAGATGATACCTAACATGCAGTCCTGGTTTGCTCAGACCCTGGGAGCTTAGAGCTCACGTACCTTCTATGGAAATCCATCATTCCCTAGGCTTTGGTAACTTATCCATCCATAGTTTCATGCTCAGCAGGATGGTTATATTCATTGGCTAAATCAATGTTTACAAAGAACATTGTGCCATAGGGGAAGAAAGGTGGGAAGGCTGGCACTGAGGACTTGATATTCATTCCCTCCACAGGTCTTTCAGCAGACCTGTCTTACCATAAGGTAGCTCTGGAAAGCTTCTGTGGATGGTAGACCTGATGGGGCTAAGTGCTGCTTTTGATTTTTCTCTTGTCCAAATGGCAATTGTCAGTGATTTGTGTTCTTGCAAACTGCTCCATGCCATGATTCAAAATTGTAAATGTGACAACCATGGAGGCTGAGATTTGATTAAAAATCTCACTAATAAAATGCAACAGTACTCTAATTTAATCCACTATTTTCCTTTATGGTGTTCAGCAGATCTGTGTCTTGTTGTTAACTGAGAGTGTTAAATTTCAGTAGCCATGAGGGTGCAGAGCCTGGGGCCATGTGGGCACGTGTACATTGTTGGTCTATATCATGCACATCACTGCCAGGAGGCAGAAGTAAGGGATTCTCACTTCCATGAAGGAAATTGTCTGTGCTTGGGAAGAAAAGGTGGCTGTGGCAGGGGCATACAGATGGTCCAGGGGACCATTTTGTTCTTTCTTTCAGGATCTGACTGGCCCTGATTCCAGCTGGCCAGATGTTGTAATTTTTTGTATGTAAATCACCCTCTCTTTGTATAATTTTTCTATTTCTACTGTTGCTGTTACTGCTCCTTTTCTTGCATCATTGCTGTTTCCAGTAAATTGTCCATATCTCAACTCAGGATCTCTGCATATTGTCCCTCTCACCAGATGTGGGCAGAGGAGAGAGCAGCTTATGGTTTTTCTTCTTCATCTGAGCATCAAAACCACTCCTAAACCATCACACTTGTATAAGAGAGAGGTCTGCTAACTATTAAAAAGGTTTTTTTTTAACTTTGCATAAAAATACCAAGGCGTGAAGGATATACAGACACTTATGTTAACCATGGTGTTTCTAAAATATTTCCCTATTTTTTAAAGTTAGAAATGTCAGATGAAATCCTTCCTAAGAAAGTACCATCCTTCATTTCATGTTTTATAGTATTATAATATTTACAAATTAATTTCAAAGGTTTCTTTAAATGTTTAGTTGGTGCACTTGTATTTGTCTACCTAAGCAGTGAGAGACAGAAAGATGGAGAGGATTGAGAGTCAGGGAGATAGACAGATAATTGGGTAGATAAATGGACAATTCAATCTTGACTACCACTGACATAAACATGAATCACATTTTCTGAAGTCAACATATCTTGTCTGACATGGAGAAATGAGAGCAGAATGTTACTCTTACCATTTTTTAAAAAACCTTTATTGGAGTTATTGCATCAATTAACATCCTCAAATATAGTATTTTTCTCCACACACCTATGAGTTCTGCAATCTAGTGAACTGTTTATCTGTCATTTAAAACCAGTAGTCAATAACACTTCACATTAACAGAAGTGGAGGTGATAGGATTATCATCAAAATGTGAAATCTCCAAATAATTTCTGTATTTATTAACAGACTTGAAGAAAACTTTATCATGCTGCTAATAGTAAGATGTATATGATTAGTCACAGCCTGAGAGACATATCGATTTTTTTTCATACTGTATTTAGGCAAAATTATTTAAGAAAATTTTATATATGCATGCCCAAAATGTGCATATTTGAGCGCATATCCTCTTTTTCTGGCACACTAGTAGCTTATGAAGGCATGGACTCTGCAAACACATTTATTCTTAATTTTATTTAGAAGACCATTGATACCACATGTACCACAGATGTACGAATACGCTGGTTTTGAACATGCTTGTATTTCATCTAGTGTAATACAGACACAAGACTGACTGAAATATCACTTAGCCTATAGTACTAGCTATAGCAATAATATAAATATAGCCAATAATAGTTTGTACTTCCTTATGTATATGTATGTACATGTATATATCAAGTAATAATTTAGCACCAGAAAAACTAATGTAATCAACAATCTGCAAAAAACAATGATATTTTTAATACTGTATTCATACTGGGAAAATCCAGGGCAGGACATTATTTTCTTCTAATTGCATTCCCTAAGTGCTGGAGTTGTAACAAAACAACAGATGCTAGGCATCGCTAGAGATATGAATCTTTGATTTGTTTTTATAACTGCTCTGACATTTAGGCTGTGGGCTTTAAGAGGAGATTCCAAGGCAAATGTTTTCATCATCATCTGACTCATTTTTGCCTGGAGGAAATACCAATTAAAAAAAAGAGATAAACAAGCAGCAGCAGGAGATTATTGTTAGGCAAAATTTCCTGCAGTGGTTCTGCTGTGTTTATCATGAAATGTCTGAACACTAACTTTTTCTAAGCATTACACACTTTCTTACTCACACACCACATTTATCTTGATTTGTGTTTGTGATTGTTCACAAAGGTTCAAACAGTCCTTATAAATTATTTCACTTGTCTAACATTGCCCTTATGGGGAAATTATATGTTCAGGGGAAGACAGTAGCAACTAACAGAAGAAGCCAGCAAAGAAAACGTGCAAAAAACTCTCCAACAAATCACAAGCAAAATGTCATTGCATTTAATTACTCTCCCCAGCAATATAAGCACATGGTGGTGCCTGCATGCAGTGATGAATATAGCATGTGATTAGCCCTGAATGTAAAGGCATGCAACGCCAAGGGGAAAATGCTCATCTCCTATAATAAATTTTCTACTAGTTTTTGAGAGATATTGCAGACCCTATGCACACAGGGCCCTAGAGTAAGTTCAGGACCAGCCTTTCCTTCCAGGTTACAATTTGATTTTTTTAAATAATCACTGGTGCTGGATCTTCAATACTCTCCTATGTCTGTACTTTTCAGATCAGTTTTCCAAAGAATATGTAGTGCAAAATTTTCTTTGAACGTAGCTTCTATTAGATAATTATTCCATACTCAGTAGTAGACATTTATTAAATATAACTGTGTTTTGTAAATCAGTCCTGAATTGGAAAAATATTTGTAGTGCCTCACAAATATGTAAGGTGAGATTTAGACATTTTCCTCTGCTTAGAGGAAGAAAGATCTGAAATGGCATTTTTCTATAGAAACTGAAGTTTGTCCTAATCTAGCCTGCTGATTGGGCCCAACAATTTGTGTATGACAGGGTTCTCACACATTCCTCCCTGACTGTGGCAGGAGTCTTCAGATCTCCACAATGTGAACACAGTTATTTAAGAGATACAAAAATGCAGTCTTTTAGATGAAGGAACTGCTTCATTTAGTGATCTGCAGGGAGTCTTTAAGGGAAGAAGTGGATGTGATAACTACTAAATCAGCTGTGTTTAAATTCTGAATTAATGTTAGTTTTTTATCAAGTGTTATAAAATAAGAAAATACTAAAAGGGGGGGCAGTTTGAGTTTTGAGTAAAAAGACTACAGAATAGTCACATGAGATGAAGAATGAGAATTGTGGTCAGCTTATTACACCCTGCCTCTGCCCATCCTTCTTCCTCAGGGAAAGAACTCTTTACGTTCTTCCTCTGCTCTAGAGTGGGGACCTTCCTGTAGAACACAGTTCCCCATGGACTTCTCCAGTGTGAGTCCTTCCCGTGAACTGCTCAGTGTTGGTCCCCCATGGGGTCACAAGAGTGAGCACCTCTATCCACAAACCCTCCAGGTCCTGCCAGGAGTCTGCTCCAGTGCAGGTTTCCCCCAGACATCTACCTGCTCCACTGTGGAGTCCCCCACAGGCTGCAAGTGGAGCTCTGCTTCCCCCATGGACCTCCATGGGCTGCAGGGGCACCGCTGCCTCACCATGGGCTGCACCATGGGCTGCAAAGGAATCTCTTCTCCAGCACCCAGGGTACTTCTTTCCACTCCTCCTGCACTTACCTTGGTGTCTGCAGAGTGGCTCCCCTCAGCCTGATTCCACTCTCCTGGCTGTAGGAGATTCCACTCTCACTGGTAGGCCAGTGGTGAGTCCCCTGTGGAGCTGGCTGGCATTGGATCTGCCCCTGTAGCTCCCAAAGCCTCGCCATGCAAACCCAATACACATGTACGTAAAATATTGGCCAGTTTTGTCTCCTGCTTACTTCCAGAGTGAAAACTCAATATGAGGTAGCTACAACTTTGAGTCCATACTGGTAAGAACACCTTGCAGCTCAGATTGCATGTACCAAAATGCCTATTTCACATCCTTTGGGAATTTTGACTGTACCTTTCTGCACAGCCATGCTTTCAGTCTCTTCTCTGGGGGCTCTAAGCAGAAGCCAGAGAGGTCTAGAGACTCCTTGAGCCCTTTCTCTCGTGTGAGAACTGTAAGAATGGACCTCTTAGGTATTTGTCTGGAGTTTAGACTAATTTTTTTTTGCAAATGAGGATCTTCCAAAAACAGAGAAAAAAATTATTTCAGTATCCATACTGTTGCCAAATAAACAGAAGCTAAATAAAACATATTTCAAATGTTATCCCTTTCTTAAAATGAATGGTTTTCCACAAATAAGGTAATAGATATTTTGGCTGATTCAGACCAACAAGTACTCTAGATATTAACAGGGGAAAGGATCTTTCATGTTGGTTTTTGTATGGATTTTGTTTTCTTCACTCATTTAACATGTTTTTTAAAGAATTTCACTATGAAACTCAGAAGAAAATTATGCATCACTTAAGGATATGCAGAGCTCTTACCTGAAAATTACATGGATTAACTTGCAGAATGAAACCTGGCAGTATTTCAACTCTTCTGAAGAGCTTCAAGAAGGAATTATAACTTCAAATTCCTACTCCTAGCATTTAAGAACTATCTTACAGGCTGGAAATAATAAATAATTTATAGAAGTTTTTCAAAAATTTTTTTGAAAATAAAAAATTCTGACATCCATTTGAAGTGTTTGCAAATTGAGTTTGAGCTCTGGTTCTCCAGCATTGCACAAGATCTGTTGATAAAAAGGAAATGAAAACTCTTCAGAAGCCTGTGATTTCTCTTTAAAAAAGTTTTATTTTAGTATTAAAATACTAATAATATGCATGTGCATCCTGTTTCCTGTCCTGGAACCTTGAACTGTGAAATTACATGCTTATGCAAATTTGAAAAGTAACCATATTTATGTAGATTGGAAATGTGCCCAGATAGACAAAGAAGTAAAAAATACTGATAGGCATTGTAAAAAATACTAAAAAAAAAGAGCTCATGAATCCTGTGGGGGAAAAAAAAAAAAAATATGCAATCAGGTCTAATACTCTTTTGGAGCACCAGCAATAATAGAGGTTTTCTTATTCAAATTCTTTGAGTTTAGTGAGATTTTACCTATGCTCTCCAGATTGTTTGAATATAAAACCTCTTTCTTTGTTAATTTGCTATTTCAGTGGTTTACAGCTGTGAAAGAGAGCCACAGATTTTGAAGAATAATGAATGTCTGAAATAGTGTGATGACAGCAGGGCAAACTGTAGTCTATTTCATTTTCCATTGTTGAGCATTTTGTGGTGTCATTTACAAAGTGAGTTCAAATTGCATATAGACATTCTAATTTGGATTTGGTAACAATTTATACCTGTTTTCATAGCTGTAAATAACTTCACAACACACCAGCCAGTGAAGAAGCAAACTCAGTACCTTCAATAGACCCATTCATTTCTTGCTTTTATACACATATCTATTGTCTGTCCTTCAAATCAGTTTTTTCTCTTAATTTTTTAAGGATATATTTTTGTCGCTATTTCCCAGAAAAATAATTGGAGGGGTGCAGGAGGTCAGACAAGGTTAATTCCTTGAAAGAAATGGAGGTTTAGAAGTTTCTGGGCTGTTGTGGGAGACAGCTAGCAGGCATATGTCTGTTAATGCTGAAATGATAGCTGCTAAAGCAAGAGACCTTTAGAGCAGTGAGAGGGGTCAAACCAGCACAGTTACGCCGAGGTGGATGGATGTGCACAGCCCGAAGAGCTGATGCTGCAGCCCTCATATCCTCATGCACATTTTGAATGGGTTTATTTCAGACTAGCCCTAGTTTGGTCCCTTAGGCAGCAACTGCAGCAAGAGAATCTTAGATACATTCCTGGTGCATGTTTAAGTTCACCTCAAAGAAATCCAGTGCCTTGAGACCGCTCCACAATATGAACCAACCATCTTTGCTTTAAGTAGGAACATTTGGGAGAGTCACTGCAAAAGCATGTGCTGACCCCATGCTACTTGTAGCTACAGCTACAGCACATACCTGCAGAACTTTGCTGCATGAACACACAACCCCACTAGTTTTCAGTAAAACTGCCCCCTCCCAAGCAACATATAAGCAAAAATACACATTGCCCATCTAAGGCTATGAGTACCAGAACATGCTCCAGAGACCATAAATCAGTTTTATCTCTTCTTCTGTTTGTCCTGAAATAATGACTGCACCCTCCTCAAACATGTCCCTTTCCAAAAAACAGAGAATTTTCTTGGAAACTTAATACCTAACACTGCCACTTTTTTTTCTTTTTGGTGTAATATTTTCTGAGAGGAAAGGATGGCAATAATGAAAGTATCAAATGTAATTCTTCATTGCTGAGCATTAAAACATCACAAGTTATATCCCTAGAGACTGTATTAAAATTCAGATAATTAAAAAATAATTTGGGAGGGAGGAATGACAGAGATGTCACTGATCTTATTGTAATTAATTCTGTAGGGTTCATGTTATGAACTTTCCCTTATTGATCTCAGAGCTAAAAATATAAAAATCTGGAAATCTCATGTGGTAACAGGCTTTCAAGCAGATGGGCATTTTTTTTTTGAAAACACCAAATACCATTATTTTGATTATTAACTTGTGAAAAATTGACTTTTGTGGTGCCAGTGGCTTATAATACTAAACTGATGAATTTTTTAATTTAATCCTTAGAATAATAGTGAAGACACTAAACAGTTAACACTGTACTTTCATATATGGCTCTTAAACATCCAGCTACTTGAAGTACTGAACTGTATATGTTAAATTATAGGCCAAAATCAGCAACTATTTTTATATATATGAGAAAAAAATTCACTTTTGTTAATGAGCTGATATATGGTCTTGGAAGTTGTGTGAAGAGAGAAAAAGAGGGCAGTCTGTTGTGGTTAAGGGATCTGAATTATTTGAAAAGCAATGCTTGGAACACTGTAGTTACTGCTGCTACATGAGTTGAAAACAGAACATGGCTGTCTATTTTCAAGTATTTAATAAGAAAGCACGGTAAATAATTTATCACTGTCTCTTTTCAAATCCTTTGGAGCTATATAAGGTAAAAATCTTTACTGCTTGCACAGTACCATTCAAAGGCTGAGCTATGTCTTCATGTAGACATCCATATTTATCCATCATACGTGTTGGTCCATCAAGTTGTTTTCTGTCATTCCCTTTGTCTGGTAGATTCCAGGGTAGCACAATGTCATTGAGTCAGAAGAACAGCTGTTCATTCCTGCAAATAACATGCCTCAGACAACCCATGTCATGCCGTGTGGGCTTACCCTGGAATTCCTTGTTAGTGTCTAGACAAATCAAGAATATAAATTCCAGTGCAAGACTCTGTCAGATCAATTGTCACTTTATTCTATTTCCTTTGATTTCTCAGCTGCACACTGGACAAATCATTCTTATGACTGGCTGACAACTGTATATTTTATGTTTTGAGTACAATCTTTCCAAATTCATGGGATAATAACAACAATAGCAACAAAAGTAAATGTTAGCAGCCTATATTATTATCTTTTTCCTGTTCCCCTCCACCCCAAGAAACAAGCTTTACAACAGCTACTCTAGATCACCCAGTTTTCTTGTTTGACCCCATCTGACAACTAAGCCCCACACAGCTGCTCACTCACTATTCCCTGATGGGATGGTGGAGAGAATCAGAAGGGTGAAAGTGAGAAAACTTGTGTGTTGAGTTAAAAACAGGAGAAGCAAAAGCCATGCATGCAAACATTCACCACTTCTATTGGGCAGGAAGCTCTAGGAAAAGCCAAACTCCATCACATGTAACAGTGACTCGGGTAGACAATGCTTTGAATGTTCTCCCATTGCTTTCTTTTTTGGCCAGCTCTAGATGCTGAGCATAAGACCATAAGGTATGGAATATCCTTTGGCCAGCTGGGGTCAGCTGCTTTGCCTGTGTCCCCCTCCAATTGCTTGTGCACCCTCAGTCTCCTTGCTGATGGTGTATAGTGGGGAGCAGGGAAGTTATTTGTTCTGTGTAAGCACTTGGAAGGAATTAACAACATCCCTGTGTTACTAGCACCAGTTGCAGGTGAAAAGAACCATAAAAATCCCCAAAAAAACTAACAAACAAACAAAAACAAAACAAAAAACTGAATCAAACCAAAACCAAAACAAACAAAACAAAACTAAACAAAAAACCACCTCAAAACAAAATCTAAAAAAAAACCAAAAACACCACCAAAAATCGCCAAACTACAACTCCACACCAGGTATCATGAAGAAAACTAACTCTATTCCAGCCAAAATCATCACATGCAACACAGCTTCTACAAACCTTGCGTCTGTCTTCAATTCCAAAACTTATTTTGGGATCTTATGCTAAATGAGCCTGCATAGGTTTTTTCCATCAAATAATATTTTATTTTGGGATGCAGAACAATGGGATCACTTCTTCCTGAGTCACCACCACAGGGGGCCAGCTCTAGGTGCATGGTGTGACTCTTGGGGCTGTTCTATACAGCCAGGAGTTCAATGATCCTTGTTGGTCCCTTCCAACTCAGGATATTCTATGATTCTGTGATTCTACTGCCTCTCTGTGCAAGAAGTTTAAAACTAAGCTCTTCATAAAGCTCTTCATTTCCTCCAGTTTATTTTGAAACACCCAGAAACATTGTCAGTGTTCTTCATCAAAACTAAAAATTTTAAATCTTGAGTCAAAACTATATGGCTACAAGAAATTAAGAATTAAATCACAATGTTCCATGAACTCACTGGAGCTAGCCAGGATGTAAGTACCTGGATGCATGGTATCCTGACTATATCAGTCTTATGTTCCCATTAATTAAGCAGATTAGGTATTACTTATTTGAATGTATGAACATTCAGTATGACAAGTGCTACAGGGAAGCATAGTATTTATTCTGAATTTTAATATTTTGCATGCAAAATAATCAGCTTTATTTTACCAAACTTTAGAATTGTTTTCATGTGCTTTAGTTCCTTTAATTTATTTTTCATGTCCACATTAGAAGAGAGATAGAGGAAGGAAAAATTGACTTGCTATGGGTTAGAACCCTCTACCACATGTTTTTGTGGGTGTTGAAGTACACATGTAACCTTAATATAATGAGTTATCAATTTAAAGAATTAGCATATACATTTTCAAACCTGTCTACAGGAACACAGATAAATTCTGGAGGTATTTATAGCGATATTCATGCCCACTGTTTAAAAGAATGTCATGGTTGAAGTCCAGCTGGAAATTAAACACTACACACCTGCTTAGTCAAGCCTCCTTCTCCACTCCACAACCCCATGGAATGGCCAGGAGAACACAAGTAAAGACTGTAGGTTGGGATAGAAAGAGCTTTATAATCAAAAAATAAAATAAAAAACACAGTAATATCTGTAAATTATTATTATTATTATTATTATTATTATTATTATTATTATTATTATTATTATTATTAATAATAATAATAATAATAATAATAATAATAGGCAGAAAAAAATCAAGTGCTGCACAATACAGCTAATCACCACCCACTGACCAGTGACAGACCCTCCTCCAAACCCAGATCTTCTCCCCTTACTGGGAACTCCCCCCACTTTATACAATTGACACGACATTCTGGGGTGCAGAATATCCCTTTGGTCAGTTCTGGCTGTCCCAGCTCTGCTCCCTCCCAGTTTATTTTGTTTACCTGTTCACTGGCAGAGCATGTGAGAAGGAAAAAAGTCCTCGACTTAGAATAAATATGACTTAGCAAAAACCCAAATCAGTGTGTTATCAAAACCATTCCTATTCTGAGTCCAAAACCACAGCATTGTAGCAGCTACTCAGCAGAAATTAACTCTACCTTAGCTGACACCAGGACAAAGTATTGTCTGGTGCCCAGTGCAATTATATTCAATTGCCATGGAGAAAGACATATGAAATAAAGTTTAAAATATTGTCCTTTAATAAATATGGCAACAAATAAAATGCTGCAAGGTTTGTAAATACCCAGAAGGTGAGCAGTGTTAAGTGCAATATATCACCTTTATGCAAAGGATTTTGTATTCAGTACTGTCCAATTTCCACACTAAAGAGAGTATTTATTGTTAATCCAGTGGTAATAGGTGGCTGGTTAGGACAAGAAATGGGATTCAATAGTATGAGTTCATCTCCTTATTTTCAGAATTAAATTTGACATAATGAAAATTATGTTTTCTATTATTATTGTGCAACTATTTGCTCTAAATTTTAGGGCATTTTAGGAAAACATGATGACAAGGGAGCTCAGCAAAAACACAAAGCTGGTTTGCTGCTTTGCTCTTCTAATACATCCATGGATGCTAACAATTAGAGCATTATGAAAGGGTTTTTTTGGTATCACTTCTGCTATTCTGAACACAACCTACCTAATATACAATATTTTATTTATTGCATGTCATTATGCTGATGAACATACATGTATCATAATCTACTGAAATGCAAAACTTCCTGAAACTTTAAATTAATTAATAAGTTAGTCTGAGATGTAAGAGCTAGAAAAATTGCTCATTACTGTGTTTTCATCATCTAACATGTAAGACCAGTCTCTTCAATTCTGCATTTTTACTTGTCTGTGAGTGGTAACAAATTCAAAGGCTGATATTGCTACTTTCACCAACTCAGTTCTCCAGCAGTACAAATAGGAGAACAGGCAGAAAATCATTTACATATTTCTATTTCACATTTGATAGCATACTAATGGTGAGAAGTTTTTGTCAGAGCTACAAGCATCTCAGCTTGCTAAAGATTTCCTGTTCCTTAGCCGGGACAAAAGAGATAAGCAGACAAGCTGAAACTCCAGTTTCCAAGGAGACCATTCTGGAAACATGTAAGAAATATTTAAGTAAGCCCATGTCTCCAAGAAGTACAATTTTTTTTCCTCACACAGTGACATATATAAGCTATGTTGAAGTGGGATCTGCACCCTCCAGACTCCATTCTGAAGCTGAGGTTTTGTGAGCTAGTGTGGCTTGCCATCCAAATGGCTTGCACAGAAGAATAATGAGTTCTCTGGATTCCTGTAATGTTTCAGATGGTTATCAGTCACAGGCACTGAGCAGAACTGTGTTCTCTGCATACTTACCTATCTGTCTAACTCTCTGTCTAGCTATCTGTGCATTCATTTGGCTGTTTTATTTATGGCCACAAGAAAGCATGTCTTCTTCATTTAAATTTCAGTAAGACATTCCGTGGTAAGGCACACTGTGCATGAAAATAGAACCAAACTGTAGAGGGATGCTGGAAAAATATTTGATGTTACTTGAGGAAATCAGCCCTTAGGATTATCTTTCCTCAACTCAAAATATTGCAGATAAGGAGGGTTTTTAAAGTACTAGATCCTCCTTTTCCGTATCCATGTTGTCATGAACATCTGTTGTTTCCTGCTAGACTACTTTACATCTGATGTTGCAAAACGTAGCTCTGTAATAAAAACTTCCTCAACTATCCCATACAAATGTTTTTTCCAACTTTTCCATGCTCAAGGGAGACATAAAGAGGGGGACAGAAAATTTCCTTCAAATTATTCAGTAAATATGGAAAAAATAAATGGTGAAGGAGGGATACACTTAATTCAGTTTTAAATAGCTGCATTGGCATCAGTGAGTTTTGGACCTTTGCTCATCAGAACTCTGGTCTCACATAGTTCATATAAGCAATTTAACTGTCTTTTCTTTTCCAATATTTAAATATCACAAGAATTAAATAGATGAAGCCTGTCTGTACTGGACCTGTCCAGAATTTTTTTCATTTTTGATCTTGGATGCAGAAAACAACTGGGCTTAAACCACAGCAGCTGGAACTGAGCACCAAACAGCCACTCACTCACTGCTTCCTGGTGGGATGGAAAGAGTATTGAAAATAAGGTAAAATTTAAGGGTCTGTGATAAAGATAGTTTATTAATTGAATTGAAATAAAATCTACTACTACTGCTAATAAAATATACTACTACTACTACTACTACTACTACTACTACTACTACTACTACTAATAATAATAATAATAATAATAATAAATAGTAGTAGTAATGAAAATACACAATGCAATTGCTCACCACCTGCCAATTGATGTCCAGCCTCTCCCTGGGAAATGACTGGCATCTTCCAGCCCATCTCCTCCAAATTATATCCTGAGTGTGATGTTGTGTGTTATGCAATATCCTTTTGGCCTGTTTGGGTCAGCTGTCCCGGCCATGCTACCAATGGCTTCTTCTGCACCTGCTCACTGGCAGACCATGGGAAATGAAAACATCCTTGACTTAGACTAAGCACTATTTAGCAAAAACTAAAACATCAGTGTTATCATAATTATTCTCTTATTAAATTCATGATACAACCCTCTTCTGGTTACTAATAAGAAAATAAAATCTATGGCAGCTGAGATCAGGACAACAATGAAAAGGCTCTGACAACAGAAAAAAATCAACAACAGAAATCAAACACAGGAAATGTCACTGATCAAAGAAAATCTTGTTGAAGAAACAGGAAAAAAGACTGTGTACTGTTAAAGTCTATTCATTCCACAGAGCAAAATTCACAAAGCAAACTCCTACTTCCTAATTACCATCACTGTATGAGAGGAAGTATCTCCTTTTTCAGTAGATACATTATCTGAAATTCATTATGGCAATTGAAACAGTTCTTAATTTTGATACCTTTCAAGGATAAGAGCAGATAGGATAGCACTTAAAGATGATTGTGTTAATAAGTGTAAGAGACTCAATTTTAGCAAAATGCAGTATTAAACAGGTCAACATTAGGCATTTGGTTGGACGTGTTTGTTAAGGTTTTCTGGGAAATGGAAGACTAATTCCACAAAGAAAGAAAACAAAAAAAGAGGATCTAGAAATTGGGAGTTGCTGAAGCTCAGCTACTCATGAATGAGAGTTTTAACAGTAAAATCAAAGTTAAAGTATTCTCACCAGAGAAAAGTAGTAACTTACAATATTCTTTGAATCACAAAGGAACTTTAAAAAAGGTGTATTGAGGTTTATAAGGAGGAAATACTGCACAATATCTTATTCAGCTAACATAAATATTTCTTAGCATTTTTAAGCGTAATACAATAATATAGAAAGTACTTTCTTAATTATAGTGTCACTGATGGTGAGATTCTGCTTGCAAATGAGTTGTGCAAACATAGGTGTCTATTTTTAGGCCTCCCTTTATGGGGTAGGTATTCTTTGCTGTGTTCTCTGTGATCACTGGACATCAAAGGCTTAATTTAGCTGTTTGCCTACCTGCTTTTCACCACGTTTGGAGAAGTGTTGCCCTTCAGCTGAGGCTCCAGAAGGGCAGATGTCTCCCAGAGATTGTGTCCTACCTGCCAGGGCCATAGAAATGTCTCATATACCCTTTAGATAACCCTAGACCTAGACTGCATGGAGTGCAGGGAGCTATCCAGCTGAGCAACCACTTGGGAACAGGATTCAGTTGCTTAAGCATAGGTAACACTTGAAATGCCCATTATACATCAAAAGCTTGCAGAAGGATGGCATTTGTGATATATGATGCATGGTCTGTAAGAAAATAATTGCGTCCTGTGCTAGCCATGGCAGGCCAAAGTGGACAGTGTAAGATATCTAAAATGGTATCTGAACAGCTGAGCTCTTCTCTGTGTTAGGTGAATAGCTCTCCTTGCTCTCCCAAATGTTTTGCTTATTTGAAATTTGACTATCACAAGAACTTGGACTTAAATGTAGTTTTGATTGAATCCCTCATTTGAGGCTGAATCTCACTTTAAGATATACAACAAGAGTTGCTAAGTTGCTAAGTTGCTAATTCTTCAGCTTGTATTACTTTCCAAGAAGACTTTGGAAAAGGAAAAAGGAAAAAAAAATGGTTTTCTAAAGCTTGAAATAAACTGAACTGATTGGAAACATCAGCTAAGTGTAGAAAAATTCAAGGAAAAACTAGGGCTTGTTCATGGACTCCAAAAACAAAATTCTAAAACACTAAGGTGCTTATATAGTAGTACCAAAGATTATATGAAAATAATAGCAATAACAAAAAATTATAATAAAATAATAATAAGAAGAAGTAGTAGTAGGGGAAGCTAAAAGAGATGACATGGTAAGTAGTGAATAGAGTGAAGGCTCTAAGCAATCTAAAACATGATCATTGAAGTCAGGTAGACAGATACAGCTAAATAGCGATTAAATAAATTGCAAAAAAGTGACTAAATATAAAGGTTTGAGAGATTGTTGTCCGTATTTAAAAGAATGTAGGAAGATACATTCACTGCAACTGATGCAGATAGAATTTACCAGTTTTGGCAAAGGAGAAAGTGAGGGAATAAAAAGAAATATATTTCAGATCATTGAGCTCACAGTTCTTCCAAATCATGACATTAAATAAAACTAGCTGCACTAGCAACACCAAGAATTGTGCTACTGTTTGGCAAACATTGGAAAAATACTAAAGGGCTGAAGGACTAAAATGGAAACAAAGAATGACATAAAAAAGGAGTTATCTAAAAGTGAAAAAATAATTACTCAAGTTGTACAAATAAAGCAGTGGACAAAAAGCTACAGGAAAGTTTTATGGAAGTAGGGCCCTGTCCAACACGATAGTTTTCTTCATTTAAATGAGATTACATATTTGAATAAAGATGTGCATGCTGACATAGCACTTACATTTCTCCAAGATATTTGCTATCTTAAGTATACTGTGTTTTATATGAGAAATTAAGTGGTAATTTAAGCCTTTTCTTGTTAATCTTGCATATTTGAAAGGCTGATTTTTATAAAGGCAAAGGCAAGAGATTATTATAAAATGATCAAAATTACTTTGCTAAATGGTCTCAATTCACTAAAAAGTGTTTTCATACGTTCAGAGGCAAGGTAATAGTTCACACTTTCAGTGATAAAAATTATAACAGCAGGAGGCAAATTCTGTCTTTGAAAGTAAAGATCTGAAGAAAACTTGATAGCAACATTTATAGCTAGCAGAAGAAATATTCTGTAATGGCAAAAATATTTCTGTGATAATTCAGTATAGCCAAGAGTAACAGAACAGGCAGATCCTCACTTTACACAGAGTTAGTAAATATACTTGTATGCCTATTTCAAACACAGATACAAGAGAAAAAAACTCAAGGAAAATTAACAAATGAGCCAGGAGGCAGAAGTAAATAAATAAATAAATAATATTAAAAGAGAAGGTTGGGACATTACTTGATCTCTGTGCTTTGAAAGGCACTTAAACATTAGAGACATATTACTAAAAGCCTTTTCTGTCTTATTTACAAGTGCATTAAATTTAAAAAAATGGCTGGAGAGTGAAGTTAAATAAGTGCAGTTTTAAAAACAAGTGCAGTTTCCTGACAGTGATGCTAATTACTATGGGGATAGGGAAAGAACTATTCACCTTGAAATGATTGCTTTTAAAGTGAAGCATGGTATTGGTAAAAAAAGATCTGTTTTAACACAGTTTCAAAAAGAAACAGCAGGAAGTTTGAGCTGGATAAACATGGAGATGGTAGCAAACCTCAAAATTTGTGAGTTTTTTCTTCCTTTGTCATGGGAAGAAGAAAATTACTCATCCCTGTAATAATGAAGCTTGAAACTCCTGTTCAAGGTACTCACTGCAAGTGAACCTCATCTCTCAGGATCACAGCTGATCAGTTTCAATAATTAAGTAGAATTTTTTTCCCTAGCCACAGCTGATCATTAATCTTGCTGTTCCTTTGGGATTTTATTTCTATTGAACATCAAAAATAATATAGCCATAGCTGGTGATGGTACATGGAACAGTGAGGCCAGTGTGTCTTGTCCACATCATTGAGGGCTTAAGAGCTGTCATGTTCAGGCTTTGAACATTTTCCTGCTAAGTAGGCTGACTTTTTTTTTTTTATATTCACCTATTGAATAGGACATAGTTCCTCTGCCAGAATGATCAAAGCAGCTCTTTACCATTGCAGGAATTAAGACATCGACATCTTAGTCATTCCTGTTCCCTGCCAAATCACAGTTAGGTCACCTAAGGACTGGGAGTTTGCTGTAAGTACAGTCATTTGTTATCCATAAGGGGATTGCCATGAAATATAATATCCTATGAAAAATCAGAACAAATGATCTAATCAACATTTGTGGCCTTCTCTTTCATTAGAAAAAAAAAAAAAAGGAAAAGAGATGGATA
The DNA here is from genome assembly GCF_027477595.1 of Haemorhous mexicanus. Lineage (NCBI taxonomy): Eukaryota > Metazoa > Chordata > Aves > Passeriformes > Fringillidae > Haemorhous > Haemorhous mexicanus. Next base: position 52,310,316 of record NC_082344.1, on the reverse strand, counting down.
CATAAAAATTGAAATATTTGATATAAGAATTACTTATGTATAGGATGATTACTATTCACTTTGTAACAGACCTCAACCACTGTGAAAAACACTTCCCAGTTTTAATGTTTATGGGGTTTCCTATACATAGAAGAGATGTGCAGTGTCAAAACATATTTAATTCCTGCTAATAAAAAAGGCATGACAAGATTTAGTGACTGGAAGGTAAAGTGAGTCATTTTCTGTCTCAAAATTAAGATGGAGTTTCTAGCAGTGAGGTTAATTAATCATTGAACTAGCTTTCGAAGATAGGTAGTAGAGTCATCAATGTTTGCTATTGCTCAAAAATGAGATTAGATAAAGTCTGAAATGGCACACTTTTTAAATTAAGTCTGCTGGGGAAGGCTGTGGTCATGGTTTTTCTTCTCTGTCTCTGGTATCTGTGAGGTTTTTGCCTTGCCTTATCCATTTTCCACCTTCAAAAGCAGGGGAAGGCAGAGGTGGGGAGGGTGGAAGAACTGACAGTATTGCCAGTCCTTCTATTTGTGAAGAGGCAAAGGATACACTGAGAATGTGTTCATGACTGAGTACTGGTCCGATATTGAGATCCCACTGTATCAGGTATATTTTAGCTGTGGAGTAGGATTTTCTCCTGCTGAGCATGGAACTAAAATAGAAAGGCAAAGACTTGGGAGGGGTCACAGATTAGTGAAGTAAATATCTGAACACACCGTTTTGAAGCCACTTATTGAGAGTCTTGACATTTCATTTAGGAGTTCTGTAGTGAGGGGATTTGCTAAGGCAGGAAAAGAAAATATCAGACTTGATCACAGAAACCAAAAAGAGGATGAAGATGTGAAGAGGGAGCCAGAGTAAAATATGGAAGACTTTTAAATGAATGCTGCAGAAAGGGTTTGAGGGCGGACTTGCTAGGTGTAGTGCCACTGGTTTTATTGATTTAAACTTCTGTCTTCCTGAATTAAATATGTTCCTGAGCTCATACATGTAGTGCTGATTAGGCCTTGAGCCCCTGAAGTGGGTAAAATTCTCAAGTGTGAGGAAGGTGATGTGATTCTCCTCAGCTCTCTGTTTACTTTCTCCAGCCACAGGACAAGCATGAGCATCTTTCTAATAACGGTCCTCACTCTTTGAATTGGAAAAATTGTGAAGTTCTGCAGAAATGTAGCTCGCAACAGAAAATAAATTCACTTATTCAATACCATGAACTGTGTTCGAGAGACTTTACCTTTGTTTGCAGCAGGGTTTCTGGAAACTATGTTGCCATGGAAATGTGATTTGCTAGTTTCCTCTAAGAATGTGTGCTTGGGGAGAGCTAGTGAGCTGCAACTTCATTTCTGACTAACAAAGAGGATTCCAAACATATTAAACTATATATAGATGAAGGTTCCAGAAAAGTCCTGAATTGTTTTTCTGAAATCAGTATGACTGAGGAAAGTGAATGGAGTCACAATGGCCAGTTTCCAGACTGGAATCCTCTACATCACTTGGGAATCAGGCAGGAACTGAAAGTCCCTATTCCCTTTTGAAGATAGTTACACAGGAGAAGCACAAGCTCATCATTAGGAGCCTCTTTTCACCAATGCAACAAACAAATATTTTGAGGAAACCTTCGTGTACACAGACAGGTACATTCAAGCATTAATGAAATGACAAATACTGATGACATTTCCTTTGAGAGCCCATGTGGAAGCATCCTTTGGGGGTCTGTGAAAAAGGGAAAGGTTTGATCCTGTTCATGCTTTGAAAACCAGACTTCTATTCATCAATTATGTGGGAGTATTTTAATATGGGGCATGGAGGAGTCTTCCACAAATAGTCTGCCTCCTTCCATTTACCCAGTTAACAAAATTCTAAGATGCTAAGGCAAAGCTATAAAATGGATTTAAATAATGCCTGCAAACCCTTCCAAAAAAACTTCAGTCTTTTGCCAGGGATGCAAACTTTCATTTTGCAGAAGAATTATTTTCATTCTTTCAGATAACTACTCAGTGGACATTGTGAAATTTATATTGCAGAACACAATATAGTTAGTTATCAGGGCTATTGGTGCCTTTAGACAGCTGAGCTTGTACTCGGAGCTTGCTTCCTCAGCTTTTGGTTCCTCTAAAATCTCTCATTTTAAATACTTGACCTTTCCAGTTTGCAAGAATTCATCTTTTATTTAGCTTCAAATCCCTTTTACTGCAATGTGAGCAGAACATCACGGTATACTTCCTTATTGGGAATCTCTCAGACCCTTTCTGAAAGGCTGAATTTAAATGGTGTGACTCTTGGGGATATCCTGAGCAGGGCAGGGAGCTGGACTCAATGATCCTTGTGGATCCATCCCATCTCAGCACATTCTGTGATTCTGTGAAATTACTATTTTTGTCTCCTTCACAGCATTTGGGAGTTCTCTTGGCAGACATAGAATGCAGCATGATGCACAGCCGTGTAAAATAAAAAATCCATATGTTTTCTGTAATTATTTTGCTTATGTTTTTCTTGTTTCTTAAATTGATTTTTACTTCTTTTACAAAATTCAATTGTTCCATGCCATGATTCATGCTAGTTTATGAGTACCTTCTTGTAATAAAGGTCTTTAAAGATACAAAATAATTTTCTTCAGTTTGCAGTACTTCTCTTTCTTTTTAACAGAAGGACTACTTCTGTTTTTCAAACACCTTTATTAATGTTATTTTCATTATTTCACATATATCTCTAGATTAAAACTACAGAGTGTAAATCAGCTGGTGAGTAGCTGACTTAGTAATTCAGAGATATAAGTCTCATGCACAAAGAAACTGACAAGCAGCACTCTCAGCTGCTCTTATATTCTGCAGATTGTAGATCTCAAGCTACAGTTTTACTTGGAAAAGTGAGAGTAAAAATTAGGGGGCAAATCTCCATGCTGGCTCTGTTGTTCTTCAACCAGTAACTCCTGCAGGCCATACCAGATTTCTCCATATTCCTGATCAATAGTGCATGCACCATATGGCACTTGCAGTGATCAGGCAAAGCCCTCTCTGTTGTGTGAGGTATGTGCATTCACAGATGCTCCTCATTTCTTCCATCTTGACTGATGACAGAGCCAAAAGTTTATCTGAATTGGGTCATGCAAATGAGCCATTAATTTGACTTTAGGCACTGAGTCTACAATAAACCATTCTGCTGTGCATCAGCAGGAAAATGGAACAATGGTGTGAATTTGGTAATCATTTTTTCTCTATCTTCTCTGAGAGAAAAGTGACATTTTGAATATGCCTTGTCTAAGATACAGAACATGGATCAGAAGTAGAGTTTATTCAGAAGTATTTCTATAGTCTGTACCTAGAGGCATGGACAAAACTGTTACTAAAACTGAAGCAGTTGCTTGAGTGAAAGGCTACGCTAATTCTATGCCAACTTCAGAGCAGCTATAAAGATTCAAAGATTCAGAAATGTCAGCTTGCCCACTCTACACTGTCAGACAAGCTCATCTGCTCAAACACAGCCAGTGCCTTAAGAGTATGGTCAATTAAATCAAGCATTGACCAGTGTTGTTTATTTTTTTCAATCTGATGCTTTTCCCCCAAATTTTTCTGGGGCCAGAACATCAAGTTTCATCATTTCTTTAGGTGTCCTGGTTTTGGCTCAGCAATTTTATGGAATTTTCCATACTATATGACATAAAGCTCAGGGAGAACCTGAACATAAAGTACCAGGGGGAACATTGGTGGGTGCTACACTGCCAAGAGACTGCCAAGGGCATTTGTAGGTTTCTGTTGATTGATTCCTTTCATTTGCATCACTTGCCTTTCTTGGGTTTTATTTCTCTATCTTCTTTACCTTTAAATTACAAGTTAGATTTGCTGTTGTTGTTATTGCTGCAATATTTTTATTTCTTTTCAAATTTTAAGCTTTTTATCTCAGTCCATGAGCTTTCCCCAACTCTCTTCCCCCAGCCTTCTGGGCCAGGGAGTGACTGAGTGGCTGTGTAGTGTTTAGCTGCTGACAAGGTTTAAACCACAGCAGGAGGGAAAAGATGAACTTAAAAAGAGCAGGGAAGTTCTTGAAGAAAATACTTGAAGGTGACAGTTACAGCTTCCCAAGTGGAGTAGCTGATAAGACATTATTTGATTATGGACCAGAGCTAATTCTGGCACTGGTTCTAGCATTCCTATACCCAAAGCTGCCAGCTTATGCCACTACATTATTTAGCAACCGTATGAAATGACAGGGATGTAAAAGAGCACACTGTGTTGACTCAAAATGATTGGGAGTGTGAGAAAATTCCTCAGTCAGCTCTAAGGCACTCCAAAAGCAAACAGAAAGGATGCAAGGGGAAAGATGACTTGCATTCTAGGGCTTCCCCAGCATACAAAAACTAGATTATAGGTGACATTTCTACACTTTTCTGCAAGTCCATTCACAATAAATATTTAAAACAAGAAAAATGTATTCAAGAAACAAACCCTGAAGGAAAGAGATGGATTCATAATTCATCGTAGGACTATATCTTGCACACACAAGATGTATGCTCTGAATGTGGATTGACAGTAGTGTCTTCCCAAATACAATTCACAGTTGAAGAAGGGAATACTGATTTCAGGTGATACTGAAAAACACTTTGTGTTGATCTTAGGAGACAAGCATGGTTTCTTGTAATGGTCAGTTAAATTCACTGTGTTACTTTACTTTTTTCCTTTTTTTTCTTCCTGGATACACAAAAATGGTTTCCTCTCTCTTGTCAAAGACATCAGAATGTTCTAAGACCAAATAGCCTGTCCTATTGAAAATCAACTCAAAGAAAATGCTTTACTGGTAGGTGAGTCACTTAAAAAACATGTGATCAAAACAATACTTCTTCAAATATTTGCTAATTCACAAGGTAATTTCTCTTGTTTCCTTTCAAAGAGGATTTTTGTTTTCTTACTGAAGGGATTGTGCTTTGCAATTTAGCAATCAGTAACTGCCAGATACCAGCTTTCAAATTAAAGCTAATTTCTGTGATTGAAAACTTGGGGTGGTTTTCTGCTTGGTTAAGTGCAGAATCTAATGTAACCTTTAATCTAAACTAAACCATCAAAATCAGCAAGAAGAAAAAGGCCCTGAGACAGTCTTTGGACTTATGCTCATTAGTGATGATATATTCAGAGACAACACCAGCACTTCAGAGGAGATAAATAGTTTTTTCTATCAGTGTTCAGAGAAGGAAAACCTGGGGAGATTCCAATGTTGTATTTTGGGATTAATGAAGGATCAACCTAATTAATGAAAGATCAACTGAAACAGTGCTATAGGTAGAAGGCAATAATGGTAAATAGAAGTAGAATAAAACTAGCAAATGACCAATGCTAGATGGCATTCACCCAGAAGTCTCAATAGTACTCAAGGATGTAATAGTACAACTTTAGATCTACCATGTATCTCATCTACTCCTGGCACATGAAGATTTGACAGTGGAAAATATTGTGACCATCTTTGAAAATAGACATTTCAGAGGAACCTAGGGAAGTGCAGATCTGTAAGCCTGCAGGCAAATGAATAAAGTGTTAACACTGACTGAGACCTGAATAAATGGAAACTACCTGTGAAGAACCCATGTGATTTCCAGAAATGGAAGTTCATTATTACAAACCTTTAAAATTCTTTTAAGAGGTCAAAACCCTTGTGGGTAAGGATAATATACTTGGCATGTCATGCTTGGATTTTTAAATGGCTTTTCATAAAGTCTTGTGCAAAGCTTGTGGAGAAAACAAACAGAAAAGGCAGGTCCCAGCATCAGTAAATGGCTAAAATTCGGGAAAAAAGGTTAAAAAATATAATTAAATGTTACACACAGGAAAGTGGTTTTCCACAATGGCTGGAACTTGTACCTGGAATATGTAGTGAGAAGTTACATGACCATGTTTGCACACAACAAAGGAATTCACAGGTTAAGGGATGAGGACTGAGAGAGCACAATTTCCTGTCTCACACACTGATACAGCAGAAGGACTTTGCTATGAGATAAGCACAGGGTGGAGTGACAGGATGGCACTTGTGGAGGAAGATCTGGGTAATGCATCTGGAAAAATATTCCCGCTGTGGCAAACTCTGTAAAGATGCAACTTCTCATATGCATATCACCTATGCATAGCAAAGATCACCCCAAGTTAATGGGACAGATGGTATCTCTGACCACCAAAGGCTCTCCTCTGAATAAGCCTCCATAGATACCTGGAGCTTGGACTGTAAGTTAAGGCATCACAGAGAGAACTTGAGGTAAAATAAAGGTGGTACTCCTCTCCAAGTGTTACCTCAGACCAAGGGGGAGGTAAACAAAACTAGGGGAGAAGAATGTTTCACTGATAATGGACAAGGAAAGCCAACACAGCAACTGTACTGAAATTAGCTCAGACTGAGTAAATGGTAATTCTGGCAGGGATCATAGCCCACCTACTCAAGGAATCCACTGACTCAAAAGAAAAGAAAGACTGAGCATGGAACTAATTAGAAAGAGAAATGAGATAATAATTTAACTGGTACAATAAGACAATGAGCATTAATTCTTTTGTTTACAAGAATGTATAGTGAAAAGTTTTGAACCACCTCAGGAATTTGAGCCACCACTACCAAGAAGCCTAGGGTGAAGAAAGACCAGTGACATAGCTCTGGACCCAAGGGTGGTGACTATCTTCTGCTTGACCGACCTCTCTCTCCCTCTGACCCTCTTTCTATTTCTTTCTATCTCTATACCTCACATTTACTGTTAAATAAAATTTGTACTATTGATTTGGTGTGTGGTCTCCTTTGCACTTTGGGAAGAGGCATCTCTCACTAGCAGGAACTTTTCACAATGCAGTAAGTATGAGGGCTGACTGTGAAGAAATGCAGCCTGCTCAGAAAAAAAGACTGACTGGTAAAATAGCAGATGAAATTTTGAAAAAGAGTTTGTTCTTTTTGTATGTAGGGTAAAACAAACCTAGCTTCACATATAAAATTATAGGGTCTGTGCTCTCTGTTGCCACTGGAGGAAGCCTTTGTGTTTGTGAGAGATGAAAATATCAGCTCAGTGTTTGCTAGGACTGGAAAAATGAATCATATATTTGACTTTATGAGGAAATGAATAAAGAATTAAAAAAGAGCATCATTATGCCACTGTACAAAATCATAGTTCATGCTCAACAGTTAATGTTCATGGTTCTGTCTCCTCAAAAATGACACAAAAAAGTTGGCAAATGTTCACAAGAACACCCATAATGTGGAATAATTTTCTTAGAAGGAAGTACTAGGAAATTATTTTGAAGAAAAAGATAAAAATCATGCCTGATTTAGAGACTGTAGGAAGAGATTTACTACTCACCATTTTTTCTTGTCCAAAAAATAGGACCACCACATGAAGTCAACAGAGTTCAGCCTCAGAATGAGCAAGAGACGTTTCATCCTGGGTGGGGCGGAGCAGGGGGCAGAGCAGTGGGGCTTACCCGCAGAATTTTGGAGGCAAAAGGTTTACATATGTTCAGAGCAAACTGGGTAAACATTTTGATGGGAGATCCAGTACATGTTAGCAGGTAAACATACAGCTTCAGACTCAGAAAATCCTCTGAGCTGGAAATATATTGAAGTTAGGGGAAAGTGTCATATATGTTCTTAATCTGCCATCCATTTATAGGTATGCATTCATACGTACTTTTAATATGGAGCCATAAGAGATAATTTAGAGGGGGACAAGATTAGACACAGCTTGAAACTGTTAGCATACCAATACCACAGGCTTTTGTTTCTCAAGTCAAAAGCAAGCACTGACATACCTTAGATATTGTTTATGTACCTGTCTGTAATAGCATTTGGTAGGAAACATCAGACATCTTTGTAAGACCTCATTGTTGTACAGTTTCATGGCTCCACTTTGCTGCATGCATTCAATTATGACAGGCTGAACTCATCTCACCTATCTGCAGCAATCTGGAAGTGTTTATTCTGAACTGACACCCAGATTCTCTGGGTGAGAAAATGGGAACTCCAGAGTATGAGTCATTCTGGCCTAAAATAGATGTTGAAAACTGATAAGAAAGTGTCAATCTTGTTAAATTAAAAAAACCAACAAAAATGCCAAAGCAAAAAATACCTTAAACAACCACATTTCTACTCTAGCTAATGATTATTTTGGTTAGGGAGTTCAAAATTAGATATACTGCCTAGAGTCATGCAAACACCACAGATCACCTGAAAGAAGCAATGAAATCAAAGGATTTTCTGGCTGCCAAGAATTTGTTCATCTGGCTTGAAAAGTCTGTCTCTGTGTATGTATATCAGGCATCTAAGTGACAGCCGCAGGAAAGCTGTTCTTGGTGTCTGTAGCTAACAATAGCTAGCCAAGAGTGAAGTTCTATTTCTACAAGTTCTCACAATCATGACAAAGATCTTAAAGTCAAAACTAGATTTTCAATAAATTTGAAAATTATATTTAGGCAAGTGAACCAGATATTTCAGCATACATTTAAGTCACAGTGAACCTGAACTGAGTAAGATAGCAAAGTGTGTTGCTGACATGTCTTAAGACTTCAGGGATATTACTCAAGGTGAGGATGTAAACTCAGCATTACCACTCATTTCATTGCTCACAAATAGAGTGCAGTAACATTGATAGTGCACTGCATTTGTACTAGAATGTTAATGCCACTGTAACTAAATACTTCTTTAAACTGGAAAGCATTCTTTTCAAGAGGTTACAGTCCATTTCTGAGATTCCATCTCTGTTTACAGCCTGGCATGCAAGGATTTGGAAGAGACGACTAGTATGCAAAGTTATTGCTTATTTTTTCATTCATTTCTAAGCCTCAAGTATAGCGTATCCAGTTGTGTATCATTAAAATTTGTCCACAAGCTTAAATATCTAAAGGATGATTCAGAAATCTAAGCATTGACATAAATCATTAGATACCTTGCAGTATCCCACTTGGATTCCAAGAACAAATTTAGAATACCAGTACCTCACCAATATGCTATTGCTGTGTAGATGTCTGCTCCAACACAAAAAATCTTACACACATTTGATGCCCAGGTGGCCACGCAAGATGTTCCCGGTGTTTGTTGAAAGGTATTGTACTGGCATGAGGTACACACACAAAACCTTCTGCTGAGCCAGTGGACAGCAATCAGTAGGCAAGTTACTGCTCTCTTGTTTTCAGGCAGGCCATCAAGGACCAAAGGAAAGAAGAGTTTCCCTTAGTCAAGGAGGATTGGGTTAGAGAATACATAGACAACCTTCACATCCAAAAGTCCAAGGGGCCCTGATGAGACGCATCCACAAGTGTTGAGAGAAACTGTCAGACACCACAGATAGGCTGCTCACAGTCATCTTTGAAAGGTCGTGATGATCAGGAGAGCTGCCTGAGAACTGCAAGAAAGCAAATGTCACCTCAGTCTTCAATAAGGGCAAGAAGGAGGACCCAGGGAACTACTGACCCATCACCCCCACCTCAGTCCCTGGAAATGTGGTGGAGTGCCTCATGCATCTCTATTCACATGGATGACAAGGAGGTGATCAGGCATAGTCATCATGGATTCACTAAAGGTAGGTCATGCTTGACCAACGTGATTGCTTTCTTCAGTGAAACAACTACCTGGATGGATGAGAGAAGGGCAGTGGATATTGTCTACCTCAACTTCAGCAAGGCTTTCAATACTGTCTCTTGCAACATTTATTATAGGCAAAGTCAGGAAGTGTGGTCTGAATGAGTGGACAGAGAGGTGAATTGAGAACTGGCTGGCAGGTCCCAGAGGACTGTACTCAGTAGCACAGGGTCTTGTTGGAAGCCTGTCACTAGTGGAGTTCCCTGAGATTCAGTACTGGGCAAAGTATTATTTAACTTCTCCTTCAATGACTTGGATGAAGGGGCAGAGGCCTCCTCAGTGAGTTCACTGATGACACAAAGCTGGGAGGAGCAGCCAATAGCCCAGAGTGCTGTGCAGCCCTTCAGAACGGCCTTGGCAGGCTGGAGAGATGGGCAGAGAAGAACTGTCTGAAATTTAACAGGGGAAAGTGCAGGGTCCTGCAACTGGGGAGGAATAACCCCAGGCACCAGCACAGGCTGGGGAGCAGCTCTGTGGAGAAGGACCTGGGGGTCTTGGTGGACAATCAGCTGTCCATGGGCCAGCAGAGTGTCTTTGTGGCCAAGAAGGCCGATGGGATTCTGGGGACATTAGGAACTGCGCTGTCAGCAAGTCAAGGGAAGTAATCCTGCCCCTCTATTTACCCTGTGAGGCACATCTGGAATGCTGTGCCCAGCTCTGGGCTCCTCAGAACAAGGGAGACATAGAGCTCCCAGAGCAAGTCAAGTGGAGGGCAACAAAGATGTTTGAGGGACTGGAGCATTTTTACATGGAAAGGCTGAGGGAACTGGGCCTCTTCAGCCTTGAGAAGAGATGCCTGAGAGGGGACCTCATCAATGCCTGTAAGCATCTGAAGGGAGGGTGTCAGAGAATGGACCCAGGCTCTGGTTAGTGGTGCCAAGCAATTGGACAAGAGGCAATGGGCAGAAACAGATGTACAGGAAGATCCGTCTGGATATGAGGAAGAACTTTACTGTACAAATGACTGAGCACAGGAACAGCCAGCCCAGAGATGACACATAGTCTCCCTCATTGGTGAGATTCAAGAAACATCTGGACACAACCCTGTGCAATGTGCAATGTGTTCCAGGATGGCCCTGAGAAGAGAGCTGGGATCAGGTGACCCATTATACCCCCTTCAAACCTGACCCATTCTGTGATTCTCTAACAGTCAAAAAAGTGAAATTTTCACAGTATCTGCCTGATTTGTCTGCAAATCAATTAAAATAAAAGTGTAGAAACCTTAGGTTGACTTTTTCTGTGAAAAATAGCATTTATAGCTAATACACAAAATGAAATTCAGTGTTCAGCCCTCAAAGGGGCCAATAGGCCAAGAAAATTCTGAAAATACATTATTTTTGCATGTCAATATCAAGCAGCATCATCTTGAATTTGTGGATTTCTAGCCTCTTAGTAGTCAGTGCTTGCACAGATTTTTATGAGGTATTGGTACAGCTATCACAGATAACAAAACAAATCAATCGAGAATAGAAAGCAATCATCAAAACACTAATGAAAAATTCTGTAGTCTGTAGTCCTAACTGTTTATATAAGATTTATTTCTGAATATTAATGTGAGCAGTATCAAATACAAATTGAAAGAGAGCAAATCCCACAGATGCAAAGCTGACTGCAAAGGCCCATAGATTCCAGTGCTGCTGAACAGATACATTCTGCTTTTAAGAAGTCAGCAACAAGACCTGACACATGGAAAATCCATGTGACTCAACATTTGCTCAGAAAAGAGAAGATCCACACATGGCAGCTAGTTTCCCAGGCAACTCTGAATCTCTGGGAATATATGCTAAAGAATTATGTTTCTCAAAACCTTTTACAAGAGACACTATTGCTATGCAATGGTAAGTTATGGAATGCTTTTCTGTTTGATCTTAATTGGATAATTACCACCGTTTTGTCCCAAATGCACTCCAGGCTATTTAGGTGGAAATTATTTCCTTATGGGTTTCACAGGTTCTTCCAACTTTTCCAATATTTTTAGTAGATTTTTAGTTTCATTTTGTCTAGTTTTGGTAGGATGAGATTGCCATCCTCCCATTCTCTCCCATATTTATTTATTTTTTTCACTTCCCCAAAAAACATGTATTGTAGAAATCTCTGATGGTGATGATACTGTATGAGTCATATTTCCAATAGAACCTGGTTTAAAAGATCCTCTGAGAATATTTTGTCTCATAGCTCCAGTGTGACCTTGTTTTTCCTGAAGGAAAAATATGAATAAGCACTATAAAAAGTAAAATCACTAAAAGAAACACAGTCATTGCTGCTTAAGCAGAGGGAGGAGGGTGCTCTGACAGATGAGAATACATGCTTTTAAAGTTTACTTTTCTAGGCAAAATTTTGCTTGAAGGCTGTCCTGTCACTGGTAAACAACAATGCCTGTAAGCCAGCTCTCACTGAAAACTTAGGTGGATGTACACACGCAGACACACACACACACACACACACACAGAGTACTACTCCAATAGAGTCCAAGTGCACTGAACCTGACCTGCCTCTAGAAGACCTGATTAGCAACACCTACATGCATCTGAGAACACTTATACTAGACAATTATGTCATCAGAAATGGAATGCGGGTTGGTCATCCAGAATGAGAAAATATTTCTGGTGAAAGCACTGGTGTTGTAGGTTAACACTGGTGGGCAGATAAACACCACACAGTCACTTGGTCACTTCCCTCACCACTTCCTTTGGGACAGGGTAAGCAAAGTGCCTTGGTGCTGTGCAAACACTGGTCAGCAAAAGTTAGAACATTAGTGGTTGCATCGCTGTACTGATCAAAAACCTGAAAACACAGCACCATGTAAGCTGCTATGAAAAAAACAAAATAGTTGTAAAAAAAAAAAAACAAAACAAAAAACTGACTAGCGAAAAGCTAAGAAGTAGCCAAGACCACTATAATGAGTGATGAATAGACCATTCATCAGTAGAAGCCTTACTTAACCAAAAAATAGCAGTATATATCCCACTCCCAGGATATCTGTTTCTGCAAAATCGCATGAGCTGTTCTGCATTTGAACTGTTCAGAGCTAACTGGTTTGGGGAGGTTTTAACAGGTGTAGGTTGGCAGGACGTCTATAAATATTTTAAATGAGCTTATTTCTGCCTACAAAAGACACCCTACTGTGGTGATTGGAAAGAATGTTCATGGAAAATTTGATTAAGGACACATTGATTAGGTAAAAAACTAGGTTATTTCTCCATTGTAGAAAATAGCTCTTGTTTTTGAGATTTATCTAATCAAAGGCACAGAAGTAAATAAAATAGTTACAATTTTGAGTAGTCAAAATAAATTCTTGGAAACTAGCAGTGAGACAATAATCCCTCTTATAAACTATATGTAAACATTGCTGTAAAGAACTCATAATTTGAAGAATGAAAGGGAACAGCAATCATTTGTATTTTGTGAGGGATAAATTAACATTATTATGGTGGTATATATCTTCTACATAGAATTTTCTCAAGACCACCAATGTAAGTTTCTTAGTTTCTTTTCTTTCTCAGTAAAATTAAAGGGTAATTGCTTTCTTTTCCATTAAAAGGAAACAAAATAAATGAAAAAAAAGCTCCTATTTTCTGCTTTAATGCATTCTCATTTTACCATAGCCTATCTAGACCAAATACTGCATAAGTAGCATCATGTTTGTAAAAACTGAATCCTGACTGCGGGCTCACCAATATATCTGATATGATATTTCTCTGAGGCAATCTTTACCTGTAAATGAAATAACTTAATGTTTGCTGTGTCAACAAAGATATGTCTGAAGAGTAGATACTTACATGAATTTTTAAAATAAAATGCATTTTTTAAGTACATCTATAAATTATGCAGTACATCTTTTACCTTTGTGGTTTGTTGTTGGTTTTTTTTTTTTTTTTTGATTTTTCACAAAATATTGGTATCATTAAAATAGCAATTTTTCTATTCAGGTTTCTATAGTGTCGTAGTGCCCAAAATCAAATATGGAGGAAGTAAACTGATTCTAGATCTCACCTGCCACCCATCTAACCTCACAGAAAAATTAAATTTTAAATGCTGTAAAATAAATTTTAAATGCGTGAGAGTGACCTTATGACTCTCTACAACTCCCTGAAAGGTGAGTGTTGTCAGGTGGGGGTTGGTCTCCTTCTCCATTCAACAACTGACAGAACAAGAGGACAGAGTCTCAAGCTGCACCAAGGGAAATACAGGTTGGATGTTAGGAAAAAGATTTTTACAGAAAGAGTGATGAAGTACTGGAATGGCCTGCCCAGGGAGGTGATGGAGTCACCATCCCTGGATGTGCTCAGACAAAGACTGGATGTGGCACTCCATGTGGTGCCATGGTTTAGTTGAGGTGTTAGGACATGGGTTGGACTTGAAGATCTTGAAGGTCTCTTCCAACCCAGTGATTCTGTGTGATTCTCGTGCTCTAATATCCCTGCACTTTGATGCAGCCTCATTGAACCTTTCTTGAGCATGTGCAGGTAAGTGTTCAGCTGTTCTGTATGGGCTTATCCCCGGGACATCTACAGGTTAAAAAATCCAACTGAACACTTGTTTTCTTTATGTAGACATCTTAATATTCTTCTTTGTAAATGAAGAATAGTTTCTTCATTTTTCATATCACTGTCATAGTCCTTTCCAGCATCTGAATATAATTTGGAGTAACTTTACCCAAATGTCAATACCAACAAAAAGCACTGCACACCATTTAAGGACTTTTTATTGTGATATTCAGTTTAAGGAAGGAGTTTCTGCTCTTTCTAATATTGTATTTTGGAGGAGTTATCTGTATAAAATATCTTAAATTTGAAAATTTAATTTACTACATAACAGTGTTAGATTATCCATATTTCATAAAAGCAGAGATATTGCATTTGAAGAAAAAATCATGGTGGGGGGTAAGCAAGGGTTTTTATATTCTATATTGGACTTTCTGTTGAGCACATAAGTCTAAAAGACTTCAAATATTAAATCTGACGAGATTACAGAAAAGCATTGCAAATTATTAAGCCCTAGTTGTCTGATATGTGAAACAAGCAAACAAACAAAAGTTTCAGTTTCTGTTGAAAACATTTGTATTAATTTAATCTTTCAAGGATATAAAGTCGTTTTTGACAAGCATCTTTTTTAATCTCGACTCTCCTCTGGGATGGTGTATTTTTTGCATAGATATATGCTGTGCTTGTCTTGAGACTTAAAAGGATAAATACGTTTGGTAGGTAGATCTGAGATGCAAGAATAAAAGAAGACATTTCAAAAATCCACTTGTTTTAAAAGTTGATAATTTATTTAATAAACATAAAATTAGTAATTACAGTCGTTCTTACCTGAAATGCAAATTATCACTGAACATTAATACAAACTGAATTTGATGGCAACTGAATAATTTTAAGATGATCAAACTTTGTATCAATGATACATTTCTAAATAGTTCTTTGAAATTGTAAGAGAATGCCAAAGGCTGTCTATTTCAGCAGTTCATAATTAGAGTCAGAAAGATGAGTAGGTGGTTCTTAAGCATTGGTTTCCAGCCACAGTCAGATTTCAAGCCCCAGTAATATTAGGGAGCACATGTATTCTCTGTAAAATCCATGAAATATTGGCTATAATAAATAATTAATAAGTCACAAACAAATGCATAAAATAGCTTTTGAGATATTGCATAATCTGCTCATGTACAGTTATTTTTCAATTTAGTTGTATAAATCATTTAAAAATAGTCTTCTGCAATAGACTCAGGTTACATATATTTTTCAGGTACAGGGCACATATGCCTGGAGGATAATCATTGGAGGAAAAACATGTTTGAGGCAAATGCCTAATAGTATAGGAGTTTGAATTTCTTGCCTAAATAGATCAGATCTGGGCAGCTCTGCTTTTCTTTACCTCAATGTTCCATTATTACTAGCTTTTGGTATAGAAACAAATACAAAAGGTGTCAACATATTTAAGTACTCCTAGGTTTGTTCTTTCAACATGTTAATACAAAGAAGCTCAAACAGACTAAAAAATGATGTGCCTGATAACCTGCCTTAAGCACGGCACTGCTGCCTTATATTAGGGGGCTATTTCCAGTGGCAATGCTTATGCTGAGACAAAGTCAGTACAATTGCTCTCCTGAAGCCCTGGCTGCACTACTTGCAGAAACTTACAAAATTTCCATCAAGTGCAGAGGTTTTTAATAATCCCTAAGACATAATGATCACACATAGTCTTTCTGAGAGGGCCATCCTTCAGGCTATTTTGTTATGAGTAGAGAATCAAGGTTGTTCCAGTCAGATGGATGGCATAATGCTCTGCACTAAGAATTGCTATCAGATGTACAGATAGGCTTTTCCATACAAAATACTCTTTGATCTCACATCCAAGAAAAACAAAATGATTCCTAGCTCAGCTATGACATTTTAAAGTACTAGGCAGAACTAATCATTACAATAGAGGTATTTTCTGTGCATAGAATAAGCATAGGGAGAAGGAAACATACAAAACCTATTATTATTTTTATCTAACAGGAACCAGTTACATTTAAATATTTAAACCAGCATCAAGATTTATATGTATGTCCAGAGCAGCTAATGAAGGTTTACTGCTCTGCTTTCATGATGCTTAATAATTTCCTCCTGAAGAAAACATCAGCTTTGTTATTTATCACTTACTGGTTACTGCTGACTGATGAAATCATACTGCACCCATACTGCATTTTTGGAAGCATTTTCTTTAGCTAGCTGGCACCAGGAATGGTTTAGAAGAACCCATTTAGGAGGAATCATTGGTTGCATGTAAAGGAACAAATGGTAGAAAGGATCAAATAGTTCTCTCTAAAAAGGCAGGTGAGTTTGAAAATTAAAGAAAATATGTGGATCTGTTGGACTGATACAGAGAAGGTCCCTGAAGATGCTCACAGGTTCAGAGCACCCCTCCTATGAGGATAGGCTGAGGGAGCTGGGGCTGTTCAGCCCGGGGAAGAGGAGACTTCTGTGAGGCCTTAGAGTAGTTTTTCAGTAGCTAAATAGGGCCTAGAAAAAACAGGAGAGGACTTTTTAGGGGTACCTGTTGTGATACAAGGGGTAAGGGTTTTCAACTAAAGAGGTTTGATATAGGTAAGATACAGAAACAAGTTTTTTACAGTGAGAGTAGTGAGACCAACTCAGGTTGGATTAGGTTGCCCAGAGAGGTGATGGAATACTTTCCTTCCCTGGAAATGTTCAAGGTCAAGTTAAACAGTGCTGATTCACTGGATCTAGTTGAAGATTTTCCTGATGATTTTAGGGAGATTGGAGTAGATTACTTTTAAACACCCCTTCCAATCAAAACCATTCTATGATTTTTTGATTTTTCAGCTTATATTTACTAAATGTCAAAATTTATTAAAGAAATACTGAGACCACTCGATCTTCCAGTGTAAGAAAACTTTTATTTAAAACATATGAAAGAGCTAGTGTTGAAAGCAAATCTGTCAGGCACTTCACACACTAATCATAAAAGATCCCCACATTTTCCAGAAATAAAAATAAAATTTCAGAAAGATACTGCTCGGAGATGAATTTGCAAAATATGCCATTTATCCTGGAAAAGTTGTCACTTGTGACACATTAGAAACACGCAAAGACTGTTGTGTGTTATGGGAATGGTCCCCTAATTAGTTTTGTCATTAAAATTTATTTAAAAGCATTTTGTTCTTGATATTTCTTAATTATTCCAATGACACATTCAGATGCCTCCAGATGGCTTGGAGCAGGATAAATAGTACTGAGAATCTTCCCTAATAGCATCCTACCCTGATTGCTAATACCATTCATGCAATACCCAGCTTCTCTATATTAATTTCAACATGATTAAGTAACAAAAGTCAAGAAATTCCTTTGATGATGTTTTGGGTTTGGGAGAAGTACCTTCAACTGCAAAGATGTGCAATCTGAAAAATAAGCAATATCAAAGTCTGAATAGAGAACAAAATTTCTACTGGGAGGTTTAGAAAGAGGCTTCCAATACATACAGATGGCTTGATTACTTATTTCCATTCTCACATTGAAAATTTTAAAGTGACATGATACCATTTTTCTTTCAAAAAAAGTTTTCAGCCGACTTGCACAATAACAATTGCATTGAAATATTGAACCAGATTCAGGCCCATTAGTTTCTCAGCACCTACCTTAAGAAAGTTGCATCTTCATTTCAATACAATGAAAAATCACAGATGAAAAATGTAAAGACCACACAGCTGAGACATCCATAAGGGAAAAAACACTACTATTTTTATGAAATTGGAACCAAGTGTATAATCAGCTTCCTATACGAACAGTATTCCCTATTTCTTTCTTTAAATCTAAAAGTATTATATTGGATTAACTATGACAGTATTTTAAAAACTCCTATATGATGGGGAATCTATCAAAAATTGAAGTCTCTGTTAGGCAGACTGATTTGATATGTACA
The DNA here is from genome assembly GCF_027477595.1 of Haemorhous mexicanus. Taxonomy (NCBI): domain Eukaryota; kingdom Metazoa; phylum Chordata; class Aves; order Passeriformes; family Fringillidae; genus Haemorhous; species Haemorhous mexicanus. The sequence goes on along the minus strand of NC_082344.1, from coordinate 52,292,316 downwards.
GAGGTACTTTGACTAAGCTAACCAACATAAGGTAGATTTAAAATGGCACCTGCATTGTTAACCAAACCTCCTTTCTCTCAAATCCTTTCACGTCTATCATTGTGTTTATACTTGACCCCAAGATCTTCTGTGAGACAGGAAGTTTCTCAGAATATTGAGAAATGCAGTGATTTACTCATTCCTGAAAAAAGCTAGAAGAGAGCTTGAGCTACAGTTTTCTTATCTGTTTCCCAGATGCTTCAAGAAATGAGTCATCTATAAGAGGAGCTGATTCTATGTCTTTCTCAAAGAAAGAAAACAGCGACCTCAAGTATCATTGTATTTGAAAGCTTTCTGGCTGAACAATTTCAATAGTCCAGCATCATTTTTTGCCTGAGCACAGGAGAGGACTACCATTCTGTGATTCTATAACTCCTGCTCTAAGCACTTAATAAAATGATGAATTTGGGAGGAGTTTCTAAAAATCACAGCTTGAAGAAAAAGAGGCAATATAAGGAAATACACACCAAAGAAAGAAAATATGTTTTCTGATCTCATTTCCAACTTAACATTTTGTCATTAAGAGTTAATATGTTATAAAGATGATAGTGTTAACATTAGGTGAGTAATTCTAAAATACACAAACATTTCATGTTCTGGATTATATTTGTCTGTTTAAGGAACAGTCCCATTTTTTTCCTTTTTTCAAGAATTCAATAAATAAAAATACAATACAAGTCTTCTGAAAAAATAGAAGAATAGAGAAAGAAATGGCAGCTCTTTGTAATTTTAATGACCAGATGAAACAAAACACCTGATGTGGAACAAAAAGCATATCCAATAGAGAAAAAAAAAATGGCCTTTTTTATGAAATGGAGTTAGTTTACAAACTATGGGGCCACAGATACATTTTTTTAGAGTTTCACCGTAATAGAAAAATCTGTCTCAGCTAAAAAGAAAAATGAAAGAGGAAATTAATCCGTGGTGGGAAACACAGAACATAGTGAACATACAGTTAACACCCATCTGATTGCCTTCATAATTGAAGTCACCCTGACCAGCTCTAAAACCAAAGCAGAACTATGCTATGCTCTTCTCTTTTGGGTCAGGAAGCCACAGAGGAATCCATGGGCAAAGAATTGTCTATATTGTCTTGTTGAAAATATTCAGGAATTCATCTGAGACCTACAGGATACAGAGACAGTGAATTAAGTCAAAGGGTGAATCAGTGGTAGAACATTTTCTTCGAAGTTGTAGGGAGTGACTCTTCACAGAAAGCCTTAGAATAAAATGACTGGACATTTCAGACTGTGTTTTGTGTTTACTATTTGACACACAAGCTTCAGGATATGATGACTTTCCTACCACGCAAATAGTGGATCTTATTAAAAAATCTTAAGCTCTGATGCACAGCTACTTATTCCACTATCTAAACTGGATTTTTTTTAAACAAATACTTTCAATTTTTTTCAGCAAGAACAACTGAGACACAGATTTCCTCAGAATTATTGGCTAATTAATAAGATGAAGGACCTGAATTCTGGAGCATTTTAAATCTACAAGTTTTTGATGTCCTCAGAGCAATGCTGAAAAAGTTACTGCATTCAAGTATAATCTAAAATGTCGCAATCCTTTCTCCAGACATCGAGAATCACAACAAATGGAAGATTTGCTTGAGCAGTGGAAGATAAAAAATGGCCCCTCACTTGTCTGAAACAAAACATTATTCCTGGGAAAGAAGGCCAACAGGGTAACAGGTATTTGAACTAAACTTGTGGCAACCCATTCAACCTATTTAAAACCAAGCATCTTTTCTCAGAAAGCTGCTATCAGCCTCTTGACTTCTAAGTATATCAAGTATATCAAGTCTACTGCAAAGCAGAAGCACTAGAGCCAGATGCACAGCCTAGAAATTTGTAAAGAGGATAGATTCCAATTTTTCAGGGGGAAAAAAGGGTGTGAAATCCACAGAAAATTACTTGGGCTTTTTTAGCAGCTAATTATTTTGGAAACCAAAAATGTTACCTGAATTTTTTTTTTTTTTTTTTGGTGAGATGTAATGGCTCAGTAAGAATGGAGAATTAATGAGGCCCAGTTAACTACATAAACCATGCCTCAGCTTCTAACATGCCATAATTATTGTATGAACAATAATTATCAGAAAGGGCCCCTAATTAATCAAAGGTAATTCTGACAATCAGTTGCTAATGCAGCTATGCAGGCCAAGGTTTGTTAACCCCTCTCTCTCCCAAAAAACTTATTACGCCAGTAAAGGAAATCAAAGAGAACAGATACCTTTATTTTTTTATGCCTTGTTTTTCTTTCATCTGTTAAACTTGTAAATATTGCAGACTTCGAGAACTCTACTTAAGTAGAGTTGGTGAGGAGATGATCACAAAATAGCACTATGCTCAGGGTTATTTTTAAGGTAGCTTTTGGAAACCTCTACCTTGCTTTTGCTGCTCTGACTTGTGTTTCCATGGAAGCAGGACTAGACATGGGCACAGTCACTAGCAGATGAGGCAATTTCAGCTGCCAGTTTCTAGTTCTCAGCTGTTTCCATGACAACCAGTGCTGGCGCCCTGAAAAGGAGGTGAGGTGCTTAAAACACTACAGTACTTTTAATAAATATCTGCTGCTGTACACACACAACACAGACACCTTACATCTCCAGCTACAAAAACACTGCTCAAAGGAGCACTGAAAATACACCTTGGTACCGACTACTACTATTTCCCTGGGCAGGTTTCAAGGAGAAAGGACAGGTGGTTTCTGAGATCTGATTCCATCCTGACATCCAGGAGCCAGGGGGAAGCAAGGGTTGTTTTCTTCTTTCAGAAAGAAGATGGAGATAGACAATGATGCTGTGCTAAATATATGCTATTGTTCCACAAGGAAAACACAATATTTTTCTATATTTGGTGTCATTTTGCTATAAAGAATTAACCAAAGCTCTCTTGAAAAATTGACAATGTGGCAGATGTGGGACTGAACAACTTGAGATGGTTGTCAGGGTGCACAGAAATTTTGGGGCAGCAATTGCCCTTTTCTTTGCTTAAATTTTTCCCACTTTTTGAATAGGTGCATACGTCTTTGGTCTTAGGAAGAGATAGATGCAGTCAAGGACCATTTTCTTCTGTCGGCACTCTTTGGAGAAAGGGAACAGAGGCATCAGTTCTTCTGCCAGCAGGTACATGTCACAAGAAACAGCTGTAAACCAATTCTCATCCTAATCCCAGCTGCAGTTTGAATCTGTTCCCTTCCCTTAAACAAAGCACTTTAGCTAGAAAAGATTAAAAGAAGAGAGGGAAAAACCAAGTGTATTTATCTTCCTAAGAGAAACTTTAATATGACACCTCTGGGAATAATGGCAGGTGGATTTGTATGTGTAAATTTTTATATAAAAGCAATAATACATTTTGTGTAGAGGTTGTGGTGTCCTGTCTCAGAAAACTGAAAACCCAAAGAGTCTGTACCATTCCTAGTGAAACTTACAGGAAAATGAAAAAGAAGGGATGGCATCTTGAATAAATGTCACCTGTAATACAAGCCTGTAATACTTAAGAAACAACATTGTCACCACTATATATTGCATATACCAAGAGAAAATGCTGGAGGCTTTCTCTCAGCAATGAAGCAGAGAATAAGTAGACAACCAATAAAATTCGAATAAAAAGCCTTAAAGCAAGTATTAAAACCAGATTATCAAAAGGCAGCATAAAATTTGCTACCAGAGTTAAGAACAAAGCTGTTCTTGTGCTCTTCTGTCTTCCAGAGGTGCTTAATTATTATAATACAAGGATGACATAGGCTAGTGGAATAAAGTTTGTCAGCATTCTCTCACATTGTGAAAACTTCAGATTCAGACTTCCATGATATAAATCAAACCTACCAGACTCCTACGTGATGAGAGCTGATCAGATAGCTCCACAAATTAATGATCTCATGAAGTCTTTAATTCAATCTTTTATAGGTATGCACAAAATATATAGTAGTTTTCATGACACAAATTACATTTTAACAGAGGAGTTTTTGAAGATAATTGTGCATTCAGTCAAGTTAATAAAAATACTTGCTTTGTTGGGAAAGTATCAACAGTTGGAAATACATGCATAACGTGAATATCAAAGAAATTGACCTGTACAAAAAAAAAAAAAATAGAGATAGAGAATGAACTTCCTTTATTCCTGCTTGAAAATTGCCATTAGTGCATTTATAGCTGTTTTCCTGTTGCAGGTACCACATAAGGAAGGATTTTGAAAACCTACCAACTCAAGGACATCAAAGTATTGGGAGCATTATCAATCTTAAGAATATATTACTCGATTTGGTCAAGAAATAAATAATTGATTTTGGTTTTGCATGTTTGTACAGAGGACCATCCTGCCCCTTGCCATGCTTTGACACATCTTTTGGAAGGCATCATACGTTTTAATTCCCATGCCATACCCTTGAAATATTTCAACAAAACTGAATAACAAAAAACAGACTTTTTTCTTTATGGCAATTTCAATGTAGCAGAGATAATGTTGGAATTTGCCAGTGCAAGCTACAACAGCTTTCCATCAGAGGGAAAATGTATTTTTGATAGTTAGGAAATAATTAGCAGAAGGGAAAAATCAGGACAAAGTGTTAGGTTTTTAGAGAATAAAAAAATTGCAGGTCAAGAGCCAGGTCTTTCAGTATGACAAGACTGCAGTGGGACCAGAATGACATGGAACAGTGCTCTCTATTAGTGTTTCAAACTGCACTAGCACAAAGCATGATGATCTCTGCATTTGTCATAGAACTTGAACATGTGCAGGAGGGAAATGCATCCACAAATGAAAGGTCAATGCCTGTATCCTGGAAATAACACTCCTAGCCTTGCCTTAAGGCACAAACAAGCCGGAAAAAAAGCCTTTAACTGCAAGGAAGCCATTGCTGAGTATACTGAGCAAAAAAATCAAATGCTATTGAGAATTCAGTGGTATGGGGTGAAGTCAAGACTACTTAGCAATGTCATTTAGGATTAGGGTTATGGGTTATGACTTTACTAAAACACAGAAGGATCTGTGGAACAGGAGGCAGAATCCATCACCATGAACAGCTTTACAGGTTTGACAGAAAGCTCCAGGAAATACAGAAATACACTGACCAGTTTTATGAGTGCAACTAGAAGGAACAGCTCTTGCTCTAGTTTTTGCCAGGTCTCCAAACATGACAGTCAAAAAGGTTTCCCACAAACTAAACTGAAGATAAGCTGTGTGTGACAGTTAGCTAAATTGTTTATATGGGATCAGACAGAAAGCTCAGAAGCCTGAAGTGCTGCAATTGTCACATCTGCCCATAGAAGCAGGTCCATGGAGGGCACAGGAGGATGAGTCAACTCTGAACATAAAGTAATTCAGTACCTGCTCTGAGGCAGACAGAGAGGAGATTACACAAGAGAAACAATCTGACTCATGGTCTAGGTGTGAAGAGAAAATTTTGCTGCTACTTACAGTAGATTATGCTCTTACATACAATTGATTACTACTTCAGCTTCTGAAAGGATCACCATGGGAAAGAAATGCAAAGAAGTTGAAGGAATGTGGGCAAGAATTTCTCTCTGTAAAATCAGAAGAGCAAAGTGGTAACAGAGCTAATGTCAGCTAAGCCACAGACAAATTAAATCAAATAGGAAATTATTCTGGCCATGTTGGATTGCTTCAGAACATTTTTCCATGAGCAAACAAGAAACACATGTGCCAAAGGCAGGAGACCTATAATTTCTTTCCCATAAATCCCTGGCAGCCTAGAGGAGAAATGCCATCCTGAACATGCAGGTTGTCACTGTTAATGTAGAGCTGCATGCAACTAAAGCACCCAGTAGGTACACAAGACCAAAAAGGAGATGGTCACAGGTCACAAAAGATGATTGTAAGTTGCAGGTGATTGTAAATTGCAAAATGGAGTCAAAATTCTGGGAAGAATACTCCTTTCTGCATTTTAAATTAATCCTGCTCAACAATATGTGAATAAGAGAGGTAGAAGGCAGATGAAAAACCAGCAGATTCTCTAAATTGAAAAAGCAGAAGACATTAAATGTAGGTAGAAGAAACAAAAATCAAATAAAATGTGCAGCTACATTTGGGTGTATTAGTTATCACTGCAGTTAGAGATAAATCAAAAGTATTTCAGTTCAATTCTGAGGCCAAAGTTGATCGAGCCACAATTAAAAGCTGTAGCAATAATAAAAATGATGGTCAAACTTCTAGTATGCGTTTTACTGTTATGTATAAGCATAAATATGTTTCTTTTGACTCATATGTTGTATAAGTAAGCACTGTTTCAGGAATAGAAGGACACCATTTTTTAACAAAACTACTGTTAGCCAAATGACTGTAAAAATTTCAATATTTCATTTGTCCATTATTCTTTTAAATCACACTCTAAAATTCGTATACTCCAATTTTTTCATTGTCTTCACTGATTCATAATCAGAGGAAATAGGCATTAAAACTACAGCTTTTCCCAAAAGAAATGATAGAATTTTAGAGTTTCTCTCTTTGCTGTCATGATTGAAAGAAAATGAGCAGCTGTCATGATCCCAGACAAGAAGAAAAAGCATAGTCCCTTTATTAAGCCACATCCGTGAAGTTCTATGAGTTAAAATCAACAAATTCCTTCAGCAGATCTTTGGTTTCAGTAGCTCCTTGTCATGAATCTGAAACCAAGCTGCCAATCAAGGAAAGATATGTTTTTGTAATACTTCAACGTTATGTCTCAATAAAGTCCCATTTCAGTCTTTCAGGCTGTTGGTATTTGTGGTGGCATCATGCTGAAAGAATTACTGAATATTTGTCATCCAAAGAGAGCTTCAGGCCTCTTTCCTATGTAGCAAGAGCTAGAAGTAGGAGCTGAGTCATGCAGCCATGTCTCCTTGCAAGATCACCGAGTCCTGCAATTTATGATCAGTGCCTGTTAGCCTGTGGCAAAGGAAATAAGCTCCTTTATCAGGAAAAACAGTGGATTTGAAAACTATTCTTTTCTGTCTTAATCAAAAGTAGCACACTTGTTAATGCTGGGAAGTAAAATGCTTTCCTCAGAAAACATTCCATACTATAAAAGAGTCATGTCTATGTTTCCCCACATCAAAAGATCCTTCTTCCTGTGGTAGCTTTCAGGCAACCTCAGACATTGTTATGCTTCATGATAGGAGAATTTCCTGTAAGAGTGTTTCCAGAAAAAAATAATTTTCAATGAAAAAGATGGATTCCTGAGCAACCGCATATTAAATTTCTATATTTGAAATACCTAAAATTTCAGATTATTTATAGCTAGTATTTTTTCTTTCTGCTTTAGAGATGATTGTATTTTGCTTCACATATTCCTCTAATTTTAGAATTTATTTTAGGAATGTTATCTTCAAAACTATTTTATTTATATTTTCAGTATTTTTATAATACTTTACTTACTTCTATTAGTTTTCCAATTTCCTTGTAACCTTCAATTATATTGTTTTCATTCTTTAGCATCATGAAAAATTATTTTGAAAGATAAGAGCTTACAGAGAACAGAGTCAATCTTTTTTATCCATCAGTAATTTCTTCTGTCATTTCCCTGTTAGCCAGTGCAACTTTTCAAAGAGAAATTTAGGGAGATGGCCTGAGAAAGTGTCCATATCTAAAATATTGTGAGGTGTCCATATGGCTGTCATTATTCTTATTTACCTTTCATCTTTTGCAGTCAGTTTTCTAAAGAGAAATTTTCCCCCATGATAATGGACAAGCGATAAATGGAGTTTTAGACCTGCCTCTGTTTTAAATATGTGTTTTATATATGTACAAACCCACATTACATTGCCTAAAGTTTTGAAAAATTATTCTGGATGTTTTGCAGAGCAGTTCCCTTGGAGATAGCCTTTCATTCAAACGCTTACACCTCTACAGCTTATATTTCAGGATACCCAGAATTGATATTCATTACATGCTAACTATGCAGCAATATATTTTTTCTTTAAGTTTTCATGGGATAAAACAAAATACTCCACCGCAAAACAGCCAGTAATTTAAAAAATATTCATGTAGTGGGCACAAGAGCAAATCCCTGCCACATCCTTTTTGAAAGAAAGAATTGCACACTTTGTCAGAAGGCCTGGCATTTTCCAAATCCATAACTGTTTGACTGTTTTACACAATAGCCTCGATCTAATGAGAACAGTTGCTAGTAAAGACTAAGCATCTGTACACTGAAAATCAAGGTTCAAGACTCCTACACAGCCTAAGGGAACACTTCAGCCAGAATGTTACTGTAGACAAATAAAGACCCTTTTCTTACACTGCTGGCGTCTATTTTTGATTTTGCTCTATAACTCCTTCCTACACTTGGGACTTCTTTTGCTACAGTTTTTTTTTATGTTATGCATTTTCTTCACTATCATATTCCTTCTGAAACAAAACGTGAAAAGGAGAAAGTAGAACAATAAAAGCCAAAAGAAGCAGTTGCTTTAGTACACCTAAAGCCAAATTACTCAGCATAAGGAGGTCATCTGGTTTGTACTGCAATTAATCAGACTTGTATTATTTAGTTACAGAAATTCATAGCAAAATGCTTGATTTATGATTGCCAGGCTATAAAATATTCACTGCTTTCATTTTATTATATGAAAATAAAATCTATTTTGAATAACTGATTTAAATGTGTAAAATGGATATTGTTTGCATGCAATATGCCATATTAAGTCAACAAAATTAGAAAAATATAATCATACCACTACAAGGTAATTATGATCCTCAACACTTCAAATGCCTTTAAGCATGAGCTGAAACATCACAAGCATTTTTGACCAAATTTTTGTAGACTGCATAAAACAGAAGGAACAAAAAAGAAATGGCATACAGATTTGAATAAAGGTGCAATTATTCAAAATATTCTTGTAATGAAAATTGATTGTTCTTCATTGACATAAGCAGCATCACTTGAAACACATAAAGACTATCTTGACTTGAGAATGTTTTAGAAATTTCCATGGGACTGAAAAGAACTCAGACAAGGAGGTTTCTGGGTCACTGACTTCAATTCTTGTCATTGTAAGTACCTATAGATTATAATAAGTTTTATAAAGATGAAGGTTTCATCTAAAAATGTGTTACTTCTTTTACTACATCAAATCCTACTTAATTGCACCATGCCCTCTATGGTTTAATGACTTTATTTTAATTTCCAACCTACATCTATTAAGGGACTTTATTTCTCTCTGTGTTATTACAATTTTTATCTAAAAAGATACTCCCTCTATATGGTGCTTATCTTTCTGGTGTATCTAGCAAACACTGGGAAGAGAGTTGTGCATTTTAGAATACTCAACTCTATGGCTATAAGATTGAATGCCATATACAGTAAGCCAATATTAGGAGATCTTGAGTGTTTCTAAATCACTTGGTAGTAGAAGTACCCTTAACTTCTATTAAAAAGAATCAGGATGAGAAAATGCTTGTCCTCCTGCATAATCAAACCCTCTGAGGGTACTAAACATGGACCTGAACTGCAATATCACATCCAGGAGAGAATTACACTGAAATGCTTCCAAGTCAATAAAATATTTCCATATGGTATTCCAACTGTACTCTACTCTCATTTGTATAAAAAAGCATTTACAGTTCTGTAGCAAATATAATTTGTCTGGAAAAATGTTTTATGATTAAGTCATGGATGTTTATGTGTTTTTCATGGATGTTTGCAGCTCACCACAGAACCTTCTTCTGTGGTTTCATGGTTACACACTCAAGGCACATCAGCCCTTGTACAGGAGCTGCATTGCACAGGTTGGAATGGCCAGTGAAGAAGTGCTGGGGCCTGATGTTCATTCCCTACCTACACCCTCGAGGTTCTGGCTGCACTCAGTTCGGAAAGAGGGACCTGTGGTGTTTGTCCAAGGCTCCAGTCATAAAACCTAGCACAAGGCAGTCAGACTTGCAGCAGGTCAGGGAGGATGTGGAGAAGGGCAGATTGTTTTCTGATCAGCACAGCAGAGAGGTGCTCAGCTTTCCCAAATGCAATGCTTCCTGCCAAACTTTGCAAATACTGCACTTTTGTAAAAACAACACCACCTTGCAATGTGTCCATGCAGGGCATGGATTTAGAATATATGAGAAGGAAAATTGCTTTTCCACTAGTTAGGAAACACTGAGGAAACAGGAAATACATCAGCAATTACTGTTTTTAATCCCCAAAGAAAGTTACCATCTTCAAAAAAACTAACGCTGTCTCTGTGAAAACAGTCCTTTATAAAAGCAGGCAATCTCAATGCTTCTTTTCACTGTAAATTTAGATCCAAATGAACATCTCTTTGCAATACATTTTTCTACAAATCTCATGAATCTGACATACCAGTCCAAGAGCCCTTACAGACAGTTTCTCAATTCCAGCTCCTTCTCTGGCAGCCTCCAAGAGAATCATTCAAACACTGAGCTTGCAGAAACATCCTTTTCATACACATTAATTATATGTACTGAAACAGCAGTTTGTCCCTGTGTTTTTGCATATGCTGTGCAATGTAAGTAGATACAAAATTATCAGCAAAGTGCAGAGCAGTATCTTCATAAAATTCCCTAGTTAAAAATTCTGATATGAAATTTGTACTGATAATTGCCATTCTCCTGAGCATCCAAATATGTCTCTGTGTTTTCATTTTCAATTTTATAAACTTTGGAGGTACTGTTTCTTCTGAGGTTTTTTGGTTGGTTTTATTTGTTTATTTGTTAGTTTGTTTTTCTAGAGATACTCTTTAGGTAATTATTTTGTCTTTCCTCGTAAGTGGATTACAGGTACAAATAATAGAGTTTTATTCTACAGTGTTGTTTGCTTTTGGCTTTTGACAAATAAAGAAGGCAAGAAATCCTTCAAAGTTTAGAGGACACACTGAGCTACAATGCACCCTATGTCATTGCATGTAGTATGCACAGAAGAAAAACTTACATAGGGATGTCCATTTCCAGTTTTGGAAATGCCATGTGCTTTCTGTTGTGTATTTTAAATGTAGATTACATTATGTATGTATGTAGAATATAAATGTAGAATATAAAGCAGAATATTCAGAAACCTGATAAGTTTTCAAAAACAAATGAAAACCCAAAGAAATTCTGGCAGAGGACACCCCTTAAATTAAAACCAATACAGTCATATACCAAGGAGTTCAAAGGACATACTCAGAAGAGGTGTCTTGATTCTGGAGAGGATCAGAAAATTGACAAAATTATCTGTGTGATCAGAAGAGGATCTTCTTAAATGATTTATTCTCCTCTGGGATCAATGCTAGTTAATGAAAATGCCATAAATTAAAAATAGCTTGTCCACCATAATGTATTCTGGGGAGAGATTCAGGAAAGTCTGAGGGTGTGTCTCACATGCTATTCAATCTAAGGCATGGATATACTTGCCAGGAGATTTAACTGGGAAACAAACCCCCTCGAGAGAGATGAGGCACAATAGAGTGACTATGCCACTTTAATTGATACTTTGAAGGCAGTGGCCTAAAAGTGCCCCTTTTAGGAGTGGCAGGCAAGGCCATATCCATGGCTTGCATCAGACCTCTCACTATTCAGAAAAGAATTGAACTTCTATGGTATGTCCCAGTCCTTGACAACTGCAACACAAATCATCTAATGTAGCAAAGCTACATAATCTCAGAAATCAAGTCAGAAAACATTACATAACCTGAGGCACCAAAATGGTGGCATTACTGGTACAGAGCACCTGGAAGAAAGTGGAGGGAGAATGTTTAAGAAATTTGTAATTATTACAGATAGGACATTTGGTATGTGTAGTCAACCCTAGGACACTATGTTACTGTCTCTCTTTAATCTCAAATAAATATAGCTATTAAGAAATTCACTGTAGATTTATATGCAATAAGCAGTATGCCACATGCAATATATTCCAAAAATACCAATTTTTATGTAGTTTTTCATCAGAAAATCTACACCTGTGCAGATTTCAAGGCCATAATGTGCCACTGTGCTTCTTGTCACACCAGTTATGCAAGTGGCCTTACAGATTTTCTCATAGTAGATGTTCTAATCTTTGATTACCCCAGAGTATTTACCTCCAATGCTAAATCTAACTTCTGTATTCATTCACTGAATCTGCCTAACTTCTGTATTTATTCACTGAATCTTATTATTGGTTTTCTTCAAGGCTTAAAAGCACCTCTCAGCTTTTTCTCATAACTGCAGGTATATATAACTATCAGTCAAGTCATGTCTCAATTTCCTCTTTAATTCATTGTTAATAGAGTGTTCATAAATTGAGTTTTTGTCTTTAGGACATTGAACTTTCTAACTTGTGAGACTTCTCCTCTAGCTTTTGTTTTATTTTTGTGGCCCAACGAGACTGTTGATACAGATTTTAAACTGAAGCAAACCAAGGAATATCTGCTAGAAATATGTACCACTAGAGAATGTTTACTTTATGAGGTCTCAGAGTAATTTTTCTGTTTGATATGTAGCTCATTCTTTATAATGCATTCTTTATAATTCTTTATAATGCAGGGTCTCAAATCAAAATACCATGTGATAAACAATTGAAGCATGCACTATGATCCTAGCAGCCTTTATTAAATGAAACTAATATTTTTGTTTTAGAAAAGGTAGCACTTCTATTTGAAAAGACCTCTTTTCCATGAAACCATGGTGATTGGCATTAGCTGTATTTTTAGCAACAAAGTCTTTGGTAAGCTAAGGTGCATGGAAATAGAAGCTTAATAGAGCTGAACAGATGATTACCTCAACATCCTCCTCCTTTATGCAAAAATAACCATTCTATAATGCTTCAAACACTGTAAAATTCACAGTGTTTCACAGGTCAGTTTTCTCAATATTGAAAGTGTTCAACCTCATTAGAGATGAAAAACCTGTGATAGAAATTCATAAGGCCTGCACTGATGAAGGTTAAAGGTTGTCTTGCCAGGAAAGTTCCTAAAAATATGCTGTTTGAAACCGTAGTGATATGTTCAGTAATTCCAGGGGGCCATCACTCAGATCCAGGAATCTCTTTCTTTCAAAAATTTCTGTGAAATTACTGAACCCACACAAGGCATTGAAATCTTCAGCCAATGTGCAGAACAACTGATCTTGCCCCCTGGAAGAAGCTATTTTTCTTACAAGTCTGCAGGCTCAGTTTTCCTTCCAATTCCTCTAGGAATTTCAATAGAATAGATGATCTGGTTGAGAAATTGGACCGAGTTCCTTTTGCCTATCTGGCACTTGGAACAGAGACAGCTTCCTTCTATGTCTGTGAAAAGATGTTAAAGGCGAAGAGAAACAAGAAAAGTGGTTTTATTCTTCAATAATTTACTAAGAAGTTGGAACTGTTAAAGACAGAAGGACAGAAGTTCTTTCCTTCTTTGTGATTACCCAGTCTTTTTAATTAACTTGAAAGCATAAGAAAAGACTGGCTGTTTTTAAGAAGTAAAAGTAATTCTATTCATTTGGTTTTGGTTTTAAGGCTTAGAATATTATCACTTTCCAAGCCATCAGGAACAGCTTAGTGAGTGATGTTCTGTAGTAATACAATAATTGAAGTCATTCTGCTCCTCTACACTGCTCTGGTGAGACCCCTCCTTGAGTACTGCCTTCAGCTCTGGGGTCCCCAGCACTGGAGGGATATTGATCAGATGGAGTGATTCCAGAGGGGGCCACCAGAATGATTAGAGGGATGGAGCACCTCGCCCATGAGGAAAGGCTGAGAGGATTGGGGTTGTTCATCCTGGAGAAGAGAAGGCTTTGGGAATGACCTGATTGTGGCACTCTAGTACCTGAAATGAGCCTACAAGAAAGATGGGGTGACACTATTTACAAGGGCATGTAGTGAAAGAACAAGGGAGAATGGCTTGAGAAGGGGGAATTAAAGAGAATAGCTTTAGATTAGAGATTAGGAAGAAATTTTTTTACTATGAGGTTGGGGAAGCACTGGAACAGGTTGCCCAGAGAAGCTGTGGATGCCCCATCCCTGGAAGGGTCAGTTGTGGCTCTGAGCAACCTGGTCTAGTGAAAGGTGTCCCTGCCCATGGCAGAGGTGTTGGAACAAATGATCTCATAGGTTCCTTACAACTCAGGGCATTCTATGATTGTATGATTAGTAGGACAAAAAAATTAGGGGTAGCACTTTGTTTAGGAATCTCTCCAGTGCTCATACTTCAGCAGATTGGTTCCTCTGAATTGTTCAAAACCCTGTGATATCAACAGCTAAAATACCAACTGAACAGGTACCACAGGTCATTACTTTGGATTAATCAACTCAAAGAAGCCTTTCTCAGTTTAAGTAAACATTTTTTACATTTTAAAGTCTGTTCATTAAACTATTTCTTACAAAGCATAATGTCATTATTAAAGACTACTAGCAATATGGCAAGTGTAACAGTGTAGTGTATGACATCCATCCACCAAAGCAACTAAATTTTAAAAAATCTGTAAGGCAGAGAAGGACAAAGATTGGGGGGAGGGGGAGGACAGGGTTAAATCCATCAATTACTTATGGTAAGCCATTCTGTTACTTAATTAAAAAAACATGTTAGGAAGAGATGCAAAAAAAAAGATATATTAATAACAGAAAAGTGTGCTTATTCCCATATAAAATAATATACTAGAAATAGTAAAGGTAAGTTTGAATGCAGTATCATGAACAGATTATGAAACCTAAGATTATGTTCTTGAATATTCTTTATATTGACATTCTTCAAGTGATAACTTGCAGTGAACCATTACAGGATACACTAAATTATCATTTTAAGAAATTCTTTTTTTGAGCACCACAAAAAAAGATCTTTTTTTCTGTTACATTTAAGTTAACTAGCATTTAATAACTAAGGACATACAGAAATTTCAAGCCATATAGCAACGAGACTAATATCAGCACTATAATCAGGAATCTATGTCAATAAATTTTTATTTGTGCAAGTTGTGACTAATAAATACATCAGTGTTGCTATTCCGTACAACCATTTACACTAAAACAGAAGAAAGTGTCCTTCAAAGATCAATGCTGTAAAAGAATAATACCCACATAATAAGAATAATAGAAACTGAACTAAAGTTTAACTAAATCACAGCCCACAAGGCTTTAAAAAAATTATTATTTGGCTTTCTGGACTGCCTCAAACAGCAGAACATGACACAGAGTCTTCCCAAGACTGTCTCTAACTTTCAAGTCATGTGGTTCTTCTCAATATCCCTCCATTGTCCTGCAAAATTTCTTGTAGCTCGTACTTTGTACTTCTATTCTAGACCTTTAAGGTTATGCCAGAACCATAAAATAACCTATAATTTTAACAGAAAAGAACCTTCAGAAATCACCTAATCCTTCTTTGTCAAAACAGATGTTATTAGATGAAGTTGCTCAAGGAAATTTCTAGTATAGACTTGAATGTCTCCAAGGATGGAAATTTCATCACCTCTCTGGGCAATTTGTTCCAGTGTTTAACCACCATTAAAGCCCTGTGACACTTTCAATTTGTTGCTCTGAAATTTTGTTAGAATCTTGAATGACAGTACTCTGGGAAGGCATTTAAGAAATTTCCTTTATCTGGTATTGGTTCAGATGCTGTAACCTGAAGAAATGTAAGTGTTTACTAACTGATTTTGTAAAAACTGGAATGCCATAATGTTAAATAGGTTACTTATTTAATATGAAAATCCATTTTTTGAGGCTTGCTTATAAAAAGCTAAAGAAATAATTTTTTCTAATGTCTCTGAAGACAAAGTGTATTATATCTGCCAAATACATTCCTCAAAGCGACTCGAGGAAAACATATAGTTAATTAGATTCTTACCTTGCAAGGATATTTCCTTGGTTTTATTAATACAGAACATTTTCTACCTGTTTTCTGCTGAAGTAAACACAGACATACTTTTACAAATTTACCAGACCTAAGAAATATGTGTGAAATGCTAACTGTTCCCCATCTATTCTTACTACAGTATGACCATTAATAGCAGAAAAAATAAGAGGAATTAGACCAAGTATGGCTTGATTACCAGTAAATCACCTTTTCAGAGCTCAGAAAACTTTATTCATTTTCTACATCCTCTCCTCTCACTGCATTATTACTGGCTGAGTAGCACCAATATACTTAAACCAACATAAAGATGTCACAGAATCAATCAAATGGAAACTTGTAAATTAATTTTATAGTGTCTGAAACTTACTGATGTCAGCTGGAAGGTCAGGCTCATGTTAGCACACAGAAGAATAAATTGATTTAAATGGTGCAAGGTTAAAAATTAACATTGGATTTCACAGGCTTTACAATGGTCAAGATACTTGACAGTAATTGATTCCTTCAATATTTTTTTCACCTTAGCCAGGTACTTTAACTAATGTAAATCATCTTCTGTTCATTCCAAACTACTTTTCAACATTCATTCGCATTTCAGTTTTATTTTTCTTCTTCAGCTAGGATACCCTCCCATAGATAAAATAGATTGTTTTAAAATGTTTTTGCTACCACCTTTCTTGCAATGCTACAACACATTTCCAGATTTATTGCAATGCCAAGTAAGTCTTTAAATGGAGTAATTAGTGAATGTCTTTGCTGTATAGACAAGGTTTCACTACAGGGCATTAATTTGTTTGCCACAACTCCACATACTGCAAGTAATATAGAAAGCTATTAATACAGTCTTTTTCAACTGCTAGAAGTAATTTTTAAATTTGATTACATCAATCATTAGCATCAGTAATATGATCATTATGATCTCTATATTAATGCAGGTTTATATATATACTCTTACTTTAATGCTCCATATTCCATTCCTATTTATCTAAAGTAGCAGGATATTTAAATTTGCTCAACTCTTTTGTAGCGCCAATTTTTGACAGCTCCATATGTAAAGGCACTGAAAAAGTAACCATTATTATTTTAGTCTCTTAGCACACTGATTTTCCACTCAGATAATAAGGCATAATTTAAAACCAGTATATAATACTTCTTCCATCACAAACTAAAATAGGTTTGACATTTTAAAAGATTTAACTTCCTAGTCATGTTATGTATTATTAAATCTAAGTTGTTGTGTGCTCAGAAATACCAATGATTTACCTCAAGCTGCTCTGTAATTCATGGTAATATCACTCAGGCATGGACAGACAGTCAGAAAAAGTTTATCACTTATTTCAGGGCATGGCTGGTGACGCAGGAGCTCTGATTTATTCTGTTCTCTCATGTTGCTCTGGTGTCACTTTTTGTTCCTCTTCTATCTTGTTTTCTTCTGACTCTAAAAAATATCTGAGATTTACAAGGACAATGCCCATAGCAAGAAATGAATCAGGGACCAGATTCACTGGCACCTGAGAGCATACCTGCACATTTGGACTGGGATTGATGGTACTCTTAAATTTACACCACAGTTCCAGGCTTGGAGTTGTTTTATGTCGGGTATTTTTCCAGATAATTTCTTGATGTGTCTTGAAGGTTATTGTGGGCCAGGACACTAGGAGATCCATACACAGTATGGCATTTTCACTTAGTTTGCTTGTTTTGGAAGGGGAGAAAATTGAGTACAGGCAGCTTTCCTTAATGCTGGAGAAAAGTATTAGTAACTGTATTGAAGTGTTTGAAACTGGTATTGAATTGTTTGTAGCTGAAAAGGCTTAAATCACTTCACTTTTGTGCAATTTAAATATCTATATTGTGTGAAAAAACATAGTAGTAAGATGCTGAACAATCCTAGATGTCTACATCCCAAGCTTAGATAAGTGTCTGACATGACAGGAAATACTTTGCTTTTTACAGTAGCTTCATACTGGCTTGAAATCCTGACAAAAATAAAGAAGACATGGGCATGTCTTCCTCATCACAAAATTCACTATTTTTTCCATCTCAGAAAATTGCCATAACCTCTGATAGTTGAATACTTGGAAGAAGAACCCCAGCATGGCCCCACATGCTATCCTGGAAGGTAAAGAAATAATGAATTCCATTCTGAGAAAGGAATTTAACACACCTCTGATTTGGAGTGACTGCAAAGGGAAGCAGCATGTTCAGCTCCCTGCTCAGGCCACCTCAAGAATCTCCACCCAGGAAGGCAGCTGGGACTGAAATCTCAGATCCATGCATCAGATTTTCATAGTTGCAAGAGGTAAAGAAAATCTGTCAGGCACTCTTTCCTGGTGTAGGTACTGCCACACACAGACTAATCAGTCCTAGGAAATGAAGATTTCTAGATGGTGAGTGTTTCCATTTTGCTAAGGAAAGAAAAGCAACTAGCTCAGACTCATGAATTCTCCTCCTGGAGACAGAGCTACAATGCTCAAAATGAAAAAGTGTAAATACTTTGTAAATGTGAGCCTAAATGCTCAGGGAGGATTGGGAGTCCTGAGGTGTGGAACTGCTTATGTTAGCCTATAAATTAGGCATGAAAAATGCTTGTGGCCTGTGAGGTAAAAATCACAGAAAACATAATAGCCACCCACAGAAAATCAGAGTATCCTGTCAGGTGGCACAAGTATAATCTGACAGGATAGAGCACTTCTCACTGAACATAGAACAGTTCTCAGTGCATTTGCATCAACATTGAAACACGTTACAACAAAAGCACTAGGTGTAAAATGGGGGTGTCAGGACAACTTGATTAAAACATAGATTTTAATGTACTCTTAAATAAAATTGTCCTTAGAGAGTTGAAGCCTTCAGACAGCTACAAGGCTGAAAAGCAGGGGAACTGGGAATTACAAATATCAATGGCATTGAATATTGAGCTTCTGCAGCTAATGAGACTTTTGGGTGTTAGCAGTTTTGCCTCTGTTCCAAGGACAAATTTTTATTTTTGACAAGTGATTCAACAATGAGGATGTGGTCATGTACACACAGTACATAAAAAATTAACTTTGTCGCTGTATTTGCAAATGCAGCAATGACACAAATGTCTGTACAATTCTGATATATAGCTTTTAAACACTTTAATCCCTCAGCTACAAAATTCTGGTACCATGGTTTTAGAAGATATTCTATCTTTATGAAGTTATTGGGAAAAAGCATTTATGTCAGTAATATCTTTTTCCCAATTCAAACCAGTTATGGACAGAATGTTTCATAAATATCTGAACCATTTAATTAAACATTTCTTAATAGTAATAGTTATAGTGGCTGAAACAATATTTCTTCCCTGTTTGCCTATACATAAGACATTTTGTATCAAAGAATAAATATTACATAGAAGACAGTAGAAAGAGGGTTACAGATTTTAGCACAGAAATTCAATTTTTCAGGTTTTCCTTTTCTAATTTAGTAAAATCATGAGCTTACAATATGAACGATGCATGCAAAATTACTGTCATCAACTGTGGAGTTTCTATGTGCATTGAGGGAAAAAAGCTAACATGAAGACATTCTGACTGAATAGTTTTCTAAACCAAATCATAGTGTCTTTAACCACATTTTTCACATACATTATCTTTTTAGAGTTTTCAATTGAATCAGTCATGTTATGTTATGCTGACTCCTAACATGATGTGATGGAGGAAGAAAATGACACAAGACATTTGCAATAGATCAGTCAGAAAATCAAAGACAATAAAAGCATCAATAGCAAAATCATTCATAATGATTCTTTTGTATAGCCTGCAGATTGGGGAACATGAATTTTTATTCTTTATAAATCTAAATTTTCAGGAGTATCTTACAAACTGATATCCAAAACAAGAAGATTTTGTAACGTACTTTGTACAGGACACATCTCTTTACTAACTTTGGATGTTTCCATATGTAACAGAAAGTGCATTTTAACTCTGGTGAAGAAGAAAGCCCATATATGCAAGCTGCATTCTGTGTGACATAAATCAATTTTGAGGCATGTTTTTCTATGCATTTAAAGCCATTTGAAGATGTGCTCTGATCTAGAACTGAATGTTACAGGTATGGGCTTCTATATGCTCTTCAAATATTTAAAATTAATTTTCACTGGTTGACAATAAGAACTTGAAAAATAAAAAATTCATTTTCTTAGAAATTTTTTAATGAAATTAATTGCATTTGAAAATTAAGATAGAAAAATCAAGAAAACTTGGGCCCCCGTAGGAAGAACAGATTAGATGACAGATTGCAAAGGTAATAAAGGAAAAACACAACTTTGACCAGAAGCCTCTTCTGTGCCTATGTAAAAATTTCTGATATAAATGAAAAAGCTCAGGTTTTTTTGTATCTTTGTAATTCTAAATTTTTTCTAATGCTAGGTTCTTATTAATTACTTTATCTTATTTATTAATGATAACTTTTTTTTTACAAATATCAAGAATAATTTCAAAAATACTTATCCTAATGGTTTTGTTTTTTTCTTTTTAGATGCTTTGTGTAGGACATAAATATAGGATATATCTCATTCAGACTGAACTCTTCAGAAATATCTAAGCACTTAAAGATATTGAACAGTCAAGGACTTACTCAAAAGCTCCTTCATGCAGTAAAATCACCTCTTTGTCCAGTGGTGTCTTTCCTATGGACCAGAGTTCTTTGGCCTTCTTTTAGTTTTGCATCGTCTGTTCTTAGTCAAATATTGACAAAGCCACAGTAGTGTTTGGTGGTAATAATCTTATCTTTCCATAGTGGATTCCTGATTGTCTAAGTGGAATAGATAGGTATTGTAGCTAAGATCAAGGCATAGAAGCAGCTTATCAAGTAGATTATGGTTGTTCTAGGTGAATTCACCTCCTATTCCACTGCCTCTTCTCTGTATCATGCATAATCAGCAAGAAATGTCATGCAGACAGTCTGGCACAAGCAGGTGTAACAGCAGTGGAATTCCAGAAAGCTTTCATTTCAGTCCATAGTACATTATACTACTTAAATTGTAAAAGTTATCTTTTGTTCCCATTTTTGTTATGGAACAAAAGCAGCATATAATCTCCCTCTTCTGTGCTATAGCCAATATGCAAAATTCACAGTCCCTCTTGCTGCTTCCCTGAAGCATTTAGTCTTGCATTCCTAGGGAACAATAAGGCTGATGGAATACACAGACACCTAGGCTACCTAATGGTGTTTCCTGCAAAAAGCCAATTATGGATTCAATCTCTTCCTCCCCTCATACTGAGGAGTGTTTGGAATCTGCTTAATCGACTTCCCTATCTTTTTGTGTGAGTTCTCCAACAACTGACCTCCTAGACAGAATGTGGGTATTTCCAGAGAGATTTAGGCAAAGTGTAGCTTGATGTAATCGGGGCATACATTTTTTCCTGTAAATTCTATGTACATTCAGTGATTGATAGATTCATCATCTTATATTCAACAGTTTATGAAGCAAGAGAGAAATACCTCCAGATCATGATCCGTCTCACTTTATGACCCTGTCTCATGCTCCAGAAATACTTATTATGCATGTCATATATTGTGTAAGAGGGAGGTAGAAAAATAGAGAAGTGAACGTTACATACTGAGATTTGGGCAACTAAATTGAGTGGAAAAGAATTCCCATCCTAAATAAAGCAGATGGAGGCATTCTGGGGATACCTCAGACACTGACCACCTTAGCAGAGGAAGAAGCTTCCACTTAAAGAAATTAGTTTCTCCTCCTACAAAACCCAAGAGAAAGAGAGCTTCAGCCATTATCCCAGATCACCTGGGTCACTCCTGTTCCTTGTCTCATTTGTTCTTTCAACCTCTCAGGCTGGGGCCAATAGCTAAGCAAAATTGGAGTGGCCCTAAACTTGAGTAACTAAAGAACAGAAGATTGACTCTTAGTAATGAAAGATCTGTTTCTGTTCTGCTTTTGCTGTTCACTTGTGGGGACCAAAAATACTGGCCAAGAGTTCCATCACAGTAGAATTACTGAAGAAACATAGTGTCATCTAAAACAGGCTCATGAACAACCTAGGTAGCTTACTGTATTCATACCACTGAAAGATTTTATCATGGACATATAGGTCTATAGGTCTATATGCTCAGGCCTGGGAAGCTTGGCCATCCTCTTCCTCACTGGGGCCAGTCAAGAGCAATTCAGCTGAAGGCAGCAAGGGAAAATGTCATCACTTGGAATGGTGCCTTGTATGTTTATTCTGAAATGTCTTGCTGGGACCTGTCCATTTAACCAGGACTGCTGATAAATGACTGAAACTGGACTGGCAAGCTCTTTCATCAGCTCAGCTCCCTCATTGCTCTCATGTGCATCCCAACTGGAGCCACAGACCTGTGAGCAAGTAATTGGCATAGAAGGTCACTAACCATTTCCTCCTGGATTATGGGGGCTTTACTCAGCCCACCATCCCAACTTCCACTGCTGGGAACTGGGGATCCTGGCGACAACTCGTTTTGGCATTGAAGACTGAGGCAAAGAAAGCACCTCAGCCTTGTTTTTATTCTCTGACACTGAGCTGCATTCTGCATCCAGCAAAGAGTGGAGGCTCTCCTTAGCCCTGCTTTTGCTGTTACTGTATTTATAGAAACTTTTGTTATTTTCTTTCAATGCAGTGGCCAAATTAAGTTCCTGTGCTGCTCCAAATTAAGTTTGGCTTTGGCCCTTCTAATTTTCTCCCTACATAACCTCACAAAATACCTGTAGTCCTCCTGAGCTGCCTTCACTCCTTCCAAGGTGAAACATCCTTTTTTTTTTTCCCTTGGTTCCAGCTGCAGCTCTCTGTTAAACCAGGCTGGTCTTTTTTCCCACCAGCTTGTGTTACAGCACAGCGTGACAGGCTTCTCCTGTATACATAAGATTTTATTCTTAAAGTGCATCCAGCCTTCCTGGACTCATTTTATCCTGCAGGACTGATTTCCAAAGGACTCTGACAATCAATATCTTAAACAGGTGAAATTCTGCCCACCATAAGACCAAGGTGGCAGTCCTGGAGGCACCTCTCCTTATTTTGGTGAGGCTGGAAAAGACAGGAGGAAAGGCATTGATTTTTTTAATTTTGTGGGGTTTTGGGATTGTTTTGGGGTTTTTTTTTTTTTTTTTTTTTTGCCTTGGTTTCTTACTAGCCAAAACTATTTTAACTGGGAATAAATTCAATTAATTATGACTCTCTTTCCTTTTCTCAACCCAAGAGCTTTTCCATGATGGTTTCTACTCCATCCTGAATGACTGAGTATCTGGATGGGAGCTTGTCCCCTTAGCCAAGGTCAACCCACCACAGCAATAAAGACATTCTTTGATATTGCCTATGTGTCAAGTAGCTTTGAAATTCACTGAGAATGCTACAACTTTCTTTTTCAGCTCAGTCAAAGGAATTCTTCTGAAACTTTTTTCACATCAGTTTTAACCATCATCACTATGAATTTCCAAGAGGATGCAATAGGTATGAGGGTGAGTGGAAAAAAGAAAACCTATAAAAAGTCTGCTAAAAAAAGCATAAGACAAACCAAGTTATCTGCACTGTCGTGTTCTTGAAATAAAATCCCAGCAGTCTAAGTAATTGGTTCTTAATAAATGTGTTTAACAGCTAAAAATGGAGTTGAGTGTTCATTTCTTCAACATTATAAGCAGTCATTGCACACAGTAATAAAAATAGAAAGAATTACTTCAGGTTTTTTTCCCTTTGAATTGAGTTGTCACCTATTAACATTTAAAGCATAGTTCATTAATACACTGTCATTGATGTGTGACTCCATTATCAAAGTTCTTCAAAGACGTAAAATTTCCTTTGTAAGCTGCCCATCTTTCTAAAACCTGGGAGAGGAACTCTGAATCCACTAAATATTCAGCTTTATAATGCTGTCTCATTAGTTTATTTTGTTTTATTTATGCCTCTACCATTTAACTTTCAGGTTCCCAAAGGTGTATATTGCTGCCCCTTGACTGTAATACTTGAATTAGAAAAGGAGCAACAGACAGGGGTCAAATTGTGTAAAGTTGGTATTTTCTTATCTGAGGTGCCTCTTGTAATTCACTTTGCATTTCAACTGTTGAAGTGGAATATGTACAGTAAGGTAGAGGGGAATATAACTCAGAAAATATAAAGGGATAACACTGAATACATCTGACAATCTTTATAGCATCTAGCACTTCCCATGCATTGCCCTCCTGTATAAACAGGCATCTCAAATGGCAAGAGCTGTAAGGCATAAAGTTTATTTTCCCTCTTGTTGAACTGGAATAATCATGCCATTAGCTGTGGCTGCATCACAAATGGAAATGCGTCATTTGGAGCAGCACAGAAACTAAATAAGGTAACTCTGGTAGCTGTGGTAGCTGCAGTAGACCACAGCTGCATAGAAGCCAATTTTCTCTCTTGAGATCTAAGAACTGACTTGTATTACCATAACTTGATTATTTCTTCTTTTGGCTTTTTTGAGCCTTTGGATGATGTCACATATAGTAGTGATAAGAACAAGAACAGCTCTCCTGCAAGTTTTGAAAAGTAAGATGTTCCTTAACAGCACCTGTGAAACGCATGGCACTTCAGGAAAGAGCTACTCAGTAAATTGTTGAACATCAGCAGTGGTATTGCCAGCTGTATTTGGTCCTAGTGCAGTAAAGATGGGAGATTAATTATCTGCTAGCTTTAAAAAATTTAGAGAATGCTTTGCTTGTGAATGTAAGTTGTGATTGTTTATAACTAGTAGAAATTTTCTTTGGATGAACCCTTAAATTAAAGTAATTACATATTAGATTATTAGTCATACTCTACTTCTAGTTACACAGGTTTGTGCTACATTAAATTTTGAGCTGTGCTCTTGTGTCAAAAACTCACCATTATTAATTAAAGAACTGCATCATATTTTATTATTCATAGTCCCACTTACAAGGAGCAAGAGTTACAGGATTTTTTTTAATCAACTAATCATAATTTTCTTCTACACATAAGAGCTTCTGCAGTTACACGGAATAGAAACCTCATGTTGGGACATAAAAAGAATTGAAGAAAAGTCATCCCCATCACCTAGTTCTTGAGGGGAGAAAGAACGATCTCAGAGTTATTTTTGGTTTTACTTTAAGTGACTGGACACATCAAACCTAAAACAGTGGTGAGGCCCTCTGTCATGATAATGAAGACATTGCTTCCACAGGTCTGATATTAAGAGAAGCAGGTACTGGCCAGGAATAAGATATGTTCCATTCCAGCACGTTCCATTTTATCAATATTTATATGTTATACATTATATTGTATTGTACCCATTAGCTATTAGCTATTATATTATAGAAATTAATTCATGAAAAACTGGAAAAGAATCTTCAAAAGGCCCTAAAATGTTACAGAACAATTTATCTTAGAGAGTTTTTCAGTTTCTTACTCACATAACATTTTTCTGTTTCTTACTCTCATAACATTTCTTGAAAATCAGCAGTATCATATGGAAATTATAAAATGTGAAGTACCAACTACTTTATAATGCCATTCACATGTTTAAGGAATTTAAACTGTAACTAGGATGAGACAGAGAGTTAGGGAGAGTTTTGTGCAAAAGTATTTTATCCAACCCACCATTTATTTAAAATGAATGTTTTGGGGTAGAAATTTCTAGGTTTCAGAAAAAAACTGAGATGAGGAAATTCTTTTGAGTTCAAAACAGAAATTCTGTGCAAGTTGACAAAACATTTAAAAAAAAAAAAAGAAAAAATATGACATTCAAAAATAGTGAGAAGAATTAATTTGTCATATAGGCTGTGGGGGAACAGAAGGGATGGAGAGCTGGGTCTCTCGTAACAGATTTTCCCATGTATGATTGAAGGGGATATAATATGAAAAATATATTATAAAATAATAAAACTACTAATAAAATTATTAAATCTACATTTTAACAATTCTTACATGAAATATAAAACTACCTATCAATTAAATCCAAGTAAATCCAGTTTTTCCTTGAGATGAAAAGAATTATCTCCCATATTTTTATTGAAAAAGCTGTAGGAATAGGAATTTTATTTGTTGACAATAGGAAATCTCTGTGAAGATCAAGAAGATGCAACAGCAAGAAGAGGCCTCTTCTTCCAATATCCAAAGGGAAAAAGAAAAAAAATAAACACATATTACATGTGGCTGCTAATTGTATGCATTAAAATATCATCCAGCTGTTCTTTTTACTGACATCTTCATATCTGGCTTTTGAATTTAACTTGATACTCCTAGTGGCAATCCCTGATTCAGTGTACAAGCTGGCATTTGCTCCTTTATTCACATGGATATACAGAATCATGAACTTTGTCTAAATTGCCATCAGAAGCACAGTGTAAGACACAATTCTAAGTTTGGGAGCATGCAAAATAGCTATCAAAGGGTTCTGCCTTCTGTCCTTCGAATGAGCCAACCCATTAAAAATATTTCTACTTCAAAACAAGCAGAAAGACCAAAGAACTCTAACATCCTATACAAGCCTATATGCAAGGAATATTTTTACCTTTTTGACTATATTTCTGAATATGAATCAAAGTGAATACAATTACTCATACCTGAACAGGCTCCAAAGGTAGTCAAACAAGTGCTAACCCATTTCTCCTCTCTTTATGTAAGCCAATTTCAGAGGTGAGGCACCCATGTTCAGCTAGGCGAAAGGAATTTGTGGGAACTACAGCTCAGACTGTGGGATGCTAGATACCCTGGAGAATTAGGATTGAGCTAGCAAACAGAGTTAGAAAAGCTTTACTGTGCAGTCTGCTTCACTTTGGGGCAGTGAACTGCAAGTGAAATTCGTCTTGGCTAGACAGTAGTTCTTTGCCTTGCCTGACTGCTATGTTGTCTCTTCTTACAATTTCACCAGAGACATTGCCTGAGCTGAAGTTGCTATCGATAAAACTGGGTTGTTGAATGGTTCAAAAATGTGCTTCTGCTTCATGTTAGAAAATACATGGTATATTTGTTAGAAGTGCATAATGTTTTTGAGAAACGTGTGTTTGCTCGCATGAGAATAAACCACAGGCAGCCATTATCACACAGACTGAGATTATTTGAAAGAGATCTATGGGGTTTGGCTATTTGTCTCTGCTCTCACACACGCTCAGGATGGTTCTTGCATGCTGGGCTTTAAAAGACGAGTTTGGACGCTTGGTTTTTTCGGTCTTCAGAATTGTTTATTATTTCTTATCTAAAAAGTCCTTTCTCTGCTCGAAGGATCTGACCAGCAGGGCAGCCAAAGGCACTCTGCCCACCTCTTTTATAACAAAAATTACGTATATCATATTTACTTTTTGTCTCCAATACCTATCACTCTCATCACTAAGTACACCCTCACCCTCGACTAATTTCCAAATGCCAACACTACTGCAGAAGATGGAAGACAGGAAGAAGAAAGAAGAGCCTGGTGGCACGCCTTGATTCTTCTATCTTGTCTCTACAACTCCTCTGTACTAAAACTCCAAAATTTGTGATTCACTTTATAATGATATCTTCTCTTCACCATTCACACTCGAGTGATTCTCGCCGGTTCTATTTCCTCATACATCGGTGGCACATCCCTAGATGGATCAAAATCAAGCCACCAAGTGCTTTTGGCTACATTCTAAGACTCTCGACCCCCCCAAGGGTTCTCTTGGTAGCTCTGGACATCAGGAGTGATGTGCTGAGCTCCTACAGAGATCCAAGGCAGGAGGAATTTTCTGGTGACGTCTTTAACAACCTAAACCATAACTGCATTGCAGATGAAACGAAAATGAGCTAAAATTAAGTTCCTAGCCACCATGGATTCTGATAAGTGGGACTAGTAAGAACAACTGCTTGAAAAGCCACCAGGGAAATCCTGCAACAGTATGCACATATATTATATACACATATGCATGAGATCACCATCTCTGATGAGGGTATCTTCTAGAACTGAGAGTTCATAGTTAAATATGGAACGGGCTCACAAACCTCCACACTGGGTCCTCCAACACTTTGCTTAAGTACTTGTTTCTTGGAATCAAATATTGAGGTTCTGAGCATTAGCTAGGCTTTTCAGAGGGCAGAGATATTAAGGAGCCTAATACAGGGGACTGACAATTGAGTAGAAAACTGTTACTGAGAGAAGCAGACCCCTAGGAAATTTTTCCTAGACCTGCTCCAAGAGACAGAATTTCCCATCTCCAGCATCTGTATCACTGGTTTGTGTTGAGGTCAGACCTGTATCACACGATCTGAATTAAATACTTGGATCCATTTCTGAGTTGCAGCAATGGAAATTCCCAATAATGTCATTGTCATGAAGTCACAAAACCAAACACTTGCTGTTCACTCTTATATGCATCTGTTAGTGAGTTTAGGCAAAGCATGGCTGCTTGAAAATACATTCTTTCATGTGAGGCTGAAACTCCAGGAAAATGAACTTAAATGAAATTTTTAAAAATTAATTTGAAAGAAGATTTTATGCAATCACAGCATCTATGCACTAAAGACTTCAAATTCCCTGCTTATCTGCTGTTTACAATCTTTTCTATACATGAATGTCAATGTTTCTACTTGAATTTACTTGTCTTACTTTAAGGAATAAGCAGCATGGGTTTCAGGGAGGTAATCAGCATGTCTGTTCTAATTAAAATCAAAAACTATTGTCATTTTTCTCACTCATACATTTTAACCTGAGCTCTGGTATTTTGATTTAGTTATTTTCTTTTTTCCCAAAAATCTGCTGTTGTGGGGATTAAACTGTTCAAGTTATATACAGACATGATATTTTTTATTTGAAGAAGAATATGGATTTGAATTTTTTTCCGCCAAATATTATTTAGATTCTTCCTGCTTGGAAGGATTTTTTTTTTCTTTTACTAGTTCCTTCAGATTGATCAACTGCATGCTATAGAGGGGAGCATTTGGAAAATGCAAATTTAGTGCAAACAGCATGGTTTTCCATGTAATTAGAATGTAAATGTCACTGTGTTCTGTTAGTTGAGATCAATTCACTGCACAGACACTGAATGTATCTTGGTTGAATTTTGTGACTTAAAAATTCCTAAGCTATTCCTAACTATTCCTGTGCATTTGGGACCTTTCAAGATGTGAACATAATTCTGAGGAACAGACGTAAGCCTGACAGGTGGAAGCTACCCCTTGATTCTAGGTGATATAAAGATATCCCTAAAATACAATTGTCCTGTGATTCAGAGCCCTACTTTGGGTGA
Source organism: Haemorhous mexicanus (assembly GCF_027477595.1). NCBI lineage: Eukaryota > Metazoa > Chordata > Aves > Passeriformes > Fringillidae > Haemorhous > Haemorhous mexicanus. The sequence goes on along the minus strand of NC_082344.1, from coordinate 52,263,361 downwards.
GAAAAAATTAGATTCACTTGTCAGTTTTGCCACAGACATCCTATATGACCTTGGACGCTGTGCCAGAGGCACCTAGCCAATTGGAAACACAGGACTTTGAGATTTAGCTGGCATTCAAATTGTCTGAATCTGGGCTTTAGCCTCTCTGTGCCTCAGGTCCCTGTCTGTGAAAAGAAGATAAATTGACTTCCCTCCTTCGCAGTAATATTGGAAGACAAATTCATCTGAGACTGTGAGGTACTATTGTGAAGTTTGTGTAGGTATCTTTATAAAAATGTATTTTTACTTTTTGTTACAGTCTCCAGCATACAGTGGAGAACACAAAAACTGAAATTATGATTTTGTCACTTGATATAGCAAAAATTATGCGCTATAAAATCCTATTTTCTATTTCCACTCATTGTCTAACAACCAATAGATTTTGGTTATTGATAATAATATGTGTGCATGACTTACACTGGATATGCATGCATATTTTATCTTATACAGGCATCGACACTTCTATTTCTGCTGAGTTATGTGGATGTGTTGCTGATGTATGAACATTTATGACATTTTCTAATTAAAAATGTTTCTGAAATTTTTCCTAACACACTTATACTATCATACTGAAGTTAAAACATATGCCTTTGTACATATCTTTAGTAGGGCCTAAATAGCCTGGATTCATCCCTCCTGGTGGGTGAGACCAGAGAATGGGAGACTGAGATCAGAATGAAGTTGTTTGGCATCAGCTAATCATAAGACAAGTACAGAGACCTACAGTTTTCAAATACCAGATACAAGGCAAATAGTCCTCTCAGACTTTCTTATTGTAAGAATAGACTAAATAAAAAAGTGAAAGTCCTCTTGCAATTTCATGTTTAGTGGAGAAAATGCCCAAATTTCAAAAATTAAATATTTTTTTCCTATCAGAAAATCCATCTGTTTTCTTCAGAATTTGATATGGAAAAAATAAAATTATAGAAATGTGATTTTGAGACAGTCTCCTACTGTCTCTATATAAGTATATACTATAAATAAGTATTTTAAATGAAAAAAATAACAACAGCAACAACAACAACAAACAAACAAACAAAAAATGAGAAAGAGCAGCTCTTCAAAGTTAAAAGAATATCAAGCCACACCAAAATATGAGTCAAGTCCCATAGAGGTACTAGTATTAAGCCAAAGTTACTCAGGTAACTACAGAGAGATGTAACAAATATGTATTTAAATACATATTTGTATGCATAATTTTCCATATACACAAATTTTGCATTTCTTTTAAAAATGTGTTTTTTGGCTAAGGTTTAGTTAAGGTAATCTTAATTAAATGTGTTTCATGTAAAACAAGAAAAACCCGTAGCAGATAAAGTAACCTCCCAATTCCTCTTATTAAAATTAAAATTATTGTTCTCTTTTGTAGACACCTGTGGTCATTATTAAACACCCTCAAGTTTAGATAATACTTGCTGGCATTTTTTCCAGCATTCATCAAGGAAAAACAGAACTATTTACTTCTCTTTTCTACTTTTCTGCTGTAAGGTCTTTATTTATTTACCATCCTCTCTATTGGCATTTGAGGATGATTTTCAAATATCTCTGTCTGTACACACACAGCTCTAGGAAAAAAAGTACTGTGCTGCATGCAATTTTCCATCCACAGCTACTTGTAGGTTCTTCCTAGCATAGTTAATTAAGAACCAATTAGTTGCCTGCCTGAAAACTGTGTAGACTTAGATATACATTAATTGGTGTCATAGAGGTTGTGTAAAAAAAAAAAAAAAAAGGCAGAAAAAAAAAGGTTAAAATCATAGAAATACAGAATCCTTTAGTTTGGAAAAATCTCTGAGTCCAAGTGCTCACCAAGCACTGCCAAGTCCACCAATAAACCATGTCCCTCAGCACCAAGCATTATGCTTGTACAATAACTGAATTGTAAGCCCTTGCAGAGGACTGCAGTACTTTCAGCAAACGAATATATCACAAATCACTGAATTCTGTACTGGTTTTGGTCTGGGATATGCTTTGGAATTGTGAGCAAACCAGTCAGGAAAACACAGGGATGTTTTCTCTGAACAGTGCTTACACAGTGTCAATGCCTTTTTGTTTTAGCAGGTTTCCCTGACAGTAAATGGACTGGGGGTGCACAGGTGACACAAACAGGAAAGCTGAACCCAAATGCCACAAAATACAGCCTTGTGCTCAGTAATAAAATATAGGGGAAAAAAATGGGAGTTTTGGCCTTGGTCTTCCCAAACAACAATTACATGTGAAGAAACCCTGCTTTCCTGGAAACAGTTAAACCTCTGCCTGCCAACAAGAATAAATAAACAAATTTCTTTGCTTGTGTATGTGGCTTTTGCTTTACCTATAAAACTGCCCACATTTCACCCCAGAAGTTTTCTCACTTTACCCTTGCTAATCTTTCTCCCTCTCTGCACTGGGGGATTGAGAGAGCAACTCTGTGGGGCTGAGCTGTCTTATGGGTTTAAATACTGACAATTCTAAATGGAGGTCCCTAAATTAATATTGATTGGAAATCAGTGATCTTTTGCGTGGTGCTGAAACAAGATGAAAACTCCTCTATACATCAGTCTATACAAAAAAATATTGTTTGAGAATATCAGAATTCAATTAATTTTAACAAGGTACAATTCAGAATGCAGCATGGGAAGAGAACATATAATCTTTAAGCAATAGAAGATGCAATAATTTCTAACTTTAAAGACAATGCTAATTCTTAATTAGCTTTTTGCTCAACTAACAAAATGTTAGATATTGTTTTTTATACGAGCTCCTAAGCTTAATGAGAAACTCTGGTTAATTTTTTTTCCTATAATTTCTGAGTTTGTTTCAGACTTATCTTATTTCATACATTATGGTTAGCAGTTAGCATTTCCCCAAAGTGTAAAACACCATAATGAGAATTTCATAAATGGAAATTGTTTACTGAATCCTACAGTGCACATGCAGGAAAAATCTCCCTGAAGTTATCCTTTGCTCTTTCATCATAATGCTCTGACTCTGAAAACTCCATTAATTTCAATATTTTTTAGAGTTATTATTCCCATAAGGATTAAAAAACTCCTACAAAATAAAAACGTCAATTGACATTAACTAAAATATTAAATGTGTGTGTAAGTACATTGCAGAAAAAAAAAAGTCAGATATTGTGTATTTTCAGTGTTGAGTCTCATTTCTTTACCTTAGATGTAAGCAGCATGCCAAAAACCTTATGTAAATGGGTGAATGATAGCACATAACATCTGATTAATCTATGTATTCATTTGGCTGACACTAAAACTTCCTGTTTATAGAGGGGAACAATCCAGGTTCATATAGGAGATTTGAAATTACAATGAACCATATCAGATTTCACCCTACTGATTACTAGATCACCACTTTGAAAGCAATTAACAGATTTCAGTATGAATTCAAATTAGCCCCTTAAATGCAGAAGTTTTGCATCACTATGCATCACAGACTGATGATTTTCTACAACTGCTACAGAAATAATGGAAAGTAAAACTAAACTTCCTGGCTGCACTTAAACAGCAAACACACTTCTTTCTGCTTGCTTTATTTGCTTTTGGAGCACCAGGATAGCCAGCATAATATAATTTCCCATCAAACTACACTTCATAGAATCGTTTGATATTTTATAAATAGATAGAAAAGGGTAGATATCACAGAGGTAGTTCTTTAATTTGCTAGATCAACTAGATGAAATCAATTTCCAGGTGTACTTAAAAACTGTGCAATTGATAGTGAGATAATTGCAATTTTCACTTTGTTTAATTAATTTTCTGAAGTCCAAAGTGTTTTCTTTCATTTAATTTTGGCACTACACTTAAATGTACAGACTCTATACAAAGCCAAGAATTTCAAACATATCCATATCTATATTTTTACTGCTTTAGAAATGAATACTGGTTACATGGTTCCCAAAAAACCTGTGCCTATTCATACTGTGTTGCACAAGTTCTTTGATGTCTTCTTTGTAAGTCTACACACAGGAACATTTATTAATATCACAGTTGCTGTCAGAAAGGAATGCATGAGAATGACTTTGTCTGAACCTAATGATACTGTTCACAAGTTCAAAGCTGGATGTGCATGCCTTCACAGGGCTGAGATCTAAAACAAATTTTCTCTGCTTAAATAGGTTGAAAAGCAGCTATATGGAGACTGTGGCATGAAAATGTTTTCTTTTGTAACTTCGTCTCCTTGAAGCAAGGCAAAATAATAACTCTGGAATGTTTCTTGCCTTTCCTAAAAGAAAAATCCCAGAATCCTGGCTGTACAGGATACTTTGAGGAGCCAAGAAAGTTACCCCAGCCATGCTCAATCAGAAGAGAGTGGGTTTCACTTCATGTCTCCATGTAATATAAATTCCTACTTTTTTTTTTTTTTTGTTTGTTTCAAATTATGAAATTTAAAGTCCTATAGTAAAATGAGGGTAGTGGGCTGTGGAACAACACAAATGACTGAGATACCTTGCTATTAAAGGCACGAAAGGATTTGTAACTTCTGTGGTGTATTTACTGCCTACTATTGTGAAGAACTCAACTTCTGACTTGTAGGCATAACCATAATTCTGAAATTTTAAAATTCCTTTGATTGTCATGCCATTACCTGCAAAAATACCTTTGCAAGTACTGCATATGCACAAGTGTATAAATCCCTAGATATATCAGGAAGGATCTATTAAAAAAAGAGAAGAGCAAGAGACCACATAGGAGACTGAAAAAAAATGGGTACATTGAAAAAACCCTCAATTGCAGTAGCTGTATTCTCAGGTTTGAGGAGGAGCTTTCTCAACATGATTAGAGAAACAGTCATTCAGAAGGTCTGCCATGTACAAAACTAAGGCTAAAATGATTCGTTTGCTGCAAGTAGGTGATACTTTGATCCTCAAGAAATCAGAGTGTTCAGCTCAAATTTGTATCTTAGTCATGATTGACTTGAGGGGGATAGCAAGCCTAAGAAATACAATATGCGACTAGGTTTTCATTATTTGTCCAGAATCATGTGTATATTCTTTGAAATGACCTCAAAAGGTATTACATTCCATGGGCAAAAGCCAGTTTAGTGATACCATGCACTATTATTCATCATTGCTGCCAGAAGGAAACCCATCAACAACGCAGATAACTTGATTGGCTTGGAAAAATTCATGGAGATCACCATGAAATGGGTGGATATGGTACTCACACCAGGTGGAAGAAGAGTCATGGAAGAGTCATGCTCCTCAACAGGCAGTGTTCATGGGAAGCTGTAAGGTCTTGTAAGCAGTACTAACCTTAGAAATCAAATAATGCCACTTTATTTAAGTACTATTTCAAGAAAGGATTTCTTAAAATTCATGGTGTTTGTTCAGGTGGTGGTTCTATGCACTCCTGGTCAGTGTCAGAAAACCTCATTCCTGAGAGGTGGTAACTCTATGCCTGAAGAGTCTAGCATGTACACTGGAGGCCCTAAAGATCAAGCCCCAAAATAAAAGCTGTGGTTTTTCTGTCTTCCACCAGCTGCAGAATGGGATCAAATTGGCAAAATTATTACCACTGCTATTCCTCATCACGCTACTTTTGGCTCTTATCTTTTTCTCTGCAGATAGATTTAACTCAGCAACTGCTTGTATGTAAAGTTTTAACAGAAATATTCTCATAATGTACCGGAAATCTTTAGGCATTTGATAAGGAATGAGTGGAAAAAAGCAAGCAGAGAGCTTTCCTTGGGTATGTTTTCCTAGGGTATGTTTTCCCTCAGTTTTTGACATGAGCTAGAGGCTTTATTCAAAGCATCATATTTCATAGCTGTTTAATGCCTGATGGATCCTGCCTATGGGTTTGTTTAATCCCTTTTTGAGTTCATATTTTTGAGCTTCACAACATTCTCTGGCAAAAAATTTAAATGACACATCAGGTGAAAAATGCTTCATCTTATTGCTGGTTTAAGCCTGATACATAATAATTTGATTTTGAACTCACTGGTTCTCGAGCTATCAGAGTTATTAATCACCCTACCTTCTCCTTGCTATTTGTGACTCACATATTCTCCATGCACTCACTTGCTTTTTTTTCCTTTAGCAGATTCAAGCACCTAATCTATCTAACCTTTCTAACCTGTCTATGTGTTTAAAACATTTACTGCTTCCAACCAATTTTTCTGATACTTTCAGTCTTTGAATTACTTCAGATTACTCAGTGTAATGTTGAATTAACATTTAGAAAGCTAAACAGGGTGATCTATGTATCTTGTTCTTGCACATGATGGCTGATGTAGAGCTCATCATGGCTCATGTACAGTTTCAGTTGGTTTACATTCATAGTTTGAGTAATTTCAGATCAAAGAAGAGCAATGAAGCTGATGAAGGGTCTGGACCACGAGATTCATAAGGAGCGTCTGGGGAGCTGGGGTTGTTTAGCCTGGAGGAAAGAAGGTAGCATCTTATAAAACAATCTTAGAAATTTTTACCATTCAAGTATGCATGCATTCTGTATTCCAGAAGGCCATGGGATCCCATAAAAAGGGATAAACACTTATCTGTTTTCAAGAAAAAGTGGCTTTCGAGAAAAACCCATTTGAAAAGGGATCCAGGGTGAACACTTCACAGCATGAGGACATCTTTCTACTATTATTCAGTAGGCACATCTTCATTCAGCAGGTAAGCTGCTATCTTTTTCTATAATTGTGTGAAAAGCCAGGACAGTTGTTGCAGAGCAGAAAACAAAAGCAAATGGGGCTCCAGAACATTCAACAAAAAAAAAGTTTCACTCATTAGTTGTACAGGACCTTAACCTAAATGTAAAACACAGGCACAGGGCAGAATTTATACAATTGTTTAGCTAACTTAGAACTCTAAATTCATATTATTTCAAAATAATGTGAATTTGCTGTAGTCACTATCTTTAAATAACAAAAAAGAATGATACCAAAAAATATGCACTGATGGAAAAAAATGGCAGCAAGCTCTTTTCTTTTTACTTTTCCATGTTTGATTTAGGGCAAGGAGCTTAGCATCATTAAGTCATGACAAAAGGCTTCAACTTTCAAAAATAAATAAACACTGAAGAAGACACTATGGTATGACTTGAACATATATGTTGGTCTTCTAGGCAAAACACAGCTCCCCTGCACACCAAAAAAAAGGACAACTACTTCAAATTTTTTCTTCCCTTCTTTTCTCTTCATAGTGTTGGTGAGGACAGAGATGTTCAATCTTTGAAAACAAAGTGATGCTGTATCTCAGTCAGTCCTAGAAAAGTCGTGTTGTAATCAGGTTAAACCTTCTGCTGACTGTAACCTACACAGCTTCACTTACAAGGAACAGAATAGAGGAGAATTATTCATTTAAATGATGCCTTACAGGTTTTTTGCAATCTAATTATGTTTATAAATATTATTGAAGCTTGCACGGCTGCTACAAGACATGAAAATTTTGACACCAAAGTCAGCATCTTCATTTCAGTAACAATACTCTTCACAGTCATTGCAACAGGGTTAATAATACATGATTCTGAACTATAAAAAATCTAAGAGCATAGAATCAACACTGATAATATAAACCAAATACAATTCAAACACAATTAATTAAAATATTTTTTTACAGTAAAACACAGTTAAATTTACTTAATTTAGTCACAAAATATCTCAGAGCATAATTAAATTTAGATCTTTTCAAAATTAACTTATGACTAAATATGTGGAGTGCGGTAAACAACAAAGAAAGCTCTTACTGAATCCCAAGAAAACAATGCAAAATTTGGATTTATTCAAATATTTGCTTCTAACTCTACAAAACTGACTCTATAGACACAATATTATGAGTTATGATTTTTACAGTGACTACATGAATTAAATATCAAATTCATAATATTTTTGTTAATCAATCCCCTTTAGGTCATCTCCTCCTTTCAGGAATTCAGTCAGGAATTCATTCACACCAATCCAAGTGAATACTTAGTGCACTCTTTGTTTTAAGCTTTTAAAAGTCAGTCTCAGCATTTCTTTCTCACATGCCTTCATGAAAGGTCTGCAGAGCCAAGTGTTGGCTTTCCCTCTGCACTCCACTGTCTCTTGTACCAGCACAGCCTCAAAAGAGAAGGTGAATGATCTCCAAACTCGAACAGATGTAGGATGGTTCCAAAATAAAAATTAACAATGTGGTTTTGATAGAAGAGAATTTTTTAAAAAATACAGATATTTAACTGAGAATGTGCTTGATAAACCATTTAGGAGTTTTTTTTTTTTGTCTATGCTATTCCACATTACATTAAAAATATGCTTTTTCACTAAGAACTGCAACTCAAAACCAATTATCTGCATTCTGTATGTCCTACAATAACCAGCAGAAATGTAGTTTTGTTCAAAGCTCCCACAGAGGCCTGGGGTTTGTTTCTCCCCACCCCGTTCCCTCTGCTTTTCCTTTTTGTATTTTCCCTGTAGTGTGCAGAGCCAAAATCAAGAAAGGTTAATTCCTACAAAAAAGTTAAGTGCTACCAATCTACTCCTGGCTGGAAAACCACTATAAGAGTTCATACACTGTGTCAGCTTACTTGGCAAAAATAATGAGAATATCTGGAACTTACCAAATGTTAAGAATAGGTCAACTTCCTTCTTAAAACAAAAAACACTGACCCTAAAAACACTGCAAGAACCGTGGAGCTGATGGACAGCCTGGAAATATTTACATTCTTTTTATTTCATCTCTCTCTCTTAAGAACCAGCAGATATAGTGCATTAAATTCATACTGCTAAATTCTTACATTTAATAGAGGATTTAGACAGCAAGATTTGCTGTTTAGAGTCATGAACTGCCTCTAGGGAGTATGATAGATCTCTCAACTACTCACAGTGACTGACTCCTGCTCAGTTATCAAGCATTACAAAGGCTTATCTTGTAAGAATGATAGCTAAGATCTTTAAAGGGAGCAGTTAAAAAAGTATCTTAAAAGCTACTTATACCAGGTACACACACTAATTTCCCAAGTTGCCAATAGCAGCTCATTTTGGTGACACAAAACTGTATTAAAAAGAGGAATAAAAATATTGTTGTTTGAAATGAAAATGCGCTCTAGATTTTTTTCCAATCCCATTTTCAAAGAATAAAATGAAGCTTCAATATTCATAATTACATGCCTGTATCCTTTTCGAAAGCGCAGATTTCTGTTACACTGAAGTCAGCTGATATTTTTTGTTAACTTGAATTTCATCAGAATTAGAACTCCAAACCCTGCCTCTCCCTCTCTCACCCTTCCAGTTCCATTTGCTCTGCAAGAACTTCCTGCCTTATAAATAGTATTTTACATGTATGAAAAATTGCCTCTTAATTATTTTAACAAAGCAAAAATCATATTTCTGACATAAGAATAAAGCAACTTTCATTCATGTGCTAACAAGTCAAGTAAGAATCAGCACAAACCAGTAGTGAACATCAAATCCTAGATAAAGACTAAATCTTTAGATTAAATTAGATACTCTCGAATTTTTAGTGGTTTAAAATGATGTTCTTATGAACAATTTTGGGCCATGTTTTCTTATAGAAATTCCTTATCAAGTGTCTAACTTGGACATACCTCAAAAAATGTATGCCTGTATTTCTTGACAAGTCTTCAGGCTTCCTGCCTGGCTGAGAAACTTCTTTCTGTCAATGCTGAAAATACTCAAAGCAATCTTTCTCTAACAGTGTTGACTAGAAGAATATTACATGATTTTTGTTTTCTAAACCTATAATGCTAAATTTTTGCATCATTTACACCTCATTTTAAAAAGCCTTCTAATGCCTGGCCATTGGTCAATACACAATAATCTTCTTCATTATTCAGAAGTACAGATGAGTCACATTCCTTAGGACCCCATGGTCCTCTACTTTAAACAGCTGAGAGATCTCCCCACATTGCCTCATGCAGATGTCAATGCAGTGTCTGAGCTGATGTACCCAATGGGTCCAGACCCCACCTCACAGAACAGTACCCCTCCCCAGAAGTCTACTCTTCTACCCTTTCACATTCCATCTTCCCCTTCTCCTTGAAATCTCTGCATTGTACTTCCTTTCTATTCAGTGCTATCCCTCTTTGTCTTTTTATGAGGAAGATTTTTGTCACCTCTAGAGAATGGACTTTTCAACTTCACATTAGCACAGGATCAAGAAATGCGTGAACCTTCCAGCGACACGGATCCCACCTGTCATTTTGCCTCGTGAGATTGCACCTGAAGTAGCATGTCCACTCTGCTCTCCTCAGCACAAGAGAGATGAGGACCTGTTAGAGCAGGTGCAGAGGAACCCATGAAGATAACCAGAGGGCTGGGACACCTCTCCTGTGAGGGCAGGCTGAAAGAGCTGGAGCTGTTCAGCCTGGACCAGAAAAGGCTTCAGAGAGACCTCATTGAGGCCTCCCAATACCTTAAGGGTTCTTAAAAAAGAAGGGAAAGGGACACTTTATACAGGCAGGCAGTGACAGGATAAGGGGTAATGGTTTAAATCTGAAAGAGGACAGGCTTAGTTTGGATATTAGGAAGAAATTCTTTATTCAGACAGTGGTGAGGCACAGGCACAGGTCACCCAAAGAAGTTACAGATGCTCAGTCCCTAGAAGTTTTCAAGGCCAGTTTGGATGGGGCTTTGAGCAACCTGGTCTAGTGGCAGGAACCAGATCATCAGCTTGGAACCTCATGATCTTTCAGGTCCCTTCCAACCCAAAATATTCTAAGATTCCCTGATTTTAAAACTCTCCATCTATGTGTTTGAACTACCCTACTGATTTCTTCCTTCACCATTTGCCCTCCCTGAGGCTAAAACTTTTTTTTTCTGCTCTTTGGTTGGTTGTTACGGATATGACTTATTGCTTCAGACATCTTGAAAGGTTTTTACAGGCCTTAAATTTCAGATTTACAGTACATATTTCATTCTGTGACCTGCTTTTTTAGTCTTGGCCTGAATGCACCAGTGCATATGCAGGAGACCATGACAGGGCAGAGCCTGGCTGACAGGTGTGAAGCTCTGCCCTACTGCAGCAGTCCCTTCATTTGGTTGTACCTGTAGGAGTAGGATGAGGAACTCCTCATCACAAACCAGGGTTTACTGTTACTAATCATGGTGATATAATCAATGTGTCAGCTTATGTGTGTTGACAGCTCCTGGTGGAAACATAGCAGCAATGCAAAGTCACAAGTAGCTTAATATTTTTATGAAGGAAGGTAAGATTATAAGTATACATTTTCTAATTAAAATACAAAAAGGGAACTTTTATGTAAAAACTCTCGGATATAATTATACCAAATTTAAAATAAAAGTCACACAATCAACTGGCATTTATCCTAATAAAATTGTTTTGGCAGAGATCAGCATTTTGATTACAATATATCTGTTCTGTTGAGATTTAACCATCTTTTATATTTTAGATGACTTTTTTTGTTTTTATTTAACACAAATATGGAAAAGATTACTTGCTCTCTTGTCTGAGATTTTATCTTTCCTTTTTTTTCTCTTATTGCTATCTGAAACCAGCAGTGCTACACCCTTTTTATATCACAAAAATTCCAGAGAGATGTTTTTCAAAATAAATGAATCAAATATACCATGTAGATACATCTTTGTAAAAAGATGGCATCCACATTTCTTGGAAATATTACATCATCTTTCTCTTTCTTTTGTTCTCCTTTCTTTCTTTCTTTGGCTTTGTTGTATGTGTGTATGCCTGGCTGCACCTTTTTTTTTTTTTTTTTTTTTTTTTTTGTGGGTAGTGAACTCCAGCAGCACCATGAAAGAAAACTCAGATTTTTAAATGGCACTTTAAGTAAGCTTTTAGTGGAGTTGGTCTTCTGTACTGTTCTTTGAACTGACAGCTGAAAATGTATTATGAAACTCCCAATTACCTTCTCCCTCATCTATTAAAACTACTTGTGGCAGCACCAGGGTTGGTCAAAGACACTGAGATACTTGTTGTGAAATCAAAGTCAAAATAAGCACTTGACTAAGCTTTAGAAAAAATCACCACATAGTACAGATATTCTTGAAGGCAATAGACTTTGTCTTCAAATTTGTGTTCCCTTGTGTTTAATATATTGATGAAAATACATTCATGCCAGTAACATAAACATTCTAAAGTTGAGAATAACACTAATTGAGAGATTTCAAATTGTCTGGTATAACTTCAGGTATAGGTTTGTCAACATAAGCAGTAATAATTTTTTGTACTTATATTCAGGATGGTCTTAAAATGTCCAGTCAGATCCATGAGAGACTTACTGTACTATAAACGATTTTCCAGGGTTCAGAATATTAGTCCTAGGAAGGAATACTACAATTTGATAAGTAGGACTCACAAAAAATAATTGAGAAGGAAATGCAAATATTAATCAAATCTGATATTTTCTCATTCCTTCACCCAATATTGAATCAATAAATGTCTCAGATATTCTTACCCACAAGAACTCCATTTTACTGACATGCATGTAAATTGCTTGTTGAATCCTCTACAGATAGTTAGAGATCAAGAAAGAAACTCAAAATTAATCCCAGAGATACAAAGCACTCATGAGAGAAAACTACAAATAATTTAAAGTTCATCATGTAGCCATGCATTCAGCAAGTAGATTGGATAAGAAGAATACACAAAGAAATCACATATTATTGCAAAATAGATGTAAGTTTCAGATTTTTTCTGAAGGGGAAAAAAGAGCAGAAGTTTTGCCCTTTCAGTCCACAGTTCTTTCTGCCAGTATTTCACCAGTTTTACAGAAGTACTTGTCTGAGTCAGTTGGTTGTGGTTAAGCATGTTGTAAAACTCATGTCATCACCCAAATATGTCAAGGTAATTTGTCCTGTCTTCAGTGGATGCCTTTATTTTCCCCTCTGCCAAGCATTGACTAAACCTCTTTATTTTTACTGGAAAACTTCTTGCAAAGAAAATCTGTGAAAGGACTTTGTGTTTATATATTAAGAGCAGTATTTTTCTTTCTTTTTTTTTTAAATGCAGTTTTCTGCAATTTATACACTCCAACTAATCCTGAAAAACAGGTCTAATAGCACATCAGAAAAACCATTTCCTTTTTCACTAAGGCCAATAAAATGTTAGCACCTGAATATTCCCAGATGACTGGCACTAAAATTAATTTTAATCTAATAGAGGAGAAGCTTACCTGCTACCTATATGGTTGGCTCCATGCAGAGTCCAAAACTAACCATGAGAGATATAATCCCAAATTATGAATATATGCTTGCATCTTTATTAAAAAAAAACCTGAAAGATTATGTGTCCTCCTAGTTTCAACATCAGCCATACAAATAGTAATGGTGATGTGAAAGATTTTAATTCTGTTGGGCATGTTCCAAAGAAACAGATATGGTCAAGAAGCTGACACCATTTCTGAGGTATCAGAAAGAAAAACAGTTAAGATAGCTTTGAACTTTCTACTAACTTTTGTGTTCTTCATTGAGATATTTTTACCGCAATCTGATTTTCATTTAAAAAGTAGATTCCAGCTCTAAAATAAGTCTTAGAAACACCTTTGAGCAATTCAATTTCATTGATTAAATCTGTCAAGAAAGGAAGGAAATGATGAAGTAGCCAAAACACTTGTATCCTAAGCTACATGATAAATTCTGCAATGAACAAACATACCATTCGTACCACCTCCTACATTATTTAGCTGGTTTAACAAATGTAAATGAAGTACTTGAAGTCAGCAAAATTAACTGCAATAGATGAGGCTTATAAATGAGTAATTTTGTACAGCTGCCATTTGCTCAATATTATAAAAGTGCTCTTAATTTGATTTAACACATCTGTAAAGTGACTTCATTCTATAGATTTATCGTCTGCATTTGCATTTTTTTTCTGCTTACAGGAGGGAAAAGAGAGCCAATTTCACTTCGAAATTCTCATTTATTAGGCTGTTATATAAATGTCTTCTATAGTGCTTTGTGATGCAACTATCAGCAACAGCAGTGAACAGGGTTCTGTGGTAATTAGGGATAAATGAATAGATCTGAGCAACAAACCTCTAAGGTTTTGTTTTGTTTTGCCACTCCCTCTCCCTCCCCCTGTACACCCCTGGTTACTCTTCTGCTGTTGATTTTTAAAACCTAGACAGCTACACATGCTTGTATGATTCATTAATCAAACTAGAAAGAAATCCTATCTTGTTTTAGTGATTTAGCACTCCTCTATAAGTTTGGGTATAAACCCTAAATCCATTTAAAAATAATGCAACCATCCACGTTAATCTCTTCTGTTGTGGTAGCTCTGTTTCTTACCTGGTATACATGGAAGTAAATTTACTGGCTTCAAGGAGGTTAATACAGAGTATTCTTAGCTCCACTATATTCAATACTATTTTGGCCAGAGAACACCTTTCCAGTCTTAAAAGTAGCTTAATTCTAGCTAACAGCATGACAAAAACAGTATATTGAAAAAAAGCTGCCTTTTATATCTTCCATGAAATGTTGACCTTAATGTATTGAAGGACAAAAGATCTGTAAACATATTATTGATGTTGCTGACAGACTGTAATGGATCACAAGGATTTTTCATAAATCTGTACTGTGCACAGCATATCTGGGGAGAGAAGAGCTTCAAAGTGTATTCACACATTAATTCCTTAATTCAGCACAGTTATATTTATTTGGTTTTAGTTCCTTAAAATTCATATTGCTCTTATTAATTATTAGAATGTCCTATGTGTCACCTAACTTTTGTCACTGCAGTGAGGCAGCTGATGCATGACATTGGAGGTATTTAGAACTTGTCTACATGGACAGCAAATCAATTACCATGTTAAAGAATATTCTGAGTAGGTCTCACAATAACCTTGCCAATAAGCTATTCATCATTCCATGGAATAATTCACTGATCATGTGGCAGAAGACAGGAGGAAGCATGGCAATAAAATCAGTGGGTATTTCACTCTTCGTAGTAAAAGATGAGTGAAAGATAGGCCTGAGTCTTACCTCCAGTGTAAATATAAATATTAATATATGTTATAAGGTCTAAGCTTTATTGTCGTTGTTATTATTATTATTATTATATTATTACTCTATCATCTTCTGTATTAATTTTTAGACCAACATCTGGTCTTTTCCTTTCCCAGGTGTTGGGTTCCTTCTGCTAATGGACAGAAAATCTTCTCTCTCTCATTTACCAGAGTCCCTGCACATAAATACATTTTTATTTTGTTTGCCTAGCTCTTTCAAACAAATCAGAGGAAAATCATCTTGAAAATCTATGAGAAACTTGAGACACTTAGCATCATGTAGTAAAGTTCCTCTTGCTCCTGACAGTTTTGCTGTTGTAAAGAAGTAAAGTTGGAAGTTAATCTCAGTAAACTTCTCCTTCTCTGGGTGCTAATAACACAGCCACATGTTTTGGGGTTATGTAGTGGTTACACAGCTTTTAATTTCAGAGGTTAGCTCAAACAAATTAAGAGAATCTATTTTAAAGACTGAGTTTAACTTAAGTGAAAAAAGGCAACATTAAAACTGAGCTATAAAACCCAGCTAAACATTTGAAGGTCTTTTTGTTCTAGTATTTCTGAAAATCTACTGCCCATGATTGAATACATGGAAATTTGTGTCACATTCAATCCAAGATCAGTACGTAACTAAAAAAAAACATGTTTAACAAAATACTCTTGTAACATCCATGAGTTTTTTCCATTTTTTGCTTGTACCATTATACTATGAAAATATATAAAGACTTTTAAGTACTTTTGATTTTTCCTAAAAAAGTCTATGATAGGGCCATAATGCTAACTAGAACTCTAGAACGTAGTAATTATCTGTTGCTTATTCTCATTTGAGAAGTGCTCTTCTTGTAAGCCACATGCATAAATATAGACAATCATAATTCTGAATGAATTCATCTTTATGGAGGAAAAGCCAGGTTTAAACGCCAACCACTCCACTTAAACAGTAGACAAAATATTATAAAATTTTTCCTAGTGTTCTGTAGTCTCTATACGTTTATAAGATATTTAGATTCTGATCTAAAATCTTCATTTACCCCATCCCTGCAAAATGGAAGAAAAGGTGTATCTGTTATCATCCATTGTACATGGCTATAGACAGACACAGTAGGAAAATAGACAACAATTGTGTATAGACACAAGGTTCTGTCACACCGAGCTTCATGTTCATTCACTGTCAAACAAATGGTTCAAAAAAGACTTATGGAAATGAGAAGATTTAAGTTTCCTTCATTAATTATACATTTTTCCATGCAGTCAGTGTAATAAGTAGGAACAAAGTTTCTTAATGTTCCTTGAATATTTTTTGCACATGATGAATAAGACCCTTTTAAGTCTGGAAACAGTGATAATTATATTTTGTACACTCTGCGCTGAATCTATAATTGGCCTTAGACATACAAGCTCTTATACAGTATTTCAGGTAATGAAGAAAAACCAGAGCCATGCTGCATTAAGAGGCTCATTTTTCCATGAAGCAATAAACCATACAACATTTATATTAGTGGCTCTCTGGAACTGCACACAGTAGACATAAAAGCAGTTACAACCATCCATCTTATGAACAACAGTGACGGGTGTTGCCCAGAGCTCTAAGTAACACAAACATCAAAAAGCACTCAGTCTCTTAAAAACTGGTTAGAAATCATACAATGGGACATATATTTGATCCCCAAATAATCAATCATTCATATGTATTTCTTCTACATGATGAAGAATGTTAAGGAGAGAGCATAAAGTGTATTTGATTTGAAGCAGAAATTTGATATAGCTGAACAGATAATAAAAAGTAGATTAGAAAGTCTAGCAATACCAGAATGTTTGCACAACCTAAAATCTCATTAGGAATGGGAATATGGACACCTATAGCAGTGAAATTAATAGATCTGGGAAGACCTAGGACAAAATCATATAGTTGTTTTGGTTTTTTTTTCCTTTTTAGAGAATTTTCATTTTGTTACTGAGACAAGTACCCAAGTTTGTTTGAATACTTATTGAATAATATAACATTCTTCTTTTTTTATCTCCTATCCCATATCTTTTAATGAATAAAATTCTTATGAAAATTAGATTCCTCAAACTTGCCACCACAATATAAATACTTCATGCCTCTTGTAAGGTGGCTCATGAGAAAATCCACTTCGACTTGCAATACTTTTTTTATCTAAAAATTCAGCCAATATTAAAGGGTGGTATCTGCACTGTGCCTGATTCCCATTTAGTATTTTTTATGCCTGGCAGGACTTTTGAGCGTGGATCAAAACTGAGGGAACTTTTCAACAACTTGGCAGTGATAAGAAGCCTGAAAATGAATACAAATATGATGTGCCCACTTCATGCTGTCAGAGAGATATAAAGTGGTCTCAGCATAAATAAGAAACCCTACAGAGTTTGAGCATGTCGGCAGTTAGTAGCTCAGATGCCAGTAGTTAAGTATTTCTCTGCATATCAAAGCAATTATAAAGAAAGGATCATCATAATACAAAAAACTGTAGTGTTTGAGTGAATGTCTATGATGAATAAAGTTTTAACTACCTACAGTGAGTATGAAGGACTAATTTTTTCTTTTGGTACCTGCTAGATAAAAAGATAGCAATTGAATATATTTTTAAGGGGTTTTTTCACACCAAACAATAAGAAATAAAATAGTAGACCAAATACTGTATCCTTCATGATCCATAGAACAAGCCATATGTTAAGCAGTTTTTATTACAAATTATTTTTTTTTTCTTACAAACTAGAACTTGAGTATTTATGATGCACACAACAAATCTGTCTTGGCAACATCAGAATCCCTCAGAGACCTCATTTACAGAGAAACTACTTTAACTTCCCAGTATGCTATTTATAATCATCTCAATCACTGGTTCATTACAATCTATTTGAATGATCCCATTCTATTTTCAGATATTCTAGTCTCATAAAACCCACACACTATCACAGAAATTGTGATGAGACAGTATTGTCACAGAATCACAGACTGGCTGAAGTTGGGAGATCTGAGGAGTCCACCTAGCCAAAACCCCTTGCTCAAGCACGACCACCTCGGTATGATTGCCCATGTTCTGGTGGCTTTTGGAACTCTCCAAGGGTAGAGACTTCTGCTGGGCAGTCTGTGCATGTGCTCAGTCATGCTCAGAGTAAAAAAAGTGCTTCCTGATGTTCAATGGGAACATCCTGTGTACTGGCAATTTGTGTCCATTGCCTGTTGTCCTGCCACTGGGCACGCTGAAAAGAGCTTAGCTTCGTCCTCTTTGCATCCCCCATCAAGTTATCTATGCATAATACTAAGCTCCCCTCTGAGGCTTCTCTTCTCCAGTCTGAACTGTTCCAGCTCTCTCATTCTTTCCTCATAAGAAGGATTATCCAGCCTTCTCATCATTTTTGTAGCCTTTTGTTGCATTCTTTCCATGCCTCTTGCACTGGGGAGCCAAGAATTGAACACGGAATTCCAGGTGTGGCCTCACCAGTGCTCAGTAGAGGGGAAGGAAGGATCACCACTCTCAACCTACTGACAACTCTTTTTAATGCAGTCCAAGATATCTGCCACCTTCTTTGTGGTAAGGGTACATTGCTGGATGATGTTAATCCTGCTGTCCACGAGGACCCCCAGTATATTTTCTGTGAAGGTGATTCCCAGCTGTGTGACCTCCAGAATTTATGGTGCCTGGAATTGTTTCCTATCAGCTGCAGGATTTCACACTTCTTCTGGTTGAAGCACAGGAGGTTTATTTCAGCACAGTCCTCCCTGCCTATAAGGGCTGGATGGCAGCACGACCCTCTGGCTTATCATCCTTTAATTCCAGCTCGGTGTCATCGGCAGGCCCATGATGAAGGTGTTAAACAGGATTGAACCCAATACAGGATACACCACTACCTGGCCTCCTGCTATTCTTTCTGCCACCACTCTCTGGACTCAGATATTCAGGTAATTTACAATCACCTAACTCTCTCCTTATCCAGCCAATTCTTTAACAGCTTCTCTGTGAGCAACAGCTTCAAAGGCCTTACTGAAGTCTTGGTAATCAATATCCATTGCTCTCCCCTCATTTACCAGTTGAGCCATTTCATTATAGGAGTTTATTGAATTGCAACACTCTGGTCATGGGAGTCACCCCACAACACCTTTGTGATCCCAAAAAATCCGTAGCCCTGCAACTGCACACAGGTCTTTAACTCAGTGTGTTTATTTCCCAAACTGCATGTGTTAGGGTACAGGCACTTTAGAAATGCACCTCACATGCTGAGTCCCTGGAGAGGGTCTTGGGGATTTCTGTATAGTTCTTCCTTATAAGCACTTCCTTGCTTACATGCAAGCATTGGGGGTGACCCTATTTGAGAAATATTAAATTTTTACGTTTCACAAGTTATATAATCTCCCTGTAGCTTCATCTCACATTGTTTCATTCAAAATACCATACCATGCCTAATATTTTCTCTGCTTATATGTAATACTAACAAATATACTGTAAAATTATGACATTAACACAAACTATATATCCTTTGTTAACTTTACTAAGTTATAATTTTACAAAATTTAAAATCTACTTGCTCTTTTAAATGCTCTTAAATCAGTCATAGATACTATGAAAGTTACCCAAGCTTCTTCAGACATTCTCAAGCATTTCTAAACCTCCTTTTGTTTTTAATACCAGTGTGAAGAAATATTGCCACAAGATAACAAAAAGCTTGTGTGTAGGGCTTAGATATTAACTTAGGAAGCATTGAGCTAGATCATTGCTAAACCAAAGCAGATACCCAAAGGTGCTGCTAAACCATAGATGAAGGTTAAACATTTTCCTACTATAATTTTTGTTTGGGGAAATTGCAGGTATCTCCATGCTTAGTGAGATATTAACAGTATTCATATCTTGGAAGTGTCTGTGCCATATATGCTGCAGCAGTTGGAAGATTTTCTGACTCAGACAAGAGGAGACCTATTTAGCAAACATGTCGAATTTTCACAGCTTTCACCCTTTGGATGTTCCAGCACAGTTCTGCCAAACATTGCTGCTGTTCCTGTAGTGTTCCTTGCTTCAATAGAGCACAAAGTTATGCTCACACTAACTGCTGGATAGCAGCCCAAGGTGATGACATCCTTAGGAGAGCATGAATGTGTACGCAGGTTGGTAAGAGCTCCCGGAGGCTGCTTGCAGCCCCGTTGCATAAACACACTGTTTAGTGTAATCTAGAGATTATTCACTACAGAAATTTCTTCAAATTCTTCATTGCTGACAGTTTCCCCCACATTGCAATTCAGTATATGGGAACAAAATACTTACAGCTGAACAATCAGTATTACATGATTGATGTATGCTTTAAACTCTCTTGGCTGCCATCACCCATGTCTTTACCTCATTCTGTAGTCAATTATTCTTTAAGTTAATAATTCTCAGTGAAAGTAGGTCCATCTTATCCTCCACATACATTTTTAGAAGTTAACCCACCCATCATATTTGATCTCTATTCAATGTAATTCTTCCCCCTCGTGCAGTTACCTCAGGCTGACAACACCTGATCTAAAGGCAACATTAGGAATGTCTTGTTACTGGAAGCCACTATATCGGAAGGAGCTAGTTCTGCATCCAGAAGGAGGATTGAGACACTACTGCTAAGCTATATCTTATGAAATCTCCCATGAAGAATAATATAAATTGTGGTATTTTTTTCTCCACATCTGAAGATGCTCACCAGACCTTAGGAGGGAACTTGTGGTGCTCATACGTTTTGAATCCTACTCGCTCCTTCAGGAATAAATCTATTCTTGTAAGCTTAAACTCCAGTGGCTTAATCAAAATCCTGTTCACCACTGTCATCTATTTCCATTCCTCAAATCAGGAGCACCTGAACCAAAGTTCAAAAGCATCAGACCAACGCTGGCATATTCTGCTTGAATCCCAGTTAAATTTTGACTTGTTTCTCATTTTTAAAATAAATGTACTGATGAAAAATGGACATTTTCTGAACTCTGCTGGAAATTTCCGAGATATAATACTACATTAAAAAAAGCTTGTAGACACTAGAGTTTAACTTCTAAATCACTATCTTTATTATGTTCTTAATTTCTCACAACCTTCTGTCTCAGAGATGAGAGCTGGCCTTCAGTACTCATGTCTCCATTGTTTACTTCAAACTATTCTTCACTGCATATAAGAAGAGTCACGAAGAACTCTGTTTTAAGAATTACTTCACATAAAAATCACCAATGCCTCCAGCGCTGTATTGCAGAAACCATTCAAACTAGACAAAGAATCTGGAGAATTCTCAAAGGCAAAGGTTCAAACACATTGCATTTTTTGAAAAAAAAGTGGAAGATTTTTGTCACTAACCTTTCTCTTCTTTATTTTCTTTGTAAAACATTGTTCAGCACTGGGCAATTACAGTAAAATTAGGTAAGGTGCCTCAAGCATAACCTTAATATGGAGAAGCATAGTTGTTCAATTTGCAATAAACAATTCACATGCATCCTAAGAATCTAAGAAGCATTGAATCAAACTTTCCTTCTTGATAGGACTGAAAATGTACTACTCTTTGATGAAAAATGGTGGAGTATTTAAATATAAATCTAGCTTCTAAGTAGAAAGAATTAATGAAAATTAGATTGAGAAATATACATCAATAATTAGGCTTCCATTTGGAGACTATGCTGACATATACCTCAACTATCTTTGTCTTTCTAACATTTTATCTAGTCTTTGAAATTTCTCTGGCTTTCACCCTTAAATAATACAGTCTACTACACAAACACACAGTGTTAATAGTCTGTTCTGAGTCAGAGAAAACATCCCATGAATTCCAGTTACACTTCCTGCTAGAGAAACCCTGGTGTTTGCACAAGTCCAGGAAGACCAATATCCTAATTGCTTCCCATAGTCTTCCTCTTAGTGCTCCAACCTCACTTCCCCTCTCTGGTTGCATCCTATCCGCTCCTCAGCAGGCTGTGGGAAACATGAAGTGCTGCAGAGATTACAGGCTCAATCCAAGGTTTCTGAAGGAAGTCATACAGCCTGCCTAATTTCCAGTTAGGCTGAACAGCCAGAATGCTTCCTTCTACCTTCATAGCATTACCTACATATACAACCCTATGCATAACAGAAAGGTGAATTTCCAGATGTCTTTACTACTGTTACCATTTATACCAGCAGTGCATGTTTGGAAAACAAAAACCTAATACATTTAGTTCAGAAAACCATCTCAGATAAAGACAATTTCTTTTTTGACTGAAAAGCAATTTAAGATATACCATATGTGAGAACAAAAAGTGAGTATGAAATATTTTAAGCTATCAGACATTGTAGTGCAGATACACTGTGTTATCTGTGTATTTTTATCAGAAAATAAGTGCAAATTGTTCTGAAACAGATATAGATTTTTCTGACAATGATCAAGAATTTTTATAGTTTCATTTAAAATATCCTTCTAGCTTGTTTTCTTTGTGTGTGTAGTTGCATTGTACGGCTGTTTCATGATGCCTTCAGAAATTATTGATCTTACCTCTGAACTGCAAAATCTGTCATAAGTGAATTTGATTCCCTTATCAAGAATGCATCACTTGAAATGATTCATCGTTAGTGGGGAAACAAATTTCTAATGATACAATGTTACTTCCATGACTAGAAAAGAAATATTCTTAGATTTTGTTGAACATATTCATATCTCTGTGGTGGGTTTTGCAAGATCAAAGAAGAAACAGAAAACATCAAACACAGTTGTTTACTAAATGTTACAGACACAAGACAGATATGTGTTACTGCTTCAGAAGCTTGTTATGAGTTAGCTAGTTCCACATTGTGTTGCACGGAAGAGGTTTTTCATACGGTTAAAAATAAGAAAGGAATAGATCTTTGGAGTCAGTGGTTCTGTGTGTGTGATTTCAGAGACTGATTTTTTTTTCTCTAGTAGCTTTCTTACTTTAAATTTTTAGCAATATTTTAAGCAAGTTTATTTAAATGGCCCATAGAATTCAGTGAATAATACCCATTCACAGTGATTTTTTGTAGACTGATCAATTTTAAAGTTTTATATGGTCTATTAAAAACAAACAAAAAAGCCAACAAAAGGGGAAAAAAGGAAGTTCCTATTAAGAACAAAAAAGCAAAGATCTAATCACAATAATAGTCAACATCTTCAAGGGGTCACAAACCCTCTTCACTTATTAAACCTAGTTAGGGAAGGATCTGATCATGCATGCTTCCATTTTTAGTCAAGTATTATTTAGGAAAGACTGACTGAGGTCTCTGAAGTCGGAAGACAGAGAAAGCACAGCAGGGACTGCAATGGGCTCATAGGAGAAGAAGGGTGCAGGTACACACAAAAACAACCTTTCTTGCTAGGGAAAAATCCTGGAATGTGCTGCTGTGGTACTTCTCCCTCATGGATTTAGAAGGTAGGTTGGTAACATAAACAAATAAGCAATCTAAGAGCTAAACCAAACTTCAAAACCTGCCAACAGTAACAGAGGACAAAAAATGCAACACTGCAGAGAGGGGTATTTAGTGAAGAAACTACAAAATGCTTGATTTTACTCTACTGGGAGAAGAGGAGAAATATTCTAAAGCAAATATCCAAATGTACCAAAGAGAATGTTAGAGAAAAAGGCATCGCTTATCCTAAGAAGTTTCAGATGCAGCATACAAGTTTGTTAGTTATTATCATAATGCAACAAAAGCTACAAAATAACCTTGTCAACCTTGTCATTTCAATATTTTATGCATTGGATTTCTTTTCCTGGATATGTCAGTGAATTCTTCTTTCCATAACATGTTGCCATAGGCTAAAAGCACATAAAAGAGGTCTGTCAAAGACATGTCACATGTAATAACATTATACAATAAAGAACACTGTCCTTGGTTGCTTCTGGAGGTCTACATTTCAAAGGTATTGCTGCACCTGAAATATCCCATCTCAGACTCAGCTGGAAATACATGATGTTTGTTCCCACCTTTAGACCTTTAGTGAAAAACAGTGCTTACAACTTGACCTTCAGAAGGTCTGGATAACATGCAAATTGTTCTGGAAGGAAGGTGAAGGGCTTTTCTGGCCATCTCTGTTCACTCAGGGACTTGATCTCCAGGTTTTAGAGGGGCCACTGCTCCTTGGCAATGCAGGCAGTCAATGTTGAGACCAGTCCAGTGCTGAAGGTGGGAGGATAATAAGCAGCTAAAACACATCCCAAAACATCTTTTGGAAGTGATCAGGATTTCCAGCAGTTTGGGTGGCATTGCCTCTACCTCAGTGCAACTAGTAGCTCTTTTCTATGCTCCCTTACAAATGCCTTTCTTCAGGTTTATTGCACATCTGACCATTTACCTCCTCCTCCTCTGCTCTCTTAAATCCTTCTATTTATCCTATGCTATAAAAGCTCACCAAAATTAGTCTGGTCTTTGCTGAAAAGCCATCTGCATTCTGCTTTTGGATTAAGTACCGTTTTTCACTTCACTATGTCTATTTAGCTCTAAATGCTAGAAGCCAACTAACACTGTGTGGTTTTAAAGCATCACACACACAAAAATATACAAACAGCTTGCTTGAATGGTAATTTCAATATGTCATACATGCATGCCAGCATTATTTGTGGAGTAAAGAGTATTTTCAACATTATTAAAATCTTAATTTTAAAATTGAATAATGTAAGGATGAAGACCAGTCACTAGTGGGGTTCAGCAAACCCTATGCTCTTCAAGGTTCTTCATAAACGACCTGGATACAGGATACTGGAAAGGATACTCGATCAAACGCAAAGATGATGGAAAATTGGGAGAGCTGTAGGGTCTTTTGAAGGAAGAAAGTACCTGCAGAGAGGCCTCAACAAATTAGACAAATTAGAATTACCAACCATACGAAGTTCAACAAGGGGAGGTGCTGGGTTCTGCACCTGGGATGGGGCAACACTGGATCTACAGACAGACTGGGCAATGAGAGGTTGGAGAACAGTGCTGCAGAAAGGACCTGGGAATCCTGGCCACTGGCAAGCTGAATGTGAGTCAGCAGTGCCCTGGCAGCCAGGAGGGACAACAGAGAGGCCAGCTGAGGGGCATCAGGCACAGCACTGCCATCCAGGCAGGGGAGAGGATTGTCCTACTCTGCTCCACAGTGGGACAGCCCCATCACAGGTCCTAGGGGTAGTTTTGGGTGCCAAGGTATAAGAAAGGCATTAAACTATTAAAGAGCATCCAAAGGAGGGCAGCAAAGATGGCGAAGAGCCTGAAGGGAAACCACATGAGGTAGAGCTGAGGTCACTTGGTCTGATCATGCTGTAGGAGACTGAAGAGAGACCTCATACAGTTGCACCTTTCTCATGAGGCAAAAAGGAGGGGCTGGCACTGATCCCTCTCTGTAGTGACCAGTGACAGGACTCAAGGGAATGGCCTGAATTTGTATCAGGGGAAGTTTGGGTTGGAAATTAAAAAGTTATTCTTCCCCAGAGGGTGGTTGGACACTGGATTCCCAGGGAAGTGGTCACAGCATCAAGACTGACAGAGTTCAAGAGGTGTTTGGACAATACCCTCAGGCACATCATGTGACTCTCAGGGACAGTGCTGTGTAGCACTAAGAGTTGGATTCAGTGTTTTTTGAGGGTCCCTTCCAAACCAGCTTGTTCTTTGATTCTGTAAGAAAAGCTTCACCAAAACTGCCAAAGACAGGAAAAAAAGATCAGGGAATGATAGAGGGAAAAAAGATAAGAAAAGAAAATGCATCAACTATTCACAGAATCAGTAGAAGGAAGAAGTTCCAGTTCACTGGAACTTCGTGTTCTTCATGCTTGAAGGGCTTTTGGAATAACAAAAAATTGTGCACGCTTTCTTTGCCAAAGCAAGTTGAAAAGACAGATGTTATCCTCACTTACAACCAGGGAGTCTGGCTGCCCACTCCAGGGGCATACTCTGGCCAATTAAAAGCTGACATCTTTAGAAGTGAGAAGCATTAACACAAGCATGAGTCCAATGCTGATTCTGACTGCAAATTCTGTATATTCTAAAAAGACACACTATTCTAAGCACAAAGGAATGCTTCACTGGTGACATTCTGCAAGCTGCTTTTAGAAAAAATCAGGGTTATAAAGACTGACTGGTATCATTGCTTGGCCTAGAGAGTAGAAGGATAGGTCCAATTTCCATTGAAATTAAGGGAAAGGCTCATATTGAGGTAAATGTTTTGGGGAAAGTACTAGGTCTGAAATTTTTATTTTCTTTGTAAAGGAAAACCAAATTCAGCAGTCTCCCTTAGCAAATTCCTGTTGAGCTATAATACAGGAACATTTTACCTTTTTTAATGCTTAACCTTTTTATTAAATGTTAAATAGTTCTTATAATTTTTGCCCTACTGTTCACAGAGACATGTTCACAGGCACTTAAAAATGCTTTTTCAGCTCACTTATAACTTTTTGAAAAGACAGTAAAAAAGGTGCAATTCTAAGGTGCGCCTCTACTAATGAGATAGAGGAAGGTATTCTGCTTCTTCCTCCCATTTGTGTATCACTTTTTTATAAGCAATAGTTAGTATTTGTCTGACACTTCTAAAGTTTAAAAGGGAACTTCCTTGCAAATACTCCTAATAGGAATCCTTTTAGTGAATATTTTCCTGTTACAACAATTCAGTAGTCATACCTGAAATTACTTTTCAATCAGCTAGCTTGAACATTGTAAGGAGTACAGCTATTTAAACCCAGAACTGAAAAAAAACCAAGCAAGACACCTCCAGAAAGCTGGATTAGACTACCATTAAACACTGCTGTCTGAAGTGTTTCATCCAAGGGTGCACATGAGTATTGCAGTCACATTAGTAGACAGGGCACAGAAGAGCTCCTGTATTACTCGCAGATGTAAAGATTTATTCTCTGTATTTTTGCTTGAAACTTGATTGAGTTTCTTCCACCTCCACTGCTACACCCTTCTCAATTGTTCTTATTTGTCATGGACTGAGCAGGTTAACAAGCTTGTCACTTGTACTGGCATTTAAATTGCTGTTTTCATCTCCTTCCTCCTGTTTAATTATCTTCTCTTTTTTTTTGACAAGACCTGACATTTTTCTGACTTCTCCTTCCTACTGTTTACAGAGATGCTTCCGGAATAAAAGTAAATAAATCAAAATTAATGATGTCATGAATTTGACAGCTTCCAAACTTTGCAGCTATTTTTTTCCATTTCCTCCTTATACTCTAATAACAGATTACAGTTTGACATGGAAACAATGTGCTTCAAAACAACAATGGACTTATCTAGGGAGCCAGCATATTTGTTTAAAATCTTTTAGGCAGCAGCAGTAACCATTTCAAAGCTGCAAGACAATGTCTGAACCTGAAAAGAAATTAAAGGTTGCACCTTCAGGCCTCTCTAAAGATCTATAAATCAGCTACAATTCACTTGTCTTCTTGCTAGAAACATGAGAATTGATGAGTAATAAGATTAGTGAAAACAAACTGCCACCTCACTGCCTACCAGGAAAAATGCCCAGAAAATGCACTTGCACAAAATCTTTAGTTTAATTCACCTTCTACTGTGGCTTTGCTGATGAATCTGTATTTCAGTTATTTGTACTTTCACTCACTGCAGCAATATAAAACACAATGCCAGATATCCTGAGTGTGTCAGGAAAAACAACAACAATAAAAACCCAAACAAACAAACAACAACAAACCACAAAGCTAGTATTCACTTATGGGGAAGTCCTCCTGATGCCCCTATTAATTTTTAGTCAGCTACCATTCACACCAACAACGACCTAACACAATAATCTGACTAGCAGGATGGGTCAGCTCAGCACACACAGCTTAGAAACAAACGAAGGGGCCAATGATGAGAGGTGGCTCTGTCAATCAGAGACTTTATTGCTAGTCCTTATTAGCACCCATTCATTCTGTAGGTACATAATTAACTCCAAGAAGAGTTAAGAACAAACTAGGAACCAAGGCTATGAAGTGATGAGAAAAAGACTGAAGAGATATAAAGGGTATGTTCCTCCATTGCTCACAGTGACTTTTCCCCTGACTTCCCACCGTGATATTTACACCACACAGTTCAACCAGTTTGTCCACTCACACTTCAAAATGGGGCACGAGCAGGGTGTACTAAGACAGCTGTTGATACTAATTTCACAAAGATAATTCTACTGTTATGTTTTGCTATCACCTGCCCAGAATTTCTCACTGTGTCTTTTTTTAAACAATTCCTCAGCATCCAATACCAAAACTCTCTGATGAATGAGTGAAACCTTTCCCGTGCTGTTATTAAAGGCACTGTATTCTGTAAAATCTTCAGACTTTTAAATGTTTGGTCTCAATCTCATGACACAGGTACTCAACTCATATCCCTTCACTACCAGGCTTGTGAGAGTTACAGAAGGAACAGAAAATTTCTAGATTTTGCCATTTTTTAAGTTCACAGGAATGTTTTACATATGAAACAATATTTCACTATGACACTGGGGGTGGCACTGGTTTGGTACTCACATAAGCCAAATATAAATCAGAGGTACAAGCAAATAACCAAAAAAAATATTAAACTTCTAAAGACAAATTGTCATTAACATTTCTTGCAGAACATTAAAATTGTAGCTCAGCAGTTCAATCTGGTTTGCACTTTAGCCAGGATTGTCCCACCAAGCATTCAAACTTGGGGATCTGGTTCATGGGTGGTTATGGTGGTACTAGATGAATGGACTAGATGAACTAGTCCAGATGGTTGGACTAGATGAATCTGAAGGTCTCTTCCAAGCCTGATGATTCTGTGATTTTGTGATTCTTTGAGACAAGCAAGTGTTGAAGCTGTACAACTTTGCAGCATTAGCTCCAATGACTTTGATTTCTTTTGAGTTTTTCTAGTTTTGGTTTGTTTAGGCTTTGGTTTTGGTTTTGGCTTTGTTTTCCTTTTGTTTTGTTGGGGTATTTTTTGTTTTAATTCAGGTTTACTGGTGTGCTACAGTGCAGGAAGAAACAAGAGGCAGCTGCTTCCTCCAGGCTGGGATCTGGGAGCTGAGGTCAGGCTGTGCGGAGACAGCAGAGCTGGCTGTGAGTGAAAGGTTCTCTCTATAGCCTTAGATGTGGCAAAATATAGATCCAGCATACAAACAGGGAGCCCAGCCAGGAGCAAAAGGAAGTAGGACCGAAAAGAGGATGGTATTCAGCTATCCTAAGAGGAAAGTCAGGCCTGAGTCTGGACGTGATGTGGCCACTAGCAGGGTGTGGGGCAGCCTCTGGGCAGGCTAATGAAAGCCAGCACCTTTAGTGCCCTCAGGGCCCTAAAGGGTAGGGTTGTTGAATTGCCAAACCTTGAGATCACAGAATAAGCTGAGTTAGAAGGGACCCACAAGGATCTTCAAGTTCAACTCTTGGCCCTGCACAGGACCAGTCTCCAAGAATCACACCCTGTGCCTGAGAGCACTGTCCAAACACTTCTTGCACTCTCTCAGGCTTGGTGCTTTGACCACTTCCCTGGGGAGCCTGTTTCAGTGCCCAATGCCCTCTGGGGCAAGAACCTCTATCGAATATCCTACCTAAACCTCCCCTGACACAAAGTGAAGCCATTATCTCGGGTCCCATCAGCGGTCATCACAGAGAAGAGATCAGTGCCTGCCCCTCCTCTTCCCCTCACGAGGGAGTTGTAACTGCAGTGAGGTCTTCCCAGTCTCCTCCAGGCTGAACAGACCAGGTGCCCTCAGCTGCTCCTCTTATGATTTCCCCTCAAGGCCCTTCACCATTTCTGTTGCTCTCCTTCGGACATTCTCTAATAGTCTAGTATCTCTCTTTGCTCAAATCAGTGATCTCTCTGTAGGCTAAGTAACGGACTGCCCTTCTGAAAATTTGGAATACGTACCTTCTACCACAGTGGGTTATGTTATAAGGCTAAAAAGATTTTAGTCTTTTACTTCAAATCCTTGTCAAATGCTGACCTTTGTAAAATAACTTATACTGAAAGAAAGCCATCTTTACCAAACTTGACTTTGAGGTGCCTCTATTTTTATTACTTGGTGAACTTTTCCTGAATTATCCAAGCATTCTCAATAGCTCAATTACTAATTTTTCAAGGTAGGTTGTAGTTTTTCCAAATCAACTGGACAGTGAATTATACGTGAATTTAATAAAAGTCTGACCTTTGTTGCTGAAACATCTAATCTTTCAAGAAGACTGAGGATTTTTTATGAAGTTGAAACACCATGGAGGCAGCTAAAATCAGCTGCTGTTCCACAGGCTCAGTTCCTCATTTCTCCATTGTTTATTACATCCTGAGCATCCTTACAAGTCCAAGCTTACCTATAGATGTTGATGAGAGTTCATCTGAAATGAGAAGGTTTCTGGCTAGGCAGAGCTGGGCTTTTTGTTGTAGGAATTTGATGCTTCATATACTACAGCAGAAATAGACCATGTCCTAGGAATAGCTTCAAAAATAATTGTTGCAATTTGTTCCCACGGTTTCTATTATGTCATTTTGGATAACAAGGCATATAAATTGTCTTTGATTCATTCTCAGGTACCTTAAAATATTCACAACATTCTCCAGATGCACTTATTCCTGAATAAAGATGAAGTCATCTTTGACATACAATAATATATTTTCCAACTTCCTCAAAATACAAATGTGTGATTGGAAGGAATGTCCTTAATCTTCAGATATACTCATTTCTTTCTCCAGAATGTTGCTCTACAAAATTATTCATTTACAAAGCTTATCTTTTAAGAAAATCTTCTTTTTACTTTTTTTTCATTCTTCTTGCTTTCTATTCCTTCAATAGAAGAAAGTGAAACCATATAACTCTCTTAAGAACCTGCTGTGTCTTTTTAGCTTATCTTTATTCCTGGCTAGTTTATCTCCATTTTTATATCATTTATACTTCTCTGTTCACACTGTATGTCACTGGACTTCTATGATTACATTTTTCCTTTTCTGGTCCTCATTGTACCAGTAGTTTCAACTTTGTCTCTAGTCACATTAAATTCCCTCTTTTATGTGATATTGACATGAAGAGGCTTTCCTATGATGAGGTTTGTATCAGAAATTCTTGTTGGCACAAGAATCTTCATGCAAAAGGCACTGCATTTTTTTTTTTTTTTTTTTTACTCTATTCAAATTTTCTGGTACTACTAATCCTTATTAAAACTTATCCTCTTTCAGTTATTCCATTTCTTATTGTCATGTGATTTATTCTGCATGACATTCTGTACATTAATCTTTCAGCACAAAGTTTGCTTGGTTAATATAATGCATATTACTTCCTACTTCCAGTATAATTTTGCCATTCTCCCCTTACATTTTTCTGTTTCTTCCTTTTTTTCTCCCCCTGAAAAAATCAAAAAAGGCTGGCATGATGACCTGCTGGCACATTACTGAGATTCTTTGCTTTGTTTTTTTCCCAGCTAGGAAAGTCTGTCATGTGGAACAACTTGTCTGTTAAAAGTATTTCATACCCCAATAACATTAAAAACAAAGTACACTGCTAGGTAGAGAATAATGGAGTCATTAAATCTGCAGGAACCTTGGCATTGTCATTGTTTTCTGTATTTAAAATTCACAGACTTTAGTGTTGGTGGTTAAGAAATACTTTTGAATTCTGGAATTTCATTGCAGTGGATGGTGTGGTAGAGCTAGGACTTACCTCTGTGCAAGCTGCAAGCTGAATGCTGTCTGCAATATATATTTAACAAAAAGTACTGGTGGGTGATTGACACATACATGACTGGAATTCTTCTGCAAACAAGCCCTGTCAAGCGCTGTTTTCCCTTCATTATCCCCAGTATTTCCCTATAGAATACAGTGACCGTTTGTATTAGCCAAGAGGAAAAGGACCTTTATACTATATCAGTATAAAATAGCTTGTATCAGAGTTTTGTGCACAGGTGTCATCTCTGGCTGGCAGTGTTTTTATTGTCAGAAAGGAGGCAGTGCTGTAAGAATTGCTCCTTGTACTGTGACCTCATTCCCCCCAGCTATAGGTGGAAACATGAACTTTAGATCTGTGTTGCCATTCCAACTGGGGCAACTTCCTCCAACAAGTGTTCCTTAGCACAGATGCATGTGAAACACTTCATGGCACAAGAGACTCGACTCATCCAAGTAGGTGGCCAACTGCCTGCTGACCTGGCTGAAGCTATTTAGGGATTTGTGCTGGCCTGTGTCTTTATTAGCAGGAAGTTTTCAGCTGATCCCTGGATGTTGCCAGCCTGCTGCCTGCACCACATCGTGTGGAGTTGTAGGTCAGTCCCCTCATTATCCCATACGGCTGGAATCTCTAATTCTTTACAGATATTTTCTTTCATCTAGTTCACTGTGCCCCACTGTGCATATTAACTGAACACCTAGTAGAGTAACCATTACTAAAAATAAACTATTGCCATTAAATTCTGTGTGGGATTTGCAAAAATTCCTTTTACTACTTCCAAAGGGAAATTGCAGATTTATGACAGTAATTAAAATTACAAGCTTAATTTAAGCCAGCCAATTAAGGCAGTGGTTATGATAAAGAGAAAAGAGTTAACCTCACTATAAAATAGGTGTAGAAGGCAGGTGGAATGTATATGCTTCCAGGGCTGACTGCACAGAGCTCAAAGAGAGCCATGACTTAGTCTGGATACCTAATTTTTAAACAGCTAAAACTGGGCTAAACCCAAGCCAATATTTATGTATTTAATATTCAGTACATTTTAATCTCATGGTGTTCATGTGACTTTACAAGACTGAGTTTATATTTCTATGTATCCCACTCAGTTTATGTGTATCTGATGCTTAGGCAGCAGCATAGGGAGCAGATATTGCAGACTTTCTGTATGTGTGTGCATTTATGAAGCTTGCATTTCTTACACAATTGGTATTGACCACCCATCGATTTTCTGGCACACTTCCCAATCAGATTCTTATATTAAATGGGAATAAAAAGCTGAAAGTGATTTCACAGATCAAAGAGCATTTCTTGCAGTTGTACACAATCCAGATAAGATAAATAGCAAAGATAAACAGTCAAATCATAATCTATTGTCTCCCACTATGGTTGTAGGAAAGCTAGCTTAGAATTTTTTCCTTTCATAATTGGAACATCCTTCTGATTTACAGCTTAAGATCTTTTTAAGTCAATAGTTTCTTCCTATTTTTATGTCACCATTGACCTAGAGAATATTCATTCTCCTTCTCTGCCATTGATCTCTCACTCCCAGTTTTTATATAAAGAATAAATAAATATTCTTGGACCACTGGTTTTTATTGATTAACAAAAGAAAGATTTATTTTTCTATGTATATTAGCTAGGTTTTCATACTCCTTGAACTGGACTTATCAGACACTTGGTACTTATAATGCTATTTTATCAGTGCCAAACAGAGGGGCAGTAGTTTTTTCCTCTATCTCGAAGAAAAACAGTATACAGGTGCAATTGTATATGGATAATATGAAATTTATAGAACTGTTCTGTAACTTCATGGCTTTGTTGTTTATATTATACCTTTAGAAAATGATAGCAGTTCCAGCTGACAAAAATAAATTAATCAAGATATTAACAAGTCATTTATTTGGACTTTTCAGGAGGCTATAATAATTGAAATAATTTAAAGGAATTATACATACATACATACATATATATATATATATATATATATATATATATATATATATGTATGTACACAATGATTTATCCCTGTAATTAGGGCATATCAATAAAATTCTTGTGCTTTTGGAGAACGTGTAAATAAAGTAGTAAACGTTTTTAATAGTGTTTTTATAGAAAGTTAGGGAATTTAAGCAGAATTGGGACTGACATTAAGCTATCTGTAAGGTCAGACTGTGATAATAATACCACAATGACCCCATTGCTGATAGTGCTGAAGGGATGAAATGCATTACTTAACCAAAAGCCTACAGTCCACTAAAAAAACATGGGTAATCTGGTGTTTATTTAGCAGAATGTACTTAACAAAGTAATAAGTGTTAAAGTGTCCTATCTTTACATACTGTCCAACAAATAAACAAGGAGGTTGGAAAGTGAAGAGAGCACATGACAACAAAAAACCAACAGTATACAATCTGGTAAGCAAGGGCTATGCACTGCCACCACTTCTTGCTAGTATCTTTAGTTAACTGCACTGCTATACTGCTTGGTTCTTATTTGTATCTCCTCTGTGGACACATGCCCTGTCTCCCAGATTTCTGTAGCTCATGATTTCAGGCTATGTCATTTAAAGCCTTATTGTTTCCACTCTCCCCGTGGAATTTGTTTCCATGTTCTTTCTCTTACTTTCCTTTTCCCTCACCCATTCCCCAAAAGTACTTTCCAACTTTGTTGTTCTCTTCCCCCCCCAGCCTTATCATGAATCCAGCTGTTTCCATTGAGAGCAGCATAGTCAAGTGAAAAGATTCTGTGTCAATGAAATGTCAAAGTGTAATGTTAATTTTTCACATTTTCCTTAATTTCTAGTGATATATTTCCAGTGAAAAAATTTTGATTTAACATATTTGCATAGGTACTTCTTTGTAGCTCCTGGAGCCAAAGAATCATTTTGAAAAGCATTAAACAGCTATCTGTCTTTGTCTGGGGTTTATTATTATTGTATTTTACTTCTGAATGAAAGATAAGCAGAAATTGACCTTCCATATTTAAAGAGATGGGGTTTTATATTTCAAATGAGACTTATTTTTTTCCCCTGTAAATCTTTTCTACTATTTTCGTGACTTAGTCAGTCATTTCATCCCCTAAGCAAAAATGCCTGTGGGGCCATTTCACACAAAGGGATTTGGCTTGTTCTCTGAATTCACAGTGTAGCCCTGAACAGCAGGAGTTATTCATTGGGGGTTCCCCCCCACCATGTTCCAATCATTTTATTGTTAGTGCATTTCAAAAATAAACATGTTTTATCCCCTTGAGCAACTCACAATATGCAGCTGAATTGAATAATATATTTTCAACTTGTTATACTTGTGCCAATTTAAATTTCAGAAACAAAACTGCTCAGGAATAGGCAGGGTTATATGTCTATGTATCTTTCAATAAAGTGTAATCAGATTTCTTTTGGTCCTGAATCATTGTTGAAAAAAAGATGTGTGGTTACTAGTGAGCATGCTTGCTTCAAAAATACTGCATTTCTACATGCTCAGAATAATTTTATATTCATTTTGATTAGAGCAAACTGCTTACTCTCAAGAGGCTGACAAACACTAAAGATTTCCACTTTAGTGGTTTACAATGACATCAAAGTGGCCTTATATCTTTGCAAAAATCTGTTTCCTTGGTAACGTGAAGCAAACTGTTCATTTCAGAGGTGCCTATAGAGAGCAACTGATATTTTATTTTCATTTTAAATATCAAAACTTAATGTGGATAATGACATTGTACAAAATATACTACTGAGTTTAAAAGGTATTCAATCTTCAAATAAATAATAAAAATGGTCACATTGTAATATCAATAATTTATAATTATATTTAGATAATATTATTTGTTGGTAGTCAAAGTACAATATGTTGTCATGCTTTTTTTCAAAGGTAAACAACAAAACCAGAATAATGACTGTTGAAAAAACACACATCTTAAGAAATACTTAATGGAAAAGGATTCCTCAACAAGTAAATTTTAAAGAGTTTGCAAGTACTGTTTAGTTAACAATGAATGATTTCTCTGTCAGGAGTATCATTCTCTGCTGAAGAAAAGCTTTATGCACACAGAATTGCAATGAAAAATAGCTCTCTTCATACAATCAATAAATGATTAAAACTCCCTATCCTGGCACCATTTATTTATTAGACTCTTTTGCTCTATCTTAACTAAGGACCTGAACAGGAAATACATCTAAGCATGAGTTTAGCTTTGAAGTGGCAAACATTTGTAGGGAAGCCTTCTGAGTTTAGGAAGGATTTGAGGAACAGATGCAAAACTTACAAATTCTCATGAACACCATGAAGCTGTTACAGGCAAAATTATCACACGTCTGCACGCAAATGAATACTCTTTTTTCTGACAAATCATCTAAACATCTGTCAGAACCTCTCCACAAAACAAACAAACTGACACTCCAGTTATGATCAATAATCACTCTGCTCAGGGCTCATTAGAGATGGGAAAAAAACTATCTCCTTTTTGTCTTGATGGAAAGGGAAGGAATGTGAGGTAGAGATTGGACAGAGCAACAGGAGGAGTGGTGAAATTCAACAGGACCCAGACCCAGGATCCAGAGAAACTTTATAGAGAAGCATAAGGATCTCTGTTGGGAGAAAGCAGAGTGTGCTTTTATAATCAAGGAGGAAGTATACTACGAAGGCAAACTGTAATTTATGGGTGATGAATAAAACTCCTGCAAAGAATTCAGCCCCTAGCATCTTCCTAGACCCTACTCCCATAAATTATTACGAATTATGCAGGTGTAGATCTTCCAGGGAAACTGGGATTATCTGAATGAGCCCTTTTTGAAAGAGAAATATATTGTCAGTCTTTTTTTTACCATTTCCTAGCAAGTCGAGCTGTGAGAACATACAGTAGTCTCATGCTTCAAATTATTTAAAGATGCACTTAGTTTGCAGAAAATATCTAATGAGCTTCAAGAGTAGATTGGAAAGGCAGACCTACAATCTGCCTAATAACCAAACAAAAGACTTCTAGCAGATCTCTGACAGGGCATCATGCTCAACACCAAAATGTGCAAGTTACTTCTTGTCCTAAGCAGTAAACATTTTTAACAGCAACTGTGCAGTGCATTATGGGCTAGTATTATGCTATTCTGCAAATAGAGTAGGGATACAAAACCTTTTGTACAGGGAGTCATTAGGGAACAATGACTTCTTTTTCTTCCACTAGATTCCATGCCAATATTCTATATAAAGTCAAGAACTCCTATGAAAAGTGAAGCTCCTCTCCATGAAGAACTGTGTTGAAAATACACTCATGCTCTTGTCTGGATTTTTTTTCTGGGTCACAGGAATTTGTATTTGCTTTTCTATATTATAGTTGAAAGATTTATAAATGAACAATCAGTGTGATCCAGTCTAGAATCATGGTTATAACATAAAGCTAATTAAGTTCCCATTCTAACATCATTATTACATTTGATAGGTTTTGTTAGAGTATTTGTTTACTTATTTACTTTTGCTGGAGAAATTTAATTCAGCTACACATTTGGCCATTAGCTGGCCAAAATTACTATGAGACAATTTATTCTCTGTTGTTTTTAGCTTTGAAACTATAGCAGCATAGGCTGTAATTAAGGAATACAGCTGTGAACAATCAGCACCAAGAGGTGACAGGTTATTTAACACAGGGAGCATGAGCAGCACAGTGCACCAGGAAAGATCCAGCAGGAAAGATCTAACACGTTCAGAGAACGTTTACATCACCAAAGAATTGATGCAGGCTGTCAGGAGGAATCATTGAGATGTAACCTGAGGTGCTATGGATAACATGGGCATGAGGAGGAGTTACCTTATCTTACAGCTGGGAAAGACATTAAACATAACAGAACACTAGCCAAGCCAAAAAGTGGAAAACCAACAATAGTCACTTTTCACATTTTTTAAGAATTATTCTGCTCTTTGAGGTATTCATTTAAAATAGGACTACTTTTTAACAAGTATTTCCATTTTTACCATCTTCCGTTTCTTACATTCAGAAGAAAACCCCAAATGACAACTTGCAAATTGTAAAACCAAGACTCCTGGAAATTTTGCCCATACCAGAAACTTCAGCAAGGAGCAATCAACAGAAGTTATTTACATGTGGTGCTAGTGCTATCAATATATTTAAATTCTTGTAAAGGAACAGAGATGACAAAATTACTGGTGACATGAACCTTAGTGCTCGGCACACGGCTTCCATGCAGCTCCTCTTGCTTTACAGTTCAAATAATTCCTACAAAAAGATTTTTATCTGGTAATGGGAACATGAATGTTACTTTCAAGAAGTTTTGTACTCTAGACAGGAACCAGAATTGTATAATGCATCCAAGCTACCTGGGAGTAAAAGGGGAGATTTTCACTCCTGGGGTGATTGAGGTGAGCTGAGAGACCATCCTGATGAGCTGAACAAAGACAGGATGGGACGCTCTACATGGTATGGAGTAGTTTTCTGGTAGCACGTGGGAAAAGATCCAATTTGGCAACAGCCTCTATCCCCACAGAGTTAGCTGCCTCCAGCAAAGACCTGGATTACCAGACATAGTTATAAAAATGAATTTGCCATCTCCTGAGCTTAAAACTTTGTATGAAGGAGTATTTCACATGGCATGACCACAGCAACAGTGATGGCAGTGAAAAAAACACCTTTATTAGCAAGAAAGCAGAGTTTCCGGAATAGTCTTTCAAAGATTTTTTTCTTCCACATTTACAAAGTTACAGGAAGTTGCAATACTTTTTTCTCTCCACAAGTAAATGCAACTTTTAATGAAAAGCATGCTTTCTGGTGTGAAAATAACAGGAAAATGATTGGAAGATGAAGAACCCTTGAAAAAATAATTTGGAGATGTACAAGATTTTGCAATTGTTTAACAAATACGATTAAAATTGGTAAGGCCACAACTTTATAAAATTAGGATTTAAAGTTCATTTCTGTAGCTCAGACAAAACCTTAAGTGTTTTTGTGTGTAAACAAGAGTTAAACACAGGGAAGTTTTTAAAAAATAATAAAATCCATGAATAATGCAGATATATTTTTACTGATCACTGGAGGAAAAATAATTCAGTTCAAAAGAGATAACAAAATTAAATCATAATGAAATGTAATAGAGCACTAAAAAGACAGAGCTATTTAATTATGGAATAACAGATTGATATTCACAAACACTCCAGAAACAGAATAATGTGTGTAAGAACCTTGACTCATGCTAATACTTCCATTTTTTGTTTGTTTGGTTGGTTTGTATTTTTTACTCTGGCAATTATAGCTGAACAGAATTCAAGATAAAGGCTTAAATTATCATTTTTGCAAATTATTTCATTTTATTAAACCAGTTTATATTCACTTTCATGACTTTATTTCTATTAGCACATCAATATTTTTTAGTTTTAAAATTTAATTTTTCCTCTTTTTTTTCCCCTGTATATCTGGTTTTTTTTTTAATACAGTAGAGTTTTTTTGTTGTTGTTTTTTTGGT
Organism: Haemorhous mexicanus; assembly: GCF_027477595.1. Taxonomy (NCBI): domain Eukaryota; kingdom Metazoa; phylum Chordata; class Aves; order Passeriformes; family Fringillidae; genus Haemorhous; species Haemorhous mexicanus. The sequence continues at coordinate 52,224,361 of NC_082344.1, read as the reverse complement.
TTTTTGGTTTTTCTTTAATAGAACTGTTTATTTCTATCTGAACATCTTATTTAGTCATTTTCACGCTTCAAACGTATTAAGAAAGCAACCACCCTGCAGAAAACAAAGCCACAGCAAGAAGCAAAACTATTTGCTAGAAATTAAATCTATAAAATATGAAAATAAATCAGACTTTTAAGCCTAAATTTTTAGTGCCGTGGAGACAATTCACATTCTGGTACCTACCTTGCCATGCAAATCTATTTTATTCTTCTTTGGCTGTTAGTATATTAGCAATATATTTCATTTTGTTATTGAGAAATGGTGCAATAAAACTATTCATAAATCGAGGCATATTTGTTATCCTTTTAGCAGTATACACACACATCTTTGGATAATATCCTCAACACAAAGTTTCAGAGATTTCACAGTAACCCTGGGTCAGTCTTTGTCTTATGAGTGTCTGCCAAGAAGGCTTTCATCCAGCTTAAGTTCCTTCCCTCAGGAAAACATTAGCTTCATGGTAGGAATTGTATGAAAATAAAATGCTTTTATAACCTTATGAGCGCTGTTATCAACATACCATTGCTGCTGGACATGTTGCCTTTTCCTTTCAGTGAATTAGACAAATACTCATTTGAACTTGTGCAGCATTTTTTGAAGATGCATTTCTTGAAGGGGAAGACAGTACATCTTCACAAGCATACAGTTCAGCAGCAGAAAAGAAAGTTCCACCACCAGCACAAATCCTTTCTTCTCTGATTTTTCAGGTTTTTTTTTTCTTCGTCTTTTTTCCCCTTTTTTTAAATCAAGGTTTTCTTGTTTTGATAGAATTGCCTTCTTGTGCTACATATTTGATGCTACCTCTGACAAAGTTTTCAATCTTCAATGACATTTCCTCTCACCTTCAGTAACTCTTTTCCTGGTAATTCCCAAATCACTTGAGAAAATTCAAACTGTAATTTCCTGTCTTCACTTCCAAGAGAAATCAAAATCTGGTAGAAAACTCAGAATAAAGAATGCTCCTTTTACTCTCCCTTCTTGATTCTTCTGTTCTGACTTCACATCCTCTCCATAGTGCAAGGACCATTTCTCTTGTCTGTTCCTGCCATGTCCTGTATAGCTCCAAGGATGCATCCTAAGGAAGCTGGTAGCTGGTGTGTTTGTGGTCCAAAAGAACTGTTGAACCAGTAACAGTTTCACCGTTTTTCAGTTTCCATCTACAAATTCAGAAAAATCCTTTCTCCTAGTCTTTGGGATTCCTCTGCTTTAAAACTTTATGTTAATAGGGGTAAAAACTGTGCCTCTCAGTTTGCAGATCTCTCTGTGTGAATGCATATGACATCCAATATACAACAAACATACAGAGATGCAAATGAATTTAGCAGAGTTACCAATTTCAGTTTTCAAGTATAAAGAATGTCTAGACAGAGTACATATTTGTCTTTCTCAGAGTTTCAATTTGTCTAGGCGTGTAGAATTTGAGGGTATGCTGGTGTAACTCAGCAATACACAATATTGCTAAAGCAATTTATGTAGAAAATGGTCTATGTGTTGAATGCATACATTGCTGCTGAGAAAATGAAAACCAATTAGCCCTTAGATAAACAGATTGTGGTTATGATGTGGGACATAAAGAGCAGTCATGAAGAAAATTAAGAAGTCTCCTGGCTCCAGTGACAGTATCAAAGCTTGGTATTTTCAAGTGGAAAGGATAACCTTGGCTACATGGCTGCATAGGGAACAAGTCCTCCACTGACAAATCAAGACATGAAATGAAAAGTGTATGCAGGCATCAATTACATGACAATATTTTTCAAGTTTATTCACTAAACAATTGATAGCAGAATACAAAAATAAGGATGTGAATTTAGAAAAGTGTATGTATGATGTTAAATTATTAAAAGGCTTCAATAAATATGGATTTTATTTAAAAATCATTATGCAAGAAATTAAATTAGACAAAAGTATAATGTAATATTATATTATCAGAGTAAGCAAAATCTCTTCCCTCCCGAGCTGAAAGGCAAAAGGTTTCAGAAGCTGGGGGCACCACTTTCAATCAGAAGTGATGGAAACCCTGCCCTGCAAGAAGGATCTCAGCCATGCTAAGGCTGGTGACTGAGCATAGGGGTGAGCAGCTGCCCAGCCTTGTCCATGACTGGGACTGGGGCAGAGTTTGTCATAGCTGAAGTCCTGCTTCTTGGGGGGTGGATGAGCATTTCTTGTGGATGGGAAGTAGAGAATAAATGCTAATTTTTTCTCCTTGCACGTGCATGTACCACTTTCAATTTTTGCTCTAGTAAACTGCCTTTCTTGACCTACGAGTTGTCTTCTATCTTCTCTCCCCTGTCCACAGGAGAAGGGGAAGTGATAGAGGAGCTTGGTGGACACTTGGCATCCAGACAAAATTAACCCCTCACACCTGGCAAGAGAACAAATGCCAGAGCTTATTAACCTGATTTTCCAGAGACCAAGCTACTCAAACACTGCTTAGTGTTTCAGTCACTTGAATGATCATAGTCAGATAGCCCCAATAAGATTTGCCTCCATCAGTAAGAGACAGAAAATTTTCATTGAATGCAGCTTCCATTTCCTTAGGCTGCTATCCCAGCACAAGTCATAGTCCACTTTAAATCATTCCAGCTTGCTGTCTGTTCACAGATTAAAGTGGAAAAGAGTAGAATAAAATATTCAGTATTTATTCCCAAGTAAGAGAATAGCAAACAGAAAAATATTTAAGACATATCTACTGAGATAGTACACATACCAGGGCAGGCTAGGAAAAGGAATAAAATACAGCTAAACTGATTAAAGAAAGCTGATCTTTTTTTTCTCAAGGAGAAATTATTCACTAAGGAAACAGAAGCAGAGGGCTTGGCTCTCTAGAAATTGCAAAAATCTCAAGATACTTCCCCCTGCCTAAGGAAATAAAACCAACAAAACCTAAAATAATAATTGATATACTTTTATAGAAATATCAAACATAGAGGTACATATTGGCATTGATTTAAAATATATTTAAATTTCACCATTTCCTTTTAATTGCTAAACTATTTTAAGAACTGTTTTTAAAACTGTCTTCTCCAAATGCCAAGAAAAGTCAAACTGATTTTTTACCCATAGTACAGACCAATTGCTTTCAATATATTTCAAAACCAGAATTTATTTTCTTTCCATATAAAACAGCAAACTGAAATCCAAGTATCCCTTTCCAAAGTTATCTGTGATCAGGACACAAATTTCTTCAGGACACAAACAACTTCTGGAAATCCAGTAGGCTAATGTATGCACCAGTTTAATCAGTAACCAGTAGGCTTCATCACCCCAGTGTTCTCATATCTGACTCTGTTAATTAAACTAAATCCTTTATAGGAGGCTTATTTTTCAAGCACCTGGCCTCATTTGAGAATTCTGAACAGAATAGCAATTTAACTATGGCAACTTTTTAAGTTAGTGGGGAAATGAATCTCAAAAAAAACCCCAAACCTAACCAACAATGTATAAAATCAGGGTTTAAAATCAGTCATGCATGAGAAATGAGGAAAAGAGAAAATTCAAAATACCAGTCAAGACATCAAACACTTTGTCAAATATATTCCTGTATTCACACTTGAACTGTAAGTATCCAGTTACAGTGTGTGAGAGCCTTATCCAGGTGAATATGTGAATACTGGACCCCCCCATAAATTCCTCCAGTTGTGAGAAAATGGAGGCTCTCTTTGCTGGCTTCTTTAAAATGAGCTTGATCAACAACAGCACATCAGTTCCCAAGCAATAACTTGTGGGTGGGTTTCTATGACTTTGCATCTGTTTCTAGAGATGAAGACAAGGATAAGGAAAATTATTCTCCAGCCTGGACCAACTGAATTTATAGTGTGATTTCAGTGCTACTTCCATTATGATCTAGGTGTTCAAACTCAAAACTCGGTGCAGAATCCCCTCACAGAGAAGTACAAAGGAAGACAGAACCCTTAGACAAAACCCTTGCTCACAGGGAGAGGCCTTACCTAAGATTCCTTTCCCCCAAAATAGCCCATTTCTCTAGATCCCCAGGAATCTCTTATTTAGGGCTTTTTCTGTAGAATTCCAGATACTCTTTTCATAATCCCAGTACTAGCGAGTGTAAGTGGAAAGAGGGGCTGGCAAAGAGATTAAAGGCCATTTATAGTAGCTTTAGAAGAAAATTTTCCAGATTAATCACCTCCAGCCATTCTGAACAGGCTACCTACCATATTGCCTGGTTTTTAATTAAAATTGATTAATGAGCTACATCCATTCACCCATTTAGATTTGTGTGTCAAGTATTTTCATTAAAGTACAGATCACTATAAAATATAAGATTCAGCAGAAAAGACACTTCACACTGAAAGATACATCTTGAGTTATCAAAGAAGGGAATTGATCCCTTCTGAGACAAAAGGTTGTTAATTCATTAGTCACACGCAGGAAATGACATCTGGCTTTAGAAAAATCCTGAAGCCTATGAGGATAAGAACTGACACTAATTGGGAGGAATGACAAATATTTCTTGTGAATAAGAAAGAAATTTAAAAGTTTCATGAAGAAAGATTAAACTTACCTGAATGGATTTTAAAAATGACATCTTGTTGTGCAAATACAAAGTTGTTTTTTTTTTTAATTTAGGGTTGCCCAACTTCAAGAAATTTCTTACTGGACACAATCAGAGATCTAAGGCCTGCAGAAGAAGAGAAAACTTGATGAAATGGAAGTAGAAAAGACTGTGAAATCACATGGATAAATGAGTGAGAATTTTCATTCCACAACCTCTGACTTTCATAAATGTTTGCGGCAAGTCTGTCTATTCAGCTATTGCAATCTTAATATTTTTGTGATGCATATTACCTGGAAGGCAGTTTGAATTAAGAGTGATTTCAAAGTAACTGAATAAGAGAAAAGCATTTCTCTCCTGGGAGTGGGATAGGTTAGCTAGCCCTTGAAATGTCTTTTAAAAACATCAGAAATAATCTATTTGCATACAGTGCCGTTCTGGGCAGTGTGTTCATGCCCACAATGTACAGGAAACATCCATGTAAAGCTGAGATGTTTTCTTTCTGCAGTAAGGTGCTGGAGTACCTGGGCAAGCTGCCAAGAGAATCTCACTTCCATGAAGAGCAATTCCTTGCATGCCAGCTCTTAGCAATTGTGAAATACAGTGTTCCAACACTGAACTCATTCCAACTGGTTAACTGCTCTAGGAACATCGTCATTAATGGGGTTGAACCTAATTCTGGCTCTGCAAAACTGCTTTGTACAAAACAAAGATAAAAGCTAACCGAGAAAAAGACAAAAATGATACTGTGTGGAAGCAAGAGCTGAAGCAGACTTTACAACTGACTGCAGTTGTAGTGATTTTAAACTGAGAGATCCTTCATAATTTCCTCATCAATCTACCATTAGGAAGAAAGGGGGCTTAGGTATTGAACTTGTAATCTATTTTAATTAATGTGAACTTGTAAACTATTTTAATTAATGGAGTGATTCCAAAGATATTTAGAATTTGGTTTCCTTGGATTTCCTCAGAGTTCCACTAATGTATGGTGGCCTTATAAAATAGGCTTGAGTTTCTGGTGTTTCAGCTCCATTTAGACTTGGTTATTTTTGACTACTCTGGGTAGTGTCCTGGAGATAAGTCATCTAGTATATGATTTAGCACAGCAACATATTTTTTGAGAAAGTTAATTCCCTGATTTCACTGAAACTGTTTTGAATATCTTGGACTTTCAGAGAGACATTCACAGTTATGTTACTTTGAATGACTGATCCTAAAGAAAGTTTGCCTTTGTGAGGACATAGAGGGCTTGGACATGACTCTTAAGAAAATTTGGTTAATTGTAGTGTCTGAAACATTCCTCTATTTATCACCTGACAACATAGTTCATTCTGACATTTACAGTCAAGCAGAGTCTTAAAGCACTTTTTAAAATTCCCATATATGATGTCAATTGAAAAAAAGAGCAGAAACTCACAGACTTTAATACTTTAAAAGTTCAGATTTGTCCATAAGTTTTGCTTGAGGTTTACAGAGCAAATGAAAGCAGGAGTCAATAAAATGAAATTACAAGAACAGTGATGTTTCTCCTTTTTTTTATCCTTACTTGAACATTACATTTCCCATTCCTGTCTTGGATCTCAGTTTAATTACTGAACATTACTTAAGGCAACTAATATATAACTTAAAGATGGCAGGACTTGCAAGATTGGAAGTAAGAGCAAACTAAACTTCTATTTGTGATTTTCTTTTTTTGTTTGGTTGTGGGGTTTTTGGGAGGAGGAGGGGATTTTGGTTGTGTTTTTCTTTTTGTTCCCCAAGAAAGTTATCAACACTGCACTAATTTTGCTTACACAGAGTCACAGCCCAATTAGGGAAAGTGCTAAATGTGCTTCAGGAATCAAAACTAGTGTTTAAATGAGAACATAAAGTTTGGGTGAATTCTTTGCCCTTTTTTCTCCTAAAATTTTATACTTGCCATAAAGTTGACATAATTAATATTAAACAAATCCATTCACCAACAAAATAAAAAAAACAAATCAGAGTATTCAATGATCTGAGCCCTAATGTCATCTAAAGGATGACTTACAAATCCAAGATTGTTTAAAGTTGCAAGATAACCAACCATGGGTTGTCAGATAAATTGAAGCAATACATCTATAAGTATGGAGACTTCCTCAGAATACTTTCTAACACTGTAGGAAATCTATAACAGACAAAAACATACCACCACTTTTTAATCTTACATGCAATGGTGATTTTGTCCTTGCCTCTAATAATGTAGAAACATGAAACAGAATACAGAAACTTTAGACCAATAGTAAAAACAGTCAGCCTCCCAGAAACAGTCCCCTGACCACACTTTTCCCTCTCTCCTAGGGAAGAGACATCAGGAAGAAATGGTGAGACAGATGTTAGTCATAGAGAAAGATACACCACTGGAAAATTTTCACATTTGTGAAGTGATGTAAAGAACCTATATAGAACAGGTCCTCAGTCTTCTGGGAAAAGCAAGTGAGCTCCAGAAAATTGCTTTGGCATTTTTGTAGGTATTGCAGTGAATCATAGGCTAGCTTCCATAGAACATATGGCAACACTGTCCATGAATCTCATTATGTTATTGAGCCTGTTAAAAAAAAAAAAAAATGGCCCTGGTTCTGCCCTGATGCCAAAAGTCTGAGCAGACAGCACTGGAGAATATTCTATTTTACATAACTAAAATCATTTAACAAAATATACTTCTACTGGGACTCATGGTCTTGTGCAGAGCAATTCCTGGTGTAGCAAATAAAGTATGATGATCATTGGACCATTTTCTGTGTCAAACATAAGATCAAATAGCACTAGTAACTGATGAGCCACAATATAGTTTCTAATTAAAAAATAAAAGTATTGATGGCAATAGTGATTTATGGAGAAATCTCTTCCCTCCTCCTCCTTATTAAGAGAAGAGTTACTTTATGAACACACCATCCTCTGGCAGAAACTACCACTGGGCTTCTTTGGAAGATTTTTCTTAGTACAAAACTTTTCAAATATTTCTTTGCAGTTAAGTTAGACATATGGAAATACTAATGAAGATACTAAAATGTGAGGATTTTTTCCCTTTGAAACAGCCTCTTGTATGGACAGGTAAATAGAATTTGTAGAGACTGAGTCTGGCCTCCTCTCATCTGAAGGAAGGGCCTTAGCCAGGAAAAAGGGCCATTGGTTTATTGATCTTTAGTATTTCCCCTGAGCAGCATTTGTACATGGCAAGTAACTATACAGCCTTGTCTGAAGTATCACTCTTAATAGTTTAAATGAAGGGGGATTCCAGACTGCTTATGAATCACAGCCCTAGAACTGCTGTTGTCTCTGTACAGCTCTGATACCCGTACAGCCGTTTATCGAATCTGACATTTTTAATGGAAAAATGGTAATTTTAGTGAGACTTTCACCAGAAACTAGGCCTGTTGCATGGATCCCAAGCTTTTTCTCCTACACCTCAGCAGACTGTTGCAGAGCTCAGATAAATCAAAGCTTGTGTGTTAATGTTAACTCAGTTCTTCCTAGGCACAGGACAGAGGATTAGATTTATTTCCTCTTTACATTTGGAAGTACTGTTATTTCAGCTGTATATTGTGAAATGGCCCTTATCCTATCAGTGGAAAAAACCACAAATTTTTAAGAAATTAATTCCTATAATTGCCGTTGTCCTAGTACATAATTATGGAAATATTTCCAGCATATTTTTTTAAGTGCAGCTGAATAAGTAATAATGTTACTTGCTGTGACTGGTTGATTGCTTTAAAAATAGCAACATAGTAATTGCATTAGGAGAAGGTGTGTTAAGAATAAATGGCTTGAAATTTGGGAGAATGTCATTGGTTGCAAATGAGGTGAGCAGGTTGTTCTATCCACAAATCAATGCCAAAGGAGAATTACTTTGCTTCTAGCTAATTGTCCAAGTAACGATCTGCTTAAGACAGCAAAGTACATTGTACATAAGTTAAAATTTGCTCTTTAAAACTGGATCTTCTCTTACACAATAATTTCTCTCAGTCACCAGAAAACTTTCTAGATTACAGAAACTATTTAGGTTCTGCTAGAACAGAATGGGCAGGCTGTATGGCTAGCACTTGGTGACTAAAAAACATTAAAAGTTTTTCCTGCTATTAGAAATTACTTTGAATATCAAGTGAGTGCAAGCAGAATTTCCTAATTTTTTTTTAAATTAAAGATAACTATGAAGGATGGAGACTCTGAGGTTCTGAAAGCAAGTAGCTTTAATGTGGTAATCTCATAACTCTGATAATCTGATCTGCCTGAGTATGAAATTTGGGACAGGAATACTTTCATAAAATGACAAATTACAGCTCAGAAATGAGGAGACATATTGTGGTCATAAATATATCACCTAAAATGAATTGTGACAAAGTGGAAAAAATCAGAAGAGATTACTTTGAGGTATACAAGAGCTCTGAGATACCTGGCTTACTATCTCAATATAAGGTGAAAAAAAATAATCAAATTCAGCCACAGTCTTTGACAAAAAAAAAAAAAAAAAAGAAATATAAAATCAACTTTACAATATATTTTCAGTCTTGACTTCAGACCAAAGGCTGAAAATGGACTCGTTTTAAGAATTACACAACTGAGAGTTTTATCACAATGATGGTGCATAGTTGAATAATTTTACATTAGTGGTATAACACTGATTTTTAATCTGGTTTTCTTTAATGTCTTAAATTGTCTGGAACATATTATTCCAAATACTACCTCAAATGCAGTATCAGAATGTTTCTTTTTTAAAAAAAGGGGCAGAGAATTTTCTAGACATTGATTTTCTTAAACCAAAGCTTCAGATTAAGATTATTTTCTTTCATATTGTATGAGTTTTTACTTTTTTAATGCTAGACATAATAAATCTAATCATAAATGAGTTCATAACAACTGAATTCAACATTTGAAGGAAAATCTATTCTTCACAGAAAATTTAATATTTTTCTAGGACTTATCTAAAGTGTGATTCAGAAGAAAAACCACATTGCAAACTCTCTCCTTGGTTTTTTTCCAGCCGGAAAAAAAACATGTCACTTACTACTTAAAGAAATACTACTGGCCTTAGAATTGAGAGGGGAAAATGCCATTGATGTCAATATGGAGTAGCTCTGTGAGTGAACAGAAATATTCTCTGATACCAAAATAAAACCTGTGGAGGAAAAAGGTTTTGAAAGGCACATCTAGGGTTTGGTGGCATGTCTTAGATGTCAAGATTGTAAGTTTGAACTAAAGCATGGAAACTAAATCTGTGTTTTATATTAAGACTAATGTCTTTGAGTATTTGTACTGCTTTTAATCATGCTGGTCTGCAGAACACAATACTTGGCTTTAATTTAATTTTTGCACTTGAGCCCAAGTGACTCAAATATAGGCAACTGGAAATCAGTTCAAATGCATTACACATCCAAAATTACTGATGCTGCTCCTGCCTGGCATGAGTAATCTTTATTTACTCCAGAAAAAGAACCCTCTAACCTTATAGATTGAAAAATAAAAGAAAAGTAAAAAGAAACTTTATTTCCACAACAGTATTTTGAATGATATGTTTGTTAATTCAATTAAAGTTAAGCAGGTTCATGGTATCCTGGGGTAAGGTCACAAAGAACCCACAAAAAAGAGAATGTTGTCAGAACAGTCATATCACATCAAACACACAAAGTAAAATTTCCCAAAATAATTGCATTTCAGTAGCAGCTGCAGATTTTCCCAGGATTACAGAAATTCAGAGGGAGTTCTTCTAACCAGTTTACCAAAAAATCAGTTGTACAGTATAGAAGTCTAATTGTAATGTCAGTCATCCAAAGTTTCCCCTAATTTAATACCATGAAATGCAAATCTTGTTTAGCTCAGTTTAACCAAGACCCAAATAAAATTTTGTGGGGAATTTAGGAAGTCACTGACTGCCCCAAGTAAAGGAAATTTCAGAAGGAAATGGGGCCAAATATGTGCAAACACAGAAAACTCTTTAATGTGTTCTTGCATTTTCTGATCCAGAGTTTACTAAACCGTCTGTTCCCTCCATTTTTTCCCACTCTAGCCTTCCTGAGGTGAAAGAAGAAAAGAATTAGCTGAAGGTATTAGCAGTGAAGAAAGAAGGAGTGAGAACATTGAGACATATTAGAAGTCATCTTCTTCAGCTCTTTGCAGATAGGAAAAATACATTCTTCTGCTGGAGCCTTCCTAGATCACTACAATAAACTAATTAATCTCAGACGGGTAAGAAAAAGCATTAAAGTGACTTTGAGCTTGGTAATAATTACCTGCTGAATGCAGTAGTCACAAATTTCTCCCATCTGCAAGGCTGTCTCCCATCTCCTCAATTTCACCAAAAGGAAATTGTGATTTATTGATAGAGGTTGATGGGAGTAGGGCATTACTCATTGTAGGTCTTTTAGTTTTTTATTTTCCTAGATGAGAAATCCAGAAGGATTCATTGTTTGGAACTGTAAATGTATGGACACAGGGAGGAACATCTACTGCAAATCCTGCTGAAGGAAGCATTTATGTCTAGCCTACTAAGAAATCTAAGGGAACAGAAAAAGGGGTAATGGGAGACACTGAAAAAAGGAAGATAATGAGAGTGTAGTGGCAGGAAAAAATTAAGAACCTAGAGAAAATATTTTAACGTCAAAGAGAAGCAGCCTTTGAAGCTCATGAAGAGGACAGAAGTCTGTTTGGGACTGCCTAGGGACAGAAAAAAAGAAAAGCAGAGGGCCCACCTTCTTTCATTTGGTTTTACAGGAAAGCAAGCATGATTAGTACCAGCTTACTAAAGGAAAGGAGGAACCATTTTCTTTATGTCATTAGATATTAAAAAAAAAAAAAAATCAGACTAACAGAATGGAAGCACTTATATCTAACAGAGGTGGAATGGCTCTTACCATCATTAACCTGGTACCTATGTGAGTTTTTTCTGCCAGGATCAGACAAAAGAGATACAGGAAGGGACAGAGGAAGAAAGGCGTGGCTCAGAGAGTTGTGCCAATGGGGAAAGAGGAAAGACAGAAGTCTTGAAACCACAAACCCTTCCAAACAAATTATTTTGTCTATTGTGAATGCTTCACCTTGTTTAAATATGAACCTAATCCTTCAGTGTTTCAACTAAAATGTTAGTGCTGCACTGTGAGAGCGCATCGATGGTTAGGAAAGGTGTACCTGACAGCTGTGGAGAAATATTAATTAAAAGTGAGGCAGAAGAGCACAACGCAAAGGTATTCCACTGCATTTGAAGTACTCTCAGTGAATTAACAGAACAGTTATTACATATCAACTGTGCAGGTAACACAAAGGGTGGTCACATCATAAGTAGTAGGAGGGACAAAGTACAAAGGACAGGCCAATATTCCTACAGTAAAAACAAGGTTCAATCACACTGAATTAGCAGTTTTTTCAGCTACCAACAAAATTACACATAGGAAATATTAAATGCTGAATATGTACTGAAAAAATGTGAAAAAAATGTGCTTTAAACACATCTTTAAATGGGTTTGAAAGAAGAAATATTACTGGGATTGCAAAGCAACAGCAGCAAAGTGATTTTCACTTCTCCTTAAGTAATGAAAAGATCAACACAGCCATAATAAGTAGCAATAGGGGTTCATGCTGCACAAAAACATTACTGAGAAATAACAATGGGTGCAGAAAAGTATTCAAAGGCTAAAAAAATGTCATCCTGAGGGAGATAGAAAGAATTCAATCACTATGGTTTATGCAAAAGAAAGTTAATGACAGTTAATATGAGTGGCGTCACAATGTCCTACAGAGAAAATCTCTGTTAAGGCAATTGGTGAGTTATAAGAGAAAGAAAGGCAAAACCCAATGTCTGGAAGCTAAAATCAGACAAATCCAATATGCAAACACACAGAGTTTTAATACTGATTAATGAGTGGAAAAACAATTATCAGAGGAGGTGATAGATTTCCTATTTCTGTCTTGATTGTTTCCCATTAAGATTGGCTTTCTGGAAGTTAAACGGCAGCCAAACCAGTTATTGGGCACAGGAAAGGGATAGCTGGAGATCAGCTGCATAACAATCTCCTTATTCTTCTAGATTTAGGTATTCTAAGTCCCTGTGCATCTCAAACTGAGTGATTAGCGGAGCACACTTGGAGAACATTCACTAGTTCTTTGGAGGAGGGTGATGGGGGGGTTAATTCTTCCCAAGAACAGACACAAACCTTTCTCCCATTTGTATTTCAAATGTCATCAATCTGTAATGCTCTTGTGCTTGACAAGAAGATCAGATCCACTTTGAAAATAATACCAGTTTGAGAAAAGCTATTCTGCTTAGGGAGCTTACCACTGCTTTAAATGTAGAAGTCACCATATGACTTGACAGTTATGGGAGAAGCCCATTTCTTACTGACCTCTATGTTACATTGCTGCAACAAAAGCAAAAGGTGTCCCCACATATCTGTCTTCTAGAATTAGCCCAAACTGGAATATCCTGTAGTTTGTACAAAGGTAGGGAACAATTAATTTTAAATGTATTCTTCTGAGTAATATGCCTATCTGACATGACCCATCCTCAGATTCTTGTCCCTCAGGACATCTAGCACACAAGAAGCTAGGGGATAATTAAGGACAACAGTTCCTTTAATTATGAATGCCTTTGCCTGTATCCATCTTAGCAAAGCAGCTTTAATAAGCTGTTTGTTAAGTGTCTCTTAATGTCAAATGTCCACAGATATTTGCTGTTACAACCTCTAATCACATAGCTGTAGCTTTTTCATACAAATGGCAGACAGTAAAGATGTGTCTCTGTTATTTCTTTCTGGTTTGTCAAATTAATAATTGTCACCCAGTCCGGGCTTCCTTAGGGTATAAGATGTTGTTTGTTTCTCAAGATAAGCTTCATTTGAGAAGAAGGGATATGTGAGCAGTGGTTTTGCTACCATTTTTGGTTTTGTTATCTCTAATTGTAACTGCTATCATTTATGCTGTCAGAAAGGGCAGAATACATTAGATTTGAAAACTATTTTTTGTGCTGTTCATGCTAGTGATTGTTCACTGTAGAACTGGATGGATAGCCACTTTCAAAGGAAGAAAAAAGAAACTTTCATTGCAGAAATAATGATAGAAGACACCTTTCCTTCTAAAGGACTTCATGGCATAGAAACATTGATTTTTAACAATGTACCTAAAACAAAATGTTGAAAATTAAGCATTTTAACTGTTGCTGCATATTTTATAACTGATTGAATTGACAGTGCCATTTGAGAAACGAACGACATTTACGCGGACAAAGCTCACGATAAATTCAGCTGCTGGCAACGTAAGTATCCCCAGTCATTTATTCATCTGTGTGTTTCCAAGCAGCAAGGCTTCTGCATTTACTGACGTGGTGGGTAACTGTGTTATCTTTTTACAGGATGATATCTATGTTTCTTTTTATCTGTTTATATCTGACCATAATAGAAGTGCACTTGAAGGCCAGAGTGACTCAGGTTCTTGTAAATAGTTCCCTTGGAGCAGACTAGAGTGAAACAACAGTAAATGATCAATGTTTATAAACATGTATATGTGTAGGGTTAATTTTAGAACAATTTGGATGCAATGGAAAGGAGGTATGTAGCCATTATGGTTATTATTATTTATAGTAATATAATAATATAAAAGCCTACTTAAGAAAATCTATAAGGAAACCAAACGAAAAAAAAAAAAAAGAAGAGGATAAGAGTGGAAAGATATCACCACTCAGGGATCCAGTGACAAGACGATTATTGCAATTTCAATGTCTGTTGGTTAAAAGTGGTGGTTGCAGTCTTGATCCATTGGCCATGGGGAAAGTCTGTGAAACACAAATAAAATAATATATGCTCAGGCTATGTGAAAACACACAGGTACCTCCCCTGGGGGGGAATATTTACACTGTCTTTTGCAACACTGCAGCTTTGTGGATCATGAGTAGCCCCCAGAATGCAGTTTGAGCATGCTTTAGGAGATCTTTGATGGTATATGACAGATCTAAAATGTGATAGCTACAGCTGCCTCTCATGTCAGTGTAGCTGAACCAGTTATGCCCCATCAGAAGGGCTGAATAATGTGAATCTTCCACTACCTTCCCCAGCTGACAGTGTGGGGTAGGGGGAAGAGTTTTACAACTGAGCCACTTGTGTAAGGGACACTGGCATGGTGAAAAGCATTATCCCACCCTGCAGGATCTGCTTCTTATGAGCCTTTTCCTTGCCTACCTCAAAACCTAGCTTCTTCCAAACAAATGTTGTTTTGCCGTGGTTAATCCGTAGAGCTCACACCCTCTGCACCTGGGCTGTTACTGTGCTCATCCTCAGCAAAGAAGCTGCTGCTTCTGCAAATGGCTGGTCGAGTCATTGACCATTAACATTGCAGTCTCTCACAGTGACAAAATAATGATTGAACTTGCTATAATAGGAATAGTGCATTCTTCCTAGAAGAAGCCAAGAGTGGAAACTGGAGCATCTACATTTTACAAATAACCCCAATAGTAAAGGAGAAATTTGAGTATTGCCTGTCAGAGTTTCTCAGTGAAAACAACACACAAAATCTCCTACATAATCACTGACAAATATGTCAAACTTCAAGGGATAGTTTTAAATAAGAATCAGCCTTTTTGGATCAAAATAAATCATAGATTTGTAAATACTTGTGTTCATGGCCCAAACAGTACATCATGATTACACCGCAATAATTTTTTTATTCTAACTCCAAGACTGGAAGATGTCATTTTGTGATGAGAGGTCCCACGCTGAGTCCTATTCTAGATGAAGTTATCTCCCTCCTCTGTTTAGAGAAGCCTTGGGAAATTAACCTTGCTAAACTAAAGCTAACCTTTGTGAGTCCAATCTACAAGTGCTTTTCTGATGTGCCCAGAAAGAAAGTGGTGCTATAAATTATTTCCCTCCTTTTCTGTGGATTAACTGTCTGTGAACACAAACTGTAAGGCACCTGGGTACCTCTGAAATTTAAACTCATATTTTTAGCTTCCAAGAACCACCACTTTCTTATACTCAGGCATAAAGTCTCAACCTTGCCAAGGGTAGAAAAAGCAGCAGTTACTCACAGTCAATCGGTAGAAATGCTTTAGGTCAGAAAATCTCAGTTAGGGGAGTTTATTTTTTAAGGAAACCTTGAAGGTTCCTATTGTTCTCTAGTGCTAGCCACAGAAGAAGTATTCACCAGAAGATGCCTGTAGTTCATGACAAGTATTTATGCTAGGCAATCCTGCATTTCGTAAAACATTTTTACTGGTCATCTGAACTTAATATGACCTTGTACTAACAAATAAGGACCGATTGTGTACGAGAAGGTTGAAGGCAGTCTTGGTCCCAGTGACATTTGATGGTGGTGTTCAGGATCCTGCATGCAAGAAGGCGGTAAGTAGGATTACAATCCCAGACTTCAGGAGAGATAACTTTGTTTTCTTGATGGTCCTACTTGGAGAAATTCCACAGGTTAGGGCTCTGGAAGAGAGGTAAATAAATTAGTTAATATTCAGGCTTCATTTCCTCCAAGCTCAGTATCCATGTATTTCTGTAACTGAGAACTCAGGGGTCAGGAGTCCTACATAAATGAGCAAGAAGCTTCTGGCAAAACTCCAACAGAAGAAAGTGTACAGAATGTGGAAAAAGGGACAGGCCACTTTGAAGAAATATAGGAATGTTGTCAGAGTATGCAGGGATGTGACAAAGAAGGCTAAGATCCATTTGGAATGAAAGCTGGCAAGGGATGTCAAGGACAACCAGAAGGACTTACTCAATTGTATCAGTAAGAAAGGGAACACTAGAGAAAATGTCAGCCTACTGTTGAATGAGGTGGGTGTCCTGGCTACGATGGACACAGAGAAGGTGGTTACTGAATGCCTTCCTATTTCAGCCTTTACCACTAAGTCTGGACCTCAAGAATCCCTGCCATGAGACCAGGAAGTTCTGGAGGAACGAAGAGTTTCCCTTTGTAGAGTAGGACAGGGCTAGAGATCAATTAGGCAAACTTGACAATGGCAAATCCATGGGCCCTGACGGAACACATGCGTGGGTGCTATTAGAAAGCAACTCTCCATCATGTTTGAAAGGTCATGGGAAGATGCAAAGGTGCCTGAGAATTGTAGGAAAGCTAATGTCACTTCAGTCTTCAAAAGGGCAGAAAGGAAAATCCTAGAAACTGCAAGACAGTGAGCCTCACCTCAATCCCTGGTGAAGGGGTGGAACAGCTGCTCATTCTGGATGTCATTGACCTGGCAGAGGAAAAGAAGATTAACAGGAGTAGTCAACACGGATTCAGCAAGGGGAAATATTGTTTGACCTACACAATCTCCTGGAACGGCTGCCTGATAGATGAGGAGAATGTTAACCTTGATTTCAACACAGCTTTTGATGCTGTTTCCCACAACACACTTCTAAGCAAACTCAGGAAGTGCAGACTGAATGAGTGGACAGTGCAGAGGACTGAGAAACAGCTGAATGGCAGGTCCCAGAGGGATGTGTTCAGCCATAGTGTCCAGCTGGCGGCCTCAGACTCCTGCTGTATCTCAGGGTCAGTACTGCCAGTTGTAGATGTGATTTTGGATTTTTAATTCTCCAAAAGTGTGAAGACAAATTTTATTAGAACATTTCAAATTTTGTGCAGGGAAACACAAACCTGGACAAGCAGGTTTATGTCTTAGATTAAAGATCACTATATCTTATTTGAATTACTATTTAACTTTAGCAATATTCATTTACAAGAAATTATATGTATAATCAGATGGATTAGCAAAATCATAAAACTCCAGTAGTCTATTTTTAACACTCTTTTAACATTGCTTTCCATGCTAAGGAAACTGAATGCAGCTCTAATTCATTATATATAAGACTTCTGATCTAAATAGAGAATTTTCTTTATATAGCTGCTATTCAGGCTAATTTATACATGACAGATTTGTTAGATGATAACTCCAAGTGTACTAGTCTTACAAGGCTAATACAGTGTGAAACTTTTCATGAATTCTCTGAAGGGATGAAGGAAAGAGAGAGCAGAAGAAAAAAAGGTGACTCTTTATTGTTGTTATTGACAGATGCTTTAATTCAAACTTATAGATCCAGGTCTGATCTTTAGAAAACTTCATAAGCTTTGAGATATCCCTGATGGCTTCTGAATTAGAATGTGCAAGATAAAAGCAAATGCAATCTTTAAGCATTACCATGGCAACATTATTAAAGTTATGTTAGTTAAGACTGCAACAATGTTTCTATTTTTATAAAAACACAAAACAACTGTGCTTACTCGTCTTTAATAGTCCATATAAAATGAACCATTACAGAAATATTTACTTCAAGTCAGCCTCAAAATTAGAGACTATTATCTCAAGTAATGTTCAATAACCACTGAAATAGCGTAAAATCTTTGGCAACTGATACAATGTATTAAATATTTAACGCTCTAAAATAACAGATCTAAATAGTTTATGTACAACTGATCCACAAGCAGTACTGAAAACTCCAATAAATAATCTCACTTGGAATGTAAAGCTAATATACTTTCCCCCCATTCCAGCAGCTGCTACAGAAAGATACCTTTATGTATAAATGCACACTAGGTTTCCTAGGTAAAACTTTCAGTATTATTTGCATTTTGCAGGTACTCAAAAGAACCCAGTGCAATCCTATTTCTGTATGTAGCAATGCATGACAGGTATGTTTTCTTTTTTTTCTAGATCATTAGAACTTTTTTTTTCACTTTGCCTAAATGTCTCCTAATAGAAATATCTTTTTCTTTCCCCAGGAGATAATACTATAAAATAAAAACATATTTGTTAATCATGAAAGGAGCAAGAGTAGAAAAGTACTAATCAGGAGACAGTTGAGTGAAAACAAGACAGATACAGTCTCGGAATTGTTATCCTTTCAATATTACACCCACATTTTAATGGGTGAAAAATTAATTTACATCAGGTTATTTAGGCAGTTACTTGGGAGTAGAAATGCACACAAAACCCACAGTGAACTGGAGTCACAGATTTCCCCAGTGTTCTCATTTGCACAATGCTCAGATACCTTTCCTCTGCCTTTTCAGATACTTTTAATGGAAAGTGCACTGGGAGAAGTTGACGTAAAGTCGCTATGTCAGCCAGAATGATTGGCACATGATGCCCCCTGCCTTTCTTCTTGCAGATACTTGCTTCATCCTGGAAGGCATTCTAAGCTGCAAGAGAATCTGAAACAAGGTATTACTTGTAATCAGTCACAAATCCTTGGCAAAAAAAAAGAGAACAGTGAGTTTCTTGCTTTAACTTATTTTTTCTTTTGGTGCTGCGTCTTCAGGAAGGGAGAAGCATTCATTTGAGCCTTGTATAAATAAAAAGTGCTTCCTATTCCCAGAAGTAATAAATGCTCATTCTGAACCAATTTATTGTAGTCAGCCTGAAATGAATAGCTTCTTCTTAATGCCAAAATCTTCATTTCTGAAATCAACTCCACATCCTCAAGAAGAGATCCTTTTGTTGCAGTGAAATGTTGATCTACATGGTCTCATTTGAAATGACATCGCTTCTAAATGTGCCCAAATTTTCGGAATTTAGAATCACATCCAAAGATGAATTTTTCTGCTTGTGGCTTTGAGTTAATGTCCTGGTTTCACCTGGAATAAAGTTTTTGTTCAAGTAGCTGGTACAGAACTGAGTTTTGGATTTAGTATGATATTAATGATGACACACTTATGCTTTGTTGTTGCTAAGTAGTTCTTACTCTAAGTCAAGGACTTTCCAGTTTCCCATGTTCTGCCAGTGAGCGGGTGGACAAGAAGCTGAGAGGGAACATGGACAGGACAGATGACCCAAACTGGCCAAAGAAACATTCCATGCCAGAGAATGTCATGTTTAGTACACAAACTGTGAAGAATGGCCAGGAGCTACTGATTGGTCAGCGCTTGGAGATGGACCTGGCGTCAATCTGTATGATAGTATGTGCATGACTTGTCTATCTTGGACTTTATTTATCTCTCTTTTTTTTTGGTGTTTTCTCCCTTTTTTAAGTAATTGTTGCTGTTATTTTTATTTTTTAAATTTTTTTCTCAATTATGAAACTGTTCTTAACCTATAATTTGTATGTTCTTTCTAAATCTACTCCCCATCCCACCAGGGAAGGACAGTGTGGGGAGCACATCTGATGCCTAGCTGGGGCTTGCATCATTGCAGTTAACCAGATGTGAAACACAGAAGGGTTATAATGAGATTTCCATGAATGCAAGGCATCAGCAAGGACGAATTGTAGCAGGAAGAGTAAAACTCATCATTAGATAGCAAGGGTCTGTCTAATTAAAATTTGTAAAGTGAAGAATGAATCATACTCTATGTTCTGGAATGCTGTGAAGCTTTCAAGGGAAAAAAAAAGCCACACTTCTTTCAGCATGTTACCCGGGCTGGTTGTGTGACCTAGCAGGAACTCTCTGAGTCAGAGAACACTCTGAAAAGAAAATTTGTCCTTTAAAGTCTCAAAGACAGCACATGGTAGAGGTGGAGAAGAAGGTGTCAGGTGGATATATGAAATGGAGGTTTTCATTCTTCAATAATAGTGAGTGGATAACGTCTCTCACCAATTCTTTTTCCAGTGGTGTCCTAAGCTGTCTCAGAAAACAATGCCATATTTAAGCCTTATACATTTCATTTACACATGTTCCTCATTACTGATAAAGCACAAAAAATTGTGTGATACTGACTCATTTCTCAGTCCTTTAATTTACCTGAAGTATTAAATTATTAATAATCGTTCCTCAATTGTAATTATGAACTTTGGAAAGCTGTTGGATTAGCATTTCAAGTCTGATAACCTATTTTCCCCTCTCTTGCAGAAGAGCAAGTGTCTCTGTGAGCAGACAATGAAGCATATGGTAACCTGGCAACCTTATAGGAATACTGAGGCAGTGTTCCCAGAGCTTTGTTTTTCCAAGTCTCGGGAAGGGGCCTGAGTGTCCAGGTCAATGGCAAGTTGAACAGGAGTCAGGAGTGCCCTGGCAGGCAGGAGAGCCAGCCCTGTCCTGGGGGTGGGATTGTCCTGCTCTGCTCTGCACTGGGGCAGCCTCCCCATGAATATTGTGTGCAGTTGTGGTCACCACAATACCAGAAAGATATTGAACTATTAGAGAGCATCCTAAAGGGGGCAACAAAGGTGGTGAAAGCCATGAGGGGAAGCTGAGGTGGCTTGGGCCGCTCATCCTCTCGAAGAGGAGACTGAGGTGAGATCTCATTGCTGTCTACAATGTCCTCATGAGGGGGAAAGGAGGGGCAGACACTGATCTCTCGCTGCAGTGACCAGTGACAGGACCTGAAGGATTGACCTGAATTTGTGTCCAGGGAGGTTTAGGTTGGATATTAGGAAAAGGTTCTCTCCCCACAGGGTGTCAGGAAATGGAATAAGCTCCCCAGGGAAGTGGTCAAACGCCAAGCCTGGCTGAGTGCAAGAAGTGTTTGGACAATGCTTTAGGGAACATGATGTGATTCTTGGCAATGTCCCATACAGGACTAGGAATTGGACTTTGATTATCCTTTTGAGACCTTTCAATTCAGGATATTCCTTGATTGTAGTGGTTTTTTATAGTTTTTTAGTCCCAAAAAGACTTATTGCAAAAGGATTAATATTTTAAAATAGGAATGACTTGGTGCATCCCAGCAAAGTCCCTCTGCTTAATATTTCTTTTCCAACAGGTTGGTCAAGAGCAGATGTCATGGGAAAATACTAGGACCAACCAAGTGGGCAGCAATGCTTTCCCAGAACTCTCTCACAGGCTCCAATATTTTCAGCTCAGGTGCTTTCTCTCAAAATATATATGCTTGAATTTTATAGTCTTTTTAGATTTCATTGATTTGCCCAGTGTCTTTTTGCACCCACTTAACAGTCACCTCATGTCATGTCATGGAGCTCTGTAGCTCACTTACCTATTGTAGACAGAATCACTTCCTTTAGTTCATTTTGCATAATACTCTCAACAGTTTCATCTGGCTCCTTGCTCCTTTACCAGAAGAAATTTTGAGCTGCATCTTTGTCATGATGTGTATGTTTTTACAGATCATTATGTAGTTCCTTACACTATTTCTTTTCTAAGCAAGGGGTCCTACATTTCCAACCTATTCCTAGTAGAAAAATGTTCCATGTATTTGGTCATCCTCTGAATTGTTTTTTGTCCCTCTCTGAACTTCTAGCTTTATCATTGTCTTTTTGTAAAGGGAAGAGTGTGGGAGAGGCAGATGTTCAGAACAATGCACATTATCCAAGATAAAGGAGTACCTTAGATTAGAACAGTGGGATAAAATATTTTAATTAAATTAATACCAAGATTTCACTTTGGATTACTAATAGCCTTCTTACAGCCTAGTAGGTTCTACATTTCCGGCTAATTCCCTTGCCAACAATGAAACTAAATTCTGTTTGCTTATTGCAGTAGAAGGCTATGGCAACGAAGTCCTCCCACATGCTTCTGGAATCATATGTAGAGTATATAATCAATACTGCTTGCTGTCCTTAGTAACACCTCCCTTCGGTTTGTGCTACCCACTGATCAGCCAAAAAGAAGGAATAATTGTTCCAGATGTTCACAAGTTAATGTTAGTGATGTAACTAAGCTGCAACCAAAAATAATTTGGTAAGGTTAATTACATTTAAGGGAAATGATGGCTTTTCATGGGGAAAATAAAGCTCCTGCTCAGAATCTAAAGGTTTTCAGATTATTTCAACTTTATTAATTTTATCTAGTCTACATGGCCCAAATTATCAGCAGCATTTTCTGCTTAATTTAACTTTCTTTTATCACTCAGTTCTATGAGTTTAAAAATTCTTAGTTCTGAACTGGCTTGTTCCTAACAATGTACTGTTTGCTTGTACTTATTTTATGCCAAAAAAAGAAAAAAAAGGGATGATAAACTATGTTTTCTGGGAGGCATAAGAATTCTGTCTCAAATATTAAGTGGCCAGAAACCAGAGCTTACACACTGACTTGCTGTCATTCCTAATAATGTACCATGTCTACAAATTTTTATCTTCCTCAGATCAGTCAGCAGCGACATGTGAGCTCAACGACAGCTGCCAAGTTAAAAAAAAATGTTTCCTTTCTCTCAAAAAAAGGTTCAAAATCAAGCCAGATGAAACTGCAGCCCAAAACTTCTTTTAGTTTTGAGCCCAGCTCTTCCAGTATCCTATTAAAATGCCTGCTTTCAGTCGTTTCCTATGGTGGCTGACAGTGTCCACAGTCTGTCCTGCGTGGATGAGGACAGTTCCTGGTGGTTTTGGGGGGTTATTTTCCTTTTGTTTGTTTCTTAATAGGAATATAACAAAGGTTAGACATTCAAAATTAAATTCTGCTGTGCCATATTCATTGTGCCACAGTGCTTTTTAGCTCAATTTCCCCAACTGCAATGTAAAGATAACTTTCCCTGACTGGAAGCCCTGTGAACACACGCAAGGATATGTGGGTCACTTTACAGCCATGTACTTGAAAATACACTCACAGTAGCACAGAGCAGGACAAGTGGCAGCCCTTTTTATGAACTCAGTCTTTATAATGATTTATCCCTGTAGTAGAATTTAATATAATGCATTATGTTTGAATATTAATGTTACTTATAATAGTGTGACACACCATAGGAAGACATTTGAATAAAAATAACTCCAGTATTAGTTTGAACTATCATTTAAAAATACCATTGTACAGAATCATAAAACTACACAGTGGTACTTACTCATTATTATGTCTTTCAGCCAGGTTTGTGTTGTGAACAGAAACAGAAGGAAAAAACTTTACAGAAGGAAAGATGTTTTTAAAAACTTCATTAACTCTGGCAAAAGGTTCCCATTAGGTTCAATAAGTGAAAGAATCTTCTTTTCACCCGGCAAATTCCTGTAAGTCATTGTTACTCAAACCCTGAGGCAGACTCTGACGTATGACTGGAAAAGAAAAGGCACTGGCCAAAAGCATATCCATGGGGAGAGCTATGATGTGTTTTGCATCCCATTTTTTTTTCTTTTCAAACAAATGATAATTCCATTCAATAAATTCAAGAAGCACTAGGAAAATTTTATTCTATTTATTCTGTATATTCTATTGCAACTTATATTTCAGTCTCTTATAGGTTTTGTTAAAATTGAAAAACTAGAAAGCTATTTTATTACAGGTTTTGTCTAAGAACAACATGATTTGATCTTTACCCAAGGTGTGAATAACTGTGAAAACTGAATTAATGTGCAATTTACTAACCTTAGCTATCACAAACAAAAAATTCAGACATCAGTGTATGATAGTCAAGTTTCAAAATGAAATTACATTTAACAACTCTGAATGCTTCTCTCCAGAATGAACAAACTAACTGAATAAATTTATTTTAAAGCCCTATCAGTGCTCTCAGCTCATAAGTGAGTCTGATACCAAAACCTGAGAACAATACCCTGTTCAAAATGTCAGGTTTTCTACAACCAACGTTTTGTTTTGGGGTATCTAATGACACAAATATTTTAACAGACGATCTCTGTTAGGAGCACCATCCATAACAATAAAATTTCTATGTGATATTGCTTTCTTGTATGCTAATGTCCAGTCCTGACTTTGTGATATCCAGGAAGTCCTGGAATCCTGAAGGGTGTCAGGTTCCTTCAGGATCACCAACATCCTACCTGCCCCAGCTAGAATAGTAGTAGATCTATCAAATCACCCTAGAATAAAGTGAGCTAATAGACCTAAAAGACATAAACTCACCTCATTTAATCTGGAAGAGTCGTAGTGGGAGAGAAGCTGAATGGTTGACTGTTTCAGAGACATGCACCCTGAAGGTTGCACCTTCTACCATCTTACCTTCTTGGATTTAGGGCAAGATACAGAGAAATGGAATAAAAATTAGTAGGACAAAGAAAAAGTGGTAGCAGTAAAATCAGTAGTGTTCCTGCACTGGCAAAGTTCTTTAGTATCTTTAATATCCATTCAAGATTAGCAAATTCCAAGATTAAACAAGGAGATTCTACACTTTTTTCAACTCATTTGACAGGAAACGCATTGACAAATGGATTTGGGTGAATTCAGATGAAACTGTTTTTCCATGACAGAGTAAAATTATGTGATATTTAATGAATTGAGCAAAAATACAGATGCGTGATGAGAAAAGTTTATGAAGTGACCCTACTAAAGTGTTTTAACTGCCCAAATCCATATCATGACTGTGTAGTTGCTGCTAGGTAAATTCACTGAGTCATCCTTCAGCTGTCTAAGAGAAGAGATAATGCACTGTACCAGGGGTTAATCACAGAATGGTTGAATGTGCTGAGTTGGAAGAGACCCACAGGGGTCATTAAATCCAGCTCTTAGACTGCACAGGAAATTCTCTACAGGGCCTCCCTGCCTTCAAGGGAATCAACATAACATGTACCTTTCTGTGGCACCTCTAAGCCTTAAAAATAAATTATAAAGGTCAAAGTAAAAAATTTATATAAGTTGTTTCTTTTTTCCTGTAAGAAAGAACACTAAAAAAAATCTCATCTGAAAATAATAAAATTATTAAAGATTAAAACAAAAACAAAAAAAATTTAAAAAACTTTTTCTCAATTTTTAAATTCCTTCAGAATTAGACAAAATATTAATCAGAGAAAGATAAGAAGAAAGTCCTCTGTAAAATACTGAGATACACACCTTGTAGGAAAACCAAAGCTTTTAAGTTCTAACAGCCCTAATAGTGGCTTTGTCCTGGTGAAACTTGCCACTAGGCTGTAAAGAATCTTTCTTTTCCTTTTAGAACTGCACAGATTGTTAGCATCCTGGAAATATTTCAGCTATCAAGCTTGAGGACAGTAAGTAAGGGAAAATGGGGAAAGAGGGCTGGTTTTGGATTATATATGAGCCAAGTCAGAGCTAAGGTCTGATATCCTGTGATAGGAGGAAAAGTCTAAGTCCTATGTTCTGCAAACTTGCAAAGCCAAAAAGCTCTGTGAAATTATTTGATTCTAATTAAGCACATACATGATTAAGAATATCTTTCTGTGGATCAGATGTAGTAAATGTGGATGTGCCAGTTCTGAGAAGTTGGTAAAGCAATAGACCCGGTTTTGCTCTCTTATCACAGGTTAATTTTTTTTTCAGTCCTTGCTCTTTCTATTACTAGTGTTGGTCTTAGACATTATGAATTAGTTGTCTGATATTTAATACATCAGACCCCATCTAGAATTCAATTATTCTTTCTTTTCCATTAGATCAACCTCTTCAATATTTTAATGTATTGTAACAACAAAAATTATCACTCATAATCAGAGAGGAAGGAGGTTAACTTCCATAAAATTATTAAAATTACCCACATCAAGGTATTTTCAGATTCTTATAAAATGCTTTTTTATCACATATGTCATTATTTCTTTATATATATGCATAATATATACATCCTTATGTGTTCTTCTCTGCATTTATTGGATGAATGAGAAGGAAAGCAAAGTGAGGCATGAAGTCTCTGAGGGAAGCATTGACACATTACCAGCACAAAATGGGTTGCTTTAAAAACATTGCAATCTTTGTTCTTGAAAGAAGAGTCTTTAAAGACTAGCTTACATTTTCCCTGGGGCCATTCTCAAATGTGGTTAACCAACAATTATCATTATTTTTTTTTAATATTGCGTAACTATACTAGAATTGGGGTAAAAATTACTATTTTTTTTCTAAGATTTTACTATTCCTAGGCAAGAAACAGTCCAAAATGGCTGTATCTGCATACCATATCCTGATGAATGAGCAAGATATTCAGCCACCAGTGATTAATATTCTTTTGCTGCAATGTTGGTCACGAGCAAATCAGGTTAGTAGGTCAGACAGCACACTGGAGGAGACTGCCTCACCTCTTCCTTATCTTTCAGTGAGAAAGAGTTTTTGATCATTCATTGCTAGAACTGACAGCCACCTCTCATCTCTTCACTTTTACACCCACCTCCCCTCAAAAATACCTGTAAGTTTACAAAAGCAATTATGGAGTCAGCATGGGATTCATTTTTTCGCATAAAAAGATTTAAGAAGGTGTTATACCTACTATACTGCATGCTTCTGAGACAAGTGTTGTACTGAAGTCTGTGTGCAGCTCAGAAAGTTTTAAAACTTTTCCATACATAAGTGAAGATATCTTAGGGAAAAAAGTCAAAACACCACAAACTAAAACAAACAAACAAACCACCAAAAAAAAAATTGTGCACGACTAATAATGTGGTGATTAGGAGCATGGTTTAGTGGGGGACCTGGCAGCATGAGGTTAATGGTTAGACTAAATGATCTTAGAGGCCTTTACCAAACTTAGCAATTTTATGATTCTATAATTGGACACTTTATTTTTCTTGACAGTTTCTGGCAAAGAGTAAGAATTGTAAAAGAAAGAAATGCAAAAATAGGAATTTAAAGATAATGACATACCAAGACACCTGTCAGAAATCTAAAGGTTGCTGGAGGAGAAGTGAACGACTGAAACTGAGTAGGTTGGGGCACCAGGGAGAAGACATTCAAAGCAGTATTTCTCCAGCTACAGAAAAGAGAGGTGGTGAAGTGTTGACAAGGTAATCACCACAGGTCTAAGAAGGCTTGATTGCTTGGATCAACCATAAAAATGAAAGAATGTAATGTGAAATTCCTCATTTAACTTCTCGCTGAGACTGAAGTGAATAATTTTAGAAAATGGTTTGTACTGATTTTAATGGGTTTAAATACTTGTTTAAACTTTTGCATACGTGATCTTCACTGAGTTCCAAAATGTTTCTGGAGGAACAAAGTAATTCACTATTTCACTAATAATTCATTCTGTAATTCAGTATTAATACTCAATATTTGAAAAAGTTTTAAATTTAAAGGGAAACAAATGTGAATATAATTTCAGAGCAGTATATATTCTACACTATTTTAATAGCTCAGGAACATAAATAAGTTAGCAATCAGTCTGGACTAGCATTTCCCCAGGGATTATTGAAAAAAAAGAACTGTGATAGTATCTTTTCCAGACATCTGAGAAGGCCTTTATTTTTGAAATGAGATTTTTAATCAAGAATCCTTCCATATTCCTGGCATGGATTTTTCTTTTCGCAAAAGTTGGAATCTGAAAGTTCATACAAGAGTCTTTTAAATTATGTAAAAATCCTTCAGTGATGCTTAAAAATACCTCAAAGACACAAAACACTTTTATAAGATACATTAAAATGTAGTTTTGTAGAAATTTTACAGGTCCTGGTAATAGAATAAAAGACAGTGCCACTCCACAGCAAACAGCATTCATACACTCCTTGGACCTCTATCTGTCACCAAAAAAATGTAATCCTGCTACAGTGGGAAAATCCTACAACTAACATATGTGTATCTTACATGAATAATAGAATATCCTGAGTTGGAAGGAACTCAAAAGAATCATCACAATTCAAGTGCTGACCCTGCAAAGGATAACCCCAAGGGTCACACCATGTACCTGAGAACACTGTACAAACGATTCTCAACTTGGGCAGTCTTGGTGCTGTGACCACTTCACTGGGGAGTCTGTTCCAGAGCTCAGCTGAGGGAACTTCACCCTTTGGGTGAAGAACCTTTTTCTTCATATCCAACTTAAATGACCCCTGACTCAGATTCACATTGTTCCCTCAGATCCTGAGGGATCCTGATCAACAGACAGAAGAAATCAGTGCCTTTGCTTCCCCTAATGAGGCAGTTGTAAAGTTAATTCTCAGTCTCCTCCAGACTGAAAAATCCAAGTGACCTCCGCCACTCCTCTTGTGGCTTCCACTTCAGACTCTTCACTCTCTTTGTTGCTCTCCTATGGATGCTCCCTAATAACATTTTGACTATTTTATATTATGGTGCCCCCAGCACTCAAAGTGAGGCTGCCCCAGTGCAGAGCAGAGCAGGACAATCCCCTCCCTTGCCTGGCTCGTGATGCTGTGCCTGATGCCCCCCAAGACAGGGTCAGCCCTCCTGGTGGCCAGGGCACTGCTGACTCATGTCCAGCTTCCCTCAACAAGGACCCCCAGGTCCCTTCCTGCAGTGTTGCTTTCCAGCATCTCATTCCCCAGTCTGTATGCACATCCTGGTCTGCCCCATGCCAGGCACAGGATCTGGCACTTGCCCTCGTTTAACTTCACATGCTGATGAATTCCCAGCCTTCTAATTTGTCAAGATTAGAATTTTTGTCCAGGCATCAATTAATAGGAGAAGACTTAGATTTCTTAACAATAAGAAAAAATCCTTTTTTCATCAGTATTTCTAGTTCTTAAAGGGAAAAGTAAAATAAAATAATTTACTTCCCCATAGTTTCCTCTGTACTGTAGTTAAACAAATTTGGTTTTCAATTATACCAACAATCTGAGTGTATCACATTTAAATATAAGAAGCTATAAATAAGCCCAAACATCTAGTATGAGTGTTAAACACAGTGAATTTTTAATGAAGCAGTGAGAAACACACCCACAAAGCTTAGTTCTTAGGTGACAAAGGAGAGAAGCTTCTTTGCACTAAAGGCTGTAGAAGGGCAAGTTGCCAAAGTGAAAATAGGGTAGGTTCTCTCTTTTTAACTTCACTCTTGCTGCCTTCTTGGCTTATCTTTTGCTGCCTACTTGAACTTTCTGTTCTTATTGATGGTGGTAAATCTCACATCACCTCTCTTCTGGGAAGTGCCAGAAATTATCTCCAGGGAGATCCATAAAGTGTTCTGCAAGTAGTGGAAAGTCAAAACATAACTTTTCTCATCTGAACTTCTGTCTTCCATCAGTCATCAGTTGTACTTGCCATACCTTGCTGCCAGGCACAAACTGCTCTTTTGGAAAGATCTCCAGGCACTTTATAAATTTAAAAAAAAAAAAAAAATGAACTTAAGTTAATTAAATCTAAAGTCTTAATAAAAAACAGGTTCATTTCAGGATTCTGACAGTAATGGCCCAGAAGAAGAGCATTACTGAAATTCAATACTGATTCTCAAAACACAGTCAAATTTACAGTTCTAAATCAAAGGAAATAATAGCATTCATTTCTATAAGAGTGGGCAAATGCCTGGTAAGTACTGGTAACAGCAGTTGTATTCCCTACCTCAATTATTTTTAGCAAAAATATGTCAGATTGATCACTGGCTCAAAGATATTCTACCTTCTTTAGTTAATACTGTGCTAGCATCTAAAAAGCCAATCCACAACTGGATTTCTATCATATCTGGTTTCGCACATACAAAAAACCCATAAAGACCAGAAAGAGCTCTTGCAGGCTCTGCAGTTCTCAGGAAAATATTTAGACCAGGTGTACCAGTAAACAAGTTATTCCAGCTTTCATTATGCCAGGCTAATTTCCCCTTCTTTTATGTAAAGAGTTCCATGCAATATAAACACAGAAAAGTCAGATTGGTTTGCAAAGTTACCATCTACTGTTGCTGATTAATTTTCTCCTATTCATTTTCATAACATACTCAGCCGTTTCAAATGGACCAGAAACAGTATTTCTGTTGTTTGTCTAAAGGACTTACATTACCACAAATGGTTCTAAAAGTGAAAAAATTTGACTTCATCATTATCTTTTACAGTGCATCATTATAGAAAACGTTATTACCTACAAATGATAGCTATTCAAAGTTTACACACTGATAGACCGTTAAGACAGCTTCATTACACACATGGAATAATGCAACCATCTCTGGAACCCAGTACAAAACAGTGGCTTCTGTGCCATAAGTAATGCCTTCTGCCTCGTCTGCTTGACTTCCAGCCTTTGGGAATTGCCTGCTCCTGTGTCTTTAGACAGTGATGTTTAAGAATTGACCAGCACTGCTAGACCCCAGCACCTACTATATATATGTATATAGAGTATATATGTGTATATATACTGCAGACATATATACCATGTATGTATACTACTATATATGTGTGTATATACATATACACTATATATATATATATATATGTGTGTGTGTGTGTGTGTGTGCGTGTGTGTGTGTCTGTGCATATGTATGTATACATAAATATTTACAGATTTGTGTTCTTTCCATTATGTGGAACTCTGAGCAAGAAGGAACCACATCAACAGATGATACAACCTTTGGTGCCAGATGGATGAAGTCCAAATGAATCTGGATTGAAAAAACTGTAGACTTTTCCATAAACATAAATAGTACCCTTCTCTTTTAATGTTCATACTGTTGACAATACAAACACCAGCATACTTTTTTTTCCCAGCCATAAACTAGTGACATAGTGACAGAGAACAACGAGAATAAAAGGATGAAAAATATGGCAAATTTATGGAAGGATGCTTAGAAGGATCAGATGAACCTGCATCCTCAAGCATTAAAAATATATTAAATTCTAGATCTAAAAAAATCCATGTTCTAACATATAAATGCACAAATATAAATTTGTAAGTGTATCTATATATACATATAGAAATACAAGAGACTAGCACTGACAGTTTTCATCTGCTATAAATGTATTACCTTTACACACAGACACTGACTTGTCAGGCCTGCCTTCATATTCAGAGACACACAAGTACTAATTTTGAATTCAAAGCTAATGAACTATTTGCAAAGGCTTAATCTATAAACAAGATATGACATCTTTAAGTACTTCTCAATATCAGCTCAAAGTTTTTGCAAATAACTTTTATTAATATTAATTATTTCCACTACTTTCTGTAAAGGGATCCCCTTGTTTTTCCTACATATCAAGATGAATTAAAAATAGAGTTAAATTCTACTTTAAACTGAGCCTGGAACAGCAACAACCAAATTTTAAAAATTGATCATTTTGATGGCAAAGATAAAATAGTATTAATACCAGTAATAATAAAAATCCTGCTACTCACCACAATGGAGTCAGGACTGATCTCCCTCTCCACCTTGAATTGTAAACCATCTGTATAAAATTTACCATCTTTTTGAGGTGCATTTGGTTTGGCAATTGCATTGCAGATACCACATTCAATCTCTTCTGGTTCCTTGAACTTAACAGTCCTCGTTTGCCCACGAGCAGGTGTGGTGTCGAAAAGCACAATGCAGAGCAAAGCAATCAGGCCACAAATGATGATTATTCCAGGCAACGAGGCAACCAGAGAAGGAAGGCAGTTGCTCATGATTGTGAGTGCCCTGATGTAGTAACAGCAAAGAGAACCCCTTCAGAGAGTGCTGTGCATCCATGCCGGCATTCCAGTGCTGTTCTCTTAAGCCACGGGCAGCAGGCTCTGCTGGAGCATGCAGCAAGTTCCACTGTGTCACAATTGGTGACACAGGGGCAGCAAACAAACCTTGCCTGTTGACTGTGTCCTCAGCTAGTTCCAGCTCTTAACACGTCATAGAATCATAGAACCAGAGATTCATAGACAGTCTAGAGCTGGAAGGTACCCTAAATGTATTCTAGTTCCAACCACTCTGTTGTGGCTAAACAGTCCCAGCTCCCTCAGCCTCTCCTCAAAGGAGAGATGTTGCAGTACCTAATGCTATCAGCCATACTCCAAAGTTATGGTAAACCTCACAATTTCCACACCACCCAAAGGATGATTTGGAATTACCACTTAATCAGCTTGCTGGAATTTAATATAAACTGGAAATATACCAAATTTAGCTTTCTTTTGAAGAAACATCTAGTTCATCCACACAACATTATGCCTTATTTTTAGTATACTTAGTAGTCTTGTTTCTAATACTGTCATTGAAAACAATAGAAAAAGTGTATACTAATGTTGCCAATTAAATGGTAACATTGCACCAAGAATCCATATAAATATTAATGAAGATTTAATTTGTTATTTGTTGAGAATGTTTTGCTAAGTTTTCAACAAGAAAACCATATCAGTTTTGTAGATACAACACTCTGTGCTTTTTTGTGCTTGAAAATATAATTCTTTAACATATCTTTTACTGAGTCTACTTGCCAAGACAGCCTCTGTGAAAAAATGAAGTTTAAAACAGTTCTCAACTAAAGTTATGTATAACATTTTTCATACTCTGGTTATGAAATGTGTACTCTTGGTTTAGGCAGTTTTGTTTGCTTGCTTTTAATTGCCAGCTGATCTTCCTGGGTATAGACAAGGCCTCTGGAGGCACCATGGTGAACGGGACTGGCACTGACTCAAGCATGCTGAGCCCAAGGTCTGTATTTAACTTGGAAAGATGTAGCTTTTTCCAAGAAATCAGAAGACTTTCATTTTCAGAACTTTCTGTAGTCATAATCCCACACCTAAAAATCAACTTTTGGCATTTGCAGGTGGCTTTAGAAGGCATGCTACTTTGCCTAGAGTGAAGTAAAAAATTCAAGATACAAGCTTTTGGGGGCTTTCTAGTAGGAGGAGAAAGGAGAAAAAAGCAGCCTTTAAAATTTGTATGTCTTGTCTTTAGAAGACCTTTAGCAGTTTTATGACATCCTGAGAGTCCAGATGATTCAGCATACTGTTTTGGTTAAGGTACAGATTATAAACCATCTTACTTTCCAGCTAGTCCTCAGAGGTCAGAGGGGCTGGGTGCAGCTAGGCTTAATTTCTGATTAGAAAAATTCAGCACCATCAGTTCTGTTCACATTCAATAGGATCTCAGACGCACAAACAGTGTGGGTTACACTGCAAGTCTGGTGTCATTCAGAAATAGCACAGTTCTCTATTTCAATACTTAAAGTATGAGTTCAATAGGAAACACAGATTCACACATAGTGTGGTTTACTGGAACAACAGACTATAGACTCTCTTTGATTGCCAGTGATAACTTCATTAAATCTTCAAAATATATTGATAGATTTCAAAGCACTATATTTTTTGCCTTTGGAAGTTGCACAGTAAATTAACCTTTTAAAGAGAGAAAGTGAACCTTTAGTTTTATGGGGTTTTTTTTGCCTTCTCGTAAAATTATGAAAGGATTCTTAGATTTTTTTTTTTTTCTGGTAAATTAACACCCACATGTCCCAGTTTTATATAGCATCATTAACAAGGTCTAGTCAGTACACACTAAAAAATGAAACAATATGCATCTGTATTAGCATTTTAGAGAGTTTGAGGATAGCACTTTCGAATTTAACCTTGTGCTTACTACCACCTACTGCACCTTGGGAGCATTGTGGAGAGGCATGAAAGTGGCTTCAATGCTCTTCTTTTGTAGAAAACCAAACTGGAAAATAAAGTCCAGGAGCATATGAGACAAGAGCTGTTTTGTATCACCTCCGAGATGATTAGGATATGTCTGATAGGTCCTCAGGGACAAATGCTTCTCAGACCACTTCTGTTAACCTAAACTACTTGTTAATGGAGACACAGGCCTACACAACCTATCTTTTCCCCTATATCCATTATTTTATCTCCAGTGACCTTTTCCTTTTAACCACAAAATTTCCTTGAACTGAACTGGCACCTGTTCTACCTGATATTAAGAACTACAGCTGCTATTAAAGCCAAGTAAAAATATTTCTGCTACTATGATAGCTTGTAAAAATCTGTAGAAAAAAAAAAACACAGCAATGGAATCTTAGCTTTCTGGGTTTTGAGAGCATTTAGGTTTTTTTATTAATTACAAATTTAGGCAAGGAGGCATTGAAAATCTTTTCAAGCTGAATTCCAATAATCTGTTCTTAGGTACAAATCTATTCTTTTCCACTTTTTCAGCTTAAAGGGGTAAATAAGGTATATCAACCTTCAGCAGGATTCACACAGCAAAAATAAAATAGAAAAAATATCTGAAAGGGAAAAACACTAATGCATTTTGTTTCAACTCATGAACGAAAACAATTTTATCATTTTCTTTCCTGTACGGCTTGTTGATATAAATATATATATAGACACTTTTTTTTTAAAAAATCAAATTCTCTGCATATTTATTTTTATAGTGTTCTAGACAACACATAATGCATAGTCTAATGAAATTCAAGTGTTGCATCTATCATGATGAAATTAATGATTGCATTCAGATTGGGTGATTTAACTTTCTAGGGATAGCCATTTTCTACCAAAGCAGGTAAGTAATATTATCATTCATTTCCCCTTCATAATTAGTAAAAAAAAGAATATGTTTTTACCTAGAGTAACTCCTACCATGACTGCTTGTGAGAAAAATATTGTTTGAGAAAACTCTGCCTTTCTATAGTGGGATAGTTGGATGCTGTTAAGTGAATGCAGTATTTTTTGTTTCCAAGGGACTATTCAGCTTCTACCTCAGAAGCAAAAGTAAACTATTTCTCTGTGAAGATTAGCTCTAACATGCAGAATCTGAATGAAACATTTTTATCTTGGGTTTCAAATCCCCCTTACAGAGGTTCATAAAAGAAAGGTCATTTTGTATTCACCAGCCTTGTGTCTTTCAACAAGAGAACACTTCCAATGTACTAGGAAGAAAAATTTGCGTTTGCTTTTATAAAAAGTTTTGATTTATCTATGATTTCTTTTCTTTTCAAGAAAACATCTAAAGACATTTTGTGAATACATAATGCTTATATAAATATATATATATATATATATATATATATATCCATAGAGTTGTGAGGGGAAAGGATAAGGATAAAAAAGTGGCTTATAGGCTTATATTTTGTACATAATGACAATCTATGTCCTGGCTACAATAACTTGAATAACAGAGTTTGGTGTCTCTGCGGGTACCAAAGAACAAGAATTGAGAAATTCTTGGTTTCTCCCTGTAGAAAGATAAAAAGAAGTCCAATTTATTGTTGGAAAAGTTCCCCTCCTTTACAAGTCTCGAGCAGTTGGAAACAATTCCTCCATGGCCCATTTTTGTGGTACATAAAAAATGAATCTTGGTTCTCTTTCCCTTTTAAAATTAACCTACTGCAAACAATTACCACACTGCTCATAAGTCAGGTAGGTCTAAACACAAAGTTGTAACTTTGATGAAACTGATGGCCATTCCTTGGAAGTTCAATTCTTTTTATTTCAAACTCCTGATTTTTGTAGATTTTCAATGACTGAATGTCATGGTATTTGTAATGGTATTCTCCAATGTAGTACTCACACTTAAACCTCCAGTCACTTCCCTTTCCCCCTCCAACTGGAAGCACAAAAGGCAAAGATCATGGGTTCAGATAAAAACAAGTTATTGGAAACAGCAGTGAGATAAGAAAATGAACAGTAACAACAAAAATATTAACAACAAAATGTGTAAGACAAAAAAAAATATATACAAATAGTCCCCCAAAATAAACAAATGGCCATTTTTCCAAGCTCAGTTCCGATCTTCTGCTGCTAGGTACAAACTTACTCTCTTCTTCTGCAGTGTTTCATGTCCCTTTGTGAACTTAAAGGGGTAAATCAGGGGAGTAAATCAGGGGTAAACATGGTAGGGGCTCTCTCCCACCATGTTTTCACCACCTGAAGGAATGACCACCTCCCCTGAATTGAGTCCCTTTCCCCCACCCTGAAAATGATGTGAGGTTGTATCCAATAAATTTAGGATCTTGGCCACACCCCTTCACATCTGTTGCAAAAAATTTACCTTGTCCTGGCTGAAAACATGGACCATGAAGCATCATTCCAGTTATTTCCTTACTTTGTGATCCAAGAAATGTCATGCAAAGAACCTAGGAGAGCTTCTATTCAGGACCTCACCATAAAGGGCATTTTTTTTCTAATTCCTTCAGCTGTCTTTGTGCTTATTCTTTGGCAGTTTCTTTTTTTCCTGTATTTATAAGGTATTAATGAAAACATGAGAAAGTTGCCCATAATCTTTGCACATGATGCAGACAGGTGTGCTTCTTTGTCAGGATGGTAATGAAATGTAAAGAAAAGCCAAGCTTCCCTCTTTTCAGCTTCTCAGTAAGCAGCATAGAAAACCTGAGAACATCTTCTCCATACCTGCAGCCTCCCAGAAATGACCATAATCTACTCATTGCAGCATATTCTAGTTATCTTAATGAGATGCAGCTTCACTCCTGAAAAGGCCATGAAAAAAGATGTTGAAATGCCATCCCTCATAAGCTCCAGGCAGTGAAAGTGAAATGGAGTATGAGCTTTGGGAAAGCCACTTTTGCTGACTATTATTATATCTATCTCCATTTAAATGACTTGTGAGTTGGAAAATTGTTATTACTACACTAAATGTGTCATGTTCTTTCCACAAACCACATAATATAGTTCAATATAATAAAATAGTTTAAATCTACAGAGTTTAATTGTCCCTCCTTGTATTACATAATTGTTGGTGCATAATCAATGGGGTATGCTCATTTAACAAAGGCAAATTATTTAAATTGCTGTTCATCTGGCCTTATCAGAACAAACTACATCTCTAGCTATATAAGCTATATTTAAAGGGTTTAATATTTAAGTCTACAAGAAAAAGAACTTTTATTTTAAAAAAATAGCTCTTTATCCCTTATAAAATCCAGAAAAATAAAAAATTTTCTCAATGTTTCACCTATTGCCACCTTAATGATATGTATCTGGACTAGCTCATCTTCACAAATGCTGTCCACTTCTAGACCACAGGGTCACTCCTGTCCTCTTCATAGGTGTGAGACCAAACATGTATATTGATCATAATTATAATGTAACTGAATGTAAATTGTCAATTACTTTTGTATCAACCAAGTCACAATATTAACAATAAAACATGAAATTCTTAAATTACAGGGAAATCTAGGAGAACTAGCAGCAAAACCCAAGATAGCAAGAGATTATGCTCTGCTATCTAAAAGTACTTTAAAATTTGTTTTTCTACATATGTATGGCTTTAGACCTACCTTTTCTTTTTGAATTTGTAGCTTATAGAGTGCCTTAATGCAAGCTGAGTCAGAGAAAAATATGTTTCAGACATCTCCTGGGACTTGCATAGGTCTTGGCACGCTTCTGACTAAGTGTGTGCTAGCAAGTTGACTTCCATAAGGCTAATATTAATACAGGAAACTTTAATTAGGCATTTCATGCAATGGGCAGCCTGTAATTGACATTATTGTACCTTCTGCAGAGCAGTCTGATTGGTCATAAATAAGCATTTCAGAACTGTTAAGGGGAATAGATGAATACAGTGTTTTCCTGGTACCAAGGTTTCTTGACTCAAGTAGATCACAATGAAAATGTTGTAGAGAACTGGAGCTTCAGAGCAAAGTAGAAAACAGTTTGCATCATAAAGTTATAGCCATTTCCTTTCTATTTCATCTCTTCTGAAAAGACTCCCTCCACTGTAAGCAGCTTAGACTTGATACTGACCTTTATGCCTGAGAAAATGTTTTGCCAATAGATGAGAAATGGAGGAAGTCTTGTGAAAAAATAGTGTAAGTCTTTTGTTTCTGAGAATATTCATTCCAGTGCTCTGCACTAGAACTTTGAAAGCACACAGGACTTCAGACACAGCTTATTGTAGCAGTCCAACCAGCAGCAGTTCCTTGCATAGACAGCTGAGGATTGCTTTCCTCATAAGAAGGAGAAGAACTGAGCATTACTCTAGTATCTACAGGGGAAAGCTTAGTATTGATGAAGAATCCAAGTAGAAATCAAAACTAGGGCACAAATTCCAAACAAATCTAAACTCATCTGGGTTCAGCATTAGCCAGCTGTCATTCATCCATGAGTTGGCCTTTTACGTGCTCTAGGCCATTTTGCTAGCAAGTCTGGAGTTACACATGATGCAGGATAAGATATGCCACCCAGCATGCACAGTCTGCCCATCTCAACTGGTGGCTGGCTATAAATTCTGAAAAGGAACAAAGAAAACCAACACTGACTTCACATCTGGGTGGCTACACACAGGGAGTACAGAACCTGGCTACACACTGGGAGTACAGAACCTGGCACTGCTCTTCTTACAAAGAACCTAAACAATATAACTTTTACCCTCTGCCCCAAGACACAGCACTTTCTTCAAGCAATCATCAGTAAGTTCATGGTCAATAGTGAACTGAAATGACATCAAAGATTAAAATTTAGTTTAAAAATGCTGTTAATAGCATCTAAGGAGAATTTTCCGTTTCACTGTTCTTTCAGTAATACCACTAGAGCTTTAAAGGCATCATACCCAGAACTCTTTCTGAAAATTGTGGTTTTATTCTACTACTAACTCAGCTGCCCAGTAACCACTACTTGTGGAACAAGTGTAGAATGACAGGCACACATCTGCTCTACTCTGTTCCTCCCAACCATCTTTCTAAGCATCTGAATTTCAAGTAAGGTTCTGCAGTAGAATAAGAGCTGATTCAATTTCAAAGTGTAAGTACCATAGCATAATACTTGCCACATACCAAATGAATTTTGCTCATTCTGAGCAGCACTGAAAGGTTTTTTCTTTTTTTTACTAGATATCTTAGTGCTGAGGTGTTAAATAATGCAATTTCAACCATGATGAATTATTAGAGCTTATTACCAAGTCTACCACTTGCTCTTTGCAAATGTCATGGAGCAAAGAAATTAGGGTACTGAATTTAGAAACTTAGGAGCTTTTGTCTGTTTTGCAGACAAAATATTTTCCTTTCTAAAATGAAAGGCTCCACTCCTCTTTTAAAGTAAATTTAGAACACACATTTTTATACCAAATAGTAGATAGTAAAAGTCACAAATTCTTCTTACTGTTTTATTTTTTTATTCCACAGCCACCAATGAAGCATACACAATTTTACAGGAGTTCTTATTCATTCTTTCCTTCACATGCCATGTCGCTTTGTTACATATATACAAACTACGGAGAAGTTCTAAATAGGTACCAATAAAAAGTACTCACTAAGAACTCAAAGATATAGTGTAAAAGGTCCATACTTATCTGATGAAGATATTCCAAGTAGAAGTGATGATAGTCACAGGAAAGAATGAAAAATCCCATTATTCACTACAGGATGGAGTCAGCTGGCCAAATCTCCAATCAGTTTTGAACAGTCTGACCCTCCACCACCAGATTCAGTGAAGAGATGATATTTACTCTATACTGAATTTAACACCATCAGTGGTCAAAGTGGTGACCATTTTACCAGAAGGCTGGAATACTGATTCTATTGGTGAAAAAAATGCTTTCACATATGATAAAATTTCCACAAAGCTTGAGTTTCTTTGCAGGAAACATTGGTCTAGTAAAAAGAAAAGAGAAGAAAAGAAAACAAGCCCCACCAAAAAAAACCCCACAGTCCCCCCACCTCCCAGAACATGAAATAATAATTTTCCTTTAATCAGAACTTTAATACAAGATTTAAAAGCTTTCTCTACTGCTTTTCCAAATTTTCTAATTATAAGGGGGTTTTATTAGTTTTTCTTAGCACTTTACCATTAACTACGAACTGGCTCAAAATAATTTGCCAGAAAATTTGAAACCAAGGTCCAAGTTTTAACTGCAGTCTTTTCTTTAATGAGAATTCATTATTATCTACTGTCATTTTCCAAATAAATACAGTTTTTCCTTTTTCAGTCAGGTTTTACTTTGAGCTAACAAGGTCTAAGAATGTGGTTTTTTTTTTTTACTTTTATCACATTGTTAAACATTTTTCTTCTCCATTTTTTCCTTGGTACCTAATTGACGTGAAAGGATATGTCCTGGTGTAAGACCACTGGGAATGTTAAATAACAATACCTTTGTCATTCCAGCAGTTACAATCTTCTAATTATTATTTTTAATAACTGAGAATAAGCAAGTACACAGAAATATTCATTTAAATAGCATCTCTTGTCTTTTTTTTTATCAATTGTCTTTATCTTTTGCTGGTACGTAGACACTTACAAATTAATCTCTGTGGAACCAATTGGTCTTTGCAGCTCAGTTGCAGCAAAGATGTTTCTGCATAATCAGAGATAGAGAGTAGCTGTGCCCTCCTAAACTTGTGATAGGCAAAGGGAATTCACAGCTGAGGGGAGCTAAATACAGCTGCATTTTATATCAGTCAGAAACACTCTTCTAAACAGTCTGACTGAACTTCACCATGCCAACAAATTTCAGGTAACTGTATTCCAAAATTACAGTTATTGCAGAAGTTTGAAGATTTTGAAACAAGCTTTACAGTTTCAAATGCACAGCCAAGTTGTGGGCACTGTGGGAGTGGCAAAGATAACTGAAACATAAAAAGAGTTAAGAACAGGGTAGGTTTCAAGCCCAGTATGCTGACCTAGCCCACAGCACTTAAAATGGCTGAAGAGAACACTTTCATCACTATTTTTTGGAGTCCTTACTCTATTCTTGTTACTTTTAATCTCTAGGACTCTCAAATCAACATAAATTACACCTTCTGAAATAGAAATATAATTTTAGGATTCTCCAGTATCATCAAGTCTCCCCTGATGCTCCTTTCCTAAATAGAATTAGGCAGTATTATCTGATGGTATTTCATATTCAGGTCAGAGCAATAGAACCAGAGGTGAAAACCAGAAAAAGTACCTTTCTGCTGTGCTGAAATATTGTGGTCCTCTGACATTCTGTTTTTTGAAAATGTATCTGGGAACAAAATTTGTGGACCTGCACACATATATCATCAGTCTAAGAATAGATTTTGTGCTGACAGTAATTAAGTCAGTGATTTCAGACAGCTTCAAGATTAAGGAGAGACAATTTGAGGTCACAATTTTGGATTTCATCACTAAATGTCTGCATGAATCCTGCTTTAGGAATTTTAATCCTTTGTAGCGTCTGGTCCCTGATCCTGTAAGCCTTGCCAAGAACTGGCAAACTTGTGCCAGTGAAAGACAGCTCTTTTTGCCGCCTTTCCAATCAGAAGAGTAAAGCATTTTTGTTAAAGAAACTCATTCTGCTGGTCAGCAGAATGCAAATGGAGATGGAGACAGAAAAAAAATGTGTCAGGGGAAGGAAAAGGAGAAACCAGAGAGGAAAGAAACCTCTCTTTCTCATTCAGGTCTTCTGTTGTGAAGTTCAGCTGTAGATTTACCATTCTGACTTATTTTGGTCAGGCCATCTTCAGAATGAGGTTGACATCCCTGGTCGTGATGATCAGAGATGGTGACAGCAGTAGCTAGAAAGGCAAAACACAAAACACACTGCCTTCAGCTCACCCCTCTCTGCAGCAGGGTCATCAGCTGAAGATGTACAAGAGGTGGAAAGCCTGTTCCATGTTCCTCAGTGTGTCACATGAGTTTCAATATGTGCATGGGCAGTTCTTGCTTATCTGACATAATCCTAAATACAAAGCTCTGAAGGAGCAGATTTAGCCCATGCCTAAATTGTTGCTTTTGTCCATTGAGCTGAGTTGGATCCTTTTTTTTTTCCTACTAAATATCACTAAACGTACACATTTGTGAGCATCTGAGTGCATTCCTACCATTGAGTAACATTACCCAGCACTACTTTGGGGTCCCTACAGCTCATGCTAGAGCTTCTTAAATAAATTTCCAAGAGTAAGCATGGGGACAAATATTAAAAACAAGACCTGCTCTGTATAAAGCCAACAGGAAGATGGCAAGCTTCCATAGAAGGAGCAAGGCATTGACCGAAAAGGAGATTTTCACCTTCTACTAGGTTGTTGAGACTAATGCAAAGCAGAATGTGGAAGTCTGGTTAGAGGTCAGCTTGGAGTTCAGTGGGTAGTATTTTTGGGCTTGGTCTGATTTATGGCTGAAAGAAGGTATAGCAAACTACAACAAAAATGGTGCTGGTTCATTTCAGACCATTTTATAATTGCACTAGCAGGGATTTCAGGAAATAACCGTTTTAAATGCATGTAAAAAACTCTCAGGCAGATTTAATCAACTTGAGCACCTCAGAAAGTAGCTCTGGGCTCTAGTTGACTTGAGGAGACCACTTATCTTTCTGTAATGGTGTCTTCCAGTCTTTCTAGACTAAATTCCATTCAGCTTTCCTCCAACAGCTGTGCTAAACCTCAAGGGCCTTTTCTTAGCCATGTCTTTCATTTGGAGCTGCTATTTTAAATTATGTGCTGTACCTACATAGCTTAGTATTTCTCCAAACCATAACACTGCTTAATGTAATGCAATGCGATGCAAATGCCAGCTGGAATCACTGCTAAAAACAAATGACACTTTTTGGGGCAGACTCAGAATTAGAAACAGTAAATAAATATTCTGCTGTCAGCATGTCTCTGCATCAAGCTGATCAACAGTCTGGCCTTTCCCTGCTGGTGTACTCTGAACAGCAGCAATTTTGCATTTATGTTTTAATAATACTACCAAATATTATCAAGGGGGCTAGAACTTCAAACAGTAAATATTCAGTCTCATGAAAGATGTTATTCTTGGATAAAACAGAATAAGTACTGTGCATCTACAGGGAGAAATCAAAACAATGTAGTCTGGAAAACTATTTAGGTGGTATAAATTATATTCTTCTTGCCAAAGGAAGATTTAGTTAGTTACCAGACTTCATTGCAAAGTTTTGCTAGCAGTAGATTCTAACTACTTGAACAATGTTAAAAACAACCATTAATATGATAATGGGTGGTTTTAACATTGTTCAAGCAGTTAAAATGATCGAATAGTATGAAAAGCATTTATAATTTTTTCACAAGATTGCACCTTACTGACTGTCAGAATTTACCTCTAAACTCTGAGTTATACTTGCAGGATTTGTAATTCATCACTGATTTAAATAAATGGTTTAAATCACTGAGACTCAGTGAAAATATTCTGTATTGTGATTAAAAACTGGATTTTCAGACTGTAACTGTCATTCATTGAAATAAATTACTGATTTTTAACCTCCTATGACAAGAACTGCATGGTTTCTACAGCTATCTTTGGGTTCTGGAGGACTTCAAGAGGAACAATGGTCTTCTCAGTCCAGCCATGACTGTTTCACAATACAAAATAAAATGTTTCAAAATACCTTCACAAAGTAATTTTCAGGCCTAGCCAGGAATTGGTGAAAGATTTCCCCCTGGGAAGAGATGAGGGCGCAACAGACCCTCCACAGGACACAGCTGAGCCCACAAGACAAGCCGGTGGCATTTCTGTGAAAACATATTTTTAAAAAGACAGAAAGCACCACATAGGCAGTGGAGGAGTGTAGATAGGAGTGAAACACAGCAGCAGCAACACCAAGACCAGAAGAAAAGGAGAAGGTGCTCCATAGTGAAGAAGATACTCCTAAAGAACTGCAGCCCTTGAAGAGACAAAGCCAGAGCAGAGGAAAAATGGAGTGAGGGAGGGCTGGAAAAGGAGGAATAACAGGTATTAGTTTAATGTTTGTTGTTTCATTTCCTCCTACCCAAATCAGTAATTTGATATCTATTTTAATTTGCAATAAGTTAATATTCCCCAGGTCTAGTTGGTTTTGTTTTTGATGGTAACTGGCAGGGGATCTTGGTTCAGGAGTTTTCTCACCCCTTTCCTTCCTATTTTCCCTCTTTTCCAGTGGATGAGGAGGAGAGACTGAAAAAACAGCTGGGTGGAAGTTTAGCTGCTGGCCAAAGCTAACCC
The DNA here is from genome assembly GCF_027477595.1 of Haemorhous mexicanus. Lineage (NCBI taxonomy): Eukaryota > Metazoa > Chordata > Aves > Passeriformes > Fringillidae > Haemorhous > Haemorhous mexicanus. Next base: position 52,180,578 of record NC_082344.1, on the reverse strand, counting down.
ACCACAGATACAATCATTTTTTCCAGAAGCACTAGAAGCAGAGGGGGTCATTTTACCTGCCATCTAAGAATAACCAGATAGTTCAGCACAAAAAAACAAAACAAAAAAAAAACATTTCAAAGGGGCTTGCTAGAATTTCCACTATACAAGTAACAGAAATAGCATGTCAGGAAGGCTGTTCTGCAGATCAATAACAAAGGGTGGCCATACTGCAATGGCAAGAGGCATTGTTTTCCAAAACTATATCCTCATGGCTTGATTCACTTGTGTAAAAGTCATAATGCCTAAATTTCTGTGTTTTGTTTTGTTTCCAGCTTCGGTCTCATAAAAACTCCTAACAGAAATATGTGAACAATCTGCTAAAGTCCTATGCCTCCATAATGAGATTGCAGCAATTCTCTTAAGTTCCTGTTTCTAGATGTACAGCACGTTCTTCTTTCTGCCTCAGAAAGAACAAGATTGTTATTCTAGCACAGCCCAAAGAAAAGCTAGAACACATACCAAATTCTCTCTGTATGGCACTCTGGTTTAGAACCATCTTTGGCTGGCCAGAGGCTAATTCAGTACAAGTATGACTCAGTTGTCCTGTCTCCTATGTAGAGGCAGTCCCAAGCAGCTGTAACCTACTTGACAAACAGGTCATCTACTGTTGGAATTAAAACTTTAATTGTTAAGGAATTTTCTATAGAATTTCATATACTACCTTGCCAAAGAGAAGCCTCAACAGCAGTTGAGATTCTTTCCCCTCAGGTCTCTGTTTAATTAACTTCTTTACACTTCCAAAGGTTGAAACAATCTATTATATGATCAAGACTAAAAGTAAACAAGCTTGGTAATCTTCAGCAGGATTGTACACAAGATTATCCAAACAGCACAGTTTCAATTGTAAAGGAAGTCTTCCTTAATAATTATGTTCTATTTTCATACTTTTATTTTTCTGTTTGTGAACCACAGAATTTTTAAAAAATCATCTAGCACCTACAAAGAGACTGCAATTCAATTTAAGTTCAAAGTAAACTCTATAAGGTCCAAAATAGTTCTTCCTGACTCCATTATTTCTTATCTTTTGTTCAAGGCATAGACTTTGCAGCAATGAGGAGCAGGACTTAACCCAGCTGATAGTTTCATTCAGGTCATACAGAATGGATTGCTCTTTCTAATTAGTTCTACAGATGTTTTTGCACAAGGCTTAAGCTAAATCAGTGTCTAAAAGTGCAGCTCCAAAAAAAAAGTTAATTCAGGGTGAGCTTAGTTCCCCACAGAGGCACAAGGCATTTCATCCAGCCAAGATCAACCCACTACATTCACCATTAAACCATGTTTAAGTGTCACTTCTACACATCTTTTAAATACTTTCAGGAATGGTGACTTGGGCTTTTCCCTGGGCAGACTGTTCCGATGCTTGACAAAAATCTCTATCAAGAAGTTTTTCCTAATATCCAGTCTAAATTTCCCATGGTGCAACCTGAGACAATTTTGCCCTATCCTCTTACTTGACACGTGGAAGAACTGCCTGCCCTCCAGACTGGCTATAATCTCCTTTCAGGGAGCTGTAGAAAGTGATAAGGTTCCCCCCAGCCCCTCTTTCTCCAGGCTAAATACCCCTAGTTCCCTCAGCCCTCCTCACAAGGTTTGTGCTCCAATCTCTTCACCAGCCTTGCTGCCCTTCTCTGGACATGATCCAGCACCACCATGTCTTTTTTGCACTGACAGGCCCAGAACTGGACACAGGATTTGAGGTGTGTCCTCACCAGTGCCGAATACAGAATGACTGCCCTGGTCCTGCTGACACAGGCCAGGATGCCATTGGCTTCCTTGGCCACCTGGGCACAGCTGGCCCATGTTCAGCTGCTGTCACCAGCACCCCCAGCTCCTATTCCACCTGGCAGCTTTCCACCTACTCTTCCCACAGCCAATAGTGCTTCTTGGGGATGTAAACCAAGCGTAGGACCTGGCACTTGGGCTTCTTGAACCTCATACCATTGGCTTTGGCCCACCAATCCAGCCTGTCCAGATCCCTCTGTAGAGCCCTGGGGAACACCACTGGTGACCCACTGCACACTGGATTTAACTTTATTCACCATCACTCTGGGTGATAAATCATCTGAGGGTGCACTGAAAGGTATAGGGTCTTCCTCTGACATTTAAAGTTTTGTTTATCTCCTCCAGTGCTTGGATCTCAAGTCTTCCTGCCTTCTGTTTCTTCCTCCTTCTGGGAAATTCCCCTGTAGAAAGAAAACTGTGATGAGACTATTCTTGGAAAGCTTTGTCTGGGTAGAAAAGAGGAGCAAGGAGGAGCCCTCAACTTCCATCTCGCAATGAAGGTGTCTCCAGGTAAAACCTGGCCTTCACACAGCTTTTTCCAAAGGGAATAATGGCTATTAGAATGCAATTTTGGATTACTTCACAGGCTACTATAATTTCCTGCTGTATTATGAATTATGAATTAGTGGTTTATTTATTTTCAGGCTAAATTATCAGCTAATTATTATTTCTTGGTCAAGCAATAATCCGTTTCATGAGGGAAAGCCTTCAAAGGGAATATTTTTAATTGAGAACACAAAAAAGTTTAGAAATACAAAGCAAATAAAGGTTAATCTCTGCTTGGTGCAAGCTTTCTGCCTTCTCTATGAGGTCCAGAGGCTCTAAGGGTGGGAAAGGCCTCGAATACAGAAATTTTCATTTCTCTTCTGCTGTAAGCCATTTAAGATGTGCAGTTGTGAACCTGCCTGATTGGAATTTCGAGAGCAGCAGTCTGAAAGTGAAATGGTGACAAGCAAGATAAAACACTAAGAGAAAAACAGCAGTGCTGGTAAAACTGAGGAAAACTCCTAAGTAAAAACACAACTTGCCCTGGAGAAAGGTAAAATACATGATTTTGTGTTCTCTGATAGCACTGGCCAGGAGGTATTCTGCCAAATTGCCTATACAAATTTTTCACCAACAAAGAAGAATATAGATATTCTCTCAGATATTTCTGGTTTCATTCTGAGGTACTGCACCAACAAGCACTGAAAAAAAGCTGATATGGACTATGTGGTTCATGTGTGGGAAGAAAGATAATATTCTTCTTCCTGATTGTGAGACATTAGTCTCTAAGTAGACAGCACCATTGCCTTTCTAACAGAAGAAAGGAGAGGGAAGCAATAATGGGAAGTCTGTCTGTTGGGTTTGAAGCTTCTTCTTTCCCTGCTGCATTAAGCAGAGATGCTGGAAAGACTCACCGAAGGCAGGGCAGTTATCACTGAGGGCAGTTATCACATGCAATATGGAGCAGATATGCCTGCAGCACACCACCAGCCTTGGTCTGGACCTCTGGGACCAGGTCAATGGTCCACCTGGGCCTCCTGCCCACAGAAATCACCAGATAAGCAGAAGAGCTTATTTGGGTCCTGTCCCAGTCTCCCTTCTTTCTCTGATCACAGAACTGAATCAGGATTCAACTCCACCCAGCTCTGGGAAAGAAGTATAAGCATAGCTTTAGCAAGGATCACAACACTCAGGAAAGCACATCTCAGCAGAGCATGGTATAGCACTCTTGATAATACCAATGGGTCCTGGGGAACTCACATCTGTTCCTCTAACCACTCCAAATTTTATGTTGAACTCTTCCATTTTGTCCCTCATTGTCACGTTCTGAGAAGCAAGGATCAAATGAGATTGTGCAAGTGTTTTTTTTGTTGTAAAACAAGAATTCTGAGATTGAAGTTTGATTTTAATGGTAGGCTGTAATTTCTTGGTCCAGCCCTGCCTGTTTATCTATCACTGAACTTTATTTGTGTGCCCAAAATGTTGAGCTGTTTATCTACCTGACTGGTAGCTCAAAATGCAATGCACACATCACTGGATAGGCTGGTAGAGTTTTTGAGTACTAGTTCAGCTGCTGCACATGAGTTTCCCAAAGGAAAAAGTTGTATTAGGGAGAGGAACAGGAGACAAGAAAGAACAAAATCATGAAAATCTCTAATGCAAGGGAGTGATGGGAAGCAATGGTATCACCAGACACTAGACCCTGCAGGAATAATGGACTGAAGGTAAGAAAAATATCTACAAAATCAAAATAGAAACCAGCGGAGGAAAAATCTAATAAAAATAATGTGAAAACATCGCAAACTTTTGCTAAATCTAAGTATCAGAAATTGAATTGTAGCAGGTGCCCCTAATCCCTTAAATGGTGCATTTTAGCCATTGACAGTGAACTGTCAATAACTTGCATCTCTTTTTAAAGTCATTAATTATTTTATGACTTCTAATTGTTTAAGTAACTAGTTGTTACCATCAACAGATGTTTAGAAAAAGTGAACTGTATAATGGATAAAGAATCTGTGCTAGTTCAACACAATGGTATGAAATATTCTCTAAACAGTGCTTGTAACATAATAAATGTGTCTCGAGTACAGAGTCATTGGGTAAATATGCATTCAGCATTAGCAAACCTATCTATCTTCTAATCTGCAGGAGTCAGCTAAGGATATTTCTGTTGTGAGTTCTCTGCACTACAATTAAATCCTAGAATCACACGAGGGTTAGGGATGGAAGGGACCTTAAAGATCCCTTTCAGTGATCAGAGAGGTTTCAGCCTTCTGCCAAAGGCAGGGACTACTTTAACTAGACCAGACTGCTCAGTGCCCCATCCAGCCTGGTTTTGAATCCTTCCATGCAGCATCCACAACCTCTCTGAGCAGCCTATTCCAGTACTTCATCACCCTCTGAGTAAAGAATTTCATCCTAACATCCAATATAAATCTGCCCTCTTCCAGTTTAAAACCATTGCCCCTTATCCTGCCACTATTTGTCCTCACAAGGAACTGTTCCTCTTTTTATTAAGCCCTTTTTAAACACCAGGATGTTGCAAAAAGTGGAAATTACACCAATGATCTTCATCGAGTTCTCATCAAGTGGCTCCTGCCCTGTTTCCTAAGGCAGCAATAGGATGGTACTGACTTTGTGTTGAACAAAGATATTAAGTGGTTTGCTCCTGGAGAGAAGCAAACTGAAATGCTTCAGGACATAAAGGCTGCAGAGTTGTCACTAAAGCACACAAAAACAACCTCAGAGAAAAAAAAGTCAAGTGTGCAATTAAAGCCAGCTCCCAAAACTAACAAACACAGAGGTGGTCACCTGCAGAGACACTGCAATGTAATTTAACAGGTCACAAGTTTGGTGTACCCATCAGGAATATTGTTACCACATGGACAAGAATGACCCAAACATGTGCACATGCACACACACACATGCACAGAGGCCTCTCCTTCCAAGGCTCCAAGAAGATCTGATTGCTTCGCCCAAAGGGCTGAAGGATCACCCAGGTATTTGCATTAGAGAACAGTGATTTGCCCAGGAGAGCTGTGCAGGGGAAGCCTCTGTGGGTGCCCAGGGTCACCTTCCCCTCACAGGGGTCCTCCTCTAAGGGACATGACAGCACGTGGGCTTGAGGTGGGACCCGTAGCCATACATGGCAATGGTCCAGAAACACAGCTTTTAACATCTGCACAACTGCCAAGTTTTTGCAAGTTTCTAACTGCTGCCTTTGTTACAGGGCACTGCTTCTGACAGCAAGGGCACCAGCCATGGCTGCCTGCACTCTTCTGGCCCTGCTGCCCAGTTATTGACCACTAATCCCTGGCAGTCTGTAGGACACGTCAGCTTTGATGTATCACTTCCCTTAATGTGTTTTTTGGAATGCTGTGGTGATAACACACTCACATTTATCTTCATTGTTGCTGCTGGGAAATGTGAAGGTTGTCTCTAACAGGATTTTCCCATTTAGTTAAATAATTATGTTAGAATTTTAAAGCACTCTGGGTTATCAGAAGGCAGCAAAAAATCTCTAGCCCAAAAAATTCTACATGGTGAAAATATTTTAGTAAATTATATTTCAAATCCGTTTTTCACATTGTTGTAGAAATACCAAATATAGGGAATCAAACTCATTTCTCAGCAGAGATGACTCTGTTGTAAAGCCACAAATCTATGTACTCAGTGCAACTGACTGCATGGAATAAGTAGCAGCTTCTGATGGGAACAGTGCTGGAGGCTCATTGACAGCCTGAATGATGACCATGTGATCTCACTGTGACTTTACTATGTGCTGAGAAAGCTGTAATTCCAGACCAAATACTTCGATGCAAAACACTGGTTATACTTCTCAGTCACATCAGAACATACAGCTCTTAGTTATAAAATAATTTTGGTCCTGCAGCTGCAGCTGTAAATCAGTTCTATTGATTGCAGAGGAGCAATGCTGCCTTACACTGAGACTCTGATCCTGTCAATTTTTCAATAAAATCAGATCAGCAATCTCACTACAGCAGCTAAACTTTGCTATTAACTTTATTTATTGGCTGACAGGTTTTTTTTCCCCTCTCATTCAAACCTAGGCAGTGATGAGCTGTACTTGTGACTACAGCTTAATTTGCTGCAACTATGAAGGTCTTAGAGTCTTCCAATACTGCCTATAGGACAAATTACAAATAAGTTCATTATTAAGATAGCATGCTTTGTTATCAGCAACAGACCCAAAACAGGAAACAGATGAGCAGGATAAAATTGCTCTTGTGTATTATCATTAATAACAGAAAGATATCAGAGTTCTTAGTTTCACACCTCTTTCCAAAGTGTTTTCAGATTCAGAATTTACTAGCCAGATAGCTCTGCTCCTTATTACTTCCTGGGGGGAACCCTGATTGCTAAATTCTGAGGATTTGTCTTCATTAATTACTGATTTATTTACCTTAGGAAAGTTCTAGGCACAGAAATATCACCTATATGCTTAATCAGGCTACATCTGACTAAGGGGATGCATATATTTCTTTCTCAGAATTTAAGTTCACAAATGTAATTTGTTCTAGTTTTCTGACAAGTTCTTTACAAAAAAGCTGAGTGCTTTGCATTCATTAAGTCATTGTTAATTTTAACAGCTTTATGAGTAGCATTATTGACATCCTATAGATATATACTGACACATAAAATTATTTCTCTCAAACTAAAGAGAAAATATTTGAGTTTTGCAGATTCAGTGTCAGTAAAGGAGAAGGACAACTTTGAATTCCAAATCTTAAGGTTCATATCTACCCTTTCATTCATGCTCTGAGCCCCCAGGTCTTCTAGTAGGGCCCTCTATGGAAAATACCAGTCAGGAGAAGGGAAATAAGGTCATTGCTGAGGTGTTGGTGCCCCTTTTTCTTTAGGTACTGCTGGCAGGAAGCTTACAAAAGTATCTGAACTTTTGCCAGGTTGCCCCTCCAAACACGTTGTAAGGAATCCCCAGCATTCAGGATCCCCAGCACCTTTTGAGGCTCTGCTGCTCAGAGCCCACTGACCTCAACAGCAAGACCATGTAATCAACAACCTAAACAAAAATCATTCTCAAGGATTTTTGGTCCTTTTTGTCCTATGACATCCTTAGGAGAGTGTTAAGAAAGATCTCCTGCTTATTTTCTATTTCTCATCTGATGACTCGTGTGAGACAAAAATCTCTGAGGTGATCTTCACTCAGCAGGATGCTGATATACTGCACTGCCTGATGCTGCTGGTGTGTGAGGAAATGTCTCATTTCTTATGCCAGCGTCACCTCCACAGTGATCATCTCTCACCCTCCGCAATTCTCGCTGTGAAAGTGTGAATTAACCCAGCAATAACAGAAAATGAGAAAATAAAGGCGCAGAAAATGAGAAAAGGATGGACAGTACAGGGGAAGTTTAGGAAACACCAGAGATTTATAAGGTAAGGAAAAGAACTGAGAACCAGATTTGCTGAGGAAAGTTATGAGAAGATGGTAGCCAAAGCTTGAAACAAGGAGAAGGGATGAAGAAACCTGAAGTGTTTCTGGTGGGATGGAACACATGAGAAAACAGAAGAGTAGCTCCTGACCTGACACAACTCCATGAGGAACTGGCAGTGAAAACATGAAAACATTCAGTTGCCAGTGTGTACCTAACATTAGCTGGTAGGGTCTGAAAACTGTTACTGCATGCTGGCTGCTCACTGGCCTGTATGGAATGACTTCTGTGCTCACAGTTCCCTTCCCAAAAGAGAAGTGGGAGCACCACAGATGTTACCCTTACCAAGAGAAGCTCTGTTGGCAGTTTTAGGGCTTGTGGACCAGGGTACTCCCTCACAAAAAACCACTGTGCAGAACCTTAGGGCATGAAAGGGAATGCAGAGACAGCTTTACCTACTACTTTGAAAAGTTCTGTCATTCTGAAAAGCAGTCATTTCTTTTGACTAACATTTTTTAATATCCACAGGTTTCATTTATATACTTTAAATTCCTAATACACACTTCAGAAGACCTCTTTAATTTCTACTGCGGAGATTATTAGCAAAAATTAAATTTGGGTATTACTAAGAAATATTTATTTATTATGAAATTTGTTTACTAATTCTTACAAACGAAAAGGTTATTTTAGATATTAATAAGATGAAGTAGCTGGGAACTCTTAAAATTAACTTTTTTGTTCTGGCTCTGGACAGACATTTAGTAATTTCAGTCAACAAGGCTTGTGTCATCCCAAGTCATAGTAGTCTCAGTTTGGTAGAAAATAATAAACTTTGGCTTTTCCATGAGAATTAAGTCATTTTAGCTCCTTACAGGCATGTATGTCTGAAATTCACCCCATTGACAATAAAAATGAGAAAGGTTTACCTTAAAAATACAGATTATTATTTGATAATACATAAAGGCTTTTCCTAATTCCTTCATTCATCAACAGTGCTGTGGAAGCTAGAGGTTTGATTCTTTTGGCCTAAAAAGCCATTCAAAACATTTTGAAAACTGAGGTTTGTTGTTATAAAACACCACAGTTCTTTTCACTGTATGTACAATGGACATCAACAATCTTAAAGAAAAACATATTAATAATTTAAGTAAGCTGTCAAGACATGATACTGGAGGTAGTTACCAGGGAAAAAAGAACACAAAATGCTAAAGGAAATGTAGAGATCATTAAATTTAATCTGAAAAGGATACGTAAGAGACTGCAGATATCTATGGCATTTTCCAGAACTAACAGAGGCTTTAAACATCTTTGACTTGTTTCCCAGGGTTTTTACGTTGACTGAATCCCTCTTTCATCACCTTTCCACATGCAGTTTAGAATGCATTAAAAATATTTCCTGGGACCGACTACATGAGGAAGATGACACTTACAGGCAGATTCTCTGGTGGGACAGTCAGGCCAGTGAACAGAATGTATTTGAGGAAAATAATGAGTGATTTTCCCCTGGATATTCACTTCAGCATGAGCCCTGCTCCTTGACCTGAAGCACATCTAAGAGAGCATTACAACTTTTCCTAAAAGGACAGAACAAGGAAGAGGGAGCCACATATCATGGCCATGAGGGATTCTGGAATGGGAAAGAGAGTGGTATTAGCCAAGCACCAGAGCTGGCCAAAGTGAAAGAGTTGCATGGGAAAGAAAGATCACTCTTCTTGGTAGTTACAAGCAGGACATACTTATTAGCTGTAAAACTGGTCCCAAACAAAATGACTGATAAAAGTGGAATTTTAGTTCCAGAGCTTTATTTCTGTCACATGACTGCTGTTGTTCCTACATTATTATCAAAGGAAGGAAAGAGGAGGGGTAAGGAGGGAGGGGAAGGGAAAAATTTAAAGCAAATAAAGGATTGCTGTATATCAGAGCAGTGTATAAAACTATTTTCACCAGAATGACCATTGTCATCGTTGTCTTAAAGAGAAAAGAATGTAGGGCATATAGAAAATAAATAACATAAGAAAGTAAGTAGCCAGGCACTATTTATTTTTTCACAGTGTAACTAATCAACTTCACAGCAGATACAGTATAAACAATGCATTACAACTGCTTTACAAAATTCAGTGTTGAAACTCTCTCAATTCTTATCAATTTAAGAGACATCAGAGCACAAACATCTAATCTATTAATTTTTCACAGAACACATGTTATTCAATGGTGGGGTAGAAATTTATTTTTTTATTTAAGACTATGGCTTTCAGAGTTTTACATTTAGAAGATTACAGATTACATCGCAGTAACATCTGTATGAACCATGCACCAGGGTGCAAACACATTTCCTTTCAATGCACAAGGACTAGTGCAACACTGATATGAAAATTCAATAGATGTTAACATTCACAGGAGAGTTATGAACTATAAAACCTATCCTTCAAACCATTGTTAGTCTTCTGGCAAAAGGTTTCTGAGATTTTTTCTCTAGAGGTCCTTATAATCCAACTCTTTCCCATAACCTTTCTTCTGAACTTCTGTTTCCAAAGCCTTTTGCCTCCAAGCCCCTTCTGATAATGAGGGCCACAAGCATCTCCTCTCTTAGCCTGTTACAAGTGTTCTTGCTACCAGCCTCAAAGTCTCGTTTGCACTTCCATAAAATCAGCTTTTACCAGCTGATATACCATCCTGCATGAGCTATGCTGCTGAAACAAAAGCAACCACAGGATGAAATCTGTCTCTTTGCTTTCACATCTCCCCACATGTCAAGAAAATTATTAAAAAAAAGATAAAAAGAAAGAAAATTTCCCCAAAGGCTACAAAATTCTAGCCTTGAACCATAATTGAACTTTCTGCACTATTCTATAGCAATCTAATTTATTTAAAACATTCAGTGATGCCTAGTTGCTTTTTTTGAAGTACTTGAATCTGAATGCTCAAGGGATAATTTTTTTAAAAGTGCTAAACTTCTGAAAAGCAGATTTTTTTTTCTTTCATGTCTTAAATTGCACATCAAAAAATAAGGCATCCAAAAATTAAGAGCATACTAAGTTGCAAAACTGTGGCTTGATCATTTACCATGATACCAACACAGTTCTGAAAATGGAGAGCAGAATCCATCTACTCTGCAAATGCAGATGAAATGAGGAAATTTGCTCCTACCTACAGATATATATGAAAATACACTATTCACATGGATGGTATTTTCATATTTACCTTTAGTAATATCATGGCCTATCTCTTCTCTCTTTCTTCTTCAGTAAAAAGAAGTAAAATTAAAAATTAATCCACAAAACCCATCAAACAAAGACCCAGAGTTATTTTAAGCTTCTGAACCACTCCTACATTCCAAATGTACAAATCTTAAATGGGTTTTTTTATGACCTTTTTGGTCACATTTAGAGTATAAATTTTATTGGCAGGAAGAATCTTGTTAAAATGACAATCAGAAACTGATGTGTAAGTTCTCATACCTTGCTTTCCAGTATATATATATATATATATATATATATATATATATATATGTATGTATGTATGTATGTATATAAACATACATATATGTTGTTGCCATTGCCACTATAATTTCTATAATGTCCATTGTAGCTGTACATGTGGCTTAGCCAAGAGTATCACCTTTTTATCAACTCTGAAGTCTTCTGGCTCATCCATGATCATATAATAATATTGTAAAATATAAAAATGATGTTATCAGTGTTTCATTAAAACCCCGCAGACAGACTTTTTCAAAATTAAGAAGCAAGTAAAACTCAGTTTAATACCTGAAAATGCTTTAGTTTTGGTATTGCACACAAAAGTTTATGGCATTTTAAGAGAGGCTGAAGAAGTCATGGCTTAATCACACTGAAAGACTGCGAGGATACCTTGATGTTTCCAGGTAATTGAATTTACTAATGGATGAATAAGTTCCAAGACTATTGGAAAAGTACCAAATAACTAAGAAGAACTGTAAATATCAGCATAATAACAATAATAGCAATAATAGCAATAATCATAAAAATAATACCCCAACTGAGGATGTTTTTGGAAGGAAAACTGAAATGGAAGAATAAATTTGCTTTATATATAAACCTTAGAAGCAACACAGAGAGTTACAACATTTATCTTATATTCCATATTTCTTACAGTAAGTTATCCACAAGGGCATTAATAAATAACTTTAAAAGGAACACTGATGCATAGTATTGCAACATTGTCCATTGGTGCCAAAACTCTATCAAATTAAATGCATGGTATAAATATTCACTTAGGTAGTTAAAAATATCAGCATTTTTAAAAAACTGAATAAAAAACAAGGATGTACTTGTAAGGAGTGAAGGCTGAGTAACTGAAACATTATGTGAACTATAGATGCAAGACAGAGATTTGGAATAAGGGTGCATTTGAATATTGGACCCTCAATATAACAAATACTGAGGCATATCATAAATCAACAAATGTTATTTTTCAAAGATATTTCTGTAAATTTAGTGTTCAGACCATAAACAGCAATTGTTTATAAAACTTTAATCTAGGGAAATATAAATTATAGCAGTATTATGCTTAAGTAAATTAAGTAAAAATATTCATTTTTTAAAATATGGGAATCACTATGAGATTACGAGATTCTTAAGTATATTCTATAGCAATTTAAACTGTAATCACAGCTATCATAACACAACTCTTCATGTTCAGACAAAGAGTCCAAGTGTTTGTAGTGGCCAACAGTGGGAAATACAAAAGATACTGTGAAGATACACAAGCCATTAAGAGTTTTTTCAGTGTTTAAAGTGTGAACATAGATTACATATTAATACTGGGCCTATGAATATGCAAATTTCCATATTCATCCTTCTTGGGAAATCTGAACTATAGGGCAAATGTTTTCAATTCTACTGCTCTTAAGCCATCATTGGGCAGATGAACTAACATGACTTTCCTGTTTAAAGAGACCATCACCATTTTTCTGAATATTTCACAAGCCAAAAGACTCCTATATACCATCTTCCTAAGGAAGAAAAACTATTCAAAGGGAAATACATATCTGTAGTAAAATTATGACTCATCCTCATTTCCCTCCCACAGTAACAGCTCTGGATTTTGTTTTTAAATATCAAATTGGCTAAAGTAATACATCCTTTGTGGAGGCAGTACTGGTCATTTCTTTTAACAGCCTCCAACATTCTCATGTCTGAATGACACAGGAATTCCAGCCCCGAGAGCCAGTCTGTCTCCTTAGCAGGATCAACTGAAAATCACTTTTCCAAAGTTTGGCAGGAAGACATTTCCTACCTGCAAATGCCTGGACAAGGAAACTTCAAGAGGAAATCTTTCCTTTTGAATTCAGCAATGCTCAAACCCTGATGATAAAGACATTGTATGAAGCCAGAAATACACAAAAGAATTACCTCCAACCTGAAAAGTATTTTGAATCTCAGGTGGGCCTGCAGTGATGTATGGAAAAGTAGCTACTACAAAGAATTACAAAAGAGACGCCTTATTACTGTGAGCAGAGTCTCATCCCTCTTGATCCTGTCAGTGGGACTCAGGCCCTGTTGTCAGTAGGAAAATTGTCCTCATTTGCTCATGCCATACGCCCACCCTTCTGAACCTCTTCCCTTGACTAAGAAAAGGAACTGAGAAAGAACAAGGTAGAACAGTTTACAGGTCTTTTGTCTTACATCTCCCATGGCTCTCCTCACACAGCCTAAGTGAGGCTGATGTACCATAAGCACAATCTGCAGGCAGAGCAAGATCGGTCACTGAGAAGGGGAATAAGAATTTTACGGATTTTTTTTTTCCCCCTTAAAATACCATGAGGCTTTCACAGTTTTTTTTCAGAATCAACACATTACTAGTGAACAGGACCCATCTATGGTAAAAAGGGCTGTATCATTTGGTCTGCTTCAGTTTTAGCCAATATCCTGTCTCCAAGGGCCATCTGACATTTCCGCTAAAGCCTTCATTATCCCTCTGGCTTTCTCAGTGAGGTTTACTAGTAAGTAAAATCAAAAGTTTATTTACTGCCTTTTCACAGGCATCATAACATCCAAAAGACAACTGTGACTACTCCCTGTGACTAGATTTGAACATTTTGCCCAGGAGTGCCACCAAAACTCTTCTCTACCACACAGGGAATACCTCGGTGCCCCATAGCAGAACAGTCAATTCAGTGAAACTGCTCTTGTGCAAAGATAAACATTAAAGGCAGGGATGCTTTTCCATCATCATGGAAGTCACAGCACAGATCCATCTTCTGAGGGAAGAATGTTTCAAAGTGCAGTCTCAGGCAGATATGACCCTTCCTTTAAACCAGAAACCAACCTCCCTGGAGCACCCCAGCCATCCTAGCTCAGTCTAGCCTAATCACAATTCATCTTTCTCACTTCTTGATGGAAAAAGGGGATGATCACTGAGTGCAGTGTGAGTCAGGTTTCTATTCCCAAATATTTTAGCCCTTGAGGAGACTAACAGCATTTTAGACTGGGTACTAGGCCTTTCCCAGTGCCTACTGCACTAATTAATACTCAGTAATTTTAAAAATGGTTTTATCTCTAATAATAAATGGAGCTTTAAAAAAACTTTTTCTCATTTAACCTGATCTCTGTTTTCTGTTCAACATTTCCCCAGAATGTTCACTCAAGATAACTTTCTACTGCTCATTCAGCCTGTAGTTAATGTATAGGAAATACACAATATTTTCTTTTTTATTTAAAACATTAGAAATATTTAATTATGCTGCAGAGAAACCAAGGGCATTATCCCAAATACCAGTGAGCAACCTATGAACTAAACACAAGTCACTCAGATCCATGTAACTTGATTCTGGGATCACTGCCACCATCAATCATTCCCTCATACCATTGTTTCCTTTCCTCCCACCAATTTTCAGTGCAGATTCTCAACTGAATGAAAAATGCCCATCACAACAAGCCATCCTTCAGCCTCCAGCTGCAAACTCCCACCACCTGTCTTGGAGAAAAACTTGGTCATAATCTTGTGGGCTCAGTCAGATGATCCCACCCATCTGTGGGAAATATTAACCAACTAAGAGTAAAATGAAGATAATTTTTCTGGTTTTGTTTCATCTGGCAACAAACAGAGCACTGGAACTGCTGTTGGTGACTGAAATGAAGCAGAAATAAGAGATCACTGAAAAAAGGAGGACAGATCTATTCCTCTCCTCCATTTGAACTGCTTTTTTAGAAAATTCATGGCATGAACCAATGCAAAAGCATTTTCTACAGTCTGGAGACTATTCTAGCACTCCCTGTGAGTCAGCCTCCCCCTCCAGCACATTCATGAGGCATGTGGACATCCACTGAGCTTTTTTAGGAACAGAAGCACAGTAATTCTGATTCCTGGCTTTGTATTTTTCAGCTGTGGAATTGCACATTAGTTTCTATCTTCTGTATCTATTATACTGACTAAAAAAAATACAGTATTATTTCATAAACATGAAAGATCACATTTAAGGTATTACTGAGGGAAACTACAATGAATTCTACAAAAATAATTATAGTAACAGAAAAATATATTTGCACTAGTTCTCAGCTATTTGGAAACAGCAGACAGAAATTATGACTGATACAATTAAATGAAATATTATCTTACTTTAGGCAGATAGATACTTAAATCCAGACTCCTCCTGCTCTCTTTTGATTGTAAGGTGCTCACAAATTACAAAACACAGTTCATATATCAATTTTAAATAAATGTTTTACTACCATACCAAATAAAGAACAGAAAGTTATAAAAATACTGTTGGAGGAGATTCTCCTTCAAAGCCCAACACAATCCTGTATCTCTGAATGCCAGAAAACTGGATAAGGTTAAAATCTTTGAAGCACATCAACATGTGAATACAAAATACATTACCCAGAGTTCATGCTTTGGTTGCACTGCCACTACATAAAACAGATTTATTCAGACGCAGAAGACATGCACTAAAGTTCAGTGAGGTACAATCATAGACAGAACCTTACCAAAAAATAGCACACTGATCTGTACTCACTACTGAAACAGACAACTGGTAAACATTAATACAGAAATATCAAGGAAAGGTCTCTTTTTTGAAAAATACATTTCCAGATATGCCAAAGATTGGTGCAGTATAAAACAGTTTTCCCAGAATTTTTCCCCTCTCTGCTTTTACAACAATTTCTCCTCTTATGTCCCTCTCTTTCAATGAGAAAACCTCTTACTGAAAAGGCTCTGGTTCACATCCTTAATGTTCAATTATTTGAGCTACTGATCACTCATTATTGAAATTAGTGCAAATTAAGCATGTGTTAATGGCATCAATTCATGATAGCATCACTCTTTATGACAGTACATAAGACTCCCTTTTCTGAATTCTGGTCTAATAACAGTAGTAATTAGGAATATGTTTGAGTGTGTGCTTATGCAGTGATAGTCAAAATAATATGACTCCCAAAAAATATGATCCCAGCTAAGAGTAAACAAAGTTTTGATCCAGGTAAATTTGAAAAATGATTGCAGCATCTAACTCCAATTAATTATACTGTCTGTTTCTTGCCATTTTTTTAAAGTATCACTTAGATTTCTTGGAATCAAGTGTTTACATGCAGATTAGAAAGAAAATGCATAGGACTAAAATAACACATTTATTACATGCCATGTAACAGCTCACTGCATTCTCATTCCTATTTGCACTCACATTACTATGAGAAACTAAAATTATTTCATCGGAAACAAAGGAAGTACACAGAAAAGTTTGTCAACAGACAAAAGCAAGTGTATCCACAAGCCAAACAGCCATAACACTCAATAGGTTCAATACTCCACTACATTGTTCCATAAAATTAGAGATGAAAGACTTCTTATCCATCCCTTGCCAATTCTGAATGTTTTCAGTTCTCCAATTCAGTCACTGGAGGCTGATTGGCAACTGACAACCACATGAATAGAAAAAGCTAACTAGATGAGCCAGAGGAGAGCAGGCTGTGAAATTTGTATTTCCTCTAGTGAAGTGCCAAGTTCTTTTAAGTTTCCTCTGTTTAAAGGTGAATTAATGAACCTCAGGAACTCACTAAATCTGGGCCTTGCATTGTACAGCAAACTGACTGCTTTTCAAGCACACATCCAGCATACTGCTGAAGCAACCTTCATCCCTCCTACAGAGGAAAGTGTTCAGCATGCTGTCAAAAAGCATCAACCTACATTGCGGAATAAAAACTGACATGTTTCTTTTGGACTGAACATTTTATGAAAACAAGACTCTAAAAAACCAATCAATTATAGCTGATCAGTGTCGTTAATGATACCGCACTTCTACACCCAGTCCAACAGTCAGGAGAGCTGGTGCTCAGAAAGGTCATACCAAAAATAATGCCAGCCAACCTCATCATCAGGGCTTTCAGATTCTCTCAACCACTCCTATATTTCATCAGCTAAATACTAAAATAAAATTTTCATTAAAAGTGGATCTTTTGTCACACCTCCTTCCACAACAACTGCACATAATCTCACACTCTCTATTAAACTTTGGGGCTGAACACTGGAATAACATTTCCTCTGAAATGTATATTGAATATCATATCTTACTATGCCTGGTACCAACTAGACTATAAATACAGTAATCCTTTCTAAGAAATTTAGAGGAGGGAGCATATTCAACTGAAATATTGGGGGAAGAGGGGGAGCCCTTAATGCAGCATTTTCTATTCTTAGCTATTAATCATGTCTTTATCTTTAGTACTGAACATCCTTACCTACAGCCAAATACTAATCCCATTAATCCTCTTCAAAGATCTGTAAGGTCTTCTGTGTAATGCTGACTTTTACTTAATGCATATCTTAATTTTACAGTGATTTTTGCAAGCTCACTTGAGACCAATTTGTCTTTAAGAAAGGAGGAAAGACTGCACTTTTCCATAATGAAGACAATGGATTTAGAAATAGAAATTAGATACCAAATGCTGCCAGACAGCAATAGTCAACACCAAGAGGTCAGTCCAGAAAGACCACTACTGAAGGATTTCTATCAAAACTTTCACCACGGAAAGGATGGGCACCTGGTCCTATGATTTTGGGGTGATATATCCCACCTTGGAGAAGGTTCAGCAATGCATAAGGATTATTTAAACCCCCCCTCCATAACATGTCTTTTCCATTAAAAACAAACAAATATCAAGAAGGTAATTACCCAGCAATCCACACCACACATTCCATACATTAATACCACCTGGCCTTGGCTCAGAGAGCAGCATGTGCAGTAACAAACCAGCTCTACAAAACCACACTGTGTGCAAAGGGGACCAGATCACACGCTGCACTCTTAGGACTGGGGTTTAACACAGCGACTTTGAGTACAACCACTACAGCGCTGTTACAGGCCTTCCAAATTCTGCAGATACAAATGCTTCCAAATGTGGGGTTATGACTTTTTCTCCAACACTGAGTATGTAAAGACCATTATGCTTAGTGGCCAGAATCTGGGCCAACACCAGTCTGCTTTCCATGAAATGAGCAGGCAATGGCAGCTGGATAAGAATTTCTGAAAGTTGTACACCTCTTGGACAGTTTTGGGGAACTCACAACCATGAAGTAACCGGAGATGGAGCACAGTTATAAACGAAATCTAAGGCTGAAAGCCAAAAGCCTCTATTCATGGTCAGGATAAGACAAGCTCAGAATTATCCTTGGGTGTTTTGATACATCCAGTCCTTGCTGCTCTTGTATCTGCATTCTGTATAAATCTGAACTGATTAATTATCCTCTAATCACACTTTTTAACATACTGGAGAGAACAAATGGCTGACTGAAAAGAGGAATGTTACATTTCAGCTTTTTAAAATTAGGGATTAATAAAATCATCACCTTATGGATGAAATGGATGAGAGTAACTAATCCCATTTAATTAAGGCTTTCTTTGCAAAGGTGTAAGAGATGCTACAAAATCCTTCTGCATTGTCATTTAGGATTAAAATTGAGAGCTTATGTAGGTTGGTTCAGTTAAATACCATAGCCTATGATTCTGCATTTTCTTAGAGCTGGAAAAAAAATGCATGTATGTGTGTTAAGGAAAGATAGATCTTAGGGATATTTATTTTAAAATGTTCTCTTCAAAATACCAGTATCAGTTCTACAGTTGATCACAAGAGGGAGACTACATCATCATATTTCCTCTCATTGTTTCAAATTTTTAAAGCATACAAACAATTTGAGTCATTTTGGACCAGCTCTAATCTTTGCTCAGTTAAAAGTAGTAATGACTATTCAATTAATATTTTTTTTCTGAGTTTGTCAAATCTCTGAAATTTACAGATAAAGATATCCAATCCAGTAAACAAGGTTGAACAATGCAAAGGCAGTTGGAAAGAAGATTCGAGAATAGGAGTCAATTTTTGCTATCCGGATGTGTATTCTTCCTTCTCGCCAAGATCCCGTGCGGCAGTCTTCGAAACAACAAAAGAAACTAGCACAGTCTTTTCCTTCTAGGCACTCATATCCATAATCATCATCACGTTCAGGGAGATGATTAATGCTATTCATTGGAATTAGTGTTGATCCAGGTCGAACAGCAATTGTAGGTGGTTTCTTAAGGAAAAAAAAAGGGAAATATAGTTTTGAATGCTTTTATCCTCACATTAAATAATTCCATAGGCTTTCCCTGACAATATAATCACCTTAGGTACAATACACAGAAATTCCTATATTAAAGAAAACAGTTTGGGGAGCTTAGAAAATGATGAACTGCTATATGTAATTAGTGCATGCAGGCAAATGAACTACTTTCACCTGCCACAGTGAAAATTGGGTTGTGCTGGGATTTGGGAATAGCAGATAATTAGTCACACAGACAGGGTTAGCTGATCCCATCTACACAACACAGACAAACATTTTGAAGTCAGTCACTTCTTGGCAAGTGGGTCACAACCAAGTCCACAAGCAGGCTGTAATCACCACTAACAAAGGAATGATGGTCCTCCCATCTTCTGGAGTCCTTAGGAGACTAGATGTGTTTCTGGAAGCTACATTTTCACAAAAAAAAAACAGCTAATGGGTTTAACACAGCATTGCTGGGGAAGTTTAACAGACTGAGACATGTAAGGCCAGGCTACGCCCTCTAACCCTCAAATGTTAAATCCCTAAACAATAGAGTCTCCCTTTAGAATCCAAGACATGACTCCTTAGGAGAATGCCACTCAAGTCACCAATTAATTCAGTTCTTAATTCTTATTTTTACTTTCTGTGGTCATAACAACCTTCTTGTATCTGATAAAAACTCAGGGTAAAATGTTACAATTCTCATCGAAAAAATCTGGGTGGCTTATTGCCTAGTACTTATAGTGTTTGCTACTCCCTTACTTGTGACTTTTGCCTTTCCACCTTCCTTTTACTTACACTAACACAAGCTACCTTTTCCCCTTTTATTTCCTCATTTCTCCACAGTTTTATATGCATCATCCTTGCTTTCCTGATTGTTTCAAAATATATTCTCTTTCTTCATATGTCTTTTATCTTTTCTTTCTAAATTTCACGCCTGTTTTACATTTCATGATCCTCTTTCAACTTACCCCACCCCACACTTGGCATCTCTTCTAAAATCTTCAGACTAAAGAGAAGGATTACATTAACACTACTCTTACATTGTGCTCTCTCTTTTCCACATTCTTCATATTTTGTCATGTAAGGACATAAAAGAGCAGGAAAGGAAGCAGGGAGATAATCTAATTGGATATTATTAACCAATTATACATGATAGACAATGAAAACGCATGAAAAAAATATGGAAAGTGGGAAACCATTGTTTAACTTCTTGTTATGCTTTAAAGTCCTGTTGTCCCACTTCCTGGGAATTACTTAGACCAGTACACAGATTTCTATACATTGTTAAGGTAACATTCTTTTGCTTCAGGGGCATTTTACACAATATCCCAAGGGATGGTGTTAATAGAGTGCAAAATCCACCATGTTTTCAAATAGCTTTATTTAATAAATGTTTCTACCTGAGAAAGTTTCACACAGACTGCTGTTTTAAAAATGATTACACATGATGACCTAGGGAGCTAATTATCATCCTGAATGACCTCATTATTCTTTTCAGTTATGAAAAAATACTGACAAGACTAAGAAACAGGAGTTACATGCTTCTATCCTAATTTGAGGCGTTGCAAAGAGGGGTTATTTTTACAATATATGAAAAAAAAGTTCAGGGTTTTTTTTGAAATTAAGATAAAGTCTTTATTCTGCTAAAGATAAGCAGAGAAAGATGTCTATTTCTGATTCACACCTACTCTGCTCTGCTCACTGTTGGTTTTGCCCATGTAAGATTTATGGCATGAGTTGTCTCTACTAGTGGGGTAAAACAGGAATCCTCAACATAGAAACTTGATGGGAGAAGGAAAAAATTACAGTACTGCTTTCCACTGTTCACATCACCAGCACAGACTGGAGGTGGCTACTGAATTACAAGTTTGAAGAGGTGGCTTGAGAGAGGCAGACACAATCACCCTGTAGGCTTAACTACCTACAGGAAATGCATAAAATATGAGTAAGAGGCAATGAGAGGGAAAAGAGAAAAAAAGACCAACACCTAACAAGAAAATGCCTTTATATAAATTGGAAGAAATTGGGGAAAAAACAAAACAAAACAAAACAAAACAACAAAACACCACAACATGTAGATATAGAAGTACATGCTGACTTTTTATGGATATGCCTACTGAAATTGTAGATAAAACAGCAGGTATTATGAGATCATTTATAAAACAGTCTGATAGGATCAAACTCCAATTATTCTGCAATAACACTAATACAAGTACAAAAGAAATCCATTGTCTGTGGAGAACATGGCACAGGTGATGCATTCATTTCAGGTGAAATGATGATCAGAACAAGATCCATAACTAATTCAGTTTAATCTTTCCTGCTCAAACTCATTATCCTTACTAATGTGGATTTGCATAAGCCAATTCATACTACCTTTCTTGAATGATGTCAGTCCATATTTTCTAAGATAAAACTGCTGTAATCATTTGCAAAATCTTGCCATTTTTTCCACAAGATCATTTATTGTGGCTTATTGGCATCAGTTCCTGGAATAGTAACCATTTATTGCATTTTGCAGTAGAAATAGAAGACCTATGCAGGGCAAGTTTCCCAAGGGGAAAAAATAACTTGTAAATGAGTTTTTGGAAGGTCTTAAACTGACTTTAAAAATTAAACTGTTTTTTTGAGTTACATATCCATAACTACAAGACAAAAAGAATTAATATAAGTCATTGACAAAAATAAAGGGGGAAAAATAAAAGAAAAAAAAAGAATAAAAATAAAGGTATCTGTAATGCTATGATTTATTAACTAATTAGATGGCTTTTTTATTTACTTGGAGCAAGAAAAGTCACATCTTTTTCTAAAACATCACCGGAAAAACTTTTACCAAATTAGAATCCTTGCATCTAAGTATATTACATTTAATTCTCCCTTTCTTTGTGTAATCTCTTTATTTTGTATGGTCTTATAGCCATAACATGTTTAAAAAACTCTGTGCAGAAAGTTTTTTATTTCTAAGAAGTTTTTTCAACTTCTTAGAAATAAAAAAGCATTGTTTGAGAACCCAGTAAAACACAACTGAGCAGTATTTTAGTATTATACTGCTAATTTTACTCTTAGTGCAAATCACAGCTATTTATTCAGGAAGTTTCATAGTTTCTATCTCATCATTATTTTCCATTTAAAATTTTCATACGCACTGAAAATCTCAAAGCGCTCGGCAGATTATTGCACACATGGGTGATGTGTGAACAGATTCTGCAAAATGGCATTATTTCATTCAATAGAGCATACTTGCAAACTGCTTCAGTGTCTTTTGATTTGTCAGCAGCTGATCCTTAATATCTGCCTGGTTTGAATACAGCACTACATCCGGATATCTTTGCCTTCTCTGTGCTGTGCATGCCAAGAGCAGACCTACTCAGCTCCCTGCTCAATAAGCATTGTTGGCACCTCCCTGCAGCAGCAACCTGAACTTGAATCTGCTGTGCTGACCCTGGGATGCCCCCACATCCTCTGTTACCACTTGCCCTCATAACTCAGCTGTGCCCTTGCCAAAGCCTGTGTTCTGCTCCTTCTGTTGTTCCCACATGTGTTTCTACCACTAACAGGGAGCAGGTTTGAGGTTTCCATTTTCCAGTTTTCCTGACTGTGCAGGATTCCCTGAGGATCATAGTGATGTCTGACCAAGGCAGCATAGGGAACACTTCACCACTGGCCTTGTCCTAAACACACAGCTGATCCCCTTGCTACAGCTCACCAAATGAAGCCTAAGGGCTCTCATTTCCCTGGAATCAAGCCCCAACAGCCTCACAGTGTCCCCATAAGAGAGAGGCCCACAGCAGTGCTGCTCAGAATGGCTGCACCAGCTCTTGCTGACATGAGCAAGAATGAATACGGTTCATAATAGGATTTCTGCACTTCCATAGCTGCAATCACTTCTGTAATTTCTTACCGATTTCTGTTTCACCTCATACAGAGCTGGTATTCAGCCTTCATCCATAAAAGGCAACTGGTATTATGGTTCAGGTATGCTCCTGCATCTTTTGATGAGATGATTTGGAAAGGGGCTTTATAACATTTTCCTTTCTCTTATTGTTTCCAATGTTTTCTTACTTTAAAGACTACCTTTAAATATTTGTACTGACTTAAAACAATGAATTCTTGGGAAATTACAATATTCTTACTACACAAGCAGAAAGACTCTTAAAATTGAATAATACTTGATCCTAAGATGTGTAGAGGTTTACCATAAAAACATCAACTTGTAAAAGCAGAAGGGTTATTTAACCAGAAAGAAATGTGAAGCCAATTTAGAAAAGAGTTAAGATAGAATTTCTGTAAAGGGATTCAGAATACTGGCCAATAATAAGCATTTTTTCCTTTGCAAAGCTTTGTAAGGCTTAAGTTAGATGATGCAGATCCAAAGAAATCCTCACACCTTCATCAGTCCATGCACATTATGTTTACTGTTACAGTTTTAGTTGTGGTCTGCCAGGTGCTGTTTTCAGAAGCACTGTGCCCCTACAGAACCATCTCCGTGGGCACACACTTCATGGGCAGCTCTAGAAGCACCAAGGACATGGAATATTATATCAAACCACTCTCCACCTTAGGCTCACATATCCTCATTCACATATGTGAAATCACCTAAACCCTTTGCTCAGTAGTTGTATTTACATAAAATTAGTACAAGCCCCCAGCTGCAAAAAAAGAGAAAAAATAAATATTAGTGTTAATTAGATTTGAACATTAGCTTTTCCACTTAAGAAGCAGTCATTCAAAATGAAAGCTGCAATAAAAACCACTCTGTATTTCTTTTTTTTTTTCTTGTTTGACTAAACTTACTGATGGCTTGGATTTTGCCTTCTTTTCTTTTCCTTTGACCCCTTTTCTGTTGCTGGTAAAGTAATGTAAGGTGCCATATTCCATCAAGGCAGCAAACACAAAAATAAAGCAAACTGAAACAAAAAGGTCCATTGCTGTCACATAGGAAACCTTTGGGAGTGACTTCCTAGCAATTGTACTCAGCGTTGTCATGGTCAGCACTGTTGTGATCCCTGTAAAGAAAGGAAAAAAGACAGAAAATGGGAAATGTAGAGGTAATCAAATCATATTGTCACCGAAAAAAGTAATCATACTAGCTCTTAATTAATTGATGAATTGTATAAGGACTGACCCATAGGAGGGTCAGTGGGTTCACCACTCATTACAGCCACATTGGTGCTATGGCAAGAATCCATCCCTATGGATGCAGCATCCTCTATGGGATCATAGAGAAAGCAACACATTTCCATTCCCTTTAAATCCCTCCTATTTTCAACACACTGAACAAACAATGACACTAAGTTTGTGAAATTTTATAAATCTGACATGAAATGTACACATAAATACAGTAGAAAAATGGATACAAATAAGCTAACAAACCTTATGAGCACAAGGAAGTCCCTTAGCTCAAACTATTAAAAGGTTAAAAAAGGATGCATTCAGAAATAAAAGGTGCATTATTTATCAATGACTTTGAGCTTTTTGTAAACAAAAAAAAAATGAATAATGTTTCCAATTGTCTGCTTCTGAAGAAGACATAGAAGATCAAATTTGATGACATTCACGGCTTTCTGGTCTCATTGTCTAAGTTACCAGACATGCTTCCAACACTGTGTCTTAAGTAAATGTTCCCCTTGATTTGCTTACATACAAGCTAATTAAAAGAACAAATTGGCCTTAATAGCTATGTTTTCAAAATATATGCTCAACTGTACCACTCTTCATTAGTTTAGCATTTATAAGGTTTTAACACTTTCTTCCTGTATTTGATGCTTCAGGGAGATGCAAATCCATTTACACAGTAGTCCAAAATTAAGCATAACCTTTCCTTTGAAAAGCAATACTTGAACACAGAAATAATTTGTTATTTACATGCACAAGATTATTTAAAACTAAAACAAAAACAACCAAAACAGATAAACAAACAAAAAGCATTACACCAGGCTAAAACTGTCTATGGCTCACAAATCAAAGCATGGAATCACTGGTAACTATGGACTGTTCCTGCAGCACGAAGGCAGTGGTGTTTTTCCAAGAGTCTCCCAATGAAATTACATGTCTAAAGGGGCAAACAGAGAACCACAGTGTTCTTCAAAAGAGCTTCACTCCCACCAGGTACTTTTGAAAACTGATTTGGCATTCCTCTGTATAACTAGATATTTAAATATCTGTAATCACCTCCAATCTTTTGCTCTGGGAAACCACAATCTTCCAGGATCTTCCAAGAGATGAGAGAAAAAGGTCCAGCCTTTTCAGGGTACCAGACCCCAGCACATCCTTCAGGTGGGAAGTGGCACCCACCATTCCCTTCTTCTACTCAGAGAGGACAAAAAGTGACACAAATTTTTCCAGCCTTGTCTGCTATTTGAAAGGCACTGGGGGCTGTCACAGAGAGCAAACCCTCAACAGCAAATCGGCTCCCTGCCATAATAAACCTGGCCTAGTTTTGGTTTTCTTGTATTACTTTCTCTTTCCATAGAATTGTGTTTATTTGACAGGTACTCTCCTTCTCCAGAACATTTGCACGTAAGAAAAGTCATCCTACAAGATGTCAAGTGATGGCTTTTGCATGTTTACAAGAAAGGAGTTCAGAGTTACCTGCAGGGAGCTGTAAATAAGTTATTACAAAAGTTTGTATTCCATCTCGAGTAGATGAAGGCTGGTACTGCTGATGTGAGAGCTTGAAAACTTCAGCTTAACTGTGACATCAA
The DNA here is from genome assembly GCF_027477595.1 of Haemorhous mexicanus. Classification (NCBI taxonomy): domain Eukaryota; kingdom Metazoa; phylum Chordata; class Aves; order Passeriformes; family Fringillidae; genus Haemorhous; species Haemorhous mexicanus. The sequence goes on along the minus strand of NC_082344.1, from coordinate 52,154,597 downwards.
AGACAGAGTTCTAGGTTCGTGGCATATAAAAAGTACTTTATAAAAGCAAAAAACTGGATACAGAACTGGAAGGATACCAAAAGATACCCAAAAGGATACAGAATTGAAGGATACCCACCACTTTTTTCCTGTTATAACTATTGTATTGAAACTAATCAGAACCTACAATGATGTTTGAGTCAAAGAAATCTGATGAAATTTCTGCATCAAAAGTATTTTTCACTTATTTATTCTAGACTTTAGACTCTCTTCACTAAATTTTGCAGCACTTTCAAATAACATAAAGTTGGGGTCCAAGACTGAGATTTTCATCCCTTACCTTTTCATTAGGCTACTGAGCCATGCTTGTTCTTGCTTACTTTCTCTCTTGACTCATTAATCTGGCAGGCTTGCAGGTGGTTCAGTTTCAGTGGGAAAGGCAGGGAGCTAAAGTGTGGGCTCATGGCAGGGTGGGAATGGTGGGTTCACAGCAATATAGCTGATGGGGAAAATTAACTCTCATCTCTAACTTCCTAACATACAACTCTCAGCTCTTGACCCTTTCCCCAAAATAGGTCAGACTGCTGTCACTAGTTCTGCTACAAGCATCTGTCCCTGCTAAGCTCGAAGCTGTGTCCTGTGCACTCTGTGTACCCATTTATCAGGCTTTACATGGGGACTAAAACTTTTCTCCAAGGCAGCACAAGAATCCTAAACAGTCAAATTTAGCAGACTGATGCCGTGCTAAACAGGTCAGCCAAGATGACACTAACACAGAATTATCTTTGTATTAGAACTTGTAACACTTCAGAACTGTCTGTGGTAAAAGCAGGAGTTTTTGTGAATTACAGGCTTAACTTCTTCAAGTGCAACTTTGGTTGCAAATTTTCTGTCCTATCCTGGGTCTAAAAGAATAATTTAATCATTCTATAAAAAAAAAAAAAACAAAAAAAAACCAACAACCCCCCAAAACAAACAAACAAAAACCAACAAAAAAAACCAATGCCAGCAACACAAAAAACCCATCAAAAAAACTAAACCTGACTTTCATCATTTTTGGTCATGTAGTAATGACTTCATTTGTTCCATGATGCTAAGTGTGAGACTAATAATTGCCACATGACAGTCCCTGGAGATGATAAAAAAAATAACATAAAGAAGAAAAAACATATTTATGTGAACAACAACAGACCAACAAACTTGGATCAGGATTTCCATGCTCAGCTTTGCTTCCTTAAACTCTGCCGTGCAACAACAGCAGGATTCTCCTATTCCCAATGTTGCAGTTCTAAAGAGAGAATGACCAATGGTCACAATCTGAAGGGGAATAAATTGTGGTTAATTTGCTCCCTGCTACACATTTGTTTTCTTTGGGAGTACCAGATCCTTGAAGACTGAAAAAAGACATTCTTACCCAGAGAAGTCCTTGCAGGAACTGCATCCTTATTGATCCAAAATGATACCCATGAAAGAACAACTGTGAGTATACAAGGAATGTATGTCTGAATAGTAAAATATCCCATACGTCTGCTGAGATCAAAGAATATTGTCATAATAATATAATCACCTAAAAATTAGAAAAAAAATTATAAGGCATATATTATGGTTTTCAGTTGTATCTTCATATGTTAGTCTTGATCTAAATAGATATTGCACAAAATAAAACTCAACACTTTGCCTTACCAGACAAGGTATGAGAAATTTCAGTTGTATTTCGTAGCCCTACAAATGCAAACTGATACAATCTCCAGTATTTTGGATCTGCCACTTCAACAGAGGTTTTCTTCCATTTGTATTCAATTTCATTTCTGGGATATCCATCTAGAATGAAACAAAAAAAAAAAAAAAAAATCAAACATTTAGCCATAAAATGTACCAAAGCATGTTTTCTGATCTCTGAAGTTACTTATCAACTAAACCAGGGCTTTACATAAAGTGGATCTGAGACCATCTATAGTCCTTTTGATACACTTAAAATTTACCCACAAAATAAATGGCATCAATTTTAAGCCTAGGTAAATGTACAGTCTATCAAAAACTGCTTAAATACAAATGTTTAGAAAATATCTACATGGTATTCTCAAACTCCAGTGACAAAAATTGGCTCAGCATCATCACTATTAAAACCTAAATGCCATTACATTATTATTAAATGATCAGAAAGAGCTTAAAAGCACACTTCTTAGTTCATAATTTGATGGTTTAGGGAAGACCACCTGAAAGGAGGCTGTAGCATGATGGGAGTTGGCCTCTTCTCCCATGCAGCCAGCAACAGGGTGAGAGGATATGGCCTCATGTCTGCATCAGGGGAGGTTCAGGCTGGATATCAGGAAGAATTTCTTCACTGAAAGGTTGTGAAGCTTTTTGGAACGAGCTGCCCAGGGAGATGGTGGAATCACCATCCCTAGAGGTGCTGAAGAAACAACCAGACATGGCACTTTGTGCTATGGTTTAGTTTAGAAGTTGGTGTTCAGTCACAGGTTGGATGATACTGGAGTTTTTCTCCAATATTAATGATTGCATGATTACAATAGCACAATTCCCTTGGATTTTTTTTTTAAACATAGTTTGTATCAAGAAAAAGAGCCTGAAGGCTGTGGTTTTGCTCATATAAATGAAGTCCACTGAAAGGAAAAAAACTTTTTCTACTGATTCATCATTTACAGGAGCAAGTTGAAGAAGACATATCTTATTCTTCCTTTTAAATATAAAATATGGAACAAAGTATAAAATATGGAACAAATTCAAAGTTGTCAAGTCTTGCAGGCATAAGAAAACAAAGTTTTTCCAGGACAGTGCATTTCCATTAACTGTAATAGGCACTGTATTAGACTCCTAAGAAAAAACACTATTTTTAAAGTTGCAAAAAATGTATGTGATTCAAGTCATTCATTAGTGTATTAAACAATGCAATAAATCGAGTCAAAATATGAATGGTCAGTTCTTTCTTTTGCCATGAGGCTTTAAAAAGTAAACATTTGCTCTCCTGATGCTAAAATTTAAGTAAATTTAAAGCCTGAATGTAAAGAGGACAAAAAAGTGTTTTACCACGTACAGCTTGAAAACTCTAGAGGGCAAGAGTGTTCATCCATAGGAAAATTATGAAGCTGAAGATAACATTCAGCATTAATTGTCAACCTAATTAGAAAAGGAAGGGGAAGAAGAAAATAGGTTATATTCAAGAATTCAGACACTTCGTACTACATAGTAAAGAACATGCACAGAAATAAATTTTTCCAATTAATGGATATTATGAATAGTCTCCTCTGTATCAGAAAAACAACATCCAGCATTAGCAACAAAGAACAAAACAGGAATTATTATTGCATGCAACTTGAGGATCTGTGTTGTTTCAATTGGTATTTCAAGCCATTTCCAAAATTTCAACTGATTTGGGGGCACCTCTCAGCTCTACAAGAAATAGGAGATAAAAATTAGGATCTGAAGACAGGGGAAGGAGAGGAATTTATGATAGCACAAAAAGGAAGTTTTTGTAGAACACACTTATCAAGTCAAATTGCATGTGGCATCATTGTATCAGGTGGCTTTAGCTAAGAGAGAAATTGTGGGGCACATTGGACTCGCTCTGTATTCACAGAAGCAGTTCTGGTGAAAACAGTATTTGGATAGGAAAAAGCAAACTAAGCTTCTACCTATTTAATGTCTAAGGCATTCAAATAATTCACAACTTATAAACATTTGAGGACTGGTTTAGGAGTCATAATTGTCTGAACTAAATCACTTTCTGCTTTTGAAAATGCTATCACAAATTTCCACACAACTTCCAAGGAAGAAGTGCAAAATCCAGTTCTGCTACCTTTCACTAGTAAGCCAAAGTAAGGGGCTAAACTTCAAACTGACTTCTTTGCATTTAAAATACCTCCTCCTTTGTTGGCAATACTGTATAGAAAGGCAGAATGTCTTCTAAAATCAACTTTAAAAATTGCCATAATGCTCACATACTTGACTGTGGGCAATACTTACATTTTAGACAAGAGATAGGAAAAGACTCTGAGACATGCTGCCAGATAGTTTTATAAGCCTCTGAACAAAGTATTTGTTCTACACAAACTGCCACTATGACCTGACTAAAGGTTTATAAGGAAAAGTGTATTTCTTAGCATACACTGTGGGAGAGAGGAAGAGAGACCCTTCCCCACACTTTCAAGCAGAATACTTGCATTGCTATGGAGATGTTTTTCAAATTTGTCAGCTATATCTATGCATTTATTGCCTTTACTTTCCACTTTCAATTTTGGGATAGTTAAATACTCATAGGAAAAGAAAACAAGCTGAGCCTTGTGTTCAAAGCACCACAACTAGATCTGGAATCACTGATGGTGCAATGGACAGACCATGGTCCACCCTACAGAAGATTCAGTAAGGCTGGTTAACATTTTCACCATGTCTGCCCCCTGAATTACCAACAAGGAAAGAGTGGTGATACAGGGGAGCCCACGAACCTGGAGCACTGTCAGATCGTACTATTGCTCCTTCAATAAGCACAATATGAACCTCTCAAATGTTGTTTTACCTTAGGTCAAATTCAGGCCATATCTTCACCCATACAGATGTTTGTGTGTTGCAGTGCAGGGTGAAAGCCTGTTCTGCTGTTCTGTTACCAGCTCATTGCACTTTATTTCTCATACTCTGACACGGGAATTCTAACCTATTGCTCTGTGAGCGCTCACATGATTTTTCTGCTCATATTCTTTTCCTTCTGTTACTTTGAATCTCTTTAGAATAGTTTTTTCATTGAAAATGAATTGACAATGGAAGGGTAAAGTCCAAGTATGGCTCTACAATTGCTAATTAGAAAAAGAAAAAATAAATTAGCATGTCAACAGAAGGGTCTCTCTAGAGACTTTTATAAACACCAACTGGCATAATAAACCATTTAAAAAGTTCTCTTCAGAGATGTCTGTATGCTCTCAAATGATGCATACTAAGAAAAAATAAAGTGAAGAAAATCCTTGTAAAGCATTCTAATTCTTCTTACATTCGATACATGAGAAATTTATACATTGTTCATGCAACATATACTGCATATGAACACAGCATAAATGATTGAGAAGAAAGTAATTAAAAGTGCCACTTTTTGTTTTAAATAGATAAACAAATAAAGAAACTCTTAAGAGCAAAATCATATTTATGGCATTCTCTGCACAGATTATTTCTTGATCAGCTCCTGACTTACTACAAGATTTTTAGAAAATATGACAGAGATGACCCTAAAATACTTTCTGTAGACTACAGCCTTTCAAGAACTGTTTGAAAAGAGACTCAAAAATCAGTAGATAGCCTTAAGCTTAAAAGCAGCACACGCATCTCCCATTTGCCAAGTAGAATTACCACCAACATGTTTGTTTATGCTATTTTGGATGAATAGATCTGTTGATTTCAATAGCTTACGAGAGTAAATATGTTAAGAAGTATATGCAGGACTGGGGCCTTAGCTTTAATCAATTAAAAATCAGCTTCTTATAATTTTTATTATTTAAAGCATTTAATGTTTTACTTATGAAATATAATTTGGTGGAAATTGGATTATTAAGTATTTTGACAAAAAATAATTTATCTGCAATATATTAGTGACAGACCACCATGATGCTATATACTATATAGCACCCTTTTTTAAATCTTGCCTGTATCTAAAGGAGATCATAATTTGCTATCACCTTCAGTTGTCCTTAGGTAATTATCTCTGCATTATATTTCAATGCTACGAATTTCATCTTTTTCATGACTGAATGACCTTTTTTATTTTCTTATTTAATCAATTCCTTGCAAATTCCAATGGTCCATAACAAAAGACATGCCAGGAATTTGATTCATATTCATTATTTTCATATTCCTGGTTGTAACAGGAATATGTTTTGGCTATTTTTCTACCCAAATAATCAAAACCCACCTTAGCGTGTATAGTACTCTTCCATCACTCCAGATTCGAAGCAAACGATTTGGAGTTGTAATCCAGTGAGCATCAGATTTCCTCGAGTTCCGGAAGAAAGTGTCTGGAATCCAGATTTTTCCAACCATATTGCTATTAAGCATAAGCACCTTCATTGAGCTGTTAAATTTTAGACGACTGTCATACCAAGTCTGGGCAAAAATTATATCTATAGTGTATTCCTAAAAACAGAGAAACAACCATATCTATGTTTACGTTTACCAACGTCTGCAAGCCAACTGGTTTTTGACTCATATATAAATCTGAAGCCACCTCCTCTATTCTCTTTTGTATTACCATTTGCATAGCAGACAGCAGCCAGTGAACCCAGAATGAGAGACAAAAGATGCACACAGCCTTCTGTCGCTACCTCCTCTCCCCTGACACACACTGATTACTTCAGGAAGAAGATATGGGATGGGAGTGTAACTTGGAGGTTCTCGCACAGTACAATCACCTCTGGGGGCCCTGGACAGAAATTTAAGGGCAACCTTAGTACTTCAGGGTTAGACTATGTTAAGACAGAAATTCTATATTTTTAAGAACCAAACAAAGCAAGCTTTCTATGTTTTCCCCCAAACTTTTCAACACACAAGTTAACATTTTTCAAGAAATTTCAGATTATGAAGAATTCAAGAATATATGGAAATTAAACATGCCAGTTTGCAGAACTATCTGTTGCCATCTGCCTTGTACACGTACCAACATACACACAAAAGTACACATAATCATAATCAAGAAGGAAATTTCCCTAAAGAAATTCCACTTTACTTGTTGAAGCCTCAAGAAAGATCCTTCTGTAATAGAAAAATCAAATTCCTGTGTAGATTTATGGCCAGAAAAGAAAGGTGAAAAAATAAATAGAAAAAGGTAACCCCATTTTATGAAGTATTTCTTGACACAGTAAAACCTGAGAGGGATATCAATACAGATGCATAAAAGAATTCTTCTTTTTGAAGAATCCAGCCAGTTGTTTCTACACTTCAGACAAAGGGGTAAAGCAGCAGCTCTCCATGTTTTCAGAGCTCTAGACCATATTCTGACCTTAATGGCAACAGTCCCACTACCTGATGGCAGATGTGATCTTTCCTGCAAGGCTGCCCCATGAGGGCTTCCATGAGCAACTGGGTGGCTCCTATTCTGGGAAAGAGCTGGAGACCAAGCTGAAATACTTGGTGCTCCTTGTTCACCTCTCAGTTGTGGGGTTAAATGGACCCATAGGTCCATTCAGTGAGGAAGAGACAGTGTTCACACTCTTGCTTGAGCCAAAGGGGTTAGTATACTTGGTCAATAAAAACCCATAGTGCAGTCAATCAATTCTGTTTTTAAATAAAAGCTGAAGGTTTCATTCATTGGAGTGGATTTTTTTGTTCATTTTCCTTTTAAGCAATCACAGCAGCCAACTGTACAAGTTACAGATTCCTCACTAGTTTCAGCAACTGAAACCACCCATCTCTTAGGAAAGTTTGAGAAATTTGTCACTTCAACCTAGAGAAGTACCAAGGCAGATATTCCAGGATTATCTTAACCTCTCTTAATTTTCCCACCTCTCCTGATGGGAGAAGTACAAGTTCAGGAAACTGATATGCTAGAAGGAGGTTTCCTCTTGCTCTATGATGTATGGCAGATGAATTACCACCTGGTAATTCAGTGTTTTCCATAGGTTATGAACAAGTAATGCATGAGGGAAACAGTGGAGAGACAGAGAGAACAAAAATACTATAAAAATGCAGTTTTAAGGGGACTTTGTTCTAAAACTTTGTGTATTTCTTGAGAGTCACTGCCATCAGAGGAAGATTCTGAAGGTCAAAACAAGTCCTTACCTATTTCTTTTTCTGTAAACAGAATTCCAGATACCTGTGAAAACCCTGGAACTGTTTAACCTTAAAATTCAGCTTTCTGTGCCTATTTGTAGTTACAACTGAAAATGAAACTTGCCTTGCTATAGTATAAAGGAGAGCCCAAGGCAGTGCACCAGAGAAGTGTTTTAATGGGCTTTAATGGGACAGAATGAACAAAGATTTACACATTGCCTTTACAACACAAGTAGGAGAAAGAAAAAAAGAAGTGAGCAGAATCAACAGACATGATGAAATGTACAAAAAGTGAAAACCATCTGAGTTTGAAGGTGCTACTCTTAGCAGCCACTTCACAGGAGCAATGCCTGGTTTGAGAAAAAAAAATCAGAGTCATTACAGTGAAATCCACTCAAGCAAGGAAACACAGCTTGTCATAGAATACCAACCACCCTAATAAACTGGAATAAAAAAGGAAGATTATTTTGAACACAAAGAACAAGGGAATGGCCTCAGCAGACTGAGATGCTTGTATTCTTTTGCCTTTCAGTATTAAATGTGCAAGTTTGTATCCTGTTAACTCCAAAGAGCAGCACTGTGCCAGCTACTAAGTGGAAAAATAGTTCTGTCTCAGATTAAACCAGCATGTTTTAGAGGAGCTGTTTAGAAAACTTTTGGGAAGAAAAAACCCCACAAAAAATCCCCAACAATAATTCTTCATCATACATTTATAACTGTTCAAAAATAACCCAGTACACAATAATTTAACATCAGAAAATTAGTTCCCAAGCATCTTGCTGAATGTCAAATGAGACCCAAGTGCTAGCCTCTTGTAACACACCTAAGAGACTTTCCCTCCATGTATAAGCTCACACTTCTACACTCAGACATATCCTTCTCCCTCTCCCTCTGGAATTAGCCAACTACAGGCATAATCCTACCATTCATCCCACCTGAAAGACATGGACTTGCAGCCTCATGGTGGGTGGCAGCAGCAGCTCACCATGCTCTCCAGCAAGGATCCAGAGACAGTGCTCAGATTTCCCCCAAGAACATTTATTCCACTTCTACCATCTGCCTTGGTGGCATCACTACCTACTTCTTCAGCATATCATTTATCCTATGCTTCCCTAAGACCTCTCTGTCTTTGAGGGTACATAACACATCTTGAGGCAGCACATATTCTTCACAAAATGCGTCTTACATGTGATCACATTTTTAGCCCAAAATATTTCCTACTTCCTTTTAAGAAGGGGAAATCTGGGTCCCTAAAAGTTATTTAAAATTAGGTAGAAAAAACATCATACTCTCTTTTCTGAGAGTACTTTATTTCTGTAACAAGATGAATAAAAGCTCTATCTATTGTATAAGCAAGGAAACAACAGTAACAAGATTTATAAAATATTCCTTCAGTGCAATAAATCTTTCTAGCCAACTACCTTGCTTTCCTTGTTTTCTTACAAAATTTAAAATTATCACTCCTATCACTTCTACTAGACTTTCATGAAACTCACCATTTAATGCCACTGTGCAAGCATAAAAATTGGTTTACTACCCTCTCTTTCAAATTAAACTAATGGCAAAATAACCATGCAGAATAATATGGAATCCATCTATGGCTTCGTTAGTCACAGTTTAATTCATATTTAGCCTCACAGGGTTCAAGAACAATGGCACATATTGGCTCCTATTTGGCATTTGATTAAATTGCTGAGTACTTTTTTTCACAGCTGGCATGAAGTGCCCACCTGCCTAAATATTTACAGATAACTTCAATCCTCCTCCATCTCTTTCCTCTCTAAGAGATCTTAGCAAACTCCAAAGGCTGGGAACAGTGTGACTAATCAGAGATTACCATTAAAGGGCCAGGCAGGGCACAAACTGTGACTACTGACAAACAGATTCATATCCTGAGTGGAAGTCATTTAATATATAAAAACAATTACTTCAAACAAAGCAAGAACAGTTACTGAAGTGGGATAAATAAAATCCTTCATAGGTTTCATTGTCATGAACAGTTCAATTAAAGTCAGATTTCCAAACATGTCAGTGGATTGCTTTTTTTTTTTTTTTTTTTTTTTTAAACTGGAAAGCTGTGAAAGAAAGAGAGGCAGATATCATCTAATACAATTGTTTCTCTTTATAAACTGCATCACACAAATTCCAATATAATATCAATGAGGATAAGAAAAAATGTAGCAAAAAAAAAAAAAATTCTTGGATATTTTTCCTGACAGTCCAACAACTGATTTGATATTCCACAATAAAAAATTGTGGAGAAGGCAAGTAACAAGTAGCTAAATTGTTGGCAGGATTATGTTAAATGCAACACATTTAGTTTGAGAACAGAAGAAAGTGGCCAAGTTCCATTTTCTGTTTTCTGAAACAGAAAATCAAGGATGAGTCCCAAAACCAAACTCAGAACTAAAAAAAAAAAAAAATTGTTACAAACTTCAGACCTACAATATAGCTAATAACCAGTGAATTTAATAGAAAAATAAATAATATTCCTGTCATTTCATCTTTGCTCAGAAACCCACCCCAGCTTTTCTTCCAGATTCAAAATTTTAGGTGAAGGGCACCTCAGTGTTCCTGTAATGCTGTAATGGCACATTCTGAAATCTGTGTCATATGGAGCTCCTCAAAGCAGTTCAACTAAAAAGCTGATATGCCTTTATTTTATCATTCTATTCTGCCTTCTAATTTCTTAAACTGGAATTCAATGTCAGTGAGGCAGGGAATTTTTCAGAAAAAAAAAATTATGATAGGGAAACCAAAGAAAGCATTCGACCAGCCTATATGGTTTCACAATAGGAGATGTGATTTAATACCAAATATCAATTTGGTATTCCAATTAAAAGATTTTAAAAACAAAAATTTCATAGACAAAACTAGTAACCACATGCTTTCCTAAGAGGTAAGCACAAAATAAAGCATCAAGCATTTGCTAATTTATCTTCATCTTCCCAGGGTGGTGCCAATAAACACTTGTAACCTTTGCCATTTCCCTCACCCAAATTTCTTTGGACATCAATAAAGGGCTATAAAGTAATTTATTAAAATACTTAACCTATCTTTGATGTATAACCTCTCCTAACAAAATGTGGAAAATGTGGCTATTCTTCCTGGTAGGTTACTTTGAAAGCCCTTTAAAGAGATTTTTTTGAGATGCTTCAGGGCCAACGATGGTTTCAGAACTTAATCCCCACGGCTGAGACCAAAGCAAAGTAAAATTTCTTGGTTTAGTAAACCATTTTAGTCTGATCTTTAAAGCAATCTGAATTTACTGACCTTAGAGTGAAACCTGATAAATCCAACAAACCACAGTGCTTCTGACACATACCTGCAACACTACATTGATGATACTGCAGCCATGGAAGAGGTGAGGGCTGCAGGAAATGCACTGAACAGAAGTGCACAGTGTCTGCTTCCAGAGTCTTTTAATCAGTCAGATTGCTATAATTGTACAGATAATCACACTGGAGGATGCTATGAGAACATATGCACAGGGTAAGTGGAAATATGGCAAATCATATCTACAGAAGGTGAGGGAGTACAGCAAGACCTACATAGTCACAATTCAGGAAAAAAATCTCACTCTTCACATCATAATTTGGCATCTGTGCTAATTTAGTCCTTATTTTGAACATGCAAATTGACAGATGCAAACAACAAAGACAAGACTTATTTCAATGTTTTGTAGATTATGAACTATCATTAAAATCTTGCCCATAGTGAAAAGATTAGCTGGAAAAGTAGCTAAAGCACTTCAGCAAAATTTATGCTTTTATTTCATCAGCTTAGATTTTGGTCATTTGAAGAGAGCACGAGGAGAGGACGTAGATAAGTTACATACATAATCTATATATATTCTCATGGCAAATATATAAAAAGTTTTTATTTACTTTTCAATAGAAAATTGAATATTTCAGCCAGCAGCTCTCATGAACAAACATTAAACTCGATAAAGAGCAAGAGGAGAGAACTCAGAACAAAACAAAACAAAAACCCACAACAACCACCAAAAAACCTAACAAAAAACCCCCACAAAAATAGAAACAAACCAACTACCAAACGTGTAAATACATATATATATATAAAACCACATGAATAAATGGATTAAGGATTTGGCTTAAAGATTGTCAATAGTGATTTATCTGCTCCATTGACTGTACTTTCTAAATTAAGCAGTTACATTTACTATGCTGTAATTAGAGACATGCTAGCCAAAGCTGGACTCACAGGCAACTTTGAGCAAAGCCTTACATTACTCAAGCACAAGGTTTTGTAGTTTCCACTTATAAGCAAAGGAAATTCTTCACCGTTCAGTAGGCTGCAACTGTTTTCAAAGCAAGACTAACTGCACACTTACTGTGTGGCCTTTAATGTACATGGTTTTCCTGCCATGGTTAAAAATCCCAACATTGATGGCAAACAGACTTATCTGTGGCTTGGTTCCTACTCTGCAACTCCTGTAAAATACATGATCCCACATGAAATACAGTATACCTATTTGGTTTTCTGGGGCAAAAATCAGCTTCAAACACCAATCATCTGCTACATTATACAAGAGATATAATATATAATAGCATGTGCAGCCATCAAGAACTTCCTAAAAGGAGCCTCTACTTACTTACTAGTCTTACTGGTCTCAAGTACATAACCTGTTGTGGGGATAAACCTCTACAATTGAGACACAATTGTAATTCAAAAAGGCAACATCTTAATCAGCATTTACTGTATGCTTGTGAATGACACACCTCAATACAGCCCAAGAAAAAGTGTTTTAAAAGTGCATTCTCCATGGTGGTCTAAACAAGCACCCAGATGTGAAGACTCGGTGAAATTTAAATCGGGCAAAACCAGAATAAAATGGATGCCAAGATCAACAGGCAGTGAAGCTGCATTCACTTATCACCAAAAGCATATTCCATTTCTAAACAGCTACTTGGTGAGGGCAGTCAGCCCTGCTGCCTAGGGAGCAAGGCAACACTCCTTCCAGGGGTAGGGTTACTGTCCTAGGGCGACGTTAGATTGCTGGTATCCCCATTTCTGTGTGTTCTTTATGCTGGATAGTATGTTCTGTGCCTTTAAGACTGGCTCTGCAGAGTGAAAGTTTTGTTTTGGACTTCTTATCAGCCACTCGGCGGGACATACAGATAGTCCCATACATAACGCTGCTTTTTTGCTTTTTGCCCTGCTTTTCGCTTTGCTCTTGCTTCTGCTTGCTCTTGCTTTCTGCTTCTTCTCATTAGTTAGTTTAGCTAAACAGTCCAAATTCCTTCCTGGACTGTTTCCCCTTTCCTTTTTGGACCTACCGAACCTGCTCTGGACTGGGATCTGGGAAACACCAAGAAAGAGTTTGCATCTTGTGGCTGCAGCAGCTGCCCCAGCGCCGGAGTGACTGATAACAGAGCAACCCCCCAGGAGAGACTTTCTGAATTTGTCTTCTTTTTCAGAGTGGTGAAAGAGTGGTGTCATCCGGTATTGATCATTTTGTGTGCTGGGGGGTGCTGTGCCTGTTAAATAAACAGGTTCTTTCCACTTCTCTCCGAGGAATTCTTCCCAAACTGGTTGGGGGGAGGGGCCGTGTGGGTTTGCTTTCTGGAGGGGCCCCTTTTTGGGGATTCTCTCCAAAATTTGCCCTAAACCAGGACAGTTACTTTCTTGGTAAACAGTTTGGAGGCGCTGCTGCAGGACAAAGCTTCCAGACCATTCCCCTGTCAGCAAAGTGAACTTCCTGTAGCACATGCCGTGAGGAGAAGAACCCCGCTGTAGCTGGCTGGCTTTTAGAGAGAAGGAGGTTCTGTAGTGTCAGCACAGATGCTGACTGCAGCCCTTGTAGAGGCCAGGGAATTACAGCAGCTTTTGCTGGTGCACAGCCACGGAGACGGCCACGGAAACCCCTGCGATAAGAGCCACTGCTGAGGTCAGCCCCTATCACAACAAGCTGTTACAAGCTACTGCAACAATCAAAGCACACCCTCTGCCTCTCTTCTCCAAAACCCAGCTCAAACCTAGGCCAGCAGAATGATTCACACAACTGGAATGCAGCAGGACGTATGTCCGTATAGACAGACAGGTAAGGAATTAAAGGACGGGTGTGTAATGCTCTTCAAAATATTTATCTTATAGCTGACACAGAGATAAGGGGTACAGACAAAGAATTAAATGGATCTTGTCTTAGCCGCAGACACAAGGGACACAACACATCTGAAGAAGACAAAGTATTTGGATAAGATATTAGGGCACAGGAAGTAATGATAAAATATACATCAGAGCAGACAAGCAGTCTGGGCAGCTTTGGGATGAAAAGAAGGAGTAAAGTGCTGTTTGGGTTAGCTTTCACACTAGTCAATACCTTTGCCTTCTCAATGAAGTGCTATGTAATACTTACACTAACATACTCTTGGTTTAGATCATCTCAGATCATAACTGAACTATGCTCAATATTGCTTATACAGGATACACAACCTCTGCAAGGAGCTGATGGCCTGAATTCAACATAAAAGGCAAGATTTGGAAAGCCAACGGGGGCATAATTACAGATAGCAACTTCAGCACAACATGAGCTTAATTCTTTGTGATATTTTGTAACCTTCACAGAGGGGGAAAATGGGAAATGAGCAAAAGGAAAAGTGAATTTAAACAGAAACAAAATGAGAAACAATGAAGTGGCTTTGCAGACATTTATAGAAAGTTTCTTTCAAGCATAAAGAGCAGCTTGGGAGGAATTGATATAAAAAGTTGAAAGTATGTGAGCAGAAACTAGCAAGATCTGAGGCAGGAAATGGCCTCTTGAGGAAAAAAAAAAAAAAAACAACTAAAAATTGCTGAGGACAGGTTTTGAAGTACCTTGAAAGTGAAAGGGAACAGTTTATGTGTGAAATCCAATGAAAGAGAAGACAAAAGAACCTGAGCAAGAGATAAGTCAGTAGAAAAAGTGGAAAATTCTACCTGTAGGACATCTCTAGATGATATGAGTGGAGCCAAGCTGCAACTGGAAAGGTTACAGAAATATGTTAGTGTAGCAATGGGGATTTGGACAAGAGTTTTCATGCGATGGGTTAAAAAATAAAGAAATATAAAATCCCTTTGTATTCAGAATTTGCAAGACTAAAATTGAGACTACTCTAAGACTCATCACATCATAGAAAATTTTTAGATTTCAGTCCTCAATGGCATAAATTAATGATTATTCACAGCAACTGAGAGTGAATAAGAGGCGAAAATTTGTAGGCTTTAAAGCTGTGATTCAGACATATTGAGCTAACAAAACAACTGTGAACACAAATGAGTGACACAGGACAGAATTTAGACTCCTTAGGACAAAAGGAGACACAGAATAGCAGGCTATTGACAATGAAAGGTGGCTAAATTTGTGCATGAAACTTCCAAGAACAAACTCAGCACAGGAGAAGAAAAGGTGACCGTGGAAGACATACTGTGCAGAAGCAACAAAGGAAAAGTTTTAAGAAATACATTCACATCAATACTTAAACACATCAAGAGTTATGAACACAAGAAACTAAGGCTTTATCTCAACACACTGACAGACTGACCACAGATAAAAAGGAAGCTTTTTCAGAATTGTTGTCCAGTCCTATCCACGTCCACAGCTCAGCACTCCTGCCATTTACTTAACAAGTTACAGAATCCCAGATTAGCCCTGTGCAACTACAGAGCACTTATGTCTGAGAGCTCAGGTACTTCAGAGGCAGTTTGGTTACTGCTCTGGCTGTGAATGCTATAAATCTGAGACAAACAGGATTTCCAAACAGTATGCTGGCCCACTCTACTGAAATCAGGGAAGTGAAGTAAAAATAAACTGTAGTTGTTGTAGTAGTAGTACTACTACTACTATATTGATTATTATCATTACTGCAACTATGCCAGCTGCGGCTTAATTGATGCAGTGGTAAAATACAAAACCAGTATTTCCTAAAGCATGAACTAATCTAAGATTTAAGAACCAACCACAACACTAAAAGACTGAAGCCGTACATAGCAATGCTATTATATGGCACATAGAAATTAGGCCATATTTTACAGGAAAGAGAATGGATTTCCCAAGGACTTGTATGGAACCTTCAGCACCTCTCCTGGCTTCACACTTATTAAGGACAATTGATAAACTGTAGCTGAAAACAGGAAAAATACTGAATGCTGTTTAAAGTCAGGACTGAAAAGATGTCTGTTCTCTGCTTTGGTTTCAGAAGGCTACTGCAACATTTGTCAGTACAGTACAGTACTGTAACTGTATTTTCTGTACAGAAATTGTTCCATACATTAACTGTACAGTAACTTCATTTTCCCTCCCCCCTCACCATTCCCCTATCAAATTGATGAGGAATTGAGACCAGCTGCTGAAAAGGAACTGCTATGCTGTCCCAGTATGAGCAGAATACTGCCTGGATTTGGCCAATTCTCCCTGAACAAGAAAATCGTAGAGGTATTTTCCAATTGCAGTAATCAAACTGCAAGAACCAGATTAATCAATTAAAGCTAATATTTTTGGGGAATAAAAAAAGAGAAAACAATCATTAAATTGTACTTGTGAAGTATTACTCAATTTCTAGAGATGATAACATAAGAAATGCTACCAGAAATATTTGGTTTGACTTTTAAGTATATTCCATAAAAAAACCCACAATGCTCAAGGCTACTGAAAAAATATTTACTCAGCTGCTGTACATGAACAGCATCCATCAAACTCAAACAGTCATCTGAGTAAGCCAATTAACTGTGATCACTTGCAGTGCTGACAGGCACCACAATGACTGCAATCTATCTTCCCTAACTGAAATAAAAATTTACATTGGGAAAAAAAAATATAATCCTAACTTCTTTCAAAGAAGATACAACAGATAATATTCAAAGACCCACTGGTACTTTTGTCCTGTCTTATGAACAAATTGATCACAGAATTCCTGCCCTTTGAAAGATAATTAAACCAATTTGCACAAAGTGTATATACTTGACTTTTCAAAAATTTCCATTGCTTGCACACTGAATACACAAAACATTTAGGAAGCCTCATAAATTTTCATGCATGGGCCAAAGTGCATCCTTCATGATCTTCCTTTCATTCAGGAAGCTGCCAGTTTTTCCAGGAGGATGCTGTGGGAAATGGGGTCAAATATTTTACTGAAGTCTAGATAGAACACATCCTTTCCCTCATCTACTAAGCTAGTCAGTTTGTCATAGAAGGAGATTTGGTTGGTCATCCTGGACCTTACTTTCAAAAGTCCATGTTGGCTGGGCACCAAGCCCAGTTACTTGATACCCTGGTAGTCCTGAATGTGCCACGTAGTGGCACTTAGCTGCATTTTACATGGTTGTTGCACAATACATAGCACTGATTACATCTAAAAGACAGATTCACAAGTCTTTAGATTTAGTATTATAAGCATAAATACTCTAGTGATCCAGACACTTGTTTAGAGTTTTTACTTAGGATGCAGATCCCTGAAGAGATCACAAGCTCTAGGAAAATGTATCTTCATCATAGGGTGACCATAGATTCTAAAATGGTGTGTAGATCTTGCTAAACAGTAAAGGCTAAAATTAACAGCCCTCAAAAACAAACTCCAATGAATGTCATGTGTAGACCTCAATTATGAAAGTGGAAGTTTATCAATTAGCAACAGGAAAATAGACAATTTAAAAAAAAAACTGTTTCTTGTCATAGTCTTCATATATGTTCAGTACTCATATATGTTCTCTAAAACCTTCAGAAAAAGATACTCCTAGATATGCTGCTTCAGCATCACTGTCAGAAAAAATACCCTCTCTGTCATGCCATATTGTATCCAAACTTGATAGATAAAGGACATAATTTTCCAGAGTGAATTAACATATCTGGCAAATGAGTAGTCCAATGGGGATTGGAAATCCCAGAAAATGTATTCTCTTAGTAAGTGATCAAATTAGGGGCTAAAGACTGCCCTTGAAATGGAAGCAAATTTTGGATTATTGGTTAAAAATCTCAAACAATACTGACTCCAGGGAAAGTGCTTTCCTAATGAAATCAACAGCTCAAATAAAAGGAGCTTATAGGGTAAAAATTGTTATTATTTATTTTGCTGAGACTGTTGTTTCCCAGAATAACAACTTTTTTTTTTGAAAACTTGATCAAATTCTTTTCAAGTATATGGTTTTTACTAATTTTTACAAAGATTTGATCTCTGTACTGAGGTTAGTTGCTCATACAAGCCATGTTCTAGAAGTGCAAACCCAGTGAAAGCAATTGCCCTTTTATGAGGGCCACAGTAGTTTTAGACTGTAATTTAAATTGCTAAGTAGCTTTCTGTCCATTTTAAAAAACCATAGAATAGTTTTGAAAGTTCTATGTCTTAGTAACATTTACCTTATTACCCTCTGGTGGCATGCTTCATTATTTTTTTTCTTTAAAGAAAAATCAGAAACTTGGAGAGAAACATCCATTATTAACTATTAGGATCCTATTCTCTAGTGAAGTAATATGCCTTTTCAGTAGGATGCCAATCCTTCCCTTGCACTGTAAGCTAGCATGGCTGGATTTTACTAGCAGCATGGCAAGGACATCACCACCAGGTCCAGCACAGCTCTGGCAGATGTGAAGAGACCTCTGAACAGCTGACATTCAATAGTTCCATGGATGATACCCCCAGGCCCTGGGCTGAGTAAGCAGAAGGAAGCTGTGGGCACACAAGAGGTCATGGTTCATAGCTGAACCACGGCTGGAAGGCTGCCCAGTGGCTGCAGAGACAAGAGGATGGCGGGGGAGAAGGGGCAGGGTTATTCTGCAAAGCCAGCCATGTGCTGGCTCTCTATGACTAGAAAACTGAAGCTGTAAGTATAGCTCATGTTCAGTTCCAGTGTGTGCAATTCTTGCTGGCCACAGGCTGAAGAGTTTACACAGATTACTGGAAAAAGAAGTTTCTACCACTTGCTAGATCCTCCTTACACATCTTCCCAGTTTGCTTCCACAGTAGGTTCATTCAGAAGAGGGTTAGACAGAGAGAAGCAAAAGAGAACGACTGCAGAAGGGAGACAGACAAAACAAAGACACCACTTACACCAGACATGGAAGCTGGAAAGTGTTCTCCACTCAGTCACTCATGTTCTATCACAGATTTCATTACATACAGTCCTGGCCTGAGACATGGACTTCCCTGCCACAGCTCCAGGTAATGACAGGTCTAACCTAAGCTGGTTAGACCATTATGCTAGAATGAGTATCCTTTGCCACAGACCTGCATCTTTTCCCACAGTACCTAAGTACCACTGGATTTTCTTGCTTGGCTTCATATCACTGAAAGTCGCTGTTCTCCACCCCCACATGATGACACATGTCTAAACCAGAAGATCCTTAATAATAGTTGAGAATTACTGCACTCTCAGGAAATTCTCAGAATCCCTGTGGCATGCTCTAGCCTCTGAACAACTTTTCTCTGCCATGCAAATTCAATACTGTCAGAAATTCTGTAGGGAGGAAGTAAAGGAGGTAAACTCAAAATCACTTGAGGGCAAGGCCCCTTCTTACTCCTGGGCAGAAGTCATTCCAAAAGACCTTCCTAAAGCCTCCACCTTTTCATACAACACACAATCTAAGAGAGCTAAGACAATACCACATCTCCAGCTTCTTCATAAGTGCTGTTACTTCAGTGTTGGTACTAAACAGATAGGTCAGATCCCAACAGGTGTACCACAAACAAGGTCAGATGTATTTCTTAACTTCTAGGAAACCAGTCATGTACACACACACACTGAAAAGGACACAGAAGACTAAATGGAAAAAGAAGGACAAAAGATTTAATTCAGATTTTGATTTCTATGAATTTGAAGAAAAACAAAACAAACAATAGATCACTTCACTGAAAATATTTTTGTTCAAATACTGAGTCAATTGTTATTTTTCTTAGGCTCTGAAGAATAGCTCCAGGAAATCAAACCAGGCCAGAGATAAACCAGATATACACAAATACCGTGGAAATGTTCAACACAAACTAAAACAAGGACATGATACAATGTATTCTGTGTGACCTCACTTTTTGAAAAGTAAAACTATTTTTAAAATTGTAACAATTTCAAACAAAGGGAATAAATGTATCTCTGCAATAACTACAATCATACCCAACAGCATAAGAATACACAGTAAGAAATAAAGAAAAATTAAATTGAGATTATAATTATTTCATAATATTAACCCAGAGAAACATGCAGATGATATTTTGTGTCAATAATCAGAACTTACCATATTGATTGGGTCAACTGGACCGATGCTGTTAACATAGACATCTGTTTCAATGACTGTAGTTCTCACTAAACAAAAAAGTAACCATAATAATTACATAGTTATTAACTCTGTGCATTGACAGTGTAATTTAATTTATTTAACTAAAAACAGTGTATTTGGTATTCTTTTATTAGATTCAGAATATTTAAATTTCTGGTTTGTTCATTTTGTGAAGGATCATATATGACTTGGCTCTCTTATTTCACATGACTTTTTAGAATTACCAGCTTGAACATTTTAGCTCATAATGCGATCTCCACCTGTGATTTTTGATCAATATAAGATAGATAAAAAAGGTAAAGAAAGGAAAAACCAATAAAACAAAAAATGCCAAAACTCTCTTCCAACAAAAAAATACAGTCCAAAAAGAAAACAAGTTTGGAACACTTTTTTTCATACAACAAACCATGAGGTATGGGACAAATGTGTTTATCAGCTGCAAAGAACCAATTTGAAGTGCCTTCTATCAATTTCTACTGAGAATATGTAACAGATATAAAATAATTTTTCACTACAGGTTTCTTC
The DNA here is from genome assembly GCF_027477595.1 of Haemorhous mexicanus. Taxonomy (NCBI): domain Eukaryota; kingdom Metazoa; phylum Chordata; class Aves; order Passeriformes; family Fringillidae; genus Haemorhous; species Haemorhous mexicanus. Next base: position 52,134,067 of record NC_082344.1, on the reverse strand, counting down.
AAGTTATAAAGCTACAGCACATCTAGGGACTACTAATGCTCTTTCATCAGCTTGATTAATACACTGGTTAAAACACCAAATTGAAAGCTCATCAATTAAAGTTATTTAAAAGATAAACATTACCAAACGTAATTTTCTTTAAAAACAGGGAAAACACTCTCACTGTAAGGACAAAAGACCAAAAACTTTTAAAAATGTATTCCATTACAGAATATACTCTCTACTCTGTGCCTTTTCAGAAGGACTCAAAGTCTAAGAGTGTCCATAAAAGGCATGCCTGAAGTACAGGAAGATCTCATTGTTCATTTTTTTTCCTCCTAACTGGTTTATACAGAAAAAAAGGGCACAAATGAAAGAGGAAAGGATGCATTTTAATTTCATAATTTTTCCAAGCATCATCTTCTGCTTTGTGCTGGAGAAAGAGAATGTGGACTCAAGAGAATATATGTACCCAATGGAATGAAGTGGGATAACAATAATACAGCTCTGCTAGCCCTTTTATGGTATGGCACATTAAAATAAGCATTTTTTTCAAGCTAAAAAAAAAACAGAGGGAAGGTACAAACAAAAAGGCATTTTGATTTCATAGGAGAGGCTCTGAGGTCATCAGTTTTAATTTTTTTATGCAGCAAAAGCCAAGGATTTAACAACAAACCTAATTCTGGAAACTTTAACAGACATACAGAAAGCAAGACCATAACATTGACCTTCTTGCCAACTACAATGACAGGCAAGATGCATTTCCTAAATATCCCAAGATATTTTTTCCCTGCCAAGCTCACTTGGGAGGAAATTTGCCCTGATTCCAAATCTGGTTAATGGTGTGAACATAAGCTTGACAGGAAGACACACTAGTGAGGCTGCACAAAGGATTTTCTGTATGACTACAGAGCACAGATTCACTTATCACCACACTGTCCCCAGCATGCTTCAGAGAAAGTTTAAACAGATTCTGGAAACCAATTTATTTCCTGAGGGAAAAAATAAGTACTTCCTGCAATGATACTTATGGATCCCTTCCAACTCAATATATTCTGTAATTCTGTTATTCTTTGATTCTGAGCTGCAAAAGTTTCCAAGTTCTGCAGAGCTCATAAAGGAAGGGAGACAACACAAGAACTTGTACACAGAGACTGAAATATCAAAGAAAAAAGTTTATCATGTGTATATATAGTCACATGTATAACATAATCCTTTTGACATATATCACATTCTGCAAACAGATATCCTCTTCCTTTACTTTGCAATCCTATTTATTTTTATAACAGCAGCCCCACTGCTAGACCAGAACACAAGGAGGTGGATCAGAGTATATCTTGCCTTATTCCTCAAGTAGTGTAGAATACTTCACTGAAATACAACTCACAGGATTCTTTCCCCTCCACCTCCTTTTTTCCCCCTCTCAATTCCAGTTATACTGAAAGAGCTAAATACTCTGCAGATGCAGCCACTCCCTTTCCAACAGTCTTTGTGTCATCTGCCAGCTTTACTACAAAAATGAATTGCTAAAATAATTCAAATTACCATTATTCTTGATCAAAAATTTCCTGAGACCACACCATAGATACCCCAGCCACTGGCATCCCTTATTAACAACAAAATTTCAAGCTCTGTCAGTGACTCAGTTTTAATGGGGGCTGTGTCAATTTTAAGAAACTCCAACTTACAACATGCAGTACTTCATCTGCCACAAGGGCTTTCCTGTAATGAGCCACTCAGTTAATTTTGCCTTTTCCATACTGCTCTGAGTAAGATTATAAGAAGTATTAAGAGCTAGTGAACAGTTTAAAAATCTGCCTCTGTTGAAATTATTTTAATTGACATAAATGATCCAGAGAGAGAAACTTAATTCAAGAGGACTGGAAGAAGCTTATTTTGTTACCTTAGTTCTTCTGTATGGTGCAGAGAAATGTACTTCTGAATTAGAAGGATTAATTAATACTTTTTGTGTTCTTGAACTAGAAGTTATAACAGTTCATAAAAATGACAAACGCTGGAGGAAAATACCTTCTTGATACTTTGAGAAGAACAAATTGAGAAGATTTTCAGACCCTGATTGCTTCCTATTTTACTTTAAAACTTGGTATCAGCCCTGGACTCACAAGTAGGAAGAAGGGTATTTAACACATCCTGCATGAAGTGCAGAGTAGCAGTGCTCTAAACAAGGGGAGAAAGGGCTTGAACACTTTAAATATTTAAACTGAAAGACAGTATGATGCAGGCTTGAGTAAAGCAAGAAGGTGAGAGGACAACAGAGTGCATATTCAAGAGGAAGGGGGAGACAGAGAAAGAAGAGCACAAAAGAGCAGCTGACCACAAGGTCAGCTTCTAATGTAGCTGAAGCACACAGGGAACCTGTTTGGTAAGCACAATCTAGAGAGATATACTCACTTTCTGATTTCCTGCTCTGACTTTTTTTCACTAGACTAAACTCCTTCTGGTTTTAAAAATTTTGAAAAATGTTTATTCCTGATAAGAAAAATCATAGCAATAAAAACTATCTCAATCATTGACAAATTATTTTAGTAATTGCCCCTGATATTTAACATGCCTGGCTTTTAGTCTTTATTTTTGAGGGCTCTATTTTCAGCTTTTAATATTTGGTATATCTCTTCTTGCTACACTTAAGAGCTCTTCTTATCAGCTATTCTCATTCTATAAACACTTATCTCCTATTAACAAATAATTATCATTATTGTAAAAGTCCAGAACATTGCACTTTTTATTGCTTAATTCTGCTATTTTCATTCTTCCAATCCATTACTTCAATACATTAACCTAGAGCATGGCAGTCCATCTAAATTCACTAACCCCAGAGTTTACCACAATTCCCTCATTTTCAAATGAAGGTCTAAGTCACATCACCTTTGTTTTTAATTAATACTTCTTATGCTCTTTAACTAAGACCCCTTTTGCAACTTCCTCCAGGCTTATCTTCTTTGAGCACGTTTTCTATAACTCCTCATTACTTGCCTAAAGAAGCATCCCCTATAGTGGTAAAGCAGTTACTCAGCAAATAAATTGGGTGACTACCATATTCAGAAATAACAGTCTTTCAATTTAGCAGCAGCTTTTAATGGAATAATACACAATCAGCTATCTAAGATTATTACTTACATGGCTACTTATATTGAAAATTTGACCTCAATGGTCTACAGTAGGCTTCCAGGTCAACCTCTGAAGAATTTTTTCAAAATGATTTTGATGAAGGCAGAGCCCTGTTCTCTAAACTTTTTACCCTTCTATTTAAAAGAAATCCATCTTTTGCAGATACTCCCACCCCACCACTTTTATTATTTCCATGATTTTCTATGCAGTGCACATGGTCCAATACCTTTAATATTCCCTGAATATGTGCTTCTACACTTTGCTCTTGTATTTTGATTTTCTTCAATTCTTGGAAAATAAACTTAAAATGCATCTCTCTCTAACTTTCCTCGATATTTTTTCACTTGTTTTGCTGCCTGGAATAAAACTCAAAACCTTTCCAAACAGTGTTAAAATGAGAATGTAAAAGCAAGTCCTTAATGGAAAGCATTCACAGTGGCACAATATGGTGATATGCACATGTGATAAAGTATTTCTACAATTTCTATAAGGTTATTTAACTAGTATATCTAACAAATATTGTCCAGTTAGAAGAACAGTTGGCTAGGTAATTTCCCCCAGGTCCTGCCCCCTTGGAGCTCCCCCATCTTTTAACCCTCCACAATATTGTGTCTACAATGTGTGGTGCAAAACTAAGTGTCCTTGCTAGACTAACAAACAGAATTTCAGCAATGTATTAGTAAGAGTTTTTTAAAAGATGGGAGAAGTCAGGAAAACTACTGGAAGTTATAACTATGAATTAACAGTCTGCAAAGTTATAAATATATGAAAAATATATAAAAATCTAAAACTCTTTAGGCATAATTTTGAGCCTATTATTTTTCTGCCTCTATCATACTCTCATTGTTGCTACACTAGGAGCACCTGTTCAACAGAATACTTTCTAATACATTTAGTTTTTGAGAATTAGCACTTATGTTTGAAAGTCCTGTATTTTCCATGTATTTTTTATCTCTTAGAACATGACTATTCACATTAGTGCACTTGAGAGATGTAATTATTTACCCCTATTCTGCTCTAGGGCAATAACAACTATCCCCATTTCTCTAGGTATCCAATTTTTATATGTCCATGAGCAACTATCCTAAATTCCCACCATTCTTAAAATTTCCATCCATGATGAGTTATCTGAAACTGTTAATGAAAACACTCACTAAAGTTGTAGATATGTGATGACTGTTTCCTATTTTTAATTAAATTTTCAGATAGTGCAGTTGTGTTTCACACATACACACATCACTGGTGGAAAAATTATCTGTACATTGATAGGATAATATTAATAAATCAGTGCCCCTAGGATGATAGAGGTGAAAAATGAAAAGCCATAATTCTTTCCTTTAAAAAGCAAAGTTCAAAAATAATAGCTGCTTTGATGCAGGACTAGAGCTGAAACAGTACGGGTATAAAACCATGCACCCAGAAGGTAATGTTACAGTGAGAATAATACTGCTTTATTAGCATATCAACAGTCCAAAGTTTCATCTGTAATTAGACATATTTATACCTCAGATAGGAGACTTTATCTGATAACTACTATTACTTCATACTGAGTAGAAGAATGCTAGGACATTTATGCTCCAAACACCTCAAGCCTACTACATAAATTGAGTTAAAGGCTAGTGAGATTACTAAACATAGCAAAGGGTAGAAGTTAAGTAATTCCTACAACTCACAGATATTTGAATGAGACAAACAGAAAGTGACAGAGTGGTCTTCCCCTATTAAATTTCAGTATTGCCTCCAAATTTCCAATTTTCATTTGGCTCTCCTTTAGCATGTCCCTCAACTAACTGCATGTTTAACAATGAAACTCTTATCTCACTGTGAGATGCTGAAATTCTGTGTCAACACCAGGAAGAAAACTAAATTCTGCTCTGGGATTCCAACCCAGAAAGTCCAAGTTCAAAACTAAAAATGTTGCTATTGTAAATGAGCTTTGTAATTCAATCATAGACTCCTGTGGGAGTCTAATGTTTTGAAAGATAATGAAAATTCCAGTTCAATACCCTTGTTGTACAAGAACTAACATACACTCTGAAGAAAGGAATCTGACACCAGATTTCATCCACAGGTTTGAAGCAGATTAAGATGAATAAACAACAGCCTGATTTTGTTTTTCTGCCTGCCAAATATTTGCTGCAGTTCCCAAACAACTGGACAAAATGCTTCCACCTGAAGTCAGAAATTTCATCTTATGTTGTCCAAAATTTCTTCCTTGTGGCAGAATCAAAATTAACATTTCCTCAAAACAAAGTGAATACTCAAAATGTTTCCTTTTTTCATTACTCTGGCTGACTATTCATGAACTTTATGTTCTAGTATAGTGGATGGATGCAGGCCCCAGACAGGAAAGGTTGTATTGGTATAGGACTTTTGAGAAGAGGTGCATTTATGAGAGAGAAACAGTTTTTATCCTCTAGAATATATAAAATCCACAGAATACAACCAGAAAAATAAAGGTAAGAATTACATCAAAATTCTTCCCCGCCCATCTAAATGCATTTGATACATCAGAATAAATTCCTCCTCTGTATTTTTTCCATTTACTTGTTAGTTTATGGGGGGAGAAGAGAACAAGAATTCTCTTTTCTTTCATCCCCACCTACAAGTTAACTATTAGAAGGAATCTTAGAAGAGACTGTTTATTTCCTCACAATGACTTTTCTGTCTGTTGCATCAAATGGGGAAAAACCAACAGTGAGCTATACATTTGTCACACATTGAGAATTTAAGGAAAAACATGCTGGAGGACTTTTCGTGTTGTCTAAATGTTTTTACTAATTCAATTAAATGAACATGAAGGAAAAGACTTAAACCAAACTTTATGAGATTCATATGGGATTATATTATGACAGGGAGAGAAGTATTGCCTTTCAACATCCCTAAGATAACAGTCACCAATAAAACAGAACTAAGAAGTTTGGGAAAGAAAACAATTTGTCAGAAGCTTTCAAAGGAAGATGCATAATTTGAGATTGTGTTTTTTTCTTCCCTTACATAAATGTAACAGGTCTAGATTGTTGTGCTGTTAAATGTATAAACAGCTTACAGACTTACCTGGCATTCCTTTGATAGGGAATGCCAGGTACTTCACAAATCCTTATGTCCTCCACCTCTTCCTTCACATTTCAGGAAACAAACTCAGAGAAAACATATTGTTTTTCTTATTCGATCCTGCATGCAAGGAGCTGGCAAGTCTTCATGTACTACATGTTTTCAAAACAAGATTCTTCCAAATATTTATGCTTAATAGTTATATGCAAATTGATGCTTTGACTACTGAAAGACGAAATTGCTTTCATAGAGCTGCCAAGATCTATAGAAATGCAGTTCTTCTTCCTATATTCCACCTAAAAAAACGGTCCTAAGTTATATTTTTAAACTATTGAATTTTTTTTCAGAATCATAGCTAAGGGAAAAAGACAATTGAGTTGAGTTATATTTGCTCAAAATAGACACAATGAATTTCCTACAGTAAGAATAAAATATCTAGGGATAATTTTTTAATGAAGTCCAAAAGACTTAGATCAATTTTTGAAATGACCATGGCTGGTTTACATCTACAATTCTTTCTGACAGAAGATCTTTGTTAAACAAAGCAAATTATAATTGCCTTTTAGTGATTTATTACAGATTGCTCACTGTCCCCCAAAACCAGTACCTTCCATAAGAAAAAAAAAAAAGATTATAAATAGAACATGAGGTCTTATCTTGCATAGAACATTTTTTTACTAGTTCCAGAAAATGACTGTATTTTATTACTCTTATATTTAGCTTGCTATATTGAGTTTTAAATACTGCAATAAGCATAGTTTTGCCATCTCTGACAAAACGCACACCATCTCTAGTTCACATTTTCTATTACACTGAATCATTTTATAAGCTTACCCCCAATATCTGGCCGAAGTTTATTGTCATATCCTTGAAGTAAGGAGTCCAGTATGTGAGTTACATCACCACCATGAATCTTTGGTGCAAGGACCCATGTTTTATTCATCATTAGATCTTCATCGTCCTCATCGTCTGCTTTATCAGCTCTATGTTGTGTGATTAAAAAAAAAAAACAAAAAAAAAAAAAAAAAAGATTGGGAAAAACACAAGATACAGTGTTAATAGAGGCATTTACACATCACCCATATAGAAAAACTCTAGCCATGAGTCAAACCCACAAAAGCAGCAGCAGGCATCATCTTAACAGCAGCCTTTTCCTGTTTTGAAACAAAAGTGTAATTCCAAAGCTTTTCCCTACATGCATTTCTTTTTCAAGCGGTGCTGCTGATAATTCTAAGAGATGCTTAATCTTCATAATAACATACCTGTTGTATGCTACTTAAAAGAGCATCAACAGAATCTCCTTCCTAGTAGCCTCTGTTATATGATGTAAAAAAATAAGACTTGCATACTGATTAAACTCCATTCACATTTTAAGCAAGCAAACATTACATCCATGTGTTACAACTAAGCATTAGCAGAGGCAGAAGCTGCAGACACATGCCAATTATGTATCTGAATGTATACATGGTACAGTTAACTGAAAGGAATGGTACGCCATTTTCAGCCCATTTCTTAGCTACCTATTTTATCAAGAGGAAACAATTGTACAAGGAAAATAATTACATATTCATTTATTACCTATCTTTTAAATAGATAAGCAGCAATAGATAGTTAATCCCTAGATCATTAAAAGAAATTGCAATACCTTGGTTGCATCTGCAAATTCACTCAGCTATCACTAAAAGGTCAAAGAATGCCTGAAAGTAGTTTTCTTTCCATTTCAATCAAATGAGTATGAACTTCAGTATTCCTCCAGTGCTAAAAACTGCAATCTCTATTACTCATCCAGTTTATTTCAAGGAAATGCTATGGGCTTGAGGTCAAGCAAACTGCTTGAGACTGACAGCAGTAACTAACAGCCACACAACCTACCTTCACAAATGGGCTCTGGCTAGCAATTACAGAAAACATGCAGCCCCTATAAATCAGATCCAGTGTTAACACAAGTGCAATATTCCAGTAAAAGAAAGGAATTAAATAACTATCCTGGTACTAATTCACATTGTACACCAAAACTAAAAATGCTACTTCTTTATTAGGGACTTCTTAATTACACAGACATATACTGCCCTCACAACTAAAAGTGGAAATTTTCAGCAAATTTACTACAGGAAAGAAGACCACCAGTATGTTCCATGTGAAGAAAGGACAGAAAAAGTCAGGAAAGGACAAAGTGAGAGAAGGCATGCCTGCCTTTTATTGCAGCCCTCTGTGGGAATGTCTCAAACCAGTCTGTAATAGAAAGGCCTTGCATCACCTCTCAGATAGCACTAACAAGTCTCACTGAAAATCAAAATTTTCATGGCTGTGGAAACTCTCAGTGGTTTTGGCATGCCTGCTTCATTTGGGAAGTGAAACCTTGCCACAGCTCAATAGGTTTCCAGAGGATGAACAAAAGGCACTGTTCAGCCATCAGAGCTTTCATACCTAGCTTGCTGCAAACAAGTTGAAAGAGTCTATTATAGCAGAAAGTAATACACACTCTAAATACAAGGCTCACTGACAGCCTCCCTGTAACAGCCTGAAAAGTGCTTTCATTCTTTTCAATTGAAATGCACCATAAAATACTTAATCTTTACTGTACTACATAGAGAAATGTCAGATATTAAATATTTAACATTTCCCATTAGCAAGATCCCACTAAAGGAAACACTAAAATTAGGAAGCTAAGTTTTGTAAATGTACACTCTTTTCCCTCAGAGCTACCTATTTCTTTGATGTGCTGTTGCCACACAGGTTTTTTTTAATTATTATTATTATTATTATATCTATTTATGGTCTGCCTTCACTTTTTGGCATCTAATTACTTTATAAATTGGCTTACAGTTGCTCAGAGTGCAGTGGCAATCCCAGCCTTTTCCCAGAGGCATTAAGATGATGAGGAGTTAAAAGTTAATTTATAACTAGCTCTCTAAGGAAAGACACATAAAAACCACAAAACTGACCTTCTTCTTTTTGTCTTCCATCCCATAAACAGTAGAAAGTATAGTGAAATTAACAGAATTCCTTACATATACAGGGTACCTGATTCTCTGGATCAGCCCAGTTATGTGCAGAGAACTTGAAGTGATTATGACACTACTCTGTTCTGCTTTAAAGTTTTTTCCACAATGCTATTAAAACAGCAGAGAATTAGCCAAAATGGAAAGTACAAGAGGTCATGCCATGACCACCTAAACCAAACAGGAGTTATAACCACAACACCTTAACTCACAGTCACTTGAATATCTTGACATTTCGTAGAGTCCTTAGTTTTATTTATGGATTCACAGGACAAAACACATTGGAAAGAGATCATGAGAGGTGTCTCTAGTCCAGCCTCCTGCTCAAAGCAGGGCTTGCTTTGAGGTCAGAGCAGGTTGCTCATGGCTTGATCAGGCTGGTTATTGCAGACATCCAAAAATGGAAGCTGCACAACCTCTCTGAGCAACCTGATCTCCACTTGGCTGTTTTCTACGATTTAATATACTTAAACTGGAAATTAACAAGAAGAAAAAATGCAAATCAAAACAGATTTCAGATTTTCACTTTTCACTTTTTCATTTGCTGTCTCACTTAACTGGAGTATCTCTGGTCCTCTTCCAATTTTAAAACTCTGAACTACAAATAGGTATACAACTATGGCTTGCAGAAAGCTATTAATGCAATTCCAGGGGGAGAGGGAAAAATTCCATCCCAACAGCTGAGCAATTTTCCAGGCAACAGTAAATAAATCCATTTAAGAAGATAGTTTTATTAGAGGCAACATGTCTTTACTCGGTGTCTGATAAGTCTTGGTTTAAAACGTGCATTTCTGACTATTTACATGGAACTATTTGATTTTATCTAGGAAATACTGTACCCTGGAAAAAGTGCCAACCGCATGAAAAGAAACACAATTGACCCCTATACTAGTACACAAGGCCAACAAGAGCTTGTGACTCACTAACCCATTTGCTAAACTGGCAAAGAAACCAACATGAATCAGATAATGCAACTAAATGTGGAAGACCTGAATTATTGCTGCTCTACATGGTGAAAACAGCTATTCTCACTCTATTCCTATCTTACCAGCCTTTTCAGAGGTGATTGACTGAGACAAACCCATCTCACTGCCTGAATACCATCTTCTAAACTTGTCTTTAAAATGTGCCCAAGATCACCAAGTGTGCAGTAAAGCCTGTAATACCTCTGAAATGCTGATGGCACCCTGTTCTACAGTTCTGACTCCTAAACCACAGCCAGTGACGTGCAGCAACAAGACTGTGTAAGAATGAATGATACTGGATGGAAGAAGGAAGTGACCAGAATATACAGAAAGTCTTTTGTACACCCTTCAGTGGAGCAGAGCACACCACCTGCAAACTTGAATTGTCAATCCAGTTGGTTTGGGGGGAGTTGCACAAAGCTCCCTCAAAAGAGCACCTAGTCATGTGAAGGCAACAGGACAGACACTGTGTACATATTCACTTCCAGGAATCTGAATTACCAATATTTGTCATGCTAAACAGGTTTGAATTAGTTTGTTTTAAAGATAGAAATCCCTTCAGGTGTAAAAAGCCTGCAGGATCAGTTGAGATGGTGTTATCAGTTAATCAACCTTGCTAGACCGTGTTCTATAAAGAAGCATTCACTTTAGAAAACAAGATGGGCCAAAACTGTCTATCTTTTACCAAGCTTTTGTGTATCTCCAGCATTTTCTCCAGGGTCTGGAATGGGACAGAAGGAAAAACAGAAGGCAGCAAACTTCATTCTAAACCAGAAAATAAAACGTTAAACTCAGGTATGCCATTCAATTATTTAGTGACAGTTAACTTGGGCTGAGGACTTTTTTTACTTCTTTGCCATTAAAATAAATCTAAAAAACCTATGAAGATTAATCTCAATTAACTCCACTCCCACTTTAATGGTAACACCATCCTGTCTCTTTCACAACCCCACAAAGAAAGGCAAACTTAATTAAAGAGGAATTCTTTTCCTTTCCAAGTTAATCTAAAGGTTATTTCACTATACACAGAACATAATACTTGATCATCTCTCCATTTACTGTAAAATATATTTGTTCAAGCTAAGTTCACTCACTGTCTTTTTCAGAATGTCTGGAGAGATTTTGATTTAGAACAAAAATACATCATCAAGCATTAAAATATTTCTGTTCCATGGCCCAGTGCTACTTTATGTCTATTAATGCAGGTGCTAATTCTAATGATTTTATAAATAAGAAAGAGAACTCACCTCTTAAGATGCTTGTTGTTGTCACACTTAGGCTACCCTCATAAACTCAACAGTAAACTGCATGTACACAGCTATCAGCAATTAGGCAAAAAGTGCCCCCATTATACTTGCTGTCCTTCAACTAATTGGAGACATTACCATGACTAATAAATCTCTGGGCACAAGTGAGTAAAGACTAAATAAGTCTTTTCAACATCAGGCAACGTGCTTCTCTTCAGACATTAATATCATAGCTTTTTGTTCTCCTTTAAATATGAGAAAAATCAGTCAGGTGACCTTTGTGCTGCAATTAACATCTGTCAAATTATGCAATGAACTGGAAGAAAAATTAATATCGTGAAAGTGTTCTGACTGCTATTTGCATCATGCATGTCAAAGTATTACACACAGAAGTACAGGTATGGCATAAGTGGGAGTATTTAAGTATAGCTAAGCATCAATTTAGTTGTGAACTCCCAGGCTCCTATTCCATTCCAACACACAGAAGGATATCCAGTCTTCCTAGATGGGCTGATTTATAGGGAACCTGTAGACCTCTGGAAAAGTAGAGACTTGTCAAGGAAACTGACTTATCTCTGCTGAAGCTTAAGTCTGTGCACAAGCAACTCAATCAAGCTCTTGGTATCCTTGAGGTTTAGACAACCTTCATAGGGGCGTTGTCTATTTGGAGATAGTGATCCTTCTGTACAAGAAATACTCTGATAATTATTTAATAAATAAATAAGGAGGAAAGTGAGTGTTTCAGATCATTTCTATGCTGACAGAGCTAAAACAAATACACTTCTTTCCTTGTTGCCTTACGCATGTGAATTAAAACAGTTAGATTAGTTGTGTAACTTCATTTACCTGAGGATCTTCAGCTGCTTCAGGAGTTTTACCAACACAGGGGTAGGGCACAGTGACACTTACCTAAATGATGAAACATGCCATAAGAGAGCTATTATTCATTGGCTGTGCTCCCCAGGACACAACCTTTGTCTAAATATAATGCAATTTAACCTTTATTTTGTATTACTTAAAAAACTAAAAAAAAAACCCAAAACAAAAAAAAAAATGTTTCTTGAAGTGTTAACATGACAGATTACTTTGTCAGCTAAAATATTGCTTCATAGGTTTGTCAAAATAGTGCATTTAACCAGACTGGCCTTCATACCTTCATACCAAGTCAGTCAAGACAGGTAAGGATCCCAGGGAAGTTTTCCAAAAGATCATCTAAGAACCAGACACTAGCTTGCTCCAGATCACCAAGCATTATATGCTTGTATGTGGTAAAGTGTATTTCATGGCCCATAAATGTGAGGTCAGAGCTCACCTGACCTAGTCAAATTCCACACATGAAAAAAGACCTAAAGCTCTGCTGAAAAGCTAAACATGGTCACTGACACACCTGTGTCCAGAGTCACACATTTGTACAGAGGCTGGTGATGATTGTAATTCAGAAGATGAAAATGCAAGTACTTAGTCATGTGAACGACCAAGGCATAGGAACAAGTGTAGATGAAAATCTGAACTCTGGCAGGATGATAAGTTTAAGAAATGCCTGAAGCAGAGCAAAGTTCCTTAAATACAGAGAAAAATGCAACTTCAATATGGAAGGAATGAGTAATTACTCTCATGTCAGAAATTTAAATTATATATTTGCATATGTTCTTGAATCTCCTTAAGATAAAACATGGATGTCAGATAGACTCGTAGTACCCTCAGAAGCTGAGAATTTGCCAGCACTCCTTCAGGTATGCAAATACTACTCTCAAATAGCAAAAATAATTAGGACCACATAGTCATGACTCATAAAATAGAACTCAATTCCATTTTTCTAGAAAAGGCTTGAAAGCTCACTATCACTGCTAGCTGTCAGTAGTGATTGGTTTAAATATCTCTCAAGACTTATCTTTCAGACTTTATGGCTGACTTCATAGTCATCAGTTCCATTACAATTCTGTGGAAGTGAACTCTTGCATTTCATCATCAGCATCTTCAATGATATGCTTTCTGTGTCACAGAAATTTTCTGGGAAAATAAAAGTAACTGCAAGCAAAAAAATACAGCTACTGAAAAAATGTGTCCAAAAAGCATTACTTACTCCTCGTAATCCTGTGGGATATTGAGCCACTGATATTATAGTCCTTCCTCCTTATCCTTCCTAAACTGCTTTAGACATTCTCTTGACAAAAATCTCTTTTCCCCCATCTATTCTATCTCATGTTTTCATCAATTTCCCCCCCTTTCTGCCTTGCCAGACTTGGGCATATTCGTTTGTGTGTAAAAATGTATTTTTCTCTCCCACTGAAGTGTGTTTTACTTATTCCCTATATCTTTTTTCCAGTACACCAACCACATATTTTGATTCTTCTTCTGAATACACATAGTGCCTTGTGCTCTTTGTTTTATTTCATATTTGTCTGACTGTTTATAATTTTCTGCCCTGCTTCTTCTTTCCCTTCTTCTTCCTTGGTGTTTAGTGAAGGGATTAATTTGGACATAAATTATCAGGGAAGAGTGTGGAAAATATATTAGGAATTCTTACACAAAAACATTTGAACACTAGATTAGAAGTGTAAGCTACATAGGGAAGTTCACTTGGTATTAAATAAGCTTTGTTGCAAAAAACTGAACAATCATAGCAATAACAGAATAAAAACTTGCACCTCTGGTGTTCACTCCCTGTAACAAAAAATGTTGCCTATGTATCTGAGTGCTTGGACTATTAACCTTGTGATATCTTCATACATATCACAAGTATTGGATGATTAAGATCTTTTGAGTCATTACCTCTTTGAAGCACATCTCTGAAAGATATTAAACACTTTCTCCAACTATCTCTGAAAGATATTAAACATTTTCAGTCCAACTGATTTTAATTGCAGTGATACCTTCACTTAAAAGCATTATCACATTTCTCATAAAATCTTCAACATCTTTGTGACACTTAAATATTAAAAACTAAGTCAAAATTACTGAACAATACAACCAGACTTAACTCTGAGCACTGAATAAAGTTACAATCTGACTAAAAGAGTATTTATAGAAATGTGGATTTTTAACGAGAGGAACAACAGATACTATTAAAGCTATCTTCCGGGAGAACAATTTTGTTCTGAGATCCACACAAATTGCTCTTCTCCAACTCAATTTTCACATAATGCTGCATGCTGTTTGAAATTACACTGGTCAAATGCTATTAATTCAAATGGATTTTACAGATCTCACAAAATTGTCAAAAAGACTCAAAGTGTCTCAGATATTCTTTATCCATCAGTTTTCTCACATAATACAAAGTTTATCTTTTCTCCTTGAAAGTTCATCCAAACACTGATATGGTCAGACCAGTAAAACTGCTGCCTCTACTCCTATCAAGCTGCAGTCCAGAAATCAATTGACAATTTTTCTCACATCTGTCTTGCCAAGTACAGGTAATTCTCTACACCACTTCAGAGCTGCTGGATTCTCAAACATATTCGGCTTGATTAGTATTGCAATTTTACTTTGACCATGTCTTTATCTCCATATATGATGACAAAAATATTTAGTTTTGTAGACCTGAGGCAGAAAACTACCTGTTTCTACAACCCCCTATTTGTGCTACACAATACAGAGCAAGCACTTTGCACAAGTAGCAAAACAAAACAAAAAATACAAGCTGATTTCTGCAATTTTCCAGAGAAATTATTGGTTTTAACATAAAATTTAGAAGGGATCTTGAGAAGTTTACTTCTAGTCAAAGAAGGGCTGATTCTGAATTTAGACCAGCGTGCTTGCCTAATCCAGCTGGTATATAAAATTCCATGGAAAGGCATCCAAAGCCTTCACTGGACATCTTGTTCTGCTGTTTAATTATCTTCCTAGAGATTTTTTTCTTTGTATCTAGTTGAGATTTCCCTGTTGCAATTCATCACCATTGTTTCTCATTTTCTTACCATGCGCTACTAGGAAGTGCCTACCTCTGTTTTCTGGATTGTCTCCCAGTAAAAGCTGGGGACTGATGCTGAATCCACACCAAGTCATATTTCCTCCAGTCAGATCAGCCCTTGCCTCTTAGGACAGGTGCTCCTGCTTGACCAGCTTGGTAGCCCTCTCCTGAGCTCCCTCCAGTTTAAGCCCCAAACTGGATGCAGGATTTACATGCATTTTCACAAGGGTTGAACAGAGGGAGACAGTCAATTTCCTCAACTTCCTGAATGTGTACCTGATTCCACAGCCCAGGAGGCTGCTGGCCCTCTCTGCTGCCAAGGTGCCATGCTCTCCAGCAGCAACTCCAGGTCCTTTTGGAAGAGCTGCTCCCTAGCTAGCTAGCTCCAGTCCTGCTGAGGGGGACTTTCCATTCAGGTGCAAGACTTTAGCACTCATCCTTGAAATTTTATAATGTTCCTGTCAACCCACCATCGCAGGCTCTCCTGCTCCCCCAGAACAGCAGCCCTGTCTGCAAACATATGAACTTGGTAAAAAAGTAATATTTCAAGACGGAAAAGAAATGTCTTCAAGAAATATTATGCTAAAATCATTATTCCTGGTGCTCTGAGCAGTTCTTGCTCCACCCCAGAGAAAGGAGGAAATAGGACACCATTCTCACTTCTCTTTCCTTACAGCAATTATTTCATCTTCTGATTACAAACTTGAAGAACATGTATGATGTCTTTTCACAGAATCATAGTTTGGAAAAGACCTCTGAGATCATCAAGTCCAACCTTTGACTGATCATCACCTTGTTAATTAGACCATGGCATCAAGTGCGACAGAGTTGTTTCTTGAACACCTCCAGGGATAGTGATTCTTCCCCCACCCAGCTCAGCCCCTTCCAATGCTTTCTGGGAACAAATTCATCCCAATGTCCAGCCTGAATCTCCCCTGGCACAGTCTGAGGCCATTCCCTCTTGTCCTGTCTCTAGCTGCCTGAGAGAAGAGTTTGACCCCCACCTTTATAACCTCCTTTCAGGCAGTTGTATGTGGAGAGTGATAAGGGCCCCCCGAGCCTCCTTTTCTCCAGGTTGTTTCTAAACAACCCCAGCTCCCTCAGCTACTCCTCCTAGGACTTAACCTCTAGATCTTTCACCAGCTCCATTGCCCTCCTTTGGACACACTCCAACACCCCAATGTTTTTTCTCACAATGAGGGGCCCAGAACTGAACACAGGACTTGAGGTGCAATCTTGTTTTCTCAGTTGGTGAGTTTTACCTTCATTGTGGGTTTTGGACACACCATTCAATCAAACAACCAGAATGTAAACAGCCATAGTGCACTGTTCATCTAGACAAAGCAGCAGGGAACAAATGAAGACTCGAACAGAAGGTAAGAGGATAACAAAGCAAATTATAAAACCTAAGTAGATATAACTGAAGAGGGACAAGAGGTAATGAATAAAGGTCAAAATATCCCCAAATTTCTAAGGAAGGACACAGTGTTGATAACTTCTCTGGATATGTGAAACACGTACTAACCATGGCAGTACCAGGTCTCCTGGAAGTTTCAGACTGATCATCACACAAAGACACAAGGAAAGGAACACATAAATCCATGTGTCACACATCAGCACACCATTCACACATTATCTACACTAAAATGATGAAAGATTAATTGCCATCCAGTTCAAAATGAGCAGATACACTGTTGATGGGCTAAGTGCTTTGATCTAAGATACACTTTCCACAGTGAAACTAGACTTAAAACAAACTTTTGATAAATAAATGCTGAGAACCATAACCTCAAAAAAAAAAAAGATGCCATCTCACACTAACTATAAAATTCACCAATTGCAAAGTCAATTTTCTACCTTAAAATATCACTAGCATCTCAAAAAATATATCAAATGAGCAATCCTTTATAGGGCATTTCCAGTCATTTAAGCTGATGGTATTTCAGCATATCCATTTGAACATTTTTTCTAACACAATTCATCACATATTTCTTACAAAATCTTCAGGTGACAAGAAATCTACTACAACTCTTCACAAAACCAAACTTATCTGAAATACTTCCAAACTCTGCTACACATGTGAGCAGGTGCCATCCTCCTCCCACAAGAGCCAAAGAAATATGCATGGACTGAAGTAGCAATGGAACCAGAGACTTGCATTCAATTGCACGCTGTAATTGCAGCATAACAAGTAAATTCAGCTTGAAATTACAGAAAAAGCCATGCAACTACAATAACTAGGCAATGACAACATGTACCCACTAGAAATATAATTAATAGGTTCTACTGAAATTTTAGTGTAAAATTAGGCAATTATGGACTAATCTAAAGGTCAGTTAAGTTAATGAATAATTGTATAAAAATGTGAATATACTCTGTAAGGACTAATGGAAATACCTAAACCATGTAATCAAAAGCTTGCTGTCTCTCTCTATGCAAAAAATCATCTTCTCTGATGTTGTGTATTACATTACATATCTTTAAAAAAGAAGTATTACACCTCATGTTAGATGGTGACTAAAATTTATGGTAGTCAGAGTTGTCCCCTATTGGACACAACCCACAGGCCATCAGCTGGATGGCCCTCACTGGCAAAGCAAGAACCAAGTCCATAAGTCACCTGCAGCAGGTCTGACACCACCCAATCCATATCCAATGGCTGTATGGTGATGATATTATGAACTGTTCTCCTCCAGAGAAAACAACTAGGACACTTTATTTTAAGAAAAATCTACATAATTTAATCTATCATGCAAATTTAACATTGGACAATGAAATAAAAAAATTTTGTGACGTACACTGACAGTTTACCACCTAAATGGACACTTGATGCTACAATTTTTACTAATATAAATTCTATCCAGTCAAACTTTAATTAGAAAGAAAAACTGGACAATAATACTACAGTACTACTACCAATAATAACACTTAATCCCTCATGGTACACTGCCTTAAACAAGAAGAAAACCACATTAAAGGAAAGGAATAACAATCTATTTGAGACATCAAATAATTTAATCCAAAGGGGATGTATCCCCTTTGTTCTACCTCAGATTTCTTCTATCCCTATGTCTGTCTGTCATCCTTAAAACAAATAAAAATTGCTGCATATAAATTCAGAAACACAGAATCAGCCATTCACACCTTACCAGACACGAATGCAGTGACACAGAAAAGGATTTGGCAACCAAGGCAAAAAGAACACGAGTTACACCCGAACAATACTGGAGCTAATCCTGTGAGACAGTATCTGAGCAGTACAAAGTAGCAATGAAGCAATATTCTCTGTGTGTCTCTTCTTCAGACAAAAAAATGGAAAGCACTTAAAAGTGGTCAAGCAAATAATTAAATATTTTCTGAAGAAATGCAGGTATCTCAGTTTACTCATGTGAGAGGAGAATGCAAGCAGCTATCAAGTTGTTTTTTAAACTACACGTACCAGGGAAGTGTTTCGAAGATGAGTTCATATGATTGCAGCATGGGTAAACCCAATTCAGTGGACATTTCCACTCTGCACAGAGTGTCTCCAATTGTGACACATTTGTACACAACTTTCATTTGGGACTAAATCATTCATCCTGCAAGAACTGCTTGGAATCTAACCGCACTGGAGCTTCCTGTCACCCTGAGGTGAGGATGTTTCCACAACATATTATGAAAGACTAGGCTGGAAAGAGAAAGGCACCAGGATGTTTTTTTGATCAAAATGCTGATTCCTTTAAGAATTGTCAGGATTCACTTGAGATGCTCTGAGTCCTTGGCAGAGGCAGTCAGAACAAGGAGAAGCTTTGATGACTGGTTATCTTGTTGAAGAGCAGAGGGATGCAGACCATACTCTGCTCCTGAAGAACAGCTGCAGCCATTGGTCTGTATCTTGAGGCTACCCTGCAGAACCAGAAGTATAAAAGAAGACGTGGATTTCTCCACAAAGAGATGGACAGTGGCTGAGCCAGGTGTAGCAGGTTACACTGAGAACAGGAGATCCACTGTCTGGAAGCCAGAGAAACCTCAGACTAGAAATACTGTATAATATCTCATCAGATTCCTCCTCATCAAGTCTGTATGCAGGGACTTAGTTAAACTGAAGGAGCAAACATGATAGAGATGCCAGGCTAAATTCTCCAGTTTTGTTTAGCCTCTTATACATTCTTATATAAGACCAGATTATCTCAACAAATCCTACTGACTGGAAAATCCCCAATTAACGCATATTTTAGAAACTATTTATTTCCATCATATCCATATCACTGAAATTGCCCTCTTCTTTGAAATAAGTTCTGTTCTGCTGAACTCCTGATGACCATCCTAATCTCCCCAGTTACCTCTTTTAGTGCAGTGCTGCTCCATGATTTCCCATTTTAGGTTCATTTACATATTTATATATATATTTTTCAGTCTTAAATAATGTTTGCACATGTAAAAATGCCAAATAGGGACTTCTGTGTCTTCTTCAGATTAATTCAGTTGCATCTGAATTTCTCTGTACAAATTATTACTATTCAGGGAAATTGTTAAGAAATAAAAATTAGTGCCATTGTCATTTACCAGCCTTTGAAATGTTCCTGTCAGTGTGCTACACTCATTTGTAATTAGTACATGACTCTGCTGCTCTTTAGCAAATAAGTTACAATATCATTATTTTACTCATGCACATGATCAATTTAAGATGAAGTGCAAGAAACAGTTATGCAGGTAATTCAAGAAGTGCTACTCTCTTCTACTATAAATGGAACTACAAAAAAAGGGGTTTAAAATGATCGCTTTTAGTTTTCTGTGAATTCAACACATATGACTCTTTCAGTTTATATACTATGATAACCCAAACCAAAGCAACTCACTTTCAAACAGGGCACACACCTAGTCCATTTAAGTGGTCCTACCTACTAGGTGTTCTCTTTGACCCAGATTAATACAGTTTGTCTAGAGCTTCAAAGAAAAGACACCTCACTGTTCTCCTGATCCTCTTGTAGTTTACTCTGTAGACAGACTTCTGTATTCAGGAAAAGAAGTTGAACAAGCTCAACAAGCGCTCACCTGTAAACTTTTCTGTCCAGCTCAAAAAGGCTTGAATTTGCAGCAAAGCTGCTTTTTTTAACATCAGGCATATTTAACAAACAGAAAGCTAAAAGTAAATGAAAATTTGTTTCAATTTGCTGAGAGCCTTTTCTTTATTTAAGAGATTGACATAGCTTGAAGGTTTCCTTGAAACCGCTGTAAGAAGATTATGTGCAAAGAACATAAGCATTTCTCAATATTTAGGTCTCTTTAAATTTACACCAACAAAAGAAAATATTAACAAACTTTCAATAAAATAAAACAGCATTTTAAACCACTGGGACTGCTGAATAAGAAGTTCTTTGTTGTCACATCATGAACAAAGTACTTAAGAGTGAGGATAATCATGAATAAACATCACAGATGTTCAAATGAAACACTAAATCACTATTATCAAGCACTAAGAAACCAACATTGTTATGACAGGCTTAACTCTGATCCAGGAATTTATATGAGAGGAAAACATAGGCTGTATTATATATTTTCCTAACAGATACTTTGAAAAGAAAATATTGGTTGACATTTGTATTTGCTGACAGTTGCATTTCAATAGAGCATTTATAATTGCTTTTAAAACATCAGATTACAAAACTAAATGGAAGATATGGCCAAAATTAGGCTAAACTTAAAATATACTTTTAGGCGTGCTGACCAGCACATACCATTTAAAGAAGTATAAATTAGAAGAAAAGTTACAGTTATGGTGTACCTGTATGGATAGAACTAAGAAAATAACAGTAATTATATTGTCAGTTCTTATGCTGTGCCTATCAATTATCTGTTTATTTGAATTCAACAAGAATAATGGGTTTGTCAAGCATTTAGGACTGCAGTGACTGCTGGGAAAGTACTCTTTCCCTGCACACATCTTGCAGAAAGGCTCACAGCCCAATTTCTGATACAGAAGAGATATCTGTGATTGACAAAAGTAGTCCTTCAAAATACTGACCCATGAAATTAAATCAAGTGTACTGGCCATTCTGATATATTAGTGCTGAAGGTGAAGAACTGGAGGTAAACAACTGCTTCATGGGAAAGAGTTCCCACACTTTGCTGTGGGAAGTTTGGTGTAATGTCATGGAACAGCTTTTGGGGCAGTATCTTAAAAGAATAAACTCTTGGTTGGGCTTAACTTCTAGTGCCCTTGCTTAGGCTTTAGCTCCATTTGCTGCAGCTGAAGCAACTTTATTCATACTCAGCACCAAGTACTTTGTGTATACATGTGTACTAAAAATGATGCAATTTGCATCCTTTTAAAAATATGTGTTGAAAAGGCAGACTGGCTCCTGCAAGATAGTTTTAGAAAAACTGGCAGAGTTGGTGCAGCCTGGTCTACTCTTGAGAGTAGACCATTACTCCTGTGTTTTAGTTTGAGCTTCAAGGAAAATCTTGGGCTGAAACTATAGAGAGGCATCCAAAGAAGCAGAAAAATAGTATTTCCATCCTACTTTGTAGCAGACTTTGAAGAGTGCCAAAGGTCCTAAGATCCCCACAAGCACCCATGAATTGCAATGCACTACACACCAGGGAATTATGATCTGCAACACATGTCCATTTGAGGTCACTTAAAAGGAAAAAAAAGGAGCGGGGAGAGGGGGAATCTTTCAAACACCATTTTTTCATGTAGCCTCTGAAAAAAAGTCAAGGCTGAAAACAGTTGATTCAGACACATGGATATTCATACCAAAGGTTCCCTTTCACCTGAGATGTCCTGGAACACAGAACAAAACAATGCATGTAAGTTACCTTTTTTTCTCACATCTTATCAACTTATTTATAAATGATAATGTTAATGAGATGCATCCATAGCAATCTATACCTAGTTTTATAATCCCAACCACAGTCTGACAAGCAAAGCAAAATAACTTTTTTTTTAGCTAGCTCTCCTTTGTAACAAAGTCTTTGAACTGATAAATTACGATGCATATTCTTTCCTCTCAAACCACTTGATAATTTCTTTCACACCTGAGGTACACTATGATCATTAAGAAACATTCTGAAGATGCACAGCTGCACTGGTATCATTTTCATCAATGCCTTTGAAAAACATTTCCATAATTTATCAAGGTTTTAAAAGACACAGGTTAAGAAAAATATAATCAGTGGTTTTCTACTAGGATAACACAGCAGCCTTCTGAACATGAGAGATGTGATGAGATCAATGTACCTCACACATCATTCAGTGTGGGGAAGGGGTCTAGAGTAGGATGGACTTTTAAAAATGTTTAACAGATTTTTTTTTCCCTTTTTTCTTTTTTTTTTTTTTTGCCAGCCTTCAAACTACACATTTTAATATCCTCTAGAATGATAACTTCGTCTTTCTTTAAAAGAAACACACACTGAGCAACAGTCAAATAGCCTTTATTTATACCTAAAGTGCTGCTTTGTGATTTTTATGAGTGTAACCTGTGGAATGGTTCACATTAGTTCTGCATCATCAATGGAGTTGAATTACCACATTGCTTTTCGTTGTTATGGGTACTAATAACACATGTACACAGCCGTACCAAACTGTTGTTTCTTCAGAGGTCTCCAGCTCAATTTTCTAACTCTCCCTTAAAACGCACGTTTCCAACTTCTGGGACTTGAGCATCTGCCCTGCTCCATCCCACACCTGAGGCCGATCCCTCTCCCGAGCGCTGCAGCGGCCGGAGCCGGTGCCGGGCGGGGCCCCCGCACAGGTCCCGCTGCCGCTGTGGGTGCCCCGCACCAGCAGCCGCAGCAGGAGCAGCGCCAGCCGCGCTCCCGGCCCCGCTCCCCGCAGCCGCCGGCGGGGACGGGCGGCACCGCGCGGGGAGCTCGGGGCACCGGGCCTCCCTCGGCGTGGGGAGACTTTTCCAGCACCGAGCCGAGCCTAGACTCACCAACCCGCCCAGCGAACAAATGGGATGCGGCTGAAGTTTTACTTTGCCGGAGCCGGCTCCCGCCGCAGTCGCCCTCGGGAGCCACAGCGGCAGCACCGACACCTTTTTTTGGCTGAAGTTTGGCGGCTCAACACGCCGCCCCTCCTGCTCCTACCCCTGTCCCCTCCCGGAGCCCCCGAGCTCAGCCTGGGGCGAGATGCGCAGGTAGCGAGTGCCGGCGGGGGCAGGTGCGGGGCCCGCCGTACTCACCCGCTCCCCAGGCGCACGGTCAGCAGCAGCAGCAGCAGCCGGGCCCCGCGGCGGCGGATCCAGCGGGGCGCGGGGCCCCCCCATGCATCCATGAGCGTGAAGGCGCTCTCTCTTGCCCGAGTTTTCTCCGGAGAGCCTGGGAAATTGCGACCCTACCGATCCCACCACCCCCCGGCACTCGGCAGGGAGAGAGAGGGGAGGGGAGGGAAAGGGGGAAAAAAAAATAAAATAAAACACCCAAACAGGTAGAAACCCACTCTGCAAGGACCGAGCAACTCGCCCAATAGGCTCATCAGGTTGCTTCATAAATTATCCTAAAAACTGCTGGACGAATCAATCCCTAGCAGAGGTGGAGCCTCCTTTACTAGAAGGGAAACATGCCTGGGAGAAAGGGTGGCATTGATTTGGTATTTTTCTCCAAAGAGGGAAATGAAATAGACCTTACGTATATACATATACATGTAAATATAAATAGGCGAAGTGTGTAAAATGTTAAATACATGTTTAAAGCTACACATATACATTTAAATTTTTTTTTTTTGAAGCTACTCAGAGGGCGACTCTCAGAGAGGCAGGCGGTCCGGTCCTGCCTGCCTAGCGGAGACCCGCAGCCGGGAGCAGAAGCGCCGGGGGATGCGCACGGACACCCGTGGGGCTGCGCGTCTCCGCGTCTGGCACGATCGAGATTTGGAGGGGGGCGGCCCTAGCCGCGGGGAAGGGGGCATCCGCCATCCCCTCGTTCGTCCCCAGGAGAGGGAGCACACCCCTGCATCCGCAGTCCCTAAAGCCGTGCTGGAGGCAGGCGGCGTGCCGGGCGCGCAAGGGCAGCCGCGGGAATTGCGCGCCGCCGAGACGCGAGCGGCGCAGGCTCGGCGGCTGCGGGCGGCTCTGCGCGGCCGCGGAGCGCCCCGGGGGCGACGGGCGGGAGGCATCCGATGCGCCGTGCTGCGCTGTGAAATGCACCAGGGCATGCAAAGCGCGAGGGTATGGGGGGGTTTTTCTTGTTTTTTCCTTCTTGTCTCCTCTTGGCCGCTCCCTCCTCCCGGTCTCTCTCCGGAGACGTAGGCGGGAAAGTAGGCAGGCATGCCCCCCAGCAAGCCTGCACACACACGCCCGAACCCGAGGCAGAAACGCGCCGCGGCCGCGGCAGAGACCACAGGTTCCGCGCTCGCAGGCTTTGACCGGCGGTAGGGGCGAGTGGGCACGTCCCGGCGGGACCAGCGCTTAGATAACGCGTATTTCTCCTCTCGGCTTCAGGCTGACACCAACCCAAATCCCTGGCCCCGGCGATGCCCTTGTTCGCGGCTCTCTACTGGGCACTACGGAGTAACCTGTGCACCGAGTTCTCGGTGGAAGTAGCAAACGGTTCTACAGCCATCATCATCATCCTCCTTTAAGTCAAGTTGCCACTGTACAGAAATGTAAATAATCTCCCATCCAGTGGTTCTTCTGTGAAAGGCAGTGTTATGTCTTCTTTACACATCATCAGCTGGTTATTATTTTATATATACAGCTTACTGCTTTAATGATTAAAAGAAACTCACTATGCCTCAGACAGCTGCAGTACATTAAATGAAAATTCAACAACTTGAAAATTAATAGCCAGTCCTGGGGGTACGGGCAGACGGTAAAGGCACATATTATTGCATGACCTGAGGTCTCTTTACTGGTGGATTAACACAGCAGGCAGCATCCTAGCGTGATGGCAAAGGCATGAGCTCAGAGCATATGCATTTATTACAGAGTAAGTGCAGAAGCAGCTCCTCTGCTGCAGCTGGTGGCACTAGCTCCAAGAAGCAGGATTGCTGTCCATCTCAGCAAAACAATGAGCACAGCCCACCCCCAAGTCCCTTTCTCTCTGGAAAGTCCCTCTGCCCTGAAAATGGCCATGGTCCTTAAGTTTATTACAATTTATCTGTCAAACTGACTGCATTTTGCAAAATATGCAACGAATGTTTATGTCTTTGCATTTTGATGTTTTTGGAATCATTAAAGCTCTTTACCAGTCTATAAAATTCCACCCTGTCACTGAAAAATATGCAATTAAAGTAACTACTGCGAAAATTTGACATAAGAAGTTTAAACATACTTACGGGATTCCAAGACATCTTCTTTCTACATGAGCAGTTTGGAGCATCTACTTAAAAACTTAATTTCACCCCTGTGATGATCCAGCAGCTTGCTAACAGTGAAAGAATTGGACAATTACAGCTAAAATAACATGTAGCATGAATAGTAAGAAATGGAATTTTTAATTTGATTTCGAGGTTGAGAAAACTAAGGCATATAGAAGTACTGTTAAAAAAATTAATATAAAAGCAGCACCAATGATATTTCTCAAATGACAGAAAACTGAGGATAACATCTAGACAAGCTGGTTTCAGGTAGTCCCAAATCTGAATTTTTCTTGTACTTTCATGTAAACAATAGAAATCCATCCCTCTAAAAACTAGAGAAGAAATTATTCCGTAATTAAGAAAAATACTAGATGAGAAATCGGTATAAAAGTTTTGAAAAGTAAACTGGGAACAGAAAATAGCAAAAAAATCTTTCACCAGCAGAAGAAAACATGAAGGGAAATAAATGAACTCAGATTGTCTGTATTCCTAAGGAAAGTAAAAGAAGCAAAAAATGAATTTTAAAACTGCAAAATGTAAAAGAGAATATCAGCGAAAAGCTGGGGAAATCACCTAGTTGGGTGCCAAGAGGAGATGTCGATACAGGACAATACACTAAAAGATAGTGAGTTAGTTACTAAGGCCTGCAGATATTTCTCCTCTGCTTGGTACTGGCACAGCTAACCTAGCAACAGTATTTAAATTCTCAGTTAAAAGCACCTTCTGATGCTGGAAGTAAGAAGGCCATCTTTAAAAAAACCCTCCAAGATGAAGAAACAAGTTAATCTTGTCTCTTCAGACATGCTAGGCATCATTTCAGGAACATCAAATTAACCAAAGTTAAGCAAAAGTGTAGGATTCACATCACTACTATTACTAAGAAGGAACAAACCAGAATGGCTTCTGCAATGGAAAACCACATCTCTATCTTCCTCAGTCATATTTAATGAGTCTATCAATAGAAGAACAGAGCTTCATAATTCACTGTCTTTCAAAACCATTTTAGGTCTATCAGGAACTGTTGAAGAAGATGCATAGTTCTGGGGTCAGTAGGAAAGTAAGGCCATTTTCAGAAACTGCTTGAGACTACTGTCAGCAATTAACATTCCATGTTAAAAAGTGGAGTTCTTACAAATCTGCTCTTGAGACTACTGTATTTAACTGATTACTCACTGAACTAATGGTGTCAGAGAGAAGAAACACAAAAATTTGCAGATGAAAGTTTCAGATTGGTGAAGTCTATAGAAAAAAAAGTGTTAAATTTTAACACCTTGATTATTACAGTGTTAAATCATCACAGTGTAGAATATCAATTATAAAACAGGAAGTGATAATGTGCTAACAATTGGAAAAATAAAAATAAATAATGGGTTGAATTTGGTAAAGATTTAAAGTACTTAAATGTAAAATCACATCTCAGCTGTTAGCTCTGCTGCTGCCTAGTAGTGGAAAATCCAGAGAAGACCAATATTCAGAATTAACTGAAATTTCTCCAAGACTGTAGAGGAATACTCATACAAACAGGAGGAGCACTAATTTGAGCAGCTCAGCGCCTAAACTCTGCCCAAGCTCACTGGAAAACTTTCTCAACTGTTTAGATTTAAGGAGTGCAAGATAGGATAAATCTAATGTAAAAGACCTCTAAAACACAGCCAGGCTAGATCACCAATTCCCTAATTTCTTAAAAGTGTAATTATTGATTTGGATTCCATAGTAATACACCTAACCTCATGCACTATAAAAAGAGCAAAGGCACTTCAGCACAAGCTCTTGATTTCCAGTCTGGAAGCCACCTACTCGACCACAAGGTACCTACAATCTGTGATTCATCTAAAAGGACATGAGAAAGAATTTTCATTATTAAAGCTGAAGTCCAAGTAGAAGGAGGAGGAAAAAAAATCTGCCATATTAATATATAAAAAGCAAATATCATTGTGTTTTTCACCTGGGAGGCTTCACACTTAGTAAGAGCATTTTGATTCTTCACAATTCAATTGCTCAGGACCACAGGAACTTAAAAACACTCACATGTAGTTTTACATAGCTGGCATCCTACATTTGCTGTATTTCTCTTGGATATAGCTACTTCCCTGACAGGAGCATATGAGAATTGATGCATGATTTGTATGTCTGCATACCATTTTGAGTGCATAAGAGCTTTAAAAACCCAGACTTAGTGGATGGCCCATCTTCATTCACTGTGCTTGAGGGAAGTTAATGGCTCTCATGTGGTTCTGTAAGGAGCACTTACCTGCTGAGAGCAAAGTTATCCAGCGTGTGGAGACGGAAGAACAAATTGTTGTGGTGTTCTGTCCTCCACCAAAATAAAAGCATATGGAAGAGCAAGAGGTCAAGGACCACTTCAGTCATGTCTTCAAAAGGGTAGGTTTACATAGCAATATTTTGATGAAATTGCATATGTAGACCTCAACTGTGCATTCACAAAACAATTTCCTTTGTGCACCTCACACCTTAGATTTATGGTATCAGAGAATACTTTAGGTTGGAAGAGACCTTTAAAGGTAATCTAGTCAATCTCCCTGTCATGGGCAGGGACAATTTAAAAATGTGCACACGTGCCATTTTTGTGCTTGCATTTGAGTAAGGACAAACATAAGAACAGAGTCACATGCATGGTATTGAAAACCTGCAACCCAAATGAAAACAGTTACATTCTTCTTAGGGAAGTTCAGAAAATGTGGTTTTAAATATGCATCATCATGGTTAATTCTACCTAAATGTTTACTCTAATATAAACTTAAAGAGCTATCTTAAACAGCATAGTAGCCTAGTGCTACAATAAATGTAAAGAACATTTCAAAAAAAAAAAAAAAAAACTAATGAAAACATTTTGGTACTGGCCTTTTTAAAGGGGCCTTTAGACTTGGTGGTGGATATCCACAGGAAGAGAAGAGAAAGATACTGAAATGTAACTTCAGTTACATTTCTGCAGCCTGTATATTGTGATTTGAACCACAAAATAATTGGTTTCAGTGAAACAGTCAACATCTTAATAGAAAATAGATTTTTTAATTCTCACTTTTTATAACTAAATACTAATTTAATTAGGATTTCATCTCCGATACATTGATTTAACTACTCACATTACCCATTAAAATGATTACTAACACATCTTCAGTTGCACTTAAAAATTAAGCAAGGGAAGCAATCTCAAGTAGAGAAAAACTGATGAAGAAAGAAGACAGCACCTATCTTTGCATCCAGGGGAATGGGAAGCATTGCAGTATATGATATTCCTTTACATTTATTATGTTATGCTTCCTCTCCATTTAAGTTAAGATGAAATTAAAAACAAGTACACTTGTTTTTCATTTTACACTTCATAAACGGATCTGTGGTAACTAGGCTGGAGTGCCTAGGTACAGAAAGATAACTTCAAACCACAAACATTCCCTTGGTCTACTACTATTGTCATTGCCTTTCACCAGAGCTTCAAGTATTTTCAACACAAGCCAACAAACAGCAAATAAATATTTTTGATCTTCCTGTTTTACAAGGCATAAGTCCATCATCCTTAATTCTTCTTCGCCCTAAGAGCACAATTTTAACTTTGCTTCTCCTTCTCCTATCACACAATTTCCCAGTAAACAGAGACTAGGACTCTGCATTTCTCAGGAGCCCGGATTTACCATCTGTCAAAGCACATCCTCGAAAGCAACCAACTTTGATAGGGAATATGATGACCAGTGGGAAGAGGGGTGCTTCCAAGTTTGAGGTACATGAATGCTGCAGACAAGGCAAGGAGTCTTAGAGCGGACTTGTACGCCAAGGTGCACTCTAGTTAATTTAGGAAGTTAAATCCAGCTTGGATAACCCCAAAGTCATGTGCAGGAGGTGAGCACTATTCAAACTCGTCTGCAGTCTGCGCTCTCTTTTCCTGTCAAGGAAGTGACACAGTTCAACCCAGTGGACCCCAGTGGCACAAATGTACAAGGAGTATGGTTTACATTGGCACTGAAATGCAAATGAGGAGCATCCAATTAAAAAGTGGGCCATGAGGTACATGAAGGTGATTGCAGCATCTTTCTGAATGTGCTTGCCTGGGCTGCTGGAATGTACTGTGCTCCAGCACTAATGCCTCTTCTGTCTGTGGAGCTAGACTGGCGCTAGTCGAAAGTAAATCCCCTCCAAGTCACACTTACTGTGGCTGCTGGGTTCTCAGTACAGTGGATTGTCTCTGAAGATCTGCTTCTATTTCACTCTAGTATTTGCCAATGTAGCCAAAGCCACAGTAAATTATTAGAGGACTAGGACCCTGGCATGAATCGTGGCAAAACAGCGTGCCAGTTTATGTTCGGTGTATATTCTTCCAAATTTCAAAATCCCATAGCAAAGAAATCTTTTCTTTTTGCTGATTTCACTTGTCTCCATCTAGGACAAAAATTCCCTTCAAATGGTTAAGAATACGAATAATTTCATAGGCTTATAGCTTATATGATGCTCTAGGGAGAATACTATTTGATTATCTGTCTGGTCTTATTTTGTTAGAGGCTAACAGGGCAGCTGTTCTACCTGCTACTGTGAGCACTTACTGTTCCAGCCAGATCAGGAGGACAAAGACATGTGAAAATGAAAAATAATGGGGCAGGCAAAGACTGTGGTCTGTACTTTTTCCAGTTTCAAAAAGATTCTGTTGATACTTGGCCCAGCCTTTGTTGAAAGTTGAAAGTGGCTTTTCAGTAGACCCTATCCTGAGTAATCCTCCTTAGAGTATAAGAAGTTTTTTAATCTGCAAAGCACAAGAGATAAAAAGGTCTCTTCAGAAGGCTGGTCTGTCTGATAATTGGAAAACATTTTCTCCAGAATGACAATTTAAACTCTTGGTAACAGTATCCCATAGCAAATCTAAAGGAAGAGCAAAGTAATTCTGTCCAGAACATTAACACACTGCCTGCAATATATTATGTCACTTGCTGAACTTCTACAATTGCTATTAATTGACCTCTAGGTCTCTCAATTGTAATAAAAGTCTCAGATATTTAGAGATTGCTTTTTTGGTATATTATATTGTATTTTGCTTCCTTTTACATTCTCTAAAGTTTGACTAAATTTATCCTTTTGCATGTCCATTTTTCTTAAGATTCCTCTTCCAGTTATTTGTTACTATACTGCACTTTATGAAACAAATGTTGAATAACCCAATTGAATACATCACAGTCATACATCACATCTCCTGTGTTTACAAGAGAAATAAGCAGAGATCTGGCTGAGCTTCAAATTATTTTAATTGTTATTGGATATTCACTTCATAATCAGATAAAACTGCCCTACAATATACCTTGATGTAAACTCAGCTGTCAGGTCAATAGATTTATTTATATTTGTAGGATAGTGTCAGAATACATCATGTAAAACCAGCATTCCTCCCTGGTTTATTATAGAGAGAAAAGTAGTCTATTATGACAGGTCCTCACTAGATTGTGGAAGTTAAATACTGTTGATTATCAAAAATCATTTGTGGATAATAAAAAACATATAGACATTTAGCAGCATTGGCATAACATGGAGGTTAAAGAATACATGCATATTCCACTGTGTCATAATGCACAAGTCTGCCAATATTTTAAATACATATTTCATGGTATGCTTTCAAAACTACTTCATTGCATCATCAGTATGATGAAAGTGCTTTGATTTTTATATTTTTTAAACATGTCCCAGAGAAGAATAATTTTCCCTCCCAAACAATACCAGAAAATAGGACTAGAAGACCCTTAGTCTTAGGTCTGTTGCTCCTAGACAAACTCTTTTTTCCATGGTTGACTTTAATCACCAACTTGCATATTCTAGCATTTGCTTATGATGAAAATTCATCATTCTAGCATGACAAAAAAATGTTGCTGTGCAGAGATAATTTCAGTGAATAACAGAGAAATCAACTATTTTTGAAAGTGGACACATTATCCTGTGGTTTATCATATGCTCTCAGGAAGGCCATTATCAGTTATAATTATCAATACCAACTCACCCTTTTGATTGGAGACTGATGAAACAGCTGCTTTGATTTGCATAATTGATGACTATTCTGAAGAATGGTTGATTTACTCCAGAGAAGGATCATTCTTTTGAAAATATCTCCTAAAATAATACCACTGACAAGATTGGTGATACTTATCTTCTGCTTCAGCTATGTTGCAAATGATACTCTCTCTGTCAGAGTCTTTGATTTCCCTAATGGCTGTTAAAAGCATTGCATGTTTTTTGAAGATTCACCTCAGTGATCACACTGTGTTAGCCAAGTAAAACCGCTTTATTTAGTCTGATAAAAATCTTTATAATTTAGTCCGATTTAATAAAATAAAACGTAATTTAATTTTCTCATCTATTTTGTTTCATATCTCCTTTACTTTTAAATATTTCTTCTAAAGTACGAATCTGAGGGTTTTTTTCCCATTAAATTCTCATTAGCTCCTGGAAAAATGTTGTCCATCCAGAGACTCACCTTTACTTTTTTAGGAAGTATTGCAAAGGCTGTAGTATGTTAATAGCTGCCAGTTTCAGTGTGCCACAGGCTTATGACAGGCGTCAAGCAGAAGCTTCCATTTGTGCAGAGTTTTCCAGTGCCCAGAGCTGAGGAATTTCCATGATCTATCTTCCATAAATCTTTATCATAGCAGGCAGTGTTGGGCACCACAATGTAAAAAAGACACAAAGCTATTAGAGAGCAGCAGAACGTGGCCATGAGGATGATGAAGGGTCTGGAGGGGAAGCTGTATGAGGAGAGGCTGAAGTCACTTGGTCTGTTCAGCCTGGAGAAGAGGAGACTGAAGGGAGACCTCATTGCAATCTACAGCTTCCTCCCAAGGGGAAGAGGAGGGGCAGGCACTGATCTCTTCTCTCTGGTGACCAGCAACAGGACCCAAGGGAATGGCCTGAAGCTGAGCCAGGGGAAAATTAACTTAGATAACAGGAAAAGGTTCTTCACCCAGAGGGTGGTTGGGCTCTGGAGCAGGCTCCCCAGGGAAGTAGTCACAGCACCAGCCTGACAGAGTTCAAGAAGTGTTTGGTGAGTGAATGCTCTCAGGCACAGGGTGTAACTTTTGGGGATGGCCTCTGAGGGCCAGTTGGACTCAATGATCCTTTTGTGGGTCCCTTCCAACTCATAATATACTGTGACAGTTCCTTCTTCCTTCCAGAGCATACCAGAATCTGGATACCTATTTACAGCAGAATTTGCAGCTCTGCTATGTTTCTGCTATGAAAAGATTATTGTCAGAGGACTATACTCCTGCTTCCATTTTTCCAGCTTGAATCTTTTTCACTGCAGACATTTCTCAAAGTAGCCACTGTAGTATCAAAGACTTTGTATAATTTCTTAAACTACCTCATTAAATGTCTGAGCTAGTTACACGAAGTCCACTTAGTTAAAAGTGCAGGGTTTGAATGGAAAATTCTATTTAAAAAAAAAGCCAACAAAAACAGAAAACGAATAAACAAACAAAAAAAAAGGTATAAAGGCAGTCACTCTTTTCAGTGTTGCTGTTCTGCAGAGCCCGTGTCCATCATGAACCTTGCTTGGCTTTGCTAGTTCCACAAATTGCTTCCAGTAGATTGTTACGTTGTCATCTGATAAAGTCCTGCTCCAGGTTTTGACATTTATAGCCCGGTTGTGAGCATTACCCAAAGTCCAGCTGTGCTCTCTTGGGAAATCATGGCAAGAATGGGAAACTTATCTCTTGCTCATCTTTGTTGTAGCTCCACATGCTGGGTTTATAACAAAATAGGATCTGCCCCTTGTAATAAATGATTGTTGCTTAGGAATGGTATTCTCCAACTCAGCATTTCCACTAAATGCTTCCCACCCCGTCATGGGCTGAGACAAGAGCAATTTACTGGAAACAGCAATGAGATGAAAAAGGAACCAGTAACAGCAAAAATAAAAATGAAAAAAGGTGTAAGAAAAATAAAGAATTTGCATGGAAAACTCCCAACAATAAACAAATACCAGAGTACTCCATGGGCACAATATTTGCTCAAAAGGAGGATCTCCTTTTCCTGGGAAGAAAGAGAGTCCCTTTCCCCTGGGGCAACAAGGTGATGTGGTATCAAAAACCATCAGGGTCCTGGCCATACCCTCTCCTAGCTGCTGGAAAAAAATATCCCCATCCTGGCCAGAACCAAGGCATGAATATTGCACCAATGTAAAATGCACATTCCTGCTACCTCTTGGCTTTGGGTCACAGTCACATTGTGCCAAGCAGTAGTCCAGGTGTAAGACCAGATAAAGTGAATCATGGCTGTACAAAAAAAACTAGGGATTGCCAGAGCCTACTGCAAATGCAAGATACTCTTCAATAGCAGTGGTGAAGTCCCCAGTCCAATTTGGTATCACTGAACAATTTTGACATAGTGAGTAAATACTAACTGTCTTTACGAAGGAAAGCGACTTGCATTTTCAGGATGATGAAGACTTTTGCTAGCAGCAGGTATTCTGGCTGGAACCTTATGTGAATGTGTTAGCCAGGGGCACCTATTTCTTGTTTGGACTCAAAATAAATACACCTATTCACAGGTGTACAACTCTTCAAGATGTGTGAGAACGTGTGACCTTACACACTGCATCTGTTGAAGACAGATGAGTTAATAATCCTGTTTAAGCCGTTGGTGATTAAGAATGTATTGAAAATAAATCCAAAGATTAAATTGCATCTAAATAGAGTGTGGATAACATAAAATGGCAGGATGTTATTAGATGTACCTAATGTCATCTTACCTTACATCTGTTAGTGTCTGGTACTTTTTTAACTTGGTTTTTCGTTTTTTTTAGAGAGGTTTCAAGACAGCACAATGAGCTTTTATCCTGCAAGAATGCTCCCTGAAATAACATCAAATTTTCCTTGGAGAAGTAGTCTGGTAAAAAAAAAAAAAAAATCACTATACTGAAGCAATCTTGCTTTTTTAATCTATATGTAGGGGAAAAAAAGTAGCATTTTTAAAAGTCATCTGTATGGTTTACTGGTATGTGTGTTTGGAAAGCAAAGTACTTAAGTCCAAGTTATGGATTATCTTCAGGCTGGCACAACTTGAACTCAGTAATATCAATGTCTACAAATTGAAAGATGGTCCTGAGAGCAGGCTGAAATGTTTCAGTAACCAAGTGCTAATCTAAAATTAAATGGATGTATTATCCTAAATTATTCGAGCTACCACATTTCTTTATTAACACATACACTTTAACACTGTTGCAGTGGTCCTGTTGTCTCAGCTCTGAGTACAGAGTCATGACTGCACTGCTGGAGTGTTTCTGGAATGAATGGGTTTGAAAAGATAAAGTAACAGCTATACACACAAGGACTATTCTCACATTGTAGATTGTGGTGGTGACTTTTAACAGTAATTTTCCTATAGAGTAAGAGAAAAATCATATTGCCAGTGCCCTCAATAGCCACAGGTGAATTCCATGCAGCCCCATTGATTTGTGTCTGAGTAGAGAAACAGGTCACGAACTACTTTCCCCCGTGTTGCAGGGGATCCCTGTCCTGGTCTACCAAGTGAGAAGGCTGGTTGTCCTGAGGATAGCTGGCCTTTCTGTTAAAGGCCGAGGTAAAGAAGGCATTAAGTACCTCATCCTTGGTGACAAGTGTGGAGCACCTAAGTACCTCATGCCTTTTCCTCATCCTTCATGACCATGTTGCCCTCCACATCCAATTAAAAGATGTAGATATTCCTTTTCCCTTCTTTTGTCATTAATATATTCATAAAATCATTTTTATTATCTTTCACAGCAGTAGTCAGATTGAGTTCAAGTTGAGCTTTCACCTTTCTAATTTTCTCTTTACATGACCTAGCAACATCCTTGTACTCTTCCTGGGTTTCCTGCCCCTTCTTCCAAAGGTCATAAATTCTCTTTTTTTTTCCCTTGAGTTACAGCAAGAGCCTTCTGTTCAACCAGGCCAGTCTTCTTCCATGATGGTTTGTGTTCTGGCACATAGGGACAGCCTGCTCCTGCACCTTTACTTTCAAAAATGTGTCCCACCTTCCTGGGTCTCTTTGTTGTTAAGGTCTGTTTCCCAAGGGACTCTCTAAACCATGAACATGCCAATGACCATCCTGTGGAAGTCCAATGCAGAGGTTTTGCTGACCACTTTTCTTACTTCACCAAGAATTGAGAACTCTCTCATGTCATGGTCACTGTGCCCAGTACAGCCCCCAGGACCACATCTCCCACCAGCCCTTCTCTGCTTGTGAACAGCAGGTCTAATGGGGTCCCACGCCAGCAGGCTCACTCACCAGCTGTGTCAGGAAATTACCTTCCACACACTCCAGGAACCTCCCAGGCTGCCTCCTCTCCTCTGTGTTGAGTTTCCAGAAGACATCCAGCATGATAAAGTCTACCACAAGAGCAAGGACTATCAACCATGAAACATCAGCCAGCTGCTCCTAGAATACTTCACCTGCCTCTTCAACCTGGTAGTTTATAACTACACTATGCTCTATAAGTACACCATGTCTTCACCAAGTCTTAAAAAATTGTGAAAAATTCCAAGCAAAGCAGAGGTTAAGTGCAGTTGCTTTGGATCTACCATGGTTGCATTTGTCAAACAGACAAGTTGAAAGCAAAGAGGCCTTGTTCAAGAACTACAGGAGATAGGAGATGAGGTGTGTTGGTTTAATGATCAATTTGCAATGTGGTTCTCAATCAGAATTTTAGCTTTGAACAGCACTCTGAACATTTGGTTGCTGGACTGAGAATTGATGATTGGTACCTGCAGGTCTTAATAAGGGTTGACTTTTCGGAACTGATTTCTCAGAATACCAGGGGAGTGTTCTGCCATGAGGTCTTGGTGACACTATTTTTCCATCAATTGCTGTAAGTTTTAGTACCTTTTAATGCCTTTAAATCTTTAATTAAATCTTTTTGAACTCCTTTCCAGATTTATTCAAATACCCTTTTGAAAAATCAGCTCAAACTCTACCTTGAAGATCTTCCACCAATGCACCCTTTGGAGGTTTTTTTTCCAGTTCTCTTTCTTTTCTGCAACAAGTTTTACTCCTTTGCAGAATTTTATTTTTGTAGGTCTTTATTCTAATGTAGTCAGTCCACAGATTTCACTAAGGAATTCCAAATAATATTTAAAATATGTAACTGTCAAAATGTTAGATCCTGAATGATAGAGGGCTTGGTAATAGGCATGTTGGTCTGCCCTCGTTCTGTTGCCAACCTGCTTAAGGTGATGTAAATACCTATGCAAATTATAAATGGATTGAAACAACTGTTAAGTCTGTCACCAGAATTAAATCATGGTTGTAATAACAACAAGCTGGAATCAATGAGTTAGAAACAGCATCCCAATCCTACCTACCGATGAATTTTTTCACACGCAATGCACTCAAACAGAATTACTCCACAGTTAATCCTGCACAGTTTTGACAATGTGCAAAGTGCACTGAGGATTTGAGTTCAACTGTTCAAATCTGCCCTCAGCTCCAGAAGCTACTAACTCATACTGACAAGTTATTAACACCAAAAGTAACACACTGTAAACTCTTTAAAATTGCTACTCCATTTCTAGTGACTGAAATCCTTCCTCTGGTAAAGCAATTTCCATAACAGTGATACTGCCATAACTAATAGGTTTTAATAACAAGTAGTTACCAAAACATATCAGTATACAAAGAGATGTGCCCGTGGAGCATTCCTCTTTGTGGCATGAACCCTTGAATGAGGCTGTGTGCTTGACTGGATTGTGCTACTATAATGCTACATTACTGGGAAAGAACAGCTCCAGGCTTTTGAGGAAAAACAGTGCTCTCCAAAAATTCAAGCACAAGATGCAGAATGGGCCTTAAAAGTGAAAGAGCAGGATGGTTTCAGAGCTCTTAGGGAAACAGACTGGGGTAGTACTGGATGTAGAGGTAACAAAGGCAGCAAAATTCAGTAAGACATGGAAAACACACTGTATATACTGAAAACTAATGATAACACAGAATTTGCAGTGCATTGAAGAAAGAGCAAGTAAGTTAGTTAGCAAACACATATATATAACACCAAGTGAAACCAGAAAGTACGAGGAAGAAGTCCTACTCAAACCACCATTTTCCTGTCAGTCAAGCACCTCAGAAGCTGGATCCACAGTACAGCCAGGCTCCCCTGTTATATTCTGCTTAACGCTAACTCCATCTATATACTGACCCAGAATAATAGAGGTATGTCTAAAACAGACTAGGAAATCTGTGTTCAACAATTGTATTTTAAATAAGGAATTGTTGCAATTGTCTAATTTCAACTGTATGTGCTAGCATCATTGTAGCTAGATTGGTAATATAAAATTTGATTAGATTTCTAATACTTTAATTGGACTAACAATAAATTCCTGAATTTGCCTGAGGTGTGTGTTTCATTAGCCCAGATGCACTACACAGAGCATTTGATCTGCTGCCTTACCCTTAACTGTATTTGAATGCACTGCTCTTTAAAGTTATATAGCATATCTCATGTATTATTTATTCTCTTTACATATTCATCCAATGCAATAATATACAAATAAATGGGACAGCTCTTCTTTTAGCAAAAGGCTTGGCATATATGAAGGCCTAGTGACTAGGTATGTTTCATCACTTTTGATGCCATGAAAATCAAAATGAGAAGAGTGGGAATTCTGCCACAGGCTGTCCTAACTCCCCTGATGCTCTGGAAACAAGGCACAGGGTAAAGGCACAAGCTCCAGCAAGGGAGGAGCACAAGTGTTCACAGCACCAGCTAGCTGCCAGCGCTGAGTGGTTCTTCTAAATCACAGGAGTTAGAAGCCCTGTGTTACAAACAAAGAAGTTACCTGTACCCTATGTTCACTCATACAGACACAGTTTGACTTCCTGTCCCTCTCTGGAATGCCTGCATGCTCTAGTTGCTGCAAATGCAGAAAATATGTAATCCCATCTTGGTGCAAGTCTGGCTGGAGGGTTTGTCTTTTCCACTTACAGTTCCTCTTCCAAGGCTCCTGTGAAGCACCTGAAATCAAACTCTTCCCTTTGCACAGAAAGTCCTACCTCCTCCTGTATGCAGAACACTACTATCTAAAATTACATTTCTGAGACTTTTCTGTGGGGAAATCACACTGGAAAAATATTCCTTACATGTTTGATATTTGTTTGAGTATAATTATAATTTTCACTAGTAGAGGCATACTACATAAAATGATATAAACCAAGTATTTTTTTAGAACAAGTATTTATAAATTAATGATAAATGTTCATGAATAGAACTTCTGAAATCCCTTATAAAAATCATGGCCAGTCAGACCAAGACAGAGTTACCAAAAGACAACAAACTTTGTATACTGCAACACTTTTGATAATATATAGCAGTCCCCTTTGAATATATAACCATTGCAAAAGTCCTTTCCAGAGAATCCATGTTTTTATCTCTCTGATGTGTCTGATTCCTTTGCAGAGTTCTTAAATAATCTGCATCCTAACATAAATCAATAATTTTTAAGAAGAATATCTTCAGGAAATTTCTTTTAAAAGGAGTAACACAGTAGCATGTGATTAAATACTGCAAATTATTAATGTGTTTGCTTGTTGCATTCTCCATTCTGAATTGCCTAAGCATAATTTTTAATTTTTTTCCCTGTATCTACTTTGTAGACACATTTCTACATCAAAATACTGTCTTAGTCATAAAGGATCAAAGACCTATAAAAGCTGACTTTATGTGGTGTCCTGAAATCCCTTAGGGATGACCCAGGATCCAGCAGATTTAAGTAGTAGTTCTTCAAGGCTGAAATGACATCTAAGTGTGAAATGTCCTTTTAGGAAAAAAATAACTCTTGGATACTATAGTAGACAAACAAGTCTTTTAAAAGACAACTCTTGCAGAGCAAAGTCACTACCTGGGTACTATATATGTCTCAAGACTGTTTTCATACCCTAAATGAAAGTGTCTGGGATAAAAAAAGGCTTCTTGTGCTCCCTTATTGTTTACAGTAGGCAGCACTGAGCTTAGCTAATGCTTAGTCATCTCCCAGCTCTACCTGTTGCTGTGTGAAGGCCTCTCTAATGGAAACCAAACCATTCTCACTTAAAATTAAATGCAAAGTTACCAGCTGGGCTTTAAACACAGCACCTTGAAGATGCTGTGGTGACTGGATATTGTGAAGCAGCCCTAAATTTCCAACAAAACAATTAAGTGTTTACAGACAATGAGCTAGAAGTGTTCTGTTGCCAATTAAGATAAAATTCTCATGACAATGAAAACACAACTAAAATTCAAGCAAGTAGTGTAGGTAAATTTACCAGTAATACAAACATGTAACAGAACTGAGGGATTCTATTTGTGACACAATATTCCTGCAATGCTCTTCCATGGCTGCAATACAAGCAGCAGGACACTGCAGGCTCCTAGGAGGTTTAAAATGTTGGAGGGAAGAGCCTCTTGGGTTAGCAAAAGCTTCATAAAACTCAAAATCAAGCTTAAGAAAAGGTATCTGAGGAAATGAGACTTTGAGCTTGACCTTTCTTTGCTATTATTTCTAGAGAAGGAAGTGATGGGACCATTTCACTCTTCCTGCTCAGACAACAAATTACAGATGTGCTCTTCATGCATGCAAAATATGTGGGAAGAATTCTTGTGAGGCAAGGTAAAGGGAAAACAAGATAAAATTATTTTTCATGCAATTCATACTAACTGAACTGGGAATGGAAACACTGAAGGAAAGGAAATTGTAAAACTCTGAGCTGTATTTTATGAAGAGCTGCAATGTGATCTGCTTTAAGAATTCTCTGGGGATCAGTCCAATATGCAAGAATTAATATCTGCTCCCACATAAAATTTCAGTAATAATTTGAAATACCATGCAAGTTGGAAGAGGTAGAAAATATCTTAAATAAATTTAAGTTAAATACCTCTTATAAAAATATTGTGATTTTATTGAGCCATAGCTCCTTTAGGACTATTTAACGCTTGTTATGATTCTAATTTTCTCCCACGTTATTCCAATACTTAAACAATCTCAATTGCTCCTCAATGGAAAAAAATACAGCAAGCTACTTTGCCAAAATACACCAGGCAAAATGATTGCTTACATCTGATGCATCTAGAGGGAATTTTATTCCCAAAAGTGCTTCTAAGGCACCTGGCTAGCTTATTAACATAACAAATGTACTGCATCATTTTTATTATAGAGTGCTAACTTGGGATTTTCTGGGAATAAATAAGGGTTTAAATTGTCTATAGGCCCTGAGCAAATTTCAGTTTTTGTAGGAAAAAACCATCTAATGATATGGATCCTCTGCTTGACTTAACTGCATGTTTTCTTTGATGTCTTGTTTAGTTCTCCCACTGTCTCCAGCAAACTCACTGTAATTCTCCACCATGGATTTTTGGGATAATTTTCATTGCTGCTATTATATCTTACTCAAGCCCTCTGTTCTGCTGCAAAAGGATGGGTCACTCTAACCTGCATCCTGTCCTGCAGTCGTAAGTCAGCTTGCAAGGGAAAAAGAGGAGAAAGCAAACACCCTGGGAGCTGGCAGCTCCCTCCCTGCCCTTGCTGCCCTCCAGGAGCAGGAGGCTCACTGTGCTGTTTGCACCCATCTGCAGCTCCCAAAACCTCTGAGTATCCCCTCCCTGAGCAGTGGCTGAGCCAGCCTACAGGAGCCAGGCAGAATTTCTCAGATGATTCAGTAAAGCTAAGGAAAGGATTATGGCTTTACATATATTATAAATGCTTACGCCTTCATACCTTCAAACCATCTGCAAAGGGTATTATGTAGTTGAGGTTTGCCTGGTATTTTGCCTGACTTGTCTGCGATGCATGCAGAAGTTTCTGTAAACAAAAATGTTTCTTCCCCAGAGTTCTGTGCCTCAGAAATAAGAGGTGCATTGAATCTAATCTTCCTTGGGCTTGAGAGGAGATAGGAGACTCAGAAATGCTCTTGTAAGCGCTCACATTTTTAGAGAAAGAAATATGACGTTTTGTATTGAATCCAAGGAAAAATTCATTTCACTAAGCTAAGAAGGAATTCACTAGAATGAAACACATCAGGGAAAAAATCAACACCAAAATCTAATAGAAAACAACCCCCAATACCCAAACTGAATGGAATTTAAACAAATTATTTTCAGAAAAGTTTGAAGGTGTAAAAAAATTGGAAAAGCACTGGAAAAGCCTGGCCCTAAAGAAGTCTTTTCAACTAAACTGAGGAAAAATTCAGTGGGATGAAATGTGTTAGGAAAAAATAAAAGCAAACATAACCAAATGGAATTTAAACAAACTGGTTTTTTTGTAAAAGGTATTCTTACTCAATTGTTCAGCAAGTTTTCCTTGAGAAAGTGCAAATTCAATAGGTCTGTTTGTCTGACTACGAGAAAAAAAGCACAAAACTAAAACATTTTTCTTTTGATAAAGCCCTCCTTGCTTTGCACATGCATTACAAAGAGCTGAAACACAATAACAACTGCATTTATCCTGAACAAGTCACCTTGAGAGGTACAATCTAACCCTGAATTTCTTTATGGTGACTCTAAAACATGACTATATGAAAGGGATATATAATACTGAAAAATGAATATGAAATACATTTTAGCTGAAGTGGTACATTATTACATAACCTCTTCTTTGTTATATAGCCTCTTGTAATCTGATAGAACAGTGCAAGAACAAAAGGGAGACACTTTAAGCAGAGGAAGATTTACAAAAACTCAGCTACAACACGGGCTCCCTGTTAAGTAGGAAATCAAATCAGCTACAGTCCCCTCTTCCAACATCTCTGTGGGATAACTTCCAAATAAAAAGCACAAATAAGTATTAATGTTTTGGGGAAGAAAGCAGTACAGAAGGAGAGAAACTCATAAAAAATATTTTTTCATTGATTTTAAAGAATCTGCACTTCTTTCTTATGCATGCCTCTATCAGAGGGAAACATGCCCAGGTTGGAGCTGCAGATCTGCACCATCAGCTGCCTGGGACAAGATAGTAAGTCAAGAGTCTCTTTATTCAGAGATTGCATTAGGATGTAAGTTGCCTCCAAATATTGCCTATTGAAAATAGCAATAACCTTTCCTAAACACTTATATACTAGTTTTAAATGATTCACAAATAGTGCAGGTACTGATATTCACATTCTGATGCTTTCTGTGTCAGATTGAGTTACTCCCCAATTATCTAACTAATGACAATTACCTAGACTGTGTTTCTGACTCACAATGAGGGAAATAGTCCATGAAATGAAAATACATACTCCTATCCCACAACACATATATTGAAATCCAGGTGCCTATTAAATATTTTTGTGCTTTAAAGTGTATGACACAGTTGCATGAGCAGGTGAGATGGAAAACCTATACAGGTTTTCTTATTTTTCTAAATATTAAGGATGATTGCTTCAAAAGTAGTCCTTAAAGAACCTGTGATCTCTCTCATGGAAGACATCTCATTTTTATTATAGGTGCTCCCTATGAATGAGAAACTTAGTTTTCATGCTTGCTTATACAATGTGCATTGTGCAATCTACATTTTTAACCCTAATCTAAGACTTTACTCAAATGACCATATTTCCAGCTTGGCAAGAAATATGTCTATTGTGCTTTTTGCTGAACTGCTTTTTAAAGCAGATGTATCAATGAATCACGTTCCTTTATGTAGTCAGATTTTCTCAAGTGCAAAAGAAAATTATAAGGAATAATTCTTTAAAGGTAAGTCAGACTGGGAGGTAGTTTGGATTAGAAACATGATCATTTTCCAAGATTTTAATTTTAAAATCCATAAAAATATTCAAATATACACATAATACGCCAAATTGACAAGATTAGTTCTGTAATTTGCTATGAAAATAGTGTGTCATTATCTTGAAGTATTCTACTTGAACAATTTCTCTCCTTCCAATTATTTCTCAATTAAAGTAATTATTTTCTTAGATGTTTTGCATATTTCATTTTCTTTTATTCCCTATGGTGCTATACCACACAACAGATGCGTTGCAGCTTTTTGCTCTTTAAATTAAACCATTTTTGGGGAGGAAGAATAATATGTGGGGGAAGGGAATTCACTAAGATACCATCAAAGGGCTGCAAAACAGATATCCAGGTTATTTTACGGCCTCAACATTTCTTTATATTTTTAAAGCTTTTATGGAAAATGGCAAACTATAAAAAATAATAGTCCTTGAAGGTTAGATAATGCCTTCAGGCTTAACTTCTGGCATTGGTCCTGGATTAGGTAGTTTGAAAACAATTCTTGGTAAAACGCCTATGGAAATTAATTCTCTTTGCTGCAACAAGACCCCACTATGGACCACGATGGGAGGACAGCACTGGCCTCATCCTCACTGCATTCCATCGTGCTTCCTTTGGGACTGCAATTACACTCATGAGTCAGCTGGTCAGATAGCAGACAACTTTGGACTTCCCATAGGTGTACCTGCACGATGAGACGGTGATCTTCAGGGCTCTTGCCTTCCTCAGGCAGTTTTTGGTGGCTCACTTACTATGTATTAAACCAAATAAAGTGTCACAGGTCACCAGAACACCACAGGATGTAGGACAGAGAGGTGTTAAGCTTTGCTCTCCTACAGCAGCCCCACAAGG
This sequence comes from Haemorhous mexicanus, assembly GCF_027477595.1. Lineage (NCBI taxonomy): Eukaryota > Metazoa > Chordata > Aves > Passeriformes > Fringillidae > Haemorhous > Haemorhous mexicanus. The sequence goes on along the minus strand of NC_082344.1, from coordinate 52,089,949 downwards.
TGCCTGCTGGTGTTGAAGGGACCCAGAGAACCTGGAGGGGAAAACCAAAGTCATGTGGAGCAGATCTGCCCTCACAGCCCACCAAGGCAGGAAAGTGCTGTGTGAGGAGATCCATTAATCCAGGATTACCTGAGGCAAGCCACCACAATGTGGGCAAGAGGGCAAATCAGACATGGCATGAGTACCAAAGGGTTTTGCTTCAACAGAGTCCTGTTCTGCGTTTGGGTCACTGTGCCACTAAGAAATGTGGGTTACCTGGGGCCTTTCCCTGGATGGCATTCTGGTCACTGCTGCTCCATGGCAGGGAGCCTCTGAAGTTCAGCAAGGTGGGAATAAAACCCACACCAGACCCCTTCAACCTGGGAGGGCTTTCTCTGCAACTCAAGCAGAGGTCTGAGCTAAAGAGACACAGGGTGAAGGACTAGTACTTTATAACATTTGATTTGATCTTTTCTCTAAATGAAATTTAGCATGTAGACTATTAGAAATGGAAACATCACACATATCATAAGGTCAGGTGATCATCAGGTCGGAAATGCTTGCTTCCCTGTGCCACTCCAGCCTTCTTGTTTGTTTGCAGTACAATGCTGCACTTAATTCCATACTCAAATGCTGTGGCTTTCCTCAAGGAATAGACAGGAAGCAGACTTTATCATCTCAGTGGCAATTCATTCTAATACAGATAATACATAATTATGATATGCAATGGCCCACTACTCCACTGAAGAAATCTTTAGGCTGACAAGCTTTTGTTTCAGATTTTACATAAGGTCTACATTTTATAAACTGTAATCAATGAAAATGCAAATGATACCATTAATCATTGTGAATAATATATGTACCATCTATTAATCAGAGATTAAAAACTTATAAGATGCCTTCACCATGGATCAAAGTAAATTCTGATGAACGACACTTGCAAACATTTTGAAAAGTAGTATTAATCTGTGATTGCAACACTTAGCACAATGAAAAAAAATTAACTGTTACTGAAAAATGGAATTGGATGCAAGGATATAGTAATTGGTGCTTGAGCAGGTGTAACGGATTCAGGAATATTTACTGAAGTAAGAAATGAAAAGCCAACATACATGAAAAAATAAATGTCAGAAGTTATACGTCTGTGTGGAAAGGGAATAGTTTAATCACCTTCATTTTAAAAACATCCAGTCAATAAAACCAGGTAGAAACTCTGAGTGGAAAAGGATAAGATCTGCAGTGGGAGTTAGTGAGGGAAGTCAAGCTGAGATATATTTCCTGTCATAACCCAAATACACAGCTAAAATTAAAAAAATATTACTCATAGAAGATTCTCATTTCATTGTGATTATTCATTTATCATTGATGATCACTGTTTCATCAACAGTGAAATAATTACAATAATATTGATATGTGCATCCTGCTCAAAAGTCTTGAAAGTTTTGCTATTATTATAATTTGTCAAGAAAGCAATTACACTTCAGACATAAATACTTAGGCTTCAGCAACAAGTGCGATGTGTGAATAGTGAGAAAGGCAACAATTTCAAGTAGTCATCTCTTTATGGCATTGTAATTAGCTCACAAAAAATAGAAATCATCTTGTTGCCATGAATTGTCTACAGAAGTGAATGGACTATTTCAAAATTTTCCTTGTGAAAATGGAGAATGGATAGCAGGCAAAATGTTGATTCAGTTGCAGCATCTTAGCATTAAAAGGACTATTTAATGCACTTTTAGAGTCATAAATATAAGTCATCAAATTATAATAGGAGATCTAGTCATTCAACAGAGAAGAAATAACTAAAGTCATGAAACACATGAAAAGCTTTCTCACACTCTGGTTTTCTGTGGTTGGCAAAAGGGTTCTGCTTACTGATACCAAAATGGGACTGCAACTCTAGCATGTGTTCTACCACAGGAAAAAGTCCTTATTAAAGGGCATGTGTCTGTACTGTTAATATGAGTGTATTACATGCTTTATACCTTTAGAAGGTACTTTTAAATACATCCTTCCTTGCCTTACAACCTTCAAAACTCAGGTTTTTTTGGATTTATTATAGTGTAGCACTGCATAAACCTCAGTTGGCTCTTATTTTATGATTTCATCTTTCCCATCTCCTAAGCACCAAAGTTAAAAATATGTATTTGTAGCCTGGCACAGGAAACAAACCCTCTTCCATGCTCAAATTACTTAAATTGTCTTAATTGGAGTACCAATTAAGTGATTAACTGATTTTTCCACAACACACTAAAATGGCACTTCTCAGAAGTGATCTATTGAGTCAGATTGTCTGCAGATTCAGGGAGTGCTGTATCTTTTGATGTCGAGCATACACTTCAGAAGCTTTCTTTGTAGCTGCAAGGAATAGAAACTGTTGTTCTAAGGCAAAATGAGACATCAGCAAAAAAGGTAAGAAAGGGGGCAATGCTGAAGGGTTGCCTACTGTGTTGACTGTTGCGGGAATGCAAGAGATACAGCTAATTTTTCCTACACTCTTTCATGTAGGAAAAAAGTATCTGCAGAATCAGAAAAAAATCCTAGCAGCCTAATAGTAATGTTAGACTACTGGTACTGCTGGAAAAGATTCACTTCTTGATGCCACACCTTCACAAGTAATGTCACACACATGGAGGTCAATGGGTCTTTAAGATGTTTGAAAATGTTTTCCAGGAGTATTTGTTTCATTACAAAGAAATCAATCAACAATCAAAGTTAAGATGACCTGTAGGTCACCAGACCCTCCTTCCACACCTCTTTGAAGGTAGGAATAATATTTGCATCCTTCCCATCCTCAGACTTTTGTTTTTCCATGTGTATCTCTAAAAACTTAGAGAGTGTCTCTATATCCCTTCCAGGTCATCTGCCCCTGCTTCCACCTTTTTATATTTGAGTTTAGTCAAGGCCAACTTATCTGTACAGGCCTCCTGCCACCTTGGCTTGACTTGTTGCTTGCCAAGTTGGTCTTTGCTTGAGGTTGGAGAAGAATATGTTTGAAAATCAACCAGATGCTCTGGACCTCTTTTCTCTCCAGAAACATCTGCCAAGGGACTCTTTCAAGGCTTCTCCTCAGCTGGCTGGGGCTGCAAATGGATTTAGCACTGTGCAGAGATCAGGGCCAGTCTGCTCTCTTGCAGTCCAGGGCTGGTATCCAGTTTTTTTTCTTTGTTCCCTCCTCTAAGGATCCTGAACACCTCTATCTCATGGTCACCCAAGGCTTGCACATCACGATCCTGTCCATTCCTTTTGTAAGTATGAACTGCACCAGAGCTGCATGAGCTCCTTGACTCCTCCATCACCTCAGCCAGGAAGTTGTTATCAATGCACTTCAAGAGCCTCATGTGTTTCCCTGAGTTTTCTCAACTCTTTTTTTTTTGAATACTGTGTCTTAGTGTGAAGTTATCATTGGTAGCTGGCAGAGTCACGAGATGGATCTAGTCTTTGATATTCCCAGTATCACCTGATCACTGGCTCATTGCTGGACACTTGTTTTAGGGTATTAATGCTGTCAGAATGCTTCTATTAAAAATAGAAACACTTACCACTGTATACAACCTACAGTTGTATAGTTAAGTAAAACCAGCAGAATTCTACCTCCAATGAAACTTGAAGCACAGTTGACTCTAAACTCCCATCACTGTCATTTCTGAGAGCACTAACCTGTTTAGTGTAAGGTGGCTGTGGTAGAAAAGAATAACAGAAAGGTGTTTTGAAGGAAAATGTGTTCCATCAGAAAGATATAAGATTCTATGTCAATCCACAACTTGAGGGCAATTTTAACTGCTGGTTCTTACTAGCTCCAACATTAACAATTGATTTTGGGGGGGGGTGGGGAGGGAGAGGAGTGCAGGAGTTAAGTATGTTGCTCTACAAAAACCAGTAATCTTCATAAAACTGTCACATGCTTTGTATTTGTCACTCATGTCCAGCATTAGAAAAAAGTGATGCTAATCTTTGGAAAGTTGAAAAGACATTAAATTCCTTCCTCTTTAATAAGTTATAGCAGGGTCTCAAAAGATCTGCAGAGAACATGAAAGCAGAGCTGCTTTTCAATATTTAAAATGTTATGAATATTCATCTTTCACTTTTACTCTGACTCCTATCCACCAAAATGCACAGGACAAAATGTTCAAAATGTTTTCCATGCTGTATTTTCTTAAATGGTTCTTTTCTCCCATATGATTTGTCAGCTCTGCAAATATTACTCAGGCCCCTGTTTGCTTCTTATCTATACATAAAACACATTTTTGAAACTAAATCCTTATTCATTACACTCTGATTTTTGTATTGTTTTCTGAAAAAAGCATACAATATTTTGGACTATTTCCTGCATTGCAGTTAATCCCTCAGCACTCCATAAATTGCTTCAGGCAAGGACACCTGCCACTAGACCAGGTTACCCAAAGTCCCATCTAGTCTGGCTTTGAATACTTCCAGGGTGGGGGAATCCACAGCTTCTCTGGGCAACTTGTGCCAGTTCCTGACCACCCTCAGAGTAAAAAACTCCTTCCTAATATCTAATTTAAATCTCTTGCCTTTTAGTTTAAAACCATCATTCCCCCCTCCTATCACTATCTACCTTTGTAAAAAGTCCCTCCTCCCTTTTTTTAAGTAAGCCCCTTTAAGTACTGGAAGGCCACAATGAGATCCCCCCATAGCCTTCCCTTCTCCAGGCTGAACAACCCAGCTCTCTCAGCCTGTCTTCACAGGCTGTGTCCCAGCGCTCTAAGCATGTTTACAGCCTTCTCTGGACCTGCTGTAACACATCTGTGTCTTTCCTGTGCTGAGGACTGTTGTCATCTTATTGCAGGGGTTCCATACTGTTGTCTCTTTATAGCAAAAGTTTCACACCTTCTTGGTGTTTCTCACGGGCAGCTCCTCATAGCACTGACTCTTCCTCACAAAGTAGCAAACTGACTCCAGTTCCCTTCTCAACTGGCCAACCCACTCTTTTATAGCACTCTTGGTTACAGCTGTGGCCTGTTAAAGTCAGGCATCTTCCTGATCTTTGATAATTGGCCCAGCTGCAACTCCTTAGGGGTAAGACTACTTTCTACACTATCTTTATTTCCTTATATTCTATCCCCCTACAGAGGACCCCAGACCTGAGCACAGTACTCCAGGTGGGGTCTCACCAGGGCAGAGCAGAGGGGGAAGATCACCTCCATCGAGCTGCTTGTGATGCAGCCCAGGATGCCATTGGCCTTTTGGGCTGTGAGTGCACACTGATGGGTCATGGTCGTATTTTCATCTGTGAGAACTCCCAAGCCCTTCTCTGCAGAAGTCTTCTCAATGACATCTTCTCTCAGTCTGGGCTCATGTCTGGGACTGCCCCAATGCAGGTGCAGCACATTGCAGCTGGACTCACTGAACCTCATGAGGTTCCCATGGTCCCACTTCCCAAGTGTGTCCAGGTCCCCCTGAATGCCATCCCTTACTTCTACTGTGTCACCTGCACTGCTCAGCTTTGTGTCAAGTTGGTAAACTTGCTGACAGTGCATGGATCTCATTGACTGTGTTCTTGATAAAGATATTGAAAAGCATCAATCCCAAAACAGTGCCCTGAGGGACACCTCTTGTCACTGGCCTCCACCTGGACATTGAGCCATTTGCCACACCTCTCTGTGTCCATCCACCTGATTCCTTATCCATCATATAGTCCACGTCTCAAATCCATGTCTCTCCAATTTGGACAGAAGGATATCATGTTCTTCATCATGCATGAAGAACATTTATGTGTTTTTTGTGAGAATATGTGACTTTACAGGAATAGAAAGGATCATCCCAGAAAAATCTACAGGTTTTCTACTGAAAGACTTGGAATTGGAATGCTCATTTTAAAGCAAAAAAAAAAAAACAAAAACCAAACCAAATCCAGAAAGACTTGGAATCGGAATGCTCATTTTAAAGCAAAAAAAAAAAAAACCAAAAAAAAAAACAAAAAAAAAACAAAAAACCCAAATCCAAACCCACACCTTACTAACAGTAGAGTCTTCTGTTTGTTTCTAAGTAAGCTTTGTTACCCCATATACTCCCACTGATGAATTAAGCTGTCTGGTAGGAGGTTTCTTATGCTCCACATCATTCAGTTGTTAGTGTATACCCAGCAGCAACATGTTTTATAACCTTCAGAAAAATGTGAAACATTGCCATTTGTAATATGAATACATGAGGGTATTCTCATTATATAAATAAGAAATCTGTTAAACTCTCACCAAGCTGAGGAATATTTTCTTTTCAATATATTGTTTGTTTCCTTTGGGAAATACTGTCTTTAATAAAAAAGAACCTTTGTAGAGGCTGTAATGGGTTGTTTAAAAACAAGAAAATGAAAAACCCACACACAGTTCCTAAGAGAGAAGACATGAAGGGAATTAAATATTTGTGCTGTCAAATCATTAAAAACAAAAATACAAAATGTGCTATATTTAAATTAACTTTAATAAGAAGTACAAAAAGATAATGTTAAGCAATATTTTGCATGTGGTTAATAAATATTCTTCAACAGCAAGCAGTGACACATTCAAACATAAATCCAGTTATTTCTTTTATATTTTAGAAAAGTAACGATTTTCCCAGTTAAAACAAGGTCACAAATTACAGAATATTATAATCTTCTTTAATTATTTATAACTATGAAACCTACTAAATAAGTAAACTGTCACCCAGAATATTTTATATGACATTGATGTTCAAGGTTAAGTATACTTACATTTATCATGCAGTTTCTTATTGTGCATATTTGATTGGTGTTTAATTTCAAAATTATTGGTTTCATTCTTCCCATTCCCTAATTTCTTTTTATTATACTGGGAGTGCCTATTTTCCAAGTCCTATACATTTTCACACCTAAGTGACTCACTAAAGAAGATGTGTCATACAATGCATAAATATTTTCTGACTCCAGCCCAGCTGAGAAATTGCAAACTATGTATGAATCAGAGACCACTTTGTTTTTACTATTTTTTTTCATCAAGTATAACGACATTTAGTGTAATCACTTCCATGAAAATTAAAGTGCCTTCAAATGTTTCCTAATAAAGTGACTATTTGGAGGGGAGAGGGTGGAGGGGTGCAGTTTAGGAACTGATATTTTAACAGTTTATAGATACGGTGCATATGTATTCTAACAGATGTAAAGTACTACATTGCATTCCGTGCTATTGCTAAGCTACAGTAGCCTATAAACTGATAAATTCAGCCAAAATGAGCATCTAATAAAGAATACCAAAAGCAGTTGATCAAAGTAATATCTTGTTCCATTCGCTACTTCCATCCATCCTCAACAGCAGTTTGATGGATAAAGTATAGGAAAGCAAATATAACACTTCAACCTGTTGAAGCTCACCCCTTTTAATATCAGATGAATGAAAGCACTCATTTCAATTGTTAAAAACCTTGAATGCATAAGGACACACTCCAGAACACCTTATCAAGTAAAGTATTCACATTATGTAAATAATTTGAAAGCAAAATAGATCTTTTAAATTATCCAACAATAAAAATATAATCATATATATTCATGTAGACTCCAACATTAGAGGAAGAGTATACATTATCTTGCATATTTTAAAATATCCTCCAAATTCTTTTTTGTTAGTGTTATCACCTCATCCTAACTTACAGCACTTTCACAAGATTCTTAAAGAGTATTAATAAATATCAAGGAAAAACCAGACAAAGCTCTGTATTCCAGTATGGTTGACACTTCTTTTAAGGGCTTATTTTCATGGATTAGAGAACTGACAACCCATATCCAAAGGAGAGCCCAGGTGTAGTTAGGTGTACTCCTCTTCTGGAAAAGTCCTTACTGACTTCACTGGTAGAGATAAATATGATGAGGATGTAAATTAGTTTTATTTTAAATTCAGTGCAAATTTTGCCCTGATCTCCATCAGAGATGTCAAGCCCTCAAAATTTATCCTCTTCCAGTAAGATATAATCACAGACTCCAAAAACATGAGTTAAAAAATTCACCTAGAAATATTTGAATCTAGAAAATTGAGTAGTTTAAAGTAGAGAGAAAGGAAACATTTTATGCAATTAACATATGCCAGGCATTGTAACAAAGTTTTGATCCTTTAACTTCCACTACTAAAGACCTAAAGTCCCTCACTGAGTCTCAGATGGCTGTAATTAATAACAGGATTTAGAAAATAATTAAAACTTTTATTTTTAGGGAGTTTGGGTCATCTACAGAAATGAGGTGGAGGTTTCCTTGACTTAAAAAAAAAAAAAAAGATATATTAAAGGGATTTAACTTGAATTTATATTGTGCACTAAAAGCATTCTAGCAGGACATTCACCAGTGCTGGGATGAGATGGAAGAAATCCTACAACTGCTTTATTAAGAACCATTCACTTTACTCAAGGCTGAAGAGTGATCTGACTTTTCCACAAATTCACATAATTATTTTAGCATTTGTGTAAGACAAAAACTTTATATGTGACATGAAATTATACCACATTCAGAGTCTATTTAGGTATGTTTAGACATTTCTACACTTGCCAAACTGTGTTTTTTAAATTAAGCCATTTAACTTACTTGGTTTATTTTAAAATGTTTTCTTCCTCTACTTTAAAACTCATTGCATGGCTTTATAAATTTTAGCATTATGTGTCTGCACATATTCGGGCACAGATGATAGCTTCATATCCACACTGAAATAATCTTTCATGCAGATTTGTTAGGAGTGGTAACGTTCAGCAGCATAGACTTCATCTGTTTTGTGAAGGCCAAGGCAAAACCTATGCACTACTAAGCTTTCAGAAAAGGAATGAGAGGTATGGAGGATGAGTGCTGACTCTCTGTGCTTAAGTGAAAGCCATGCTTTTTAAGAAAAAATAGTGTAGAATTAGCAAAATTCTACTTAATTTCTGAAGGTTCTTTTCTCCTTCCACCCAAGATGTTCCAACCTGCAGGAGACACACAGTATTGCATGGTCTGTTTTCACAAAGCAGTCACTAGAGGCCTCTCGCTTTCAAAGGCACGACTCGTGTCCCTCAAGTTGAGTAGAATTATACAAGTATTTCCATTTTATGTGCTCTAGAAGTTACTGTCCACAACTCACATGTGGCAGTGAAGGCTCAGAACTGAAGCTGAAACAAAAATACACATTACCTCCCTCAGCGACTTCCTCCTCAGTTATCTCACATTCCACTGCCATGGTAACAAAGCCATTTGTGTGCTCTCTCTTCTCCTTTCCTCCCCCATACATCCCTACCTCCTCCCTGCTGCTTCTGGTTGATTTCATGCAGACAGTCTTTGGTCTCTTTTGAAAAATCTCATCACCCTGTATGTTATCTGTAACCACTGGGAAGCGAAGGTGATTCAGTAGGGCTCTTGTTCAGTCTCTAGATGCTCTTTCTTGTGACTTCATGGGCAAATTAGCTCCTTAATTTAGAATAAAGTTCAGTGGTATGAGTGGTCTGCCAAACTAAAACTCATATCTCAGAACGCCTACCATAATATTTTTTTAAAAGATGCTCAACAACGCAGCAGTTACAAGTTGAATTAGCTCACATATGACAGGTGGAGGTAATTTAATTGGCCACAGCATAATTGACAATTTTCTACTCTTCTGTCATGAAGTCTCCAGCAGACAACTCTGGCTGATAAACTGCGCAGATCTCTACTTTTCATGCTGATTTATAAATTACTGTTAAATTAACTGACACATGCATTCAGAAGTATGTGCCCCAGTACTACACTGGAAGCCTACTTCATAAACCTCATTTAGAATTACTGTAACTCCAATCTAGCTTTACCACAGTGTTTTATCTTTTTATTTATTTTATTAATTTCTTAAATCATAAAATATGACACACTGACCCAAGAATAATAGAAGTAGGTTAGATTAATGTGTCAACCAAAAAATTCACTGTCAGATTCCATGTGCAAGTCCTTGCAAGAGAAGTGACTTGCATTTTCTCACTCATAGTCCCCACTTTAAGTATTTCAGACCTGCAAGATTTACTCAAATTATAGGAAACCTCTACATATTTGGCACATAGATTTGTGACATTAGCTTTAAAATTCCAAACACAGATTCTATAGTAAATGAAATGGCACAGATTCCTTCTAAAGCAAAGAAAGGCTTAACTCTTGTATTCTGCTATTCCTTGCACAATTCTCCTATTCACTTAAATCTTTACATCTATATTCCCTTATCCATTGGTAGTCTTACAAATTTGCAACTTATGTGTACTCAGTTGGGCCACTGTAAATGTTTCAGCAGTGAAACAGTAAAGCATATTCCTTCTTCCCATAGGAGGAGATTGCTTTAATGTTGACCAATTTACTAAATTGTCTGGAGCGTGCCCATTTAAAAGCCTTGCTGATGCCCACAATAACTGCATGTATGTATTTAAAATGTTTGGGATTTTTTCCACTGAGTTTATATAGTATGCCTACTTTTCTATACAAGCAGGCAATAAATGTAACCTTACCATGTGATAAACACCTGTTTTTTCTACTGACTCAAGCAAGTGTACAGAAAAGGGTCAGTGAATGAAAAAATAGTAGTACCTAATGAAATTGTTAGCAGCAGGGCTGACTAGCATGAGACAGCATTGGGCTTCTTGTGCAAACTGAAGATGGGCTTTTTGCATGCAGCTCTGAGTTACCCAGGTGGTATTTTCCAGAGAAGTCTTGCTGGAGAAGACTTTACCATTAAAAGCCTTTGAGGAGGTCCCATTCTTGCATAAGAATTCACGATCCTTCCTTATCAGGTAATTCAACATGACTGAGCACACTCATATTTGGCATGGGGAGACTTCTGACTATACAGTGTCGTGCATGGAGAAATACACAACAGTTTCTACACTGTGAAGGGTTTGAGTACCTGGGATGTAGCCAAGGGTAACATACAAACCTCTGTTTCTCACATCCCAGTCTCGTGAGGTTTGGAGAGTCCCTAGATCGTGCCAATGAGAACAGAAGGTAAGAACTCACTAGGTCACAGGAAGGAGACCTCAGCCACAGAAAATATAATTGAGCTATTCAAGTTCAGGAGCATTTTAGCAGGGGCCTCCATTAAACTATACAGTCAGAGCCCTTTGCCAAAAACAGAGCTAAAAGTGAAGGGATTTTTCTACAGTCCTAATATTTACAATTATTTGTACATATGTACATATTTATAATATTTATTCATACCTGGACAACGTGATGTTTAAGGGAAAATTTTTAATTTACAAATGAAATATTTTAAAAATGTATGCTTATACCATGAAAAAACCCTTTTTTATTGCTTGCCTTCTAGCCTTTTGTTCATAATCACACTATTGCACACATCTCCATGTTACATGGAAGATCTACATTTACATATAAATATATATGAAAATAAGGATATTTTTATTTTAATGTTCTGAGTAAAGTGCTCATTTTTAAGCTACTGTTGATGAGAAAGGTTTAGTCTGACAGTTTAATTAGAGGGAATTCAAGGGATACACACCTTGTCCATGCTTCTCCCCTTCTTTTATAACCTACCAAATGTCTTTATTTTACTGATGTCAACTCTGTCTTAACTATTAATTCTATTTATAATATGCATTTGTGACCTTGGCATCTATACTGTCACACAAAGTACAAAACAGAATCACATCAAAAGCAAAGAAAAAGCAAAAAAGTAAAACAGCAAAAGAAAGCGGTGTTTCTCTTTGTTGTTTTAACACACTTCCATGTCTTAAGATACTCTTTTATTTGATTTTAGAAATATTTGTACAACTTTTTTTAAACTCTGAACATATCTATTTTATGCACTATACTCAAGTTACTGTACAAAACTGCAATAAATGACACTATACGACTACATATGTCTCTACTAGAAGACATCATCATAAAGGTGTATCTTTTTTAAAGGTCAACTAATAACTGCTAATGTATGTGTGAATCAAAATATTTTTGATTGGCCAAGTATACTAAAATCTAAATACAGTACACAATTTTTATTTATGCTATGATTTACCAGGCCTTTAGGGGCATAAAGAATCTTTGCAAAGGCTCAGAAGAAAAACAATTTTACTGATAGTATTAAATGTTCTTATAAAATTGCCAATGGCAGATCCAATTTTCTTATATTTGTGTATATGAAATACAGTTGATGCCTACTGATGATGCATGACCTTTTATTAAAAAAATAACATTCAAATCTTAGCAAAATCATTTCTAGTATACAAAGTTGTTGTAAAGTTATGTCAGCGAAATGTAAAGTTGCAATTTACAAAAGCAGCAGTAAATTTTATTATATGGACATATTCCTGAACTTAAATCATGGTTCTTGTTTCCCTTGAAAACAGTGCTTCCTGGGACAAATACAGGTAAATTTTGTAATGGCAGGATTGAGGAAAACATTAAGCAAAGGAAAAAAGTTTATTATATTACTGATAAACTTATACCTGAAAAATTTCTGAGTGATTCTATAAACCTGAAAATAATTCACTTAAGAACAAAATAAAAAAATAATTTAAAAAATCCAGCTTTGCTGAACCAAGAAGACAAGCCAGCTTAGTAATATCAAATAAATAAAACAGTGAAAAAAATAAGTATCTCACTAGCAGAACTTGGTTGATATTGAATTTGATTTACCCTTTTCCCTGAAATCAATTAGATGAATTTATTAACAACTTCAAAGAGGACAGAAGTAAGAAACTTGTGGCTTTTGCCATACAGTAGTGTTTGCTACCTCCTCAATCTAACTTGTATCCAGAATGTTTGTGAAGAGCAGAACTGTACGACCTCCATACTCTGTTATGTACATGGGTACTGCTATTGTATGAAACAATTACACCTTTTTAAAAAAATCACTTTTTTAAATGACAGTTTCTTTCACTAAAGTAGAATTAGTTACTTTATAGAAAAATATTTTAACTTTAAATTAAAAAAATACTGCTCCTAAATAATTATGTAGGATCACATCTTCATCTCATTGTACGGAGAGAATATAATTCTGTATATTTGAATCCTAGTTTAACAGAAGTCCCCTGGGTTTAACTTTTAAAGAGCTGGCTGTATTTGCCATGGGTGCTATCTGTTTACAGACCCATGAATTAATGCTGTGTCCCTCCTTTGGAGACACACAGACAAGACATTTATATACACATGTACAGAATGGTTCACAGATTAGCAGTTATTAGTCGGACTGTACATAGCGAACAACCTATCTGATTAGAATGATGCTTGAAGTCCTCAGTGCAAGTCAGCTTTTAGGTTGATGGTGCAAAGCCAAGTAAGACAGGCTCCCTGTTTAAATATGTAGCCCAATACACTAAATTAAAAGTACCAAATAAGACTGGAAACACTATTCTAGACATTCTGTCAATTTTGCTAACACTGTTGAATGTCTTCTTTGCTTCTTGTGGCTTCGCTTCTGGTTTTGCCTTGTTGGGTTCTGCAGTTGTAGCACTCTTGGAGATGGTTGGTAGCACTGAGTCCTTGGTAATATTTGGAGCATAGTTGGCAACAGCCACTGCATAGGCATTGTTTTTCTTAATGACAGATGCTTTTTCTTTTTTCTATTGGAAGACAGCAGGGAGTTAAATATTTCATGTGTATTTGCCAGAACAGACTTTATAAAACATAATGTCAAAAGTAAAAGAAACAAGTGACCATATTAAAATAAATACCATGCCAATAAATTCAGATATAAAGAAAGACATTTCCAGTCTATCAAAAAAAAAAAAGGTTGAAGTGACATAAGATTGCTCTTGCACCATCAAATGCCCTACTGAAGTTATGTGAGGAAGTCCCTGTTATTGTGATTGCAAGCATAACTGGAGAAGAGTTGGCCTTTCTGTAGTGGCTTTGCATCTGTCTCCTTACAACAGAATTGCAAGCTCTTTACAACATTTTCTGTGAAGATTACCTGTTATGGTAGCAAAATTAAAATTAGGCCACCTTTCTCACATTAAACTAGTATGACTATTATTTGGGCATGTCATAACATACCACTAATCAATACATGAATTTCAGATAATGGTATACATTTTTTAGAGACTCTGGAGAAATTAGTTTACATATATATATACACAGACACACATCTAGAGAGGTCAGGAAGAGATTGCAATTAAGTGAAAGAAGGAATCCAGACTGATAGTTTTAGAACTGAGCTGAGATTTAGCCCTAGAACTATTTCTGGTTTTCATAAACTATTGGTTAAAAAAAATGCATGACAATGATGAAAACAGGACTAAGAACCTAAAAACCAGCAGAAGATAAGGATATTGGGATGGAATTAATTTAATGAAGCTCAGAAAAGGGCAATTTAAGTCCTGCACCTGAGGAGGAATAAGCTATGCACCAGTGCATGTTGAGGCTAATGGGTTAGAAAGAAGCTTTGTAGAAAATGCCTGGGGGGTCCGGGTGGCCACCAAGTTGAAGACAAGCCAGCAGTGAGCCCTCACAGAAACGAAGGCCAGCACCCCCCTGGGCTGCATCACAGAGTTCTGCCAGCCAGCCAAGGGAAGTGATCATTCCCCTTGACTCAGCTCTGGTGAGGCACATCTGGAGTGCTGGATCCAGTTCTGTGCTTCCCAGCTCAAGAGAGACATGGACATAACGAAACTAGTCTAGTGAAGGAGCATAGAGATGATTTAAAGCCTGAAGCATCTGAAATACAAAAGGCCAAAAGAGCTGGGGCTGTTCAGCCTGGAAAAGAGAAGGCTCAGGGGGAGTTTTGTCAATGTGTGTAAGTATCTGAGAATAAAGATTAGACTTTCCCCATTGAAATACAGTTGAAGGACAAGAAGCAATGAGCATGAAATGAAATACAGAATATTCCACTTAAGTATTAAAAAACCTCCCATTTTTATTATGAGCATGATCTAGCACTGGCATAGGTTACCTAGAGAGGTTGTGGAATCTTCATCTTCAAACATATTAAAAAAATATCTGGACAATGACCCTGAGCAACCATCCCAAGCTGACCCTGCCTGCACTATGGGAGATAAATTTAAATTTAATGATATCCAGAGGTCAATTCCAACTTCACCAGTTCTGTGTTGTTGTGGGACTGTGTATGCTTTCAAAGGGCTAAAGTTCAACCAGGGGCAGTTGACTGGAGAGTCCATGTGTACATGGGCACAAGGAGGTATGGGGAATGAATACAGGCTTGGGGTTTTAGACCAATACATAGGTTCACAGACTAGCTCTGCAATAAGACCGTAATGCTGTAAATTGATCCAATACTTTGCAGCAATCTCAGACTAAGGAATTTCTAATAACCTACAAGAAAGAATGGAAGGCAGTTTCTCAGGAAGCGATATATATTATTTACATATATATAAAAATATAACATATATCATTTTTATATAAAACAATACAATAATATATTGTAATTTAAAATATATGTATGTAATTTAGAGACAAGCAAATAAATATTAGATTTAGTCCATCTCTTTCACAAAATACAGAATTAAGCAGATGAAAAAATAGCTAACTTCTTTCTGTATTGGTTTGTTTCGATTTTTAATCATATGGAAGTGACTTGAGTAAGGAATTCTCGTTATATTTCTCATATAGGTGCATTTCAATTTTTTACTTCCACTGGGAGGCATCTATTCCATTTGCAATTTTGGTTTTAAATTACATCCAATTTGATATTTATCTGGGCCATCTAAAAATCCAGCTAAGATATTCATGGTTGGATGTTGTGCCTAAAATACCTTGTCTTAGGAGGTGGTGTCACATGAAAAGAGAATCTGGGAATCAGTTGGGAATTCAGCATTGTTCCTTATGGACTGGAGTGTGAAAAAGAGTTGATAAAATAAATGTAGCTTTTTCCTGCACCCGCCTTCCTGTGAGGCAAACTCCCTGTCAACAGCACTTAGACAAGAATTTCCATATAATGTGAACACAGACGACTGTCACTGAAGAAACATATCTCATTTCAATTAGTGAAGAGTAAGCCTGGCTTTAGGTGTACAGATGCCTTCAGATAAAAAAAGAGAGCAAATTACCAAATCAAATTATGAGAGGAACACTTTAATTCATCCATAAGTCCTTCCTTTCAGACACAGTGTGTTTTTAAAAGGTATCTGCAATACCATTAATGAAACCTGCATGATAAAGCTGAACCATATTTTTGTATGAGAAACTATGACTATGTTAAAAGCTTATCTTTTTGTTAAGTCGTTTGAAGAAAGAAGAGAACTGGACAAGTGGATGGTATATAAATCTTACAATGAAATGGATGCTATTGTCACTCCTAGGGAAGGAATACTGCCTAGCTTTTAAACAGTTGCCACTCCTAAAACCATGAGACAACACTGTTGTACTTTAAAGAAATAACCAGAGGATGATTAGAGAGTTTATAAGAGCTCCCTCCATTACTACAATTATAATTGACATTATTGTAATAATGGCAATACCTGGCATACAGAGCAATGTGCCAATCTGAAAAGCTTCACTCATGACATGCTGATAAACTTGCCCTGATTTACCTCTAGCTGGAGGTAACAGAACCTGAAGTAATGGATAGCTCATGCCCTTCCAGAAGTCACAGGGAATTATGAAGAATGAACATTTCTTCTAATTCTCCTTTACTATTAACTGAACATTTTGCTTCTTTATGAACTGCTTCTTCATGCATGCTTCTTTATGCATTCAAAATGATGACAAATCAATTAATGAAAGCTGCTTCACATTTACTATAATCATTTAGGAAGCAAATAAAATTCTATCCTATTTTAAGAAGGATCACAGAAATCTGTGTATTTTTCAGAAGAAATCTGTTTTCATTGGTAAAATCAAGAACTCAGATAGGAAAAAAGGATAAAATATATTAATCAGTCAAATTATTAAAGCTCAAAGAGTGAGCTTTAATAATTGTTCTGTGTTATTACAATTCTAAACTGCAAATACACAAATTTAGATATGTCAATTTCTCATTTGTGAAATGAGAAATTCTATCAGGTCAAAACTTTATCATTCCATCATGGCTACACCATTATAAAGACCAGAAAATTAAGGCATGGCTGTGTTTCTGTGTACTCAAAGCATCAACACATCCTAGGTGAAGAATTTTGTACATCTGCTATCTAAAGTGGTTTTAAAATTAATGTCTAGCTATCATTAGCAATAACTGTCAGAATACTGGAAATGTTCAGAAGTTCTAGATTTTGTTATTCATAGTACTTACATATATGGACATTAATTTGCTTTTCTACACCTTACATACCATGAAAATTAACATACATTACATATTTCTGGGGGGTTTGTTTGTTCCCAACTCAACTGAATTAAAAAATACAAAAAATGATCCACCAATATAATCTGGATTAAATTTTATGAACCACCAGATAAACAGTTGTATCTGAGGAGTCAAAAAACAAGACAGACAGTTCCCAAACTAAAAAAAATACTGTTCTTGAGAACCAAATCTAGATTAGTGAGACCAAATGAGATTAGCATAAGGGCAGAAATATTCCTGTTCAGGACAAAAAATACATGTACATTCTTTTGATTTAAAGCTTTTTTTTTTTTTTATATAGCAAAATATCACTGAAATATACTAGAACTGGTTTAGGTAATTGACTAGAAATAGGACAATTTCCTTAGGACTTACCTTATCATTCACTACACTTTTTCCATCCCAGGCCCATCCTCGTTTTGTGAAATAATTTACAGTTGCAAATTCAATTAATGCAGAGAATACAAATGCATAACAAACAGCAATAAACCAATCCATAGCTGTTGCATATGCTACTTTGGGGAGTGAATTTCGAGCACTGATGCTCAGTGTTGTCATTGTCAACACAGTTGTTACTCCTGCAAGGGGACACAAAAACAGAACATCAACTATTTCACTTGGATTTTGAATGTTAGCAAAAATAAACCAAACAATATCGGGGTATGCTTTTGAAACACAATGAATTTTTTTTTTCCTAAGCTGGTGACTAACATTGCTACAATCGTATTAAATGTTATATCTGGATTTTCCTTTGAAGTAAAGTCAGTTCAATTTCTTGTCTAAACTTTCCTTTTTAGATGAGCTGATGATTTTACTTACAGAAAATAATTTTTCTTAACTTGTCAGAGCAGGATAGGTTATTGTAAGGAACAAAATTAATAATTTCTTCACAGATTCATAATTTTTAGCAACATTAGAGTAATAATGATTAGCAGGTTAATGTTTGGTAGCTGGCTTCTCTGCAATGGCTGCAGGTTTGGCACACATATTTACTGAAATTACTCTACAAATACGCTTTTTTAATGAGAATTTTTTGTTCTTTACAGTTGCTGTCTTACTAACCATTCAGTGACATACTCAAAAGACATAAACAGGGTAAGTACATTCAGGTAACATGGACTGCATTCTAGGACAGCATTGATTTGAAATGACAGATGATTGTAACTGTATTATGTGTCAGAAAACAAGAGCTGGTGATACAGGAAGGCTGTGCATTCACTGTGGCAGTTACTAAAAGAACTTTGCAGTGCTTTTTACATAACAAGGACCTGGTTCAAAAAAAAAAAAAATCCCTCCCAAAAAGAATCAGGAAGAAGATACATGGGAGGAAAGGAGGAGAAGAACTTTTGTCTGAGTCAGATTTAGCAAGCAGAAATCCACAGCCATAAATACAGTCTCCATTCCTTGAGTAAATCAGTTCTCCCACCTCAGGCTGAATCACACGTAGACAAACTAAACTATTCCTTTGTGGCACGCCATTAAGTGCGTCTGCAGAATTAGAGGCAACACAAAGTGATATGCTCAGCACAGATCAGCAAACCTACACTTCACTGTGACAGGCAAAGGAGATGCCATGGCAGAAATATTAGTAACAGCACATCACAGCTTCAACAAATACACACTCATAAAAATGGTGTAGGAGGCTTCCCAAGAGAAAGTAAAGTCACTCTCCCTAAGCCAGATCTTCTGCTGTCAGCAATCTGTCACCTGGGTTCTGGAGGATCAACATAGCTCTGATTTTCCTTCTGCTACAAGAGAAGAAGCAATTTTAACCACTGTGGGAAAGAGAAGAGAGGCAGCATTTGCATCTATTGAGACTTCCTCAGAACCCACAATTTTCATCCCTCCAGTAAAGCTTCTCCATCTCTGAAGGTGCCACAAAGGGCGACAGAGCAAAGCTAAGTGGACTCAGCCTCAGTGCTTTCAAACGTCTGTGCAGCAGGGAAAACAACTCACAGAAGCATCCTGCTGAGTCACACAGGAGACACCTTAGCAAACATAAATCTCTAATTGCTGCTTTTCAGCCTCCATAAATTAAAGAAGTGGATGGCCTGGAATCAGCCATGACACTGTTGGCATCTCCTAGGCTATACAAGGAAAAGGAAGCAGCTATCATACGGGACAGTATGAAAATCTGTAGACAAAATGTATTTTGTAAAGAACTTAGTCTCTCCTGATGCATATGGCTTAATTATTTTCAGCCTCAGGGAAAAGACAGCCTATCTTACATTTAAAATTATCACATGTAAACTGGTCCTGAGCTGCAGATAAATCACTATAATTATACAGAGGTATCAGTAAAGTGAATGTTTCTCAGATGTAAGGTGACCTTATCCACATATAAATATATACAGTTGCTCAGGTATTGCTCAGTTTAAATCCCACTTTATAGAGTAAGTTAATCTGCTGGAAACCACAGTGACTTCTTCAGAAATCTGATTTAAGATTTACTGCTGACCTTTCCTAGTCCCAGTTAAAACATTGTGAATTTATGTCTTGTTACCACATGCTACCACTTGACAATTTCTCTAAAAAGTTCAGCAAGTTGCACACTTTGTGACCCAAATGCTAATCAAGAAGAGAACTGTCAGACCATTGCCAACATACTTTCATTTATTCCTTCACTCTACAAATTCAGTGATGTTCAAGCTACCACAGTCATTTAACCTGAACTGAATGGGAAAAAATTGGACAGAAAATTTCATCTGTAATATCTGTCAGTTTAGGATTCTCTAGTCCTTTTAGATTGCTATTATTCTTCAGAGAAAAGACAGATGATTTTGCACATTATAGTTAATTTGAAAAATCAGTTTTATCAAGTCTTCTTTATGAAAAAGGACTGAATGGAAATAACCTGCCTCCTTGCCACTGCTAAACCTGAGAGGACTGAAAAGTTATTAATGTGGAAGAACCTGGTCAACTTGAAAAAACAAAACTCATTTATTTCATAAAGATTTAACTTAAAACCTCACAGAAGCCATACACTGATCAGAAAAAAACTGTTCCTCTTTTCTCATTTAATTCACAACACTATTTAACTAAAATTGGTATAAAAAACAGTGAGTAAATTGCAGCCCCTACAATGAAGTGGTCAAAAAAACATTTAAAAGGCTATGTAAAGACTGCATGATATCTCACTATGATGCAGAAAAGTTTACATACAGGGCAAGAACTCTCTTCTATAGCTCAGCACCCAGCAGATGTGGCAACTGAACTGATGCCAGAAGAAACCGTCACATATTATTTTGCAAGGGACCATGAGCAGTCATCAGTTCCTCTTTGAAAAAGATATAAAAAATAAACTGTCCAACCACCTTATTTCTCCAAAGAAGACCAAACATATTTTACTTAACAGTAAACATCCTTACATGTTTGTTCTCAGCAGTGCATGCCTACAAAGCTAAATATCTTCTATCACTACAGGTTTATCCATTACAGCCAAGACTGGAGCTATTTGATTGCCTGGGATTTTTTTTTTTTTTTTTTTTTTTTTTTTTTTTTATGGTGCTGCTTTTGAAACAGCATTTGCTTGCTGGAGAGAGAAAATCCATCTCCAGAGCTGCAAATTCAACACTTTTCACCAGCACTAAACTTGTATCTCTGGAAAATTGCGGGTCTGTTATGCTCATAACAGTAGAAGAGGTAATCTGAAAAACTAGAAATGTCTAACTAGAAACAGAGAGTGGAAACTGGAGGAGTTACACATAACTATTAAAGTTAAAATCTGTCAAGCTGACTACTTTATGCCCACATTTATTAGTTACGCATAACGGTTGAAGAACATATCACAAAAAGATTTATAAATCACTTTTTTTTAAATTTAGGAAATTAATTTAATTGCTCTATTTTTTTAACAGCAATTACCAAGTTTTGGTAATTAAATATCCCAACCTGGTCCAAAACCCAAAGAGATTAATAAATACAAGTAACAGCTGAAAGAAACGATTGCTGACCATTTCAGAGATACAGATTACAATTCATTTTATCACTCCAGGACCAAATAGAAGTGTAAACAAAAGTTTAAAAATTCTGTATGTAGCATGACATTAAAGCATTGCACCATAACATTTCACTACACGTGATGTTGTTTCCTTTTATTTACTTAATGTATATGTGTTAGCAGGGAATGCAATACAAAAAGGGGGTACTGTGATTTTCCTTGAACACCAGCAGGTAAATCTGAACCACCATTGAGAGAAAGATTATAGAAAATAGCTCAAGCACTCTGTCTACCCTTTTCACTAAAATAACAACACCAACCAGCCTTTTTAAATAGCTTGGGAGACAAGAACCATGACAAAAATCTATTTCCAGAACAGTTGAATTGAATCAGTTGGGTAAGCTACAAATCCATATGGTGAAGTCGGTACCATGCTGCTTCACTGTGTCAATACTGAGCAATGGAACACAACTTCCCATTGAGCAACAGACAAGTTTATTCCCAAAGCCAAATGGCAAATGCTATTTACCCCAACTCCAGGAAAAGTTGCATGCAATTATGCCACTCCTGGAATGTGAACTAGTGTTTTCATACATAACTAAGCTGAGGATGCATATTGGTTTGTTTGCAGGCAGCTCAGTCTCTAACTCAGGGCTAGTTTTCCACTACCCACTGCCTATCACTCTATTAATATATCCACATTTAACAGAAATTCCCAATTAAGAAATTATATACAGAAATATGTGAGTGGTGGGATATCTCTAAAGGCACAAAAGATAATCTGCAGCATGTGGAAGGAGAGAAGAATAGAGACAATTGAGATTTTTTTCAATTAAATGGGCAAATGTACTTTGTATTTATAGAATTGCTCAAAAGGATGGGTCTCTATTATTCAATTCCAATATAAAAATAACCAGAGAACAAATCAGAACTTTCCTTCGGTTCCTCTTTCTGCAGAGTCACAATTAAAAAGTTGCTTTGGGTTTGCATGGCAAAGTTTTGGTAGTGGGGGCTGCAGAGGTGGCTTCTGTGAGAAGTTCCAGGAGCTTCCCCCATGCCTGAGAGATCTAAAGGCAGCCAGCTCCAAGAGGGACCCATCACTACTGGCCAAGGCCAAGCCCAAGGGCAACACTGGCAGTGCCTCTGGGATGACACATTTAGGATGGAGAAAAAATTATATTGAGCAGGAGCAGCTGCAGGCAGAGAAGACAAGTGAGAACATGAGACAGAAACACCTCTGCAGGCACCCAGGTCACTGGAGAGGGAGAGGGAGGAGGTGCTCCAGGCACCAGAGATGAGATTGAGATCCCCCTGCAGCCTGTGGTAAAAGCCATGGGGGAGCAGCTGTGCCCCTGCAGCCCACAGAGAGGTCCACAGTGGAACAGAGATTGACCTCCAGCCCACAGAGGCCCCCACAAAAGAACAGCTGAAAGCCTGGAGGAGGCTGTGGCACTATGGAAAACCTGTGCTGGAGCAGGCTTCCAGCAGGACCTGTGGCTCCACAGGGGACCCATGCTGGAGCACTCTGCTCCTAAAGGACTGCACCCCATGGAAAGGACACACATCAAGAACAAGTAAAAACAGACACAGGAGCTCAGAGTAACACTAAAATTATCACAGTGAACTGACAAAAGGACATAGCTATGTGAATTTAAATATAATAAATAATAAGACTAATTTTTGTTCTTTCCTGCTTCAGTTAAAAAAGATTATATACCTAACTACATTTATTTTATCATTCTCATTGATACTCCATGTGAGTCAAAGCATAGATAACTGTAGCACTATGAAAACTAATTTCTGATTTTCTGTCACCTGCATCTAATGCTGCTATTCAAACACATGTGATACTTATAAGTGCTATGACCTGTTAAAAACGAAGCAAGAATCCAATAAGCTGCACAAGATTAGTTTTGCTAATATTGTTGACACTAAATGCATAACAATAAACACATTACTAAATGAGACAGATTTTAATCTTGCACTAAATGAAGGCATTATGAACCAGTCTTATTTTCTTTCATTAAGAATGCAATCAGATTTATCTTCTAGAGAAAACACATTCAAGACTTGTTTAATCAACGATCACAAAACTTTCTTTTTCCAATAATTTAAAGCAAAGTTGAAGCAAAATAGTAATATTAAATAGATGCCATAAAGAAAAGGGATTAAAGAGCTCAACTATAAAATCAGTCTCATTATACCAACCCCCCTAATGTTAGCCTAGAACTTGAAACCACATTGCAAGAGAATAAAAAGGGAAAAGAAAAGTAACTTCTTTCACCCATGAAATAATGCATGCTAAGTGGTGTTTTGAATAACTTGAAGTCATGTTTCATTGAAAGGAACAATATCCCAGTAGTTGGTCCTTGGCTCTCAAGGTCATTGAAATAAATTTCTTATTGATTTTCAAAAACACTTTGTCAAACCCATAACTTCTGTTTAATTATATTTTTAAATTGATATATTTAATATACAGTGCAAAGATGGGTATCTAACAAGTGACTACTCCATGCAAAAACTAAAAATGAACTATGATCACTAGAAGTGCAAAGGAATACCCCCTACAATTTTTATATTCTCTGCTGAATGTAGCTAGTTTCATTAATGTAACTGTAGTAGGAGCTTCTTTCGTCCCTGGATAGAGTCTACTCCAAAGTATCACCCAGATGAAACCTTGAGTGTATCAGCCCAGCTCCAGCTGACAAGAATATTTCAGTACTCTCAAAAACCACTAAAGAGCATCAGAGGAACTTTGTTATGAGACTCTGACTAACTGCACGTTTTTGTAACACATTCAGGAAAGAGACCAGAGGGTATCAGAAATCCCAGTAACAACTGCTGCCAGCAGCTATGGAGAAAGCCTGGGAGATCCACTTGAGGCTGTGTACTTAGAGAGCCCATTGGCAGCTTCTGCTGACAATCTCATCTAGAGTGTAAAGGAATGTTATGAAATAGCTCCTCAGGGAAAATCCAACCCAACCCAATGGAAAAGGCTAAGCCTGAGGAGCAAGTGCTGCATGCTAGGGCTGTTTCTCCAAAAGGCAGAGCCTGGATGTGTCTTGTTTCCCTAGGTTAAGGGTTCCTGGAGGGGACAGAGCTGTTACTGGCATACAGGGTGCATGTCTGTGTGGCAGGAATAAAATACTTGCATAAAACCTCTAAGTCTGCAATAAACCCATCGTTTTTAGTAAAGAGATTTCAGATTTGGTGTCACTGAGTGGTGTGATTCTGTTCCTGTGGCCCTCCTATGCACTTCCCTCAAGACATCCTGAAACAGGACACTTCATTATTCATGTTATACTAAACCCCAGGAGAGCAAAGCAGCAGGGTGCCATGCAGATACTACTTACTTCTAAAAAATAAATAAATTAAACAGAAAATAAATCAAGAACAAAGAACAGGTATGCAGGAAAGGACACATTTCAGGAAAGTTATCCCAGGTCCTTGTTATGGATGGAGTGCCTTGTTAACAGTGACACAGTAACAGAAAGTGCATTTCAGGAAGAGCAGATGTGAGACTTTTTTTGGAGAAACCAGTGACACTGTCCTATATGTGTTGGAGTGGATCCAGAAAAGGGCAAAGACAGAGATATAGAAGGATTTGACAGTGTACTTGCGAGGTAGAAAACAGGAGTGTACATTTTCATAATCAAAAATGGATAAATTCACAGAAGATTTTGAAGAAAGACAAAGAATCTGCCTGATAGCTGCCTGGAAAACCATGGTAGAATTCTGGTCCCACTGAAAGCACTGACCCATTTCATCTGACTTCTGTAAGGCTCATATTCAAACCTGCAATTTTCACAGTGCTTTGTGTGGTGTGTTCTCTACCAGGAGAGACAGTAAATGCTTTGTTGTGCATCATATTTAACATGCATTTGAGTTTAGCCTATTTTTTGAAGAGTACACGGTGCTTACTGATGACTAAGCATACAATTTTATGCAGCATTTTTGATGGCTGATTCCACACAGACAATAATTTTATTCTTTTTCTTTAAAAGCAAGCAAACTAAATGAATTTTGCTTTGCAAATAAGAAAGACATTTGTTACTTTGAGGAACATAATTTTATTGCTCTGCTGAACCTGCCTCACAGTAATCTCCAATTTGAATTTGTGAAAAAGTGTTGCCCAAACCCCCAGAATAGGGCTTCTTTAAAAGAACTTCAGCTTAAAATTTTAACACAAATAATTCAACAAATTCAAATTTAATTTGCCTAATTTACAAATAAATTTAGAAATTTGTTTA
This sequence comes from Haemorhous mexicanus, assembly GCF_027477595.1. Classification (NCBI taxonomy): domain Eukaryota; kingdom Metazoa; phylum Chordata; class Aves; order Passeriformes; family Fringillidae; genus Haemorhous; species Haemorhous mexicanus. The sequence continues at coordinate 52,064,594 of NC_082344.1, read as the reverse complement.
TCCAAGTACCAGAATACTTGGATAATACCAAGGTAAGTAAAATATTTCATAAAATCGTCTAAGTTTACTAAATTTACTTTTTAAATAGAAACATTACCATCTTTTTCTATTCTGTGAATTTTCTTTTCCTCTTAAGAGTCAAGAATATGAGGACAGTTTGCTTGCATGTACTACTTTCCAAGACCTTTGAGATTCTCAGGAGATGTGTAAGCTGCAGTTGAAAGCTTTTTGGACTAAAAATCATACTATATTCTGCAAACACTTTAACTTGAATGAAAAAGCCCTTTACTTAAGGAGTATTTTCTAGCATCTTCAGCTACTACAAACAGAGTTAATGCCACTCAGTATACTCACCAAAGACTGTCCTGGCAGGTACAGATTCTCTGTTCAGCCAGAATGACACTTGAGACAGAATGACAGTCATGATACAGGGGAGGTAAGTCTGAATGACAAAATAACCAATTTTTCTCTTCAAGTGAAAATGAGCCGTCATTACTGTATATTCACCTAGGTGCCACAAACAAACAAAATACAATGAAACAAAAGGTTATCATCTTCAGAAAGTCCATTTCTTTGATAAGAGAACATTTGCTACATATATGTGAAACAAATGATCTAGGGTTATATTGTACCAAAGGTATTTTGTAATCAAAAGCATCCTATAGAGTATAAGAAAGATTTTGAGTACAGATCCTTCTTATTCCCACTGTGTTCCATGAGAGTTCAGTGTTAAGGAACTTCCAAGAACTCTTGCATGCACTGAGAAGTACTTCAGCCTTGAAATCTTCTGCTTATAAGCAACTCTCTGCATTCACACAACAGCTCTCTGAGAATTTAATCACAGTTAGAAAGCAGTCATGGGGGTCCATCACAGCCTGGCACATGCAGGAAAACAGAGAGTCTAGCAGAATAGTCCAGTGTTTAATGTTAAAAACCTGATGGAAGGGAAGCATGGTTGAAACCTGTCTGCTTTGCCATTTAATAGACAAAATCTATGTCATTTACAATATGAAATTTAACAAATATCCCAACCCTGGGTCACAAATGTTAGGATTAAACATGAAGCTCCAGATAGCATTTTAAAAAACAGTTACTAAGGGCAAATTCACCTCTGCTATCACCAGTTAATTATAATTTGAAAAAATCAGTGAAATGTTGTTACTTGTGTTACTTGTTCAGTACATGCCTAATAGATCACATTTTGCAACATTCTATTTCAGAAGCCTTTCACACCACCTGGAATATGGTTTCCACAGCCGGTAACTGCCTTTTTCTCCAAAATATTTCAAAATATCTTTTACTAACCTGTACTTGACTTAACTGTCTCTTTTCCAATTGTTTGGCCTAAAAGATCATACTGATTCAGTCTTGAGCCATCTGGTGCCACTTGCACTGAATCTGATGCATTATAAGTCCAAATGTATGTCACTTCTGAAGTTGTGTATGCATCTGTGAGAAACAAGATAAAATATTTCATCAACAATTTAAATTACACAGCATCCATCAAAACTCACAGAATTACAAGAACTACTTATTTTTCAAATAAAACTCACCCCAAAGAATTTAAAATTATGTGGTAAAAAATATCTTTGGTTGTGTAAAATAGCTTTACTGTAAAGTAAGTGCTTATTGCAGCATGGAACAGGGCACTCACTTGTGATCTTATTAACCACAATTACTTTCTAATAAACTACAAACAACATCTCTACTACACTGTTAAAAGACTTGTCAGAGATTAGATATTATATGTATCCTACAATTTGTGATAAGGCAGATGAAAAGAAGAACAATTTGCAACATTTAGGACACACAAAAATTTTTAAAATGCATTCCTGTATAGTTCTGACCTTCCATTGTCTCCATGCTCAACTTCGGGGATGTATCACAATAATTTTATTATTAGTTGAAATCCAGAGTTAAATATGGCAAGCCAGCAGTGAAAACACCCTGGCATCTTGTTCTGCCTACCCTCAAATCTCACTAGTGTCCATTATTTTGGGGGACACACCAACATTAAACAGGCTGCTCTCTCAGTACATTCATGATCAAACATACATTTAGCCTGGTCTCTCAAAATAAACTAGCATGAAAGCAAATCTACACTGTATTTTAAGCAGCACTAAAGCCTCTCCAGTAGATAAGAAAAAAAAAAAGTATGTTCTGAAAGGTTTTCCAGTCTAATATGTTATTAAAAAATGGAATATAAAAGAAAAAGGTAAACCACTGATGGAAGAAGTTGGGTGTTCATTTTGATTGACTGAGACAAGTACATTTTATATCCTACACCATAATTGCAGTGCAATTAAAAAGTAAAGCATCATTACTGCTGGTCTGCAAACATTTTCACTAGAGAAATCTCTAGAGGCTCAGAAAGTAACTTCTTCATGCAACTAGCCATAAATTGCATGACTAACAAAATCTGGCAGGTGGGTAGCAAGTAGAGATTTTTAACACTTCCCATGTAGCCTTCCAGCTTTACACAAAAATATCTCTGCTTTAATGCAAACCAGCAGTATGGCAAATTGTTGATTTGTCTCCATTCTCTTCACCGTCAGCTAGACTTTTTGAAAAGAATAAAGAAAAGCAATCTATTAAGCAGCAGCTTCTCCCATACATTCAGTTTGGCTTGTCTGTTATGCATAAAAAGAGACATTCATACATGCTGATGACCCTCCTAGCAATGTAAGATTAGCAGCATATGAAGAGCTGTGACAAATATATACCACTGGCAAATTTGTTAAACCAAAATCCTCAGGATTCCTGCTTATTTTCACCACTATTCACCATTCAGATTCTATCCCAGAATAAAAGCTGAAAAATGCATAGTTGTCTAGAATTGAGTCCTAGGTAAAGAAATAAAATGTGTGTGAAGCCATTCAAAATGAACAGAAATAAGAGTCCCCTGAATGTGCCAACAGGCACGGGTGACTTGAGGGAAATGAAATACACTTTTTAAAATCACATTGCTCACATTTAGAATTTCTCTGATTATTTGAAAATCATAGGCAGAGAAAAAAAGAGCAAGCTGGTAAGAAAAACAATCAACCAAGATGGAAAAAAAAGACAAAAAAAGGAAGTGATTCACACAAAGTCTAATACACCTAGTAATAAGGGTTTCCAACCTAAAACTGCTCCTGAAGAAAGTAGTCTTTTGGACTGAGTATCAGTTCCATTATTACAAGAGTTTTCAAATTGTTTTGAGGCTACATAAGAGTCTTTTTTTTCCTGCAACACCTTATAAATCCAACATGCCTTGCTGGGCACATATATGTAAACATTATTAGTCAGTAGCCGATTTTGGCTAACATCTCTGGTGTTAGTTATTTAGGCTGCATTATGTACTACAAATATAATATTGAGGGGGCAGGTGAAGGCTCCATGATGCAAATAGTATTCATTCTAATAATCTTTTATCTCCATAGCTAAGATTTCCTTCAAATGTGGAAACATCATCAGAAGCATGGGCTTTGTTTAATTTGCTACAAACTCCAAGGAAAAGGGATATTGAGGCAAGATGGAGAGAGAGTGAGCACAGTAGCACAGTGCTATGACAAGCATCATATGGTTAATGAGGTCCTTAGTGTTTTGTATTCTGTGGTTGCTACAAGTATTGTAAAGTCAGCCAGAATTTATAGGCTTTAACTGTTTCCTCAAAAACAAAAAAAAAAAACCAATTTCCTTTCCTGGGCCCAGCAGAGAATGTAGGCTGCAGCCAAAGGAAAAAAAAAAATAAAGCTTTTTGTGTGAAAAATCCAGGAAGTATATATAATGACGAAGAAGAATGGCTGTAATCTAAGAAAGTTAAATAATGCTGCTGTTAAAAATAATACTAGTGAGGTCAAATTCCACCTGTCTGTAACATGCAGATGCACTAAAGAATGAATTTTTTTATCACATGAAGCCATTCATTATTAGTTCATTGAATAATAACATTAAAATTATCATTAACAATAAAGAGAAACTAAGTTCTTGTGATAAATTTTAAAAACCCACTCACTGAATTCCTCAATCTGCTCTTTGTTAGTGCTACACAGGCTACGTGCATCCAGTTCTGTGTGGGTCAGTATGATTTGCACACTGCAATGAAAGTAGACCACGGCAGTATTGATCAGGTGCAGGGTGTTTATTGTTAACTGGAGTAATGATATCTTTAAAATACACTAAAAGACACAATACTTGAATAGAGAAAAGAGATTTTGATGGGTCAGGTTACAGATTTTTTTTTTTTTAAGTCCCATCTTGTGGTTTACATTTTTCATGTAAAAATTTACTGAAACAAAATAATGCTGAGAAATGTTAGATATTCACTAATCAAAGGCTCCACTTCCCATCATATACTTACAGCTGCCAAATTTCAGTGGGCACGAGTGAGCATCCATAGGGAAGTCCTCCAAGTGCATTGGACATTCAGCTTGGACTGTAAGCCTAAAAGGCAAAAGATCTCTATGCATTTAAGTAATTTAGCAGGACAAGAAAATCAGTTCCACAGAAATGAGCAGAGTTCATGCCAATTTAATAGACTGAATTGAAATTTTACATTAAACGAACAAGAATTTAAATCAGCTTTTACCTCTTCCATTTTCTGTGTTCCTTTGAAAGGCATTTACTTATCATATCAAGAACCTGTAAAAGCTGACCTCAAAATTATGAACAAAGGTCATTTAAAGAAAAACACAAATTAAGTATTACCAGGCTGTTAAGAAAAATAATTTTCTTATCATAATATTCTGTGGTACTTGTGTGCTACTACGGCTCCTAAAGTAGCATCTAAAATACAATTAACTTGCCAAAGAACTGTACTCCAGTCTTTTGAATTAATTTTTTTGTACAGTTTGAATGGAATATACAGAGAAAAAATATTTGGGTTCTTTCAAAAGATTGCTGCTGCTCATTCTCCATGTTACTAGTGATTATTCTTTATATTTATGTAAAGTGTTACAGTATGCAAACAAAGCATCTGCTTTTGCCCATTTTGTGAAATATCCTAGTATCATATATGGGATTACTGTCATAAAAAATAATTTAAATCAATTTGAAGAAAGCTTTTCATGGACTTCCCCATTATTTTCAATTATTAAAAAAAAAAAAAAAAAGGCCAAGGAAAAAAATCTATGTTTTTTTCTCCTTCCTATCCTTTAAGTCTTCCCTGGGTAGAGACCTGTATGCCTTTTCTTCCTCTTTATCCAGCCCCAAACATCAGTTACATCCTTCTGTATTCCCAGTGGTTCCTAGTCATTATATTCTCTGCCATATTCTCCCAGTCTTCCACCAAAAAGTATTTCCTATTTCTACTCCTCCACTCCCCAGGAATGTTTATCTGAATTCAAGGGGCACCAAGAGATAAGAATCAGCAAACAGCTGAAGGCAGAGGAAAGAACTGCATGAGCTTCTGTTGTAAATCACACAATCATTTTATGTAGACATGATAAAAATAGGTGTTTAAAATCTAGGCAAAACAGTTAGATCAGGGTACACATTAATCTCATACCCTGAGAACCAACATACTCACAAGTAATGAAAATGCTTTGTCAGTTATAATTAACCTGACCCAGCTTATGCTTCATAATGGTTTCAAACAGTATTTCCTATAATTTATTGTATATGATTATTATACTCTCTGGAGAAATAGAATTTCAGTCAGCTTAGACAGATAAATCTCAAATATTAATTTGAGCCAAAGCAAAAATACAACATAGGGGGCCCGCATTTACTTCAAGCAAACTTTTCTGAATCTCTCCAAGCACAACATCATCCAATATCATCAGCAGTCTGCCCATCAACACTCAGTAGTGTAAGGGTTTCAGGGCTGTGTAGTAAAACTGGGTTTCAGGGATGCTGGCATGGCTGCATGGAAAAAGTACCCAAGTACACGTTAACTTTGAAGCTCACATTTTCTATCTGACTTAGGCTGGGGATTTTATGTCAATATGCATGACAACTTCAATGTATTAAGTACTGTCCAAGAAAAATAAAAAAAACTAAGTCAGGGACTTCTGGAAACTTGGGTAAAATATTCAAAAAAATTCACATAGGTAACATTATTGCCAAAAGAGTTACTGAAGAAGAAATCAGTGTTATAAAAATGCTACTAATATCGGTGTATATATGATTTTTTAATAATTTTTCATATTCTATATTCTATTTTCTAAGCAAATTTAATACATTTTACCACCTGAAATATTTATCTTAGCTACACATGATGCACAAGATGAAAAAAAGTAAAATTTTAAGTTAAATATTTAAATTATATAATTACACAGTAAGATATATTTTCCCTTTAGCTTTTGCTGGAAAGAATTTGGGACCTTATTACCTCTTCGTTCTTGCCCTGGTTTTTTTATTGCCCCTGATCTTAATAAAAAATTTGCTTAGGGGCTCACATATTCAGTACAATGACTGCAGAAACAGGCAAAACTCTTCCATTATTTTAATCATTCTAAGACAGAGTTGGTAAACTTTACCTGAAGGTCTCACTTAACTTTATTCCATATCTTCAATTCCTAACAAAAATTGAGGCACACATAGGAATACTGATCTAACTCATTATCATCCAAGAGTCTTCTAACAGAACTGGAAACAAAACATACATTTTTCTAGCTTTCTTTCTGCTTAGAGAAAAATAAAACAAAGGAGAGTTCTCCTGAAACTTGATTTAATTGTTCAATGGAAAAATCCCATCAAGAAATAGCTTGAGTGGAGAAGAGATGAACAGACATACCTCATGGTGTACAAGAGCGTCCCATCGTCCTGGATTCGTAGAAGCTTGTTTGGCATTGTCATGTTATGAGCCACTGACTTCTTCCCATTGTGAAAAAATGTATCTGGGGTCCAGATTTTGCTGGCCATTAGGTTGTTCAGTCGAAGAATGTTCATTGGGCCTTTAAACTTTAATCTTTCATCTTTCCATCGCTGACGGAAGAACACATCTATCGTGTACTCCTGTAATGGAACAAATATATGCTTTTTGGACACAATGAAACACTAATCTGCTTTCTGAGAACAAAAATAGAAAAGCTTTGTTTGCAAATTTCCTTGGCAAAATTGTCAAGGGAGAACAATCATCACAAAAAATTGTATAGAAGTGAGAATAATAATCAGGAAGTCAGTGTATTAAGGCTATGGCATTCTTCTTCATGATTGTTAGGTGTTGTTTATAGATTGAACTCCTTCAATATTTATATCTATTTCTGATATACAAAGTATCTGTGACCTGGGTAATTACAGTAAACACAGTAAGGAAGGAAAGTAAGAAAAAAATACACAAGATTAAATAGTTCTTTCAGTATCTTCTCCTGTAGAGTAACCCAGCATTTCAAGAGCATGGAGAATGGCTGAGCCTGGAAGTAAGGAAACAAGGCAATCCAAAAGGGGTACAGATTATACAAGAAGAATGACATAAGATTTGTTCAAAGAGGAATGTAAGGCTCTGTAGTGGTGTGGATTTTATGAACAAAAGTACATAGGTAGGAAGCAGCAGCTGATGATTAACAGGTGACACACACTGCCTGGTGAACCTTGTTCTGATGCTTAGTCTTAGGAAGGCAGTACAGTGGGGAAAAAAGGATGCAAGCAAAAACAGACTGATGACCTGGGCCAGATGCCTGCGTCAACCGGCTGGGAATCCCATCTGGTGGGTTTTGTTTCTGTTTAGTTGGTTGCTGGTTGGGGTTAAACCACAACACAAACAAAAAACTGATTAAACATTGATAATGTAAATTCATCAACTATCTGAATTAGTGTTTTGCTTCTGTCAACACAGCATAAAAATTGGATATGGGAGAGCTTAAAAACTATGCTGGAAGCAAACTGTATTCGGCGTATTAGCAAATGCTACCTTGGTGCAATTTTGTTTTGTTGGACAGGTACAAAATGGGTTCTCATTACTTCAAAATATTAGTATGCTGCAACAGTCTGAACTACTGCAATTGCTCTGCATAGACCATTTTCAAGTAAATTACTTTGAATGGACAAGACCTGATAAAATTTAACCAATATAAAATGTTCAAGGGATTTCAATAGAAATGTGACTTCAAGGAACTTATCAGCCTCTATCATTTTCTGCTGGCTCCCTTGTGTGCTGATTAACAAGGCTTAAGGTTCTTCTCCATCAATCATACAGCAATACAAAAGGAGTGCTGACTAGACAGAGACAAGTGACAGCTCTCTTCAGCTCCTTTGGTCTGCAAGCCAAAGAGCTGTGAGGACCTTTTCCAGGTCAGGGCCAGAGGCTAAGGAGACAATGAGGAATAAAGGAAAGAGAATTTTGTTACGTGAAGGAGCATGACAGGGGCAGGAGAGAAAGCAATTCTCTTAATGAACCATGACAAATTAAAAGAGGTATTTTGGAAATTATGGATACTTATAAACTAATCTGACAAAAAACAGAAGCTCAGCTTTTAGCAATACCAAGATGTTGCACATTAATGTAATAAAATTTTGTCATTTTTCTAATTAAAACTTTAAATTTTTAAAATAAACTTAAATAAAACTAACATGACAGTACACTGAACATTTATTTGCTTGGTTTTCTTTAATCCCATTTTCTATTTTCTCTAATAAAATTTTAGTAAATATATTTGTTTAATACAAAACTATGAACCTCTAAAACATGCATTTCTTTGATATTATACTTGATTTTGTTCAGTACCTCATCACTGCTAGAGACACTGTCTCATAACAAGAGGTTTGCTCACTTCTCTATGATAGATCACATTTAATTGTTCTCTTTTATTTGCTGATTTGTATGTTGTTTTATTTGTTAGATATCATGTGACTTAAAATCCCATTTACAAATAACAAGTTACCTATCAGTTCAGTTGACGACCAGGGAAAGTGACAAAATGCATAATATCATAGAGGATCAGGAGCAGCAAGGGAGCATATGAAATATGGATAGAAATACCAGGTAATTAAAGGAACATTGCCCTAAGAGCCTTCTTGTAGCTTTCATCTGAGGGACTTTACCAAGAAATCATTTTTATGGTAAGACTGATGTTTGAGGTATAAAGAATCGGGAAGAAGAGCCTGAAGGGATTAAGACTTTGAAATTCCACTGAAATTCAACAGGAGTGAGTGATACATCCTACAGGTTCTTTTGACAAACACCTCTGCACATAAATGACTAGAATATAAATCTGAACCTTTTTGCAATGTTTCCATCAATAAAGAACTTCAAAGATCCTGCTTTTTCACTGTCTTCCAACATACATAAAAAGAATTACAAGAGAAATAAAATAGGAAAAAAAAAAGCAGACATGAAATGCCACTAAATCAAAACAGCAACATTTCACAAAACCCTGCATCTGCTGCATGGCAACAGCTAAGGAAGTAGAATGAGCAGGAAAGAATGAGCAGTAAAAAGAGCTGCAGCCTTGAGAGATCCTACTGGGAAATCTCTGACTGATCTGCAGGTAATGGTTAATGGCTCAAACACTGTTAAGGTAATCACCAAAGGACTTTGCCCACTATGGCAAACCCTATAAAGAAGCTACTGCTCTTCTAAGACCACAGAAGTCCCATCTCCCTCTCCCCAGTATGCCTCTGTGAATTCCTGGAAATTTGGAAAGTAAGTTAAGCCTCCAGATGGGAACTTGAGATAAGATAAAGGCACTACTATTGTCCCATTTTCTCAGGTCTAAGGAGAAGTAAACAAGGCTGAAGCGAATGTATCCACAAGAAAAGCCAACTTCACAGATGTGCTGAAAATAAGCCCTGGCTGGGTCTGGCAGGGGAAGACCATAGCTGCCAGACTCATTTCTGGGGTCTTCCACCTGAGGTCTGCACATGATCCACAGTTGCAACAGATCCATAGTGTTGCAAAAGACAGTGTAAAGCTCCCTTCCCCAGGAGAGGTGTTTGGGCAGTCCCACTGTAAACCTGAAAACATATTAATTCATTGTTAATACTAACATACATATTAACTTTATGTTTCATGGGCTTCCCACACCCCTGGCAGATCAAAACTGTGACCATCACTTTGACTAACAAACATTGAAATTACATCAAGTCTTGTTGAATCCATATGTGGTGATATCTTTCTATTCTCCTTTCCTTCTCTTTCTTTCATTTCCTTAGAAATTTTCTTCAGTGTTATTTATATGCTTTTGTACTGCTATATTGCTATTGATACTAATAACCAAAATGGCTACATACTCTCTTTCCATTGCAACCAAAATTTTCCAAAATTAACTCATATATAAATATAAAAAGAAATAAGTTATAAATTATAAATATGAAATAGAAATAGAAATATATGTGTATTTATAAACACAGGTCATTCAGTGTTGTTTCACCCTAATCTGCTCCCAGGACCAATTAATAAGAACCTGAGTTAGCCTCACTTTTAGGGTGGTTTGTAACACCATCCAATCTGTGCTGGAGATCTTTATTTCAGAACATCTCAGTTAGAAGATGGAAACGGGATAAACCAAGGTTTGGTGTGAATGATGACAAACACCTTCTGTTTGCATTTACCACAATGGTAGTAAAATCCCACATAGTTCTTAATTAACTTATCTTTCTGCAGACTTCTTTGCGTTTTTTCCAATGGAAGTATTAAGATCTCAATTTTGTCATTGTCCATTTAAAATGATTATTTAAAGCAAAATACAACCCCTGCCTTTTCATCCCAGTGCTATATTCACTGATCCTATGTTCCCTTCTGTGCCAAATCTATTCTACTTATGATCGGGAATATCCCTACTGATGTTTACCATATTAAAAAATAGGAAGGAATTGAAGTACATTGAAGTAAATTGAAGTACATAATCAATATGATAAAAAGCCAGCTACAAAAAGCTGCTACATAAAGATTTTGAGACTAATTCCTATTCAATATGTTTGATATATACCACTTTATGGTAAATGCTGTGCAATGTTTACTTTTCAGTCAAGTCTAATGTCTGTGACAAAGGCAAATCTGGACTCTAGAAAAAATACTGAGATTAATACCTGATATTTCATTCATTCTGCAAATATTCTACGAAAAACACCTGTTCTCTCTGGATATGACCTAAGGACTCTGCAGTATATAGTGCAATATCTCCACAAAATCACAGGAGCATACTTCCAGGTCTTCAGAGGACTGCTGTGATAATTTCTAGACAAGAAAGTGCTGCCTACTGTGTTGTGTCTAAAATGGTGCTAATACAGCCAGACTCTAATGCAGTACAATTAAACATAATCTTTCAAGTATGTGTTATACTACCTTACATGAAATTTTAGGTACAGGCACTGAGAGTCTTGCTACAGTTTTAAGAAGCACTTGACACTCTGCCAGTTCAATGAAGAATAAAATGGCAAGGAAGTTTTATTCCTCTTTTAATATGCAGTTGTTGTGCATAACACTACACACCATAAAAAAGATATTAGTGTCTCTGGCAGAAGTTTTAACTGACCTGAGTATAAGCAATCCCTCCCCACTACATGACAGTCTTTTTTTTTTTTTTTTTTTTTTTTTTTTTTTATTTTTAATGCCAAGGCCAGATTTGTATCTGTTCAAACAAAAAAAAATGTACTTTCATCCTTTCCAATAATGGTTGGCAAATTTTGGCAGTTTTATCATCCGGAGTAAAGATGGGCATGTTCCAAATATCTTAAAAATTGTAAGGGTCCATTAGCAAGCAGTATTGTCCTGAAGCTGATGGAACATTTTATTAATTAGCTGCTGGAACACAGCATTTTGTTTAATGAATAGTTCAAGCCAGAGTTCCTCATTCCCTACTTGTAAAGATTTTTCTGAGTCATTTATCTAAAGTATATTTATCTTTTTCCTGACCACTCTTAAAGCCATTAACAGACATATTGATATAACCACAAAAACAAACTTTAAAATATAAAACTTTAAAAACGCAAATAAAAAAAATTAAAAGCAAGCAAAGGGGAAATGGCACATATAGCTTTTCACTGAGTCCTTAAAAGAGTTAGAAATACTGTGGTTGATACACTGATGAGACAGTTCAAATTCATGGACCTAAATCTTGCCTAGCTAATATAGGGACTGCATATTATTATTTATTTTTACATCAGTATAATTTCTTCATTTTTGTTCTTAAAATGTACATTCTAGTTTTCATATATGCCTTAAGGAAACATGTAATTTTTCTTTTGGATTTGTTTAAAAACATTAACAATCTTAGTATGTATTTGGTGCAGCAGAATACTAACATGATTGGTATGTATCTAAGCATCAAAATTACTTTCAAGAAAACCAAGGAGTTTAGACAGATGATTAAAAAAAATGTAATTAGTTAAAGAAAAATAATCTACCCATTATATGAACTCTTACCATAACCTGATATTCGTCGGTGTGACGAGTGTAAGTTTGTGATGCAACTTCTGCAATTCAATTTATTAAACCTGCACACTAGATATTTTCAGTGAGTGCTGAAATTAGCTTTACAGTAGGAGGATCACATCATTAGCTGGTTTTCTTGGTGGTTGTCTCTGTGGGCAGATCCATGCAGGGTGCAGATGGCACACAGAAGGACTAACACACTACAGCAGTCTGCATAAGCTACTTCATCATTGCACTGCTTGGTGGGCTTTACCTAGGCCCACCTACCAGAACGGACAAACAATCCATCTCACTTTCTACTTTTCTCTTCTCTAAAAACAAGCAATTGTCTTACAATACAAGGACTGAAAGAGTTCTCCTCCAAACCCCCTCAATGCTCTAATCATAAGCACTGACTACTCAGGTTCTGTACAAGCACTTGTGTATCAGCATCAAAGCTCACTGCACAGATAAATAAACTGAGTCCATTTTCTCTTCTCCAAAACCCAGCTCCTGATGTGTACACAACACAGAGCACAGAAGGAAACAGCAGACAGACAGAAATTCCCTTCAGGTCTTTCAGAGCGTGGCTCTTACATACTAGTGACTAGAATCCTTGAAAATATTCTGATGAAGGAGGGCTGTGCTTTGAAACTGCACTGTTGGTTAGTTTTTATCAAAACCTTTAACAGCCCTCTTAAAAACTGAAACACAATCCTATCACTGCATTTCAAAGAAACATGTATTCCTTTTTAAATACATAAGTAATGCCAGCCAGATACATATGCCCTTTCATACTATCAAGAAAACGTGGAATATTTCTAGGGAATTGCAGCACAATTTTTCTCTATTGGAAGAACTCATTTCAAGCCTTTTATTTCTGACTATCTGTCAACTTCAGTCATTTTTGTCTAAGCATTTAACCGAAACATGAAGTATTAAAAAAAAATCCGGAAAAAATGTGTTCAACCAGTTTGAATGATAGCGTCTAGGGAAGAGAATGTCTTTCTATTCATATTCATTTATGAAAAGGACCTTCTCAGAATAATTTTCTCTCTCTTTTTTCCATATACCTGATGTAGAGTCAACTTTGAGTCTAAAAGAAGTACCAAGGAGGATAAGGAAGTTCTGTAAAAGGTATGAATAGGGATTACGTAGAAAAGAGATTACAGAATGTTTTTCTGCTGTCACTGAAAATAAAAACACTTGTCATTATCCCTTTTTTATTCAGACATGGAGAAAGAGCAACCCTGAAACACGGTGGATGCCTGGTGCCAAGAACAGGAATCCAAACAAAAGTACAGAGAGACCTAACAGCAGTGACAGGCTTGGACACAGCCTCTGACAAATCAATCTCCAATACTGATTCCCTTGGCAGGATGTTGCACGGAGGAAAAAGCCTTCCCAACAGAATAAAAGGACAGAAACTCTGCAAGAGATCATGTGAGATAGTCTCATCAAAATTTCAGTGTATGGATTTAACTTGCAAAGGCAATTACCTGAGCCAACAACATATTGACTTTTCAGAAACATATAAATTATAAAAACACAACCTAGATGTTCCCCAATTCTCCCCAAAAATTCCAAGTGTATTTAGCATTTCTTTACTCTTTAGCCTTCTCTTACTGAGTTCAAATAATAACTACATAAAAGTAATTGCAGTACTTTTTTTTAGTCTATTTGAAAAATAAATCATCTTGATGCATTCCCTTATTCTGTCCAGACTTACATATCATACCAGCTCTGTAAAGCTTCTCTTAAGGAATTCTACCTAATAATTAGAATCTAAAACAGAGCTAAAAATAAGTTGTATAGAAAAAAATCCCCAAACAAAACCTGAAATACAAACTGAAATGGGGAAATTTGAAAAAAAGAAACAGGGTTCCAAGTTCAGTCACTGTCTCTAAAGAACCATCCTCAATTGTAATGATGAATGCTGCAACAATCCTTCTGATTATTTCTGTATTTGACTTTCAGCCTTCACTGAAAATTTCTAATCTCGTTGTATTTGAAAAATCAGAAACACTTATTGACATTCCAGTTGAAAACTGATGAGATGGAAGGGTGTGTAGTGATGAACTAGCTGTGTATGATGATCTCTACAAGAAATGTTCCAGTTCCTTGACTTCAAAGGGAAAACCAGGAAGTCTATCATCAAGAAATTAGGAAAAACTGTTGTTTACAAGCGACTTGGTAATAAAGGTGCAACCACAATAAACAAAACTCCCCAATAACAATGAAAATCTAAGACTGCAAGTAGAAATACAAAAGTTTCAGAAGGCTTCTTAGTTTTAATATTCAAGCTAAACTGATTCAAGTCCTGCCACCTACTAACCATGTGTTGGAGGAAAGCAGGAAAGACCGTTCCCAACAACAATCAGAAAGACTGTTCTGAGGCAAAATTTGCTACATCTTGGCAAAACGTTCTTCACAGCAGACCTTATATAAAGGGACTCAGTACCTACATAATCTGTCTTACATAAAATAAGTACTGCTTGAGGAGTAAATAGGTGTCATTTATTATATGTATAATTTTTTCAATTGTAGACATCCGCACTATGTCTATGGCTGTAGGAGAAATTTTAGGAGCCTAAGTGTCAGGAGAGCCTGGAATGACACCAAGCCTGAGAGAAAGAGGCAAAAATACATAGCTTTCAGTGATGAAATTCAAGTCAGCAGCATGTAGGTTTCTAATGATGGTACAGTCTAACAGATTTCAAACAATTAATTTTTAAAAACAGAAGAAAAAATAAGGTTTAATGTTCAATCCTTTTATATCCTACAAATTATAGTCCAAACAAGTTCATCTCTTACCTCTGAATTTTCAAATATTAAACATTTTCATTTCATGATACATGCTTTAATTAGCCCCTTAGCAAGAATTTAGTCCTATAACACTTCAGAAAATTAAGAGATGCCTTGTTTTTCAGTTGTTCTGTCCAATTTTTCATTTGTTTGTTTTTCTAAATAATGCAGCTTTTCTTCTCTCGGGCTAATGTCAAAATAAATTTTTATCACTGATTGGGTTGGAAGCCTGTAAGGCATAGCATCACAATACTGAACTTGAACATTTCTGAGAAACAACAGCTCAAAAAGAAGAGTGAAAGTAAAATCTGTTTAAACCAGTGTTTTGCTTTGCCTTCCTTGATTCTCGTTACTTTGCAAAAGGAAGTTGAAAATCCCTATGTATTGGCACTGCATATTTGACATTAAATAGAGTGGCTGACATACAATAGCTTTCCTTTGACACGAATGGTATAGATACCAAAATATTTTTGTTCATTTGAAGCACAGTTGGCAACTGGCTCCTGGCCAAGAGAGAACACATTTGGTAGCTGAATAATTTGGTCAGAACTGCATCTTTTGAACTTAGTCAAAATGTTAATCCACTACAAGGACCAAATGTTTTTGACTCTTAACACATTTAGAGAAAAATCTCAGCCTCAGCTTCTACTTCCTGAATTTATCAACAGCAACTCCAGCTAGCTTAAAATCAGTCAAAGATCAAATTCCCCTGGACATAATGATTTTTTGGCAAAGTTGTGATACTGGAAAAATACAGCAAATGTCAATAAAAACCCACACTCAGCAATGACTGAGTCACAGATCGAGCACCATACCATATTACCATCATTGGGAGCAGCTAGGGAGGAAAACAGAAACCTCACAAATTCATAGCAATGCAACAACAAAGGTTAGAATTAAATTTTATCAACTTTGTGTATCAACACTACGTGAGAACTGTGCCCTTAGCTCCAACCCACCCATCACTGCTTGTTTGTCCCTTCCTTCTTCCGTATTGTAAATGCATATTAAACACCTCACATGTCAGTGAGTCCCCTTCCTGTCTTCAAAAGCAGCCCTCTTCTTCGAAGCACCATTATTCTTCACAATATACTAACCAAGGAGGAAAAAAATAGATCATGCAAAGGGGTGCAGTAACACTAAAAAACAGATCATGAAAAGGGGTGCAGTAACATACCTCATGATTTTATTCCTATAAGAAACCACAGTGGAAGGAATCCTAGGGGCAGCAATAATCCTAAGAGTTCTGGCCAACAGCGGTGTTCAGCCTAAATACCTCATGTGACTGAGGGCCTCACCATTCACATTGTGCCAGCAGAGGACTTCAGGAGATGGGACCCAACCTTCCTGAAAAAATCTGAGCTTGGGATCCTCTAAAAATTCTAGAGGACATGGGCAAGAGTCAAACTTATTCTTCCAATAAAGCCTTTTAAGGAAGAAATTCTTAAAAATATAATATCTCAGAGTTTCCAACATTTACAGAAGAAATTATCAATGAATCCTCTATATAGTAGTTTAAATTATTGATTCAGTCATGCAGTTCCTAAATGAAAAAGTACTCATGGTTTAAACTCTAATGTCACCTTCATGTTCGACAGAATATGTGATGGTTTGGAAGCTATTATTTCAAAACTCACATGTTGGAATTTTCTTATTGACTGCTCATACGTTTCAAAATTATTCTATGACTATCAACAGAACAAGCTAAATTAACCCTGAAGCTTGTAGTAATAAGAATTAAACTGCTCTTACTTATCTATCTACTTATCTGCAAATAAACCTACCCATTAGAGTAACAGCTGCCACTCTGATGCACTGCACTCTGTTTTGATTAACACCTCTGCATAGATCTGTTAGAGCTATAGCATCTAAGAACCTGACCCCTTCCTGCACTGTCTATATGTCTGTGCAAATAGGCAGACATATAGACCCAGAGCTCTCCATACATTTATCCACTGATGTCAGGAGTGTGTTGGGAGGGAGGGAAAGCTCAGGGAGCTTTCATTACTTTTCCATTTAAGCAAAGATGACTTGCACAGCCTTGGTAAGTCTCCTTGTGGCTCAGTAATCATCTTTAAAAGTGGATTAGTATCATCTTCCTGTTACACAGAACTACCATAAATGCAAGACTTCACTGCTCTAAAGTCATGAGATAGTAGACCAACAAGGTCAAGACACTCATATCATCTTTGTACATAGATGCGATACCTTTTTTACAAAGTTATTAACAAAATAAGAGTTATTTCATAAGCCTAAAATCATCAGAAAAAAACACCTCAGGAGAATCAGCAACATGTACAGTAATAAAAACAAAAGTCTATTTCTCCTATGAAATCGCCTTTCATGGCCTTTCATGTGAAGTCTTATCTGTGTATTCATAACTTTCAAAACAGAGGTTGAAAACACAAAAAAAAACCACAAAAAAAACCCTCAAAACCCCACCATAATATATTTTCCAAAGCTATGATTACCTGGTAATCAAATCACTTTTAACTTACCAGTAAGCAAATAACTTTTAAAATGTTCAATGTACCATGAAAAATTTAGCTTCATAAACTTGGTCATAACATCATAATATTCCCTGTTTTATATGATGCATAACCTGATTTTTTTCATAGAAAAAGAAATGTCTGATTTTAAAAAATATTAATTTTTGATATCTACAGATACATCAATGTAGTATTTAATATGTCTCATACATAATAAAGAATATTTGAAACATTTCAAAAATAATTTCTTGCAGGATTGGCAAGAGTAGTGTGAGAGATAGAGATGTTAATGGCTAATGGCTCAAACAATCAGCCATTTGCAAAAGCAGCAGGTGCTTGGCTGAGGGTGAGCACAGTGACAGCCCAGGTGCAGAGGGTGTGAGCACCAGGTGTGTGACCATGGCAAAGCAACTTTGCTTAGCAAGAAGCTGGGGTTTGAGACAGATGAGGGAAGAAGCCAAAAAGGAGCAGATCCTGTGAGATGGATTAATACTTTTTATCATGCTGATGTCCTTCCTTACACAAGTGGCCCAGCTGTAAAACTCCTCCCCACCTGGAGGACATACTGGGACATTCACATATACGCCTGAAGATGTTCATTCCTTCTGATGGGGCATAAGGGGCTCAACTGCACTGAGAGGCAGTTGTCATGTCTTAGAAAGTGTCATAAACCACCAAAGACACCCAAAATACCCCCAGAATAATTCCAGGGGTCTTCCACCAGAGGACTGTGCAGGATCCACAGTGTTGCAACAGATCGAAGGTGCTGCAAAAGACAGCAATAAACTCCCCACCCCAGGGAAGGTGCCTGGGCATTCCATCTAAAGCTAAGTATATATAAAACCTCTGTAATTTGTGTTTTGTGGGTTTCCTCCACCCCTGATGGATCAAGATACCATTTAGACCAAAGGACATCAAAATTGCAACAATTGAGTCTTGTTACTAAATCCACGGATGGTGATTATCATTCTGCTCTTATCCTTTCCTTCTCTTTCTTTCTCCCTTTCTTCTCAAAATACATTGTCAGCCAGACTAAAAAATTCCTGTCAATGCCTTATTAAGTGCCCTGTATCTGGATTTGTTAAGCTTGGCTAAGTTTAAGTTTGCAAAACTAAAGTTTAGCAAAGTGAAGTACTTACTTTGCCTGGATGTTGTTTTAACATGAGTCAAGCATCTTATTTTATCTTGATGTTCTACATTTTGCAAGTAAAAGTCTGTTGATGACTCTTCTGAGAATTTTATTCTCTCCTACATATTGCCCAGAGTCAATTAAACCACCTTCCCCTAAACCAGGGAAGTAAACAGGAGCATAACAGGTAAAGTAAGTTTGAGACTGTCCTTCCCTTTCCTTTTAGAGAGCTATATCCATCAGGTCTTTCCACCCAGTATGAAACATTCTCCCTAATCTCTGTATTATTTGCAGTGAGCCTAAAAACAATCCTTTATAATCCAGAGCAATATTCTGAAAGTTTCTTTCTTTTTTAATGTCACTGACTTCTTTAAATGCTTACTAAACAATGCCAACTATCAAGGACAGGTCTGTAAAACCCCACAATCATGTTGATGACCCAGCTTCCAAGCTGTGTCTTCCAAGAAGTTTAATTTAGATTTGACTCCCATCAGGTCCCTCAGCCTATTGCCAATATTAAGAGTGCTCCTTTAACTCCAGGTTTTCATGCAAGAGGAATCCAGTTCATCCATATCAAGATTGCTCCAGAATATAAACCAAAGTACAGTCAGTGGGACAATCAGAAGATTTACTGGTCTAAATTAAACAGCTAACACAAGGACACTCATCATGTAAAGTCCATAAATTAATTTTCAAATTTCAAACTAACTGGGGTTTGGCACATTCTGATTTCAGTGAGATTGTTTCAAATTCATCCACAATAAGTAAAAGAATACAGTTTTAAAGGAAGTTTATATATCTCTCACACCATTTACCCACATATGCAAAAGATTCAGGAACTCACCATATCAGTATCTGACACAGGTCCAAAACTGGTCACATAGATGTTAGTGAAGACTTCAGTAATACTATCTGATATAAAAAGAAAAAAAAAAAAAAAAACAAGCAAACATTTTAAACTGACAGTACTTTTTCTAACTCTTCTGTAAGATTATGGGACATTTTGAACAGGTTTCTCTCCTTATTTACTACCCCCCACCCCCACCAGTGTCCTGTTGTAAATAAGTGGGAGTTTCTCTCCCACTTAACACAGAGTTTAACAAACAAGCATTTGTCCCAATGAGTAGTTTGTTTAAGTTTGTTCAGCTATACAATCACCAGCAACTACACACATATATATCCCGTTTCTCTATCAGCAAAAATAACCACAGCATCGTGGACTTAACATGGAAGGAGAGCTCTGAACACAAAATGCCTCTGTTGCAGAGGTGTTACCTCTGTTGTTGCAGATCTCTCCTATTAAAGCCTTTCTGGTTGAAGGCTGTTTTCTACATTCTTAAGAGCTTTTTGAAAGAAAAAGACAAGAAAATTATTGATTGTACCAAATGTAACAGAACAGCATCCTACTTTTCAATTGGGTGTGTTTTTAAGTGGCACATATTTTAACATAACAGCTCCTTTCCTTGATAGGCAATGCTCCTGATACATTGCTGTGGTACTGTGAACACTCTGAGAATATGTCCTTTCCAATCATTGCAGTCAGACAGCCATGAAATCAGAATATTAGATATTGTACTGCAGGGAAAAATAACTGCTTAGTTTGCTATCTTCAGTTTTCAATTAGGCTCAGAATAGAATGATATTCTCTAAGAGGGGTACTATGCACAGGAAATTTCTTAACAGCAGTTGCCAACCCTAGTCTGCATTCTAGACATACAGTCAGCATTCTAGACAGTCAACACAAGGAACTCTTTGCCTTAAAGCCAGCTGCTGATTGGAAAAGAAAAATTTGAATATAACTAGGTGCAATTTGACTCATCGCAGAATTTCCCATTCCCAAAAATAATACAACTGCCTGTTGTATGAGTGATCCTGCTGTTGTATTGTGATTATATTTCCACATTTAATCATTATTAAATGTGGGTAGCTAATAGTTTCTGTTTTCCTGAAAGCTGCCTTTTAACAAATACATGATACAAGCAAATTTACTTCTAATTATATGGAGGCCAACAGTATAATCCCTGCTCCTCACTGGGAGAAACCAGTGATGGTCACTCATGACAGCAGAGTCTCTACTAGCCTCCAGGAAAAGGCCAGGACTGATCCATGAGCATGGGGAGCAGTGCATTTTCAAAAGGATGTAGCTGCAAAGATACAGTGATTTCAGACAACTTCTGGAGCATGGGCAAGGAATATTCATCTGTTCTCATCTACAAGGAAACTTCCTTTTTCAGCCAAATGCTAGAATATAGGACTTCAAAAAGCCCTTCCTACCAAAAAGAATCTTTTTTCCCAGGATCATGTCTGCTTTTTAAGCAAATAAATAAAGACTGACTCCTAAAATTCCTCTGCATGTCCTGAGATATGTTTATTTGTGTGATAGAGACTTCTGGAACCCCTTATGAAGCATCCTTACACAAGCTAAGTTGATTTCTACTCCAAACTTCTTACAAACAAATTTTAAGTCAGTGGACAGAAAAGGTGCTGAGTCTGCCCTGCTCTTGCTATTCAACAAGGATAAAGTACAGGTATGGCTGAAGTATCCTACAAAAGCCACTAGTACATTTCAGAGGACTAGAGACTTCATGCTGCCCGTAGGAGACTCTCCAGAAAAAAAAGATCATTATCTCCAAATGGTTACCTGGCACAGACTGGAATGAAATGGGACAGTGACAGGAGAGCTACCCTTCAGGAGGTAAATGGAGCTGCAGGGACTAATTGTGAAATTTGGCCTGTATTGTGATGACAACACAAAATATTAATTATAATTCCATGAAAAGCACTGGTGTTACAAAAATATGGTGTTACTGACAATCAAGTATCCCAACAGCAGAGTATCAAGGCTAAATTCAAATATACTTGTATAACTTGAAGGAACCCTACTATAGGCAACAAAGTCACTTGGCAAATCTTTACCTGCCTATTCCCCACCCCCCAAATGCTTGCAAACATGGTCCTCTTGTAACCCCACTCTAATGCTACCAGTTATTTGTATGTGATTTATTATTTGACACAGAGGAATGATTTTAATATTAGCATATAATAAACTACAGGACATGGAATCTTCAAGCTTGCCTTGCATTCCAAGTTTTAATTTTTTAAAAAATTCCCATATTCTGTTATATATGATTTCTAAACTCTTCTGGATCTATTTTCCATCAGAAATGAGCAGAGAAGACAGAGAGGAGAACAAATATATTGACCACAACTTATGCTATTAGAACAGTCTATTGATTCCCTGTGCTGGTTTGTGTTAAGAAAAAGTACACTAAGGAAGAAATGGCAGTTTTTTATATTTTTGCCTCTTATTTTCCAAATTCTGCATAGTGAAGAAGATTCTATTCATACCCTACCTTCAAGAAAACAAGTCCTTAAAGACAAAGGAAGCTGAAATGTAGTAAATCTTGAATTACTCCTGCTACCATTAGTCTTAGCAGCCTGAATCTTGTGTTTGTTTCTTCCTTCTTACTTTACATAGTGCTAAAATAAAGGTTCCTCTGAATTAAAAATTTAATCTTGAGAGTTCAGAATTAACATCTCCAAAAACAAAAAACACATAATTCCTTTTTTCCAACAAATATTGTAGCTATTGCTTTGAAGGAGTATATGCTTGTCAAACAAACAATTCAGAAGCACAAAGCACAGTTTCATATGGGCTCTCTAATCAGAATTCATCCAGCAGGCGTCACAGTTACAGGCTTTTTATAACTCATATTCTGTCAAGAACAGCACCAGTCATCGTACTTAGCCCACCAGAGATTCAAACAGTTCTGGATCATCAGTTCTTGTGGAAAAGCCAAGGAATATACTCAGCTAAAAGATGTTCAATGCAACATGTGTTTGCATAAAAATTTAGCTTGTTTTTCTGAGAAAAGGACAAGCTTTCCCTACTGGGATTATAAAATTTGTTTCCTCAAGTGACATGTATGCATGTAACTAAAAGGCCTGATTTTCAAAAGTGCTTAAATCAATGGAGGCCCACACTGTAAAACAGTCTCGATTTTAAAGAACCCTCTTTTGGGAGCAAGGGTGGCAGATTCATTTATACTTATACATTATACTGGGCTCTTATGTTATTCTGAATCACTGCTTTTGAATGTTATACAGAGAAATGGGAACAGCAAAGGGTAAGGATATAATTTCTATGTAAGATGCTTCTTTTAGGGGAAAAAATCTCAGGCAAAGAATATAACATGTAGCTGCCACCATCACATGAAGTACTCTAAAATTCTGCAAAAGCTATTACAGCACCACTTCTAACTTGCTTTGGTAATAAATGTGAAAAAGAAGCCCTATCTGACTTAGATCAGACCAGTTACTCAGATGACGAAAGCCAAGGGTACACTGACAAAATATAGTCAATAAAGTTAATGATAAAGGAAGGAAGAAAAGCACATCCCATGGAAGTAAAAAAAAAAAAAAAACCCCACAGTAATTATTAAGATCATATTGCACATGGTTCTCCAGCACTGGTTTCTTCTGATTCCCTTTCCTTAATTGAACTGACATGATATCATTACTGGGAAAAAAACCCCAGAAAACTAAAAAACAAAACAAAAATAAAACCAACCAAAAAAACAATAACAACCAGAAAGTAAGAAAAAGGAATACATATACCAAATTGCAGAAGATTTATACATCCTTCTCTGTCCTTAGCTGGAATGTTTGCTGTGTACTTTAATTACATTTAGGATTTTAAAAAACATTAACCACAACAACTCCTTGATGAAGACAACAATTTTATTATCCTCAATTTTCCTTGGGAAGCTGAGGCAGAAGGATTAAATTATGTGCAAGTAAGGTGAAGTACAGGTGTTTGCCAAGCCTGGTTACAGCTGTCCAACACCAAGTAACCACACTGGAAAATGTCAATATCATTGACTTGTCAAAACATTAGAAAAGTGGTTCAGAGCTCAGCTAGAGCTGGTATCAGTGGCATTGCCAATTCCTTTATGCCAACTCTCTGGTTGTTGGGATACTCTTTCTGATGGTCTGAAATCCTGCTGGCTTGTTGCTCAGCAGAAGAGCTGGCTCAGCTGAAGTAGGCTGCTTGGCAGAGAATTTGCAGTGGCTGAAGTCTAAACCAATCCAGGCTGAGTAATGCAGATGATCAGAAAAGTCAGATGAAAAAGCTCCTCATGAGCATTTACCAGTTTGTCAAAATGCTAAGATTCCACAGAGGCATTCAAATTTTCAATGAGTTCCTTTGGTCTGCTGTCTGACAGCAATTTTCAAAATTTTTTCAAGTTCTTTCATATGTCCCTTCTCAGCTGCCTGCATCCCTGACAGGGTACACAGAGTTCCAGTCTGTGATGTGAGGTAGACAGATGTGCAGGATTCTGCATACCTGAGAGCTCTCCCTTTCCTGCAGAATGCTGAGAAAGCATTACCTTTATTGAAATAAATTTTCAGAGTATTTCCCATATTCGAGAATGACCTGACTATTATTCATTCTCTCTCTCACCAAAATAATCTGGAGTCCTTTCTTCATAGAGGGTAGGGACAAAACATGCATGGCTCACTCTGTGCATGTTTAAAAGAAGAGAAGAAATAGTGTGATCACTGCAAAATCTTCAGAATGGTTCCAGATGTTTGTTTGTATGAAACTGGCTATATTATTGATTAATGTGTCAAGGCTGTTTTCACAAGAAAACAGGCCTGGAAGATTGGGTTGGGCTTTTTATTCTTTTTAATTTCAATTTTTATTCAATAAAGCTGTAAACACAGGTTTTGGGCAGCTAAAATAGAAGACAATCTCTCTGAGGTACTCAAAAACCATCAAAAGTCTTCTTGGAGAGATAGAACTTTAAAAGTATACATTTGAAGTTCTAATGTATACTATAAAAATATTCAGACAAATATTTTTTTTAATGTAGAATTAATAGTGCCTGTGAGAACACTGCAAGGCTGTAACTGAAAGGCTGCTAAAGCATGCAAAAAAAAAAAAAAAAGAGAAGCAAAAATAAAATACTGCTCCTTAAATAAGTATGTCAACAACAACAAAAAAAGGAGGTCAAGTTGCAGTGCTACGGGAAACAACTGAGGATTTCTGAGTTTTTGTGGAAATGGTGTCAAAAGCTTGATGTTAATTTAATTATTTTTCTATAGAAATTTATTTGTCTGGAATTGACATTGTTCTGACATTGTAATCTGGTCTCCAGGGGCATGCTTGGCAATGTTGCCCAAAGGCCTTGAAAATGTCATTCATAATACAAGTCAGAAATTGCACAGGTGAAACAGCCAGGGTCTTAATCCATCAAACACTGTTCCAACTCAACATGCTGCCCTTATCTGACAAGCTCCTTAGTGTGTCTGTTGACAGCTCAAGACACTGACTGGCTGGCAGGGAATGGGGGTCAGAGGAGGTCAAGCAACACGGAGCTGGAACAGCAGCAAAATCCGTGGGAACACAGATATTTCAAAATCATGTTCAGCCATTTCTTTATTTTTGGTTTAGGGGGTTTATGCAACAATTTTATTTATCCAGCTTCGGCATCTTCACTCATTAGCCATTATTAAATTACAACAGTCTCAAAGCCACATATACCCTACATAAAACCACATCCAATTTGTAAACTGAAGTCATCTGTGAGAAGAAAAAATCCATTTCTCCCCTTGACATTGGCACTTCACTTCCAATGGCCTCACTTTATCCATGAACTATCAGCAAGAAAATTTCTTCATAAAGGCCATGATTGTCTTTCAAATCTCCATCTTTAACAAGGTATATGTAGAATAAGCTTACCAGTTTAACTTCTAGAGCTGCTAGCATAATACTATTAAGTATTATATTAACAGTTGCACATTCACATTGGTGTAAATAAGACCAGAATCAGACACTGCACTTAATTTCTCATGGTGTTGACTGGAACAAGAATATATTCTGCCGAAAATGTCTGGAGGAAGAGAAAGGAATTGAAAGCCAGCAAGGCTAAGAGACCCCAACTGACTTACCTCTGAAGAGCTGATATCTATTAACAGATATTATATTGCTTATTAAATTAATGACAGCTCTATATAAAGTCTATCAGGGGCCCTCCAAAGGCCTATTCAGAACTTATGAAATTCAGCAGCCCTGTAAAGCAGTGCCATAAATACTATCATGTAATTTACACTAACAGAATACTTGGGCTGCATATAAGCCCATTCTTTTATTTCAGCAATCCAGTATTCATTACTCTGAAATAATTAAAAATTGTTCAAAAAGACAAGAATTTGCAATAAGACAATAATTCAGTTAAACATTAGTGTTTCTTTAGAGATGAGTAAGACTTTTTGACCATCAGAAAAACATACTAACCTGGAAAAAAGAATTTAGCTTAACTGTCAACACCCTTCTCTACTGTAGCAAAAAATATGACTTGTGAAAACATTCTCAGATATGTTTTTAGCTAAACTAACACCTTTTCTAGGTGTAGGTTACCCATAAAATGTGCACAGAATGATATGTAGGCACATCTGCAACACAAATAATGTGATATATTATCATAATCAGTATTTACTCTTTGTGCTGTATGTAGAAGACCCTGGTGCAATCTGCCTTAGCACCATTACCAGATATCAAATGAAAAAACAAAAAAATTCTCTGCTGAGAGAACATTTACACATTACTAAGATAATTTTCACATGTATATGACAAATTTGAGGCTTAACTCTCAAAGAGTGCAGATCACACACACAAACATTATATTTACTACATTTTCTTCTCTCTCTCTCAACTGACCTTTAATTTGCAAACCTTATTATTTCAGATCACAAATTTAAATTTACAAAGGGTCCTACAAATGAAGAACCTTGGATATAAGTGACATTTGAGGTGCAGTTTTAACTTTATTTTATGCTTTCTCCACAAATTTGAGAAAGTTGCTCAAAGATAGTGCTAAAGACTGATTTTGATGCCCAATTATCTCTTAAAGTATATTGGACAAGCTGCACAAAGTTATTTAAGCTCCAAGTTTCCATTTAAATCAATCAAAGTTAATCTGAATGTCTCTGTGGTCTAGATCATAATGACTACATTTTGCACTTATATTTGTCTGAATCCCCTTTATTCCTAAATTGCTGTCTAACATTGTCAGTACCTGAAATTCCCTGGCTGCTTGTATTTCCACCTTAAGGCAAATATATCCCAATGCTGCCAAGAAGCCTAAAGAACTGGCTCTCAACCAAGTCCCAACGAGTTCCTCAAACTATAAATAATTACAAATTTACTGAGCCAGAAAGATTTTGAGAGAGAAAGCAAGAAAACAAGCAAGAGACTGATTCCACAGCCTAGCAGTACTCATGGGATAGAGCAGATTTAAATTGAAGCCTCTACTCAAGATCTAATTATTTACACAAAGCAGAACAATTCCTTCCAAAGATTGAGGAAGCAAGCTGTGTCTTAGAAAATTCACATTTGTGGTCAAGACAGAACCTAACACACAGTAACTGAGTTCATGTCTCTGCTTTAAATTACAGCATCCACTTGACTAGAGCTGCTGTCTATTTTAGAAGTTTCCTGACCATCAGCTTCTCTCATGGCTCTTTTCAGGAAAGGAGGAATGACAAGAGAGGGAACACCCCTGTGAACAGATGAAAAGGAGACTGGTAAAGTTTTCACACCCAAACTTGATTGTTTCACATGTGTTGGTAAGGAAAGGCTTCAGCTGCTTGCTCCTCTTCAGCATTTTTAATTACTTAGCTTGACAGATTCCTGCTCAGTTTATCGACTTTAAGAGCCACATTCGTAGACAGTTATGCCAACACCATCTCTGAGATGTGCCAACATGCCCAGCTTTGCTCATGATCCTCATAGGACACCCAGCTGCTGGAAGCAATGAATTCCACTACATGTGGGGTCCAGGAGATGTGGGAACTGACAAACCTTAATCTTGTGGGGCCAACTGGCAAAGACCATGAATGCCTCTAAAGGCCTGCAGGAAAAAAAGAGATCTCAGTCCATGTTCTGACACATATGTAGCTATTTTATATAAAGTAAAACATTTGCAATGGAAGAAGCCACTTTCTCAGAATGATTAAAAGCCCCGTGTCTCCATAAAAAGTTTGGAAATTGGGAAACATTGATTCAGATCCCTTTTCCAAACCAGGTAGGGAGGAACAAAGACGTTTAATCTAGAATGTGCTTTATCCCTGATGAGAAGGCTGCTGTACTGACTGATGCAGCTCATATCACATTGGGCCAATCAACCAACCCGTGTCTAGTCTGAATCCACCACTACTTTAACATGAAAGAGATTTCAAACAACCCAAAAGTGCGTAACTTAATTGGTTCTTTGCACTGGGAGAAGAAGATATTTAGATACTCTCACTCATTACTGTTGAACTGCATAGATTTTGTCACCTCCGGCAACATTTTGACAACCTCAGAGGTATTGACTGCCAAGTGATTAAGAAAGCAATTAACTATCTAGACAGCTTTTTGGATTTTTTCCCTATCATTTAAACAGAGTATTTCTCCAATTTACAGGTTCATTGTAAAGGTATTACTACAATATGGATGCTTTGGTTTTATAAATACTTGTAAAAGCTGGGTAATTATGAGCATTGGTGTTGACCATTAAAAAGGGAGAGACAAAACATTGAAAATAAGTAAATTAAATCATTGGGAAGAACATTCTAAACACATGGGCAATATGAAACTTGTTCCCATAAGACTACCAGGAAATCCACCAAATCTTCCTTTCTTCCCTTTTCATTACATCCTCACACTCCATGAAGAAAAAACAAAAAAAAATTAAAATAACTTGAAAGCAGGCAGCTCTAAAATAAACTACCAGTGTGAGGAATTTTTAGTTCAAGTTGCATAAAATGTTAAATAGAAACATGAAATTGAAAACATAGTTGAGTTTGGCTGGAAGAAATGTGATCTTGCTGAAACAGATTACTTAAATGTTGAAGTAAAAGGAATTCAGCTAACACACAACACATTTGGCAGCAAACCAAAACCATATGTCACACAAATGAAAACTAAAACATCAGCACTAAATCTTGTCCCTTTAGACACTACAGCTTCCATCAGGATGAGGAGTGTTTATAATTACCAGGCTGAGTAATAAATATGACTGCTGCATTGTTTAGATCAACTGGATGAGCATGATGGAGCTAAAAGGAACCAGACTGCTCCAACACTCTCTAAAGAATGAGACAGAGGAAGACAAAAAGAGCACTCAAACAAGTCTGGAAATCTTGAAGGGAGCAGACTTTGATAAAGTAGAGCAGTAATTATTTGAACTGACCTGAAATGGTGTCATCACACAAGTAGGGAGGGCAAAGTTATTACTCGCATGAGACCATATTTCTGTCTACTCTGCTTAGAGATTTGTGCTACTAGAGAGAAAATCATAACATGTAGGTAAGGCAGAAAAATTCCCAAAATTATTCCAGATTGCAGAAATTTATACTCAGAGGTCTTTATGTCTCTTCTTTTTTTTTAATGTTTGAATTTTATGATGTCAGTACTTAGAGTCATGGAACACCTTGACAAATTCTGCTACTACTCTTCTAGGCTAATTTCATGTTTAATCCCTGTGCTTTATTCCAAGTCATAGCATTTATAAATCATCCCATTTGATACACTCATTCTGACAGTCCCTCCTGCATTTCAAACCACATCTCCCCCTAACAGCAATATCATTTTTAAAAAGTAGAAGCTTCCAGTTACTCTTTGCAGTCATAATGCAGCCAAGACTGGGTTTCTTAAGAAGTGCTTTTATTGTATAGTGGCTATTGGTTCTTCAAAAACTTCATTTTTGTTGCTAGCTTATTTTCTTGCCCATCACTTACATAGGCCCAGCTGCTTTTCTAACCAAGATCACTCCTCCTAGATTTTATCCAAATTAAATTTCAGAAGCCACTTTGTTTCATATATTAAATATGTAACGTCAACACACCTGTGAAAGTACAAGTTATGAAAGGACGCTGCCCTTCAGGACTTCCCACTTCTAAATATTAAAAAAAACCCCTAAATTCTTGTAATTTCCTGGAAGAACATCAGAAGTCTTTTGCATCAAGCACTTATAAAATGGCCACAGAATTCAGTGGAATATCCAGGAAACTGTGATAATACATTATCACATATGCATAGAGCATAGATATACATAGATATACATAGATATACATATGCATATGATATACACAGAGCATTTCATTCCTTGGCTACACTACTTTTTCTAAGCTAAAGCAGACACTGTCACAGTGCTTATTAGCCTTGTTAATTATTTAATGAGGAATTTGAGTAGCATGGAAGAGGCCACTGAAGTCAGTGAAAAAGTCTTTGCCTAGTGATTACCAGCTTCAGCAGAAGCCTTTGGATTATGTCTGTCTCTGTGGTCAGCCAGAGCAAAAAAGTTGCCACCCTGGAGCTGACAGAAACTGTGATGAAGCTCTGGGAAGGATTGTCTTGCTTCTTCTGTGGCAAGCACTCACACCACCAGAAGCTGGCATCTTCCCAAGGCTTGCTGCTATCAGAAAAAAGTATGAAACTCACATGTTCTGAAGTCCCAAAGGCTGATGAAGGTCCTCTAGAGATCAACAGACATAAGAAAGCATTGAAAATGGAGATCCTTTCAGACAGATTAATTTTAATGTCTGTGCTTAGTGTCTGGGTATTATAGTCTTGGATTGTATAGTCATTAAAAATGGAGCTACAGCTCTTTTATCTTTTGCTAGCCTTGTACTTCGCATTCAAGCATGACAGGAACCAATGGCAGAAAGAGGTAGTGCCTTTATTTAATAGAGCTGCATATTAGTGGGCACTTTTAATGCATTTTTTGCAGCAAGATCCTCAAATATATTTTTCATATGTAATGCTGTATGAAATTCTGTAATAGTATTTCAGAAGACTGTGATACACTATCAAAAAAAAAAAAAAAAAAAAAAATAGAGTGTTTAAATCCTTCTATCAACCAGGCAGCAGCTCCTATTTCAAGACAGGTAAAATAACTATGAAGTACAGGAAATTAATGTTTATCCAGAGTACTCTATATTCCCAGAAAAGCTTGCCAGAGGAATTACTAAAAGCAGCCGGAGGTTGTGTGCATGTTAACACCCTAACTACCTGGCATACTTAAGCACACATAGACACACACTTTCCTCACACATTCCTGAGCATCACAACTGCTGAAATGCAGGGAAGGAACGAACAGAGTTATGGTTTCAAGATACAGCACAAATCAGGCTGCCAAGCTGTCTTTAATTTTTTATTAACATTTTTTGCCTGGCAGGACAACTCCAGGGATGGTCATGGGTAATAAGCTTCCTGCTATACAGGAGTCCTGACAAACAACAAGTTTATGGCTTGACCCAACAGAGAATCATTTTAATACTTAAACAAGCATCTCCCAAATATGCAAAATATACTGGCATGGACAGCAATGAAACAATTTTTAATTCCATTTTTAACATGTTACAGAGCTGTCAGTTATTCTTCTGTTATCCAGTTAATACTAAAAAAGGTCTTAGGTCTTAGTGCATACAAGAAATATACTGTGGCACTCAAAATTCCCACAGCTGAGTCACTAGAATGTCTCCAAGCTACTTTGCAGATAACAGTGTTTCCCTAAATCTCCTCTAAAACATACTCCCGGGATACTCCCAGAGCTTGGATTAAGCAGCTTCAAATTTGTCTTTTATTTTTGCCTGTGACAAGAGAATTTGCCTCTGGCTGCCCATGGAATTTTGAGAATCCACTAGGCTTCTATATGTGGAGAGATTATATATTTGGGACTGGAATCTGCTTTTAATATTAAATTAACAGGTTGGACTTTTTATAGGCATAAATTAAAAAATAGGGTGTTGTTTTTAATTTGAAACAATGCTTAATATGAGTTTAATCAGAATCCAGTTCCTTAAAGTGCATGTTGTTCTAAGCAGAAACATTTGTGAAAATGCAGGTAGTATCTACCACAGATATTATTTTAAAACAGTCAATTACTTGAAAAATAGCATTATTATGCAATCGCAAACCAGATTATCTATTTTTTTCTTCTAATGGTCATTAGAGACAAAATGTCTAGTAAAAGCATAAAGAATTCTCTGACAGCTTTTAGCACCCAGCAGATAAAAAGGGATTATCAAAAATGTGACCATTTCCTTATCTCAAATAACAGGCATTTATATTTCTCCCTTCTCATCTTTATTTATTTTTTTATTCATTTATTTTCCCAGGTGGAAGTCTCTTCCCTTTTCCTTTCAGAAACTGCATGAGATGATGCAGTACCAAATTCACATTTAAAGATCTGGTAAAAAGAAGTTCACTGTTCAATGCTCAGTTAAAACTATTGACACAAACAAGCCCATGAAATGCTGTGGAATGCCTTAGGATGGCAGAGTGGTTATATAAACACAGCATTGCATCTCAGACTTTGGTTTTCTCATTTATATACACCACAATGCAACTCTCTTCAGCTGCTTCCTATTCAGTTAGTTTAAAGGCATTCCTAATGCCTTTAAATTATTATTTCAAATAATGAGAATAAACAGGCATTTACAGTAGCCTTTAGATTGTCACTCAGAATGAAACATCTAGAGCATTATGCTGGTGTATGAAGGGTAGGAATTGTCTCTTGAACCCACCTCTGAATTCTTGAATATAAACACAGACTTTCTCACCTGATCCATTCCTTTTCTGCTCTCTGGTGTTGTGCTGAGAGACTTACACACTTTCAAGAATGGAAATAATAATAATAATAATAATAATAATAATAATAATAATAATAATAATAATAATCTCTAATACTTCCCTACTTCCTGACAGAAGTCTGAGGAACCTATGGAACCTACTGTCTTAGAACAACTAAGAATGGATACAAGAAAGAAAAAGGAGGGAATGTGTTGGAAGACAATTGCATCTCTTGGATGAGAGAATCAGCACCAAGTAATTGAGACAAACAAAAGAAGAACTAGCAACATTCAGGGCAATCATTCAATCAGAACATACATTTGCCTTCATGTCATCTAGGTATTTAAGAGATTGACAGTATGCAATGTTTTAAATTAAAACAGAAGAAGGTGCTAAATGAAGATAGGTAACTCCAGGAAACTACTTTCACATCAAAGATCATAAATGCAAGCAGTCTTGAAAATTTTACAGCACACACCACTTTTTAACTGATTTCTATTGAACCATATGTGAAGGTCAGTGGTCCACTGAATTTTATCTTCAATCAACTCTATTAGTCATAACAGTACAAGATTATAAAATGCTTAATTTACAGTCTATAAAAAAACATAGGTTAAGCAGATGGAACATGGGACACCCAGGTTTTCCCAAACAAATTTCAAATAAGAACATGTGATCTCTTCTGGTTCGACAACAAAAAAAAAATGCATGGGGAGGACCAAATATGTATGTATGTACATTAAAAAATGAATGCAATTTGCTCAGACTAGATCCAATCCCTGTAGCTGCACAACTTCACTAAAGTGTTTAATGTTCTCTGATGTGCACAATAATCCCAGGTAAGAGGAGAATTGATTTACATTTCTTTCACAGTGTTAAATGCTCTAATTATTAAATAGCCCTCAACATATGGCAAGGAATTAAGGAATGTAAATCAGGAGCCATGTGCTACACAGTAATCACATAAATGGTTCCCAAATAGCAACAGCACTTCTGGAAGATTAGCAGAATCATATTTTTGTGATTTACACACAATTTCCACAAACTAGTGGGGAAATACTCTGCATGACAAAGCAAACTATTAATAGGGTGGCAGTGGTAAACAAAATTTCTTTTAGCTTGTGATTAATTTCATTAGAGCATTAACATGGAAAAAAAAAAGATATAAAAATGTGTTTAAAGATTAATCTCAGCATATTAAGGTCTTTTGATTCTTATAATTAAAATTTATTAGACTTTTGACAGTATTAATTCAAAATCTTCTGCTGATGCTTTAATTTAGCAGTTTGGTGAATAGTACAGCAACACATCCTCTATACCTGTTTCTTGAGATGGATGACTCATTGTTGAACAACACTAATAGCAGAAATTTAAATGCATGCATATACCATAATGATAAAATTTCTTATCTATTCTACTGTCAAGTTTCCAAAGGTTATTTTAAAAAACTATCATACAGCTGTTTAAATCTGCCAGTTGTTTAAAAGTGGTCAATGGTTAGTATGACAATTTTATCCCCTTTTTTCACTCATCATCTCTTTTGTTCTGCCCTCCTTCCCTTTCCCATGTTTCTTGCTCATAGTGGTTTTTCACCTTGGCTTGTATTACCCTAATGCTAGATTGTTGAAAAACAGCTTTTTTTTTTCTACTTCATATATGTTATTTTGAGCATTTAGAAGCTACTGTTAGATATTAATTGTAGCCACAAACACTGACAATTAAAACAGACCAAAATACTGGGGAAAAAAAAAAAAAAAGCATGTGCTGTTTTAATATACAGACAATTACAACGTCCTTCTCTATGATCCTTTCTGATGAAATACCTCTACCTCTCTCTCCAGACTATTAATTCTAAAAATTGGATGCACTAGATTGTGCATTGAAAAGGTTATTCTTAAAGACAGTCACAAAACAGTAGCATTGCAAGAGAACAGAAACAGGAATATGTTCTCAGTCAGGAGAACTGCCAGGACCAACAGATCTGTCTCAGACCAGTCAACAACACCAGAGAACTGTTCTGGCACAAAAGGAAGACCATTTAATCTGTGGGTAAAGGATAATCTTTGCTTTCTACCCCCCTAGGAGTCTGTCTTCACATCATTCCAACCTCCTCCATCCAGTTTCACTGGATAAGAAATCTTTCAGGCAGCTGGATGGCAGCAGCTGTACCTGGGAGGAGGGGAAGGTAATGCTGGGTATCCAGCCACAAAAAAACTACACAGCTGCATCTACATTGAAGGTCTCACCTGGACTTGGCTAACACTATACTTAAGACAGAATTAAATAAGTTCATCAAATTTTGATCAAAAAAGACAGTTGAACATTTTTTATAAGGATGGACAAATTAGACAGGTATTTAGAAAAGAAAAAGGCAATATAAAAACAGAAGAATGAAGCAGGAGGAACCTTGGGAAGTGCCTTGGGGCACTTCAGCAGGGTAGTGATTAGAGGCTCCTGGGTGGTTCCTGAGGAGGTGTTGATCTCTAGGATACACAGTGTTGTGCAGCTTTTCACTACCCTGTACACTGCTGAAGTAACCTGAAAAGGACTCAATGAAATACAGTTTAAAATACTGTCTTTTCACATATTTAACCCTTTTCAGGACTTCTGCATAACATGATAGTAGGAAAAATGTGGCTAAGACCAGAAACAAGGATATTTCCTCTTCATTTTTGCAGATCCTGTCTACTCAAAATCTTATATATTTCAGTGGGGTCTTTATGAATAATAAGCTCAAGAGTTGTACAACACTGTGCATTCTGCTGTCCTAAACCAGTTTGAATGTTTAATTTACACAGACTTTTTCCTTCAGCTCTATCTTCAAGATCTAATATACTACAGTTTTTTTCACCTTTTCCAAGGAAGATGGAAATCTGCAGCCATTGTTTCAATGCCTTGCTGGCTGTCATTTAAAGAATCTTAGAACAACTGCATTTAAAAAAACCTTTGGAAGGTCCAAAACAGACCAATCTCTGAACACACAGCAACTTCCCCAGGTCATATTCTGTCAATTTGTGAGGGTGTCCACAAAGATGGAAACTCCACCACAACTCTGAGCAAGTATTATCTCTGTAACTGCTGAAAATCATCACCATCGGCCTAATAATTATGAGTTATATTATAACTATAATAGTTATGAGTTTGCCTAGTAAAGTTAAGGAGGGGAAGAAAATATTTCTTCTCTTTTCTTTTTTTGTCCTTTTAGATTATGTCTCATGAAGAGACAGTATTGTTACACTGTTTTGCCACAATCAGGCCTTGAGTGTAGTAGAAGCCCACTGTGCTATGCAGAATGAATGCCCTATGGCAGTTTTTTCTTTATGGTTGCTAAAATATGGAAAATATATTTAAATGTATATTTACCATTAGAGGGCTCAAGAACAAAGGTTACAAAACCCCCAATCTTTTGTACGCAAAGTTGAAGGAGTTATACATGCCCATTTAATCCCAAGCTTTTAGTTTTCATTGAAAATAAAATGTCAAAACTTGCCAATTAATTGTCTTTAAAGTTATGCTAGACTATTTGCCTAAGTATTTGTTGTTGTCACACAAGCGAAATCAACATCACTAAATAGTGATGCTATAATTGCCATTTTTACTTAAATCAAACATATTCTAAGGTCCATTATTTCATCTTTGTGAAGGGCAGTGTATTTCAAATATTGTCTACATCCTATACATCAAAACCCAAAATGTCAAAGACCATCTATGCTTTAGTATAAACCAGTTTAATAGCTCTTCACCAAAATTTTCACAATATCTTTAGGTAATTATATAATTAAAAAGGAGATCTCTATAGCTTCCTTCTTACATTCTTAATTAGCTCTCTGGTTTTTTGGTATATCTTACTTAAGAAAATATTTGAAATTTAATTTTCTGTGTGTCTCCTATAAAAGGAATGTACAAAACTGAGTCCTCCATGGGTGCATCACAGCAGTAAACACGAAAGAATTTCCCTGATATTCTTTATAAGTGTAACACAGAATATTATTAATTTTGTATTACAAAATCTCTTCGTTTCTACAGATTGAAAATTAATTTTTTCATTGTAAGCAACATATACATTGATTACTACATTTTAAATTAACTTTTTGCTTGGGTAAAATCCACTAGTAAAAACCCATGAAATCCATTAAAATACCCAGAGTTATCCTGGATGAATTTCTAATGCACTTAAATATTGCTGAAAATGTTTCAGAGTTAGATTATTTAAATAATAATTATATTTCCAATTCAGGTAGCTTTATGCAAATTGTATCATTACACAAGAGTAATAAAAACTTTGGAACTATGATATTGCATTCCTTTGGTACTTAGCTATTTAAACTAGTCAGCCTGAATGAGAAATAGCTGTATATTTCAGATAGAAAAAAAATCATTGCAAGATTTAACAAGATAAAAGGCCTTAGTGGAAAGCAGTCAACAGTAGAATACCTTGGATACCAGCAAGACCACTTCTTCTCAACCATTTCTTAAATAACCCAGAAAAACTGCATCACAGAGAAAAGGTGATGGTTTTGATGTCTTTGTCCAGCAAATCTGGTTGAAAAAAATGTAAGTACCCCACCAGTCTGACTTACAATGAGCACCAATGAGTTACAGAGAAATCTGCAGTGTCTGCTCTCACAGCTTCCTTGCAGATAAGACAAAAGTAAGCAAAGCTCTAATTCAGCCTTGGTGTCGTCAGCAGTAATTCTAGCATTAGAAGCAAATGCTGATGCTTTGCCAGGAGAGAAAAAAAGTACTAAAAATATATGTTCAGTGAACTGGGAGAGCCTCCTGGACTAGCTCCTCTACAGGCACATACAACTACTGTACAGTACCTACATTTCTGTTAACTCATCTGAGGAGAGCATTTGACTCTTTGGGATGGTGCTGTGCAGGCCCAGGAGTTGGGCTCAATGATCCTTGTGGCTCCCTTCTAACTCAGGTTATTTTGTGATTCTTTGACTTTTTTGCTTTGCATTGTGCAACACTTTCTCCAATTGCACTACTCTGCCCAGCTGTAGCATTAATTTTATTTTTACGTCTTCACTGTTGATTTATTCACAGACTTCCAATAAATAAATAACCAAATAACCTCTGTCTAGCTACTCAGCCCTATCCTATACTAGACAAATTTTTCTGATTTGTTCTTTAGTTTCAAAGAGGATTCTGTAGGTTTTTTATCCTTCCACTTTCCTAATGAATCATTCCCTGGAATGCTTATAGCTACTGAGTTAGTTTTGTTCCTGCATTTTAGCACTGTCTGCATGCCCTGGATAAGTTATTAATGAGATTTTCATATCCTGCTCTCTACTGCTTCTCCATTTTTTACAAGGAATGCTTTTTGCCAATATACATTATCCACAGCTCTAACATAAGTTTCTCACTGACTCCTCTGAAAGCACCATTATAGGCAGATTCCATGCGGCCCTTCCAGGTATGCCCAAAAGAGGAGCATACATACACTAGTTTGCCCTTTTGTGTCCCAGCATAGCTACTAAGATGGTGGGCTTTTAGAAGATGCAAGTGCTGCTCTGAATTGCTCTGCACTAGCACTGGCAGAGAGATATTGCCATTTCCAAAAGATTAACCTGGATCAAAGAAAGCCTAAGGAAGCAACCAGAACTGAGATGGGGAACTGCACTTTTTTTCTTTAAAAACAGTAGTGGAAAATTTCTTGTAGTGCTCTGCAGAAATAAAAAAAAAAAAATAGACAAAGAACCTTCCTTTATGATACTCTGAATTTGCATTAAGCATCTTTGGGGCTGACAAACACCACTAGGTTTGGCTAGGGGGGACTAGCCAAACAAGGGTCCCTCAGCTAGGGACTGCTATAGCTACAAACTCTTCTAAAGCTCATTAAAAACTCTGAATCATAGTGATATATAAATAGTGCCCTGGATTCAACATATTCCAGATTATCAGCATATGACCATGGCTGTGTTTCCTGGCAACTGAAAACCTCCAACTATTTGATAAAAACACACACACACACATATATATGGATACAGCTCTCCTGATCTGGGCAGAAGACAAAAGTAATCTGTGAAAAAATGGGTTTCCCTTGTGCTCATATTGGTGAGCACATCACAACTTTTAATCACCAAGTCTGATCTCCTATACCATTACACTGATTCTATGCAACGAAATATCCAGTTCTCCAAAGGTGAAAGATCACACCTGCAAGTGCTCATTGCAGACCATCTCTCTGATAGTCAGCATGAATTCCCCTCCATTCTTTTCAGTTTTCCTGTTCCACTGATTTAAAAAATGTTGGGGAAAAAGAGGATTTGGTCTGTCTGTATGAGAAATGCAATGCAGATGCTTGCCTAAAGCAATCAGGACATTTGAAAGCAGAGATGGTTCCTGCAAAATAGATTCACAGTGCATTTAATTTTCACCTACCTACTGTCTTATCTTCCTCTTTTTTTAGCAACCATCATTCAACTCTTTTGTCACAATAAGAATACCATTCCTGAAGCTGATGAGACTGACCACATTTGCAGAAAGATCCTGACATTTCCATAGACCTTTTCAACATCAATATGGCACTTGAAACTTTAGACTATGAAGTCCAGTCTTCTGTCCTTGTAACTTCCCTTTTGTTTTGTTGTTTGGGTTTTTTTCTCCAACATTTAAGTTTTCTATTCAGTTCTGTTTTATAAGTTTCTGAGAGTAGAAAAGACAGAAGTTCTTTAGCTGTTGGAAAGGCTAATTTCAGATATGAGAAAGTAAAGAAGGCTGAATAACTTATGGAGATAGTCACAATACTGAAGTATCCATCATGATGATGTCTGTTCATGGGGCAGAGGAGAGCAGACAGATAATTCAATCACTTGCAGATATTTTGGTTCCTTGCTTAGTTTTAGTGCTCATTAATGTGTGGATTTCCCTTTCTACATGCAAAGGTTTTATGAAAAAATGTTACCCTAAGTGTATTGCAAACATTACAGCAAATAAAAAGAAGAAAATATCTTCATGACTTGTAGAAACTCATAAACAATTAAGATCTGTATGACTTGCCATTTGCATGGCTATATTTAATACAAATTAATGCTAATGATACAGGAAAATTTGTTTTGAAGTCAAACTTGTAATTTATTTTGATGACTAAACAGAAATGGCATGGAATGTTTGGGTAAAATAGTTCACTTCAGATCTGAAAGTGCAGTCAAGAGTGTTCCAGCTGCAATCCTGTGCTTAGCATAAAATGAGTACAGAGAAAAGATTATCTCCCCTTGAATAAACCCATGCTCATCCATATCAATACAGCAAGCTGGGATATATATCTAAGTCCTATGAGATGTCTCTGGCTTCAGGGGATGGTGCAGTGTCCTCTTCTCCCTGCCCACACCCATTTTGCAGGTCATTTCATCATTACAGTGTTCATACATCACTCAAGGATCCCAGCTGCTAGGATACCCAATAGCCAACAGCCAAAACCTGTTTATCTGACTGGAGGTGCACCACCAGTAAAAGTTAAACCTTCCTCAATCATCTGTAGAAAATAGTACTCTGTTTTGAATTGCTTCTGTAAAGCACCAAGTTACATACTGCCAGTACTCACACTAAGTCTCCCAGTAAAACGAATTACAAATCTATCCCTTAATTCAAGAATTAATTCCCAATCAGACATTTACTTAGCTGAATTTAATATACAGACTTTCAAGAAGCCTGTACATTTCCCTTTTGTTGGTCAATAACTAGATAAAATGCCAACATCAACCCAAAACATTTCATTACTAAAGGAGCAGTTTTTAACTATGAGCTAAATTCTTGCTGTAAGACTTCTCTGAAAATGTCTCACCATTTTTCACAGCAAGTAAAAGTGAACTAAGGAACAGCTCTTGCTTTCAGATGACTTTAAAAGGATCTCAGACCCTGGACTATTTCTCTTATAGCATGTTAGACCAGATTGTGATCCCAGTCATTGGAGTGATATGTGCATGATAATGCAAAATGCTATGCCAAAGTAAACATTCTGCTGCATTCAAAGGAGCTATTTCAGATTCATATAAAGGGAAGTGAAACACAACTGAGACTAGGCATCTTAAATTAATGATGTGTGGCATGGTCAGAATGCAGTAATCTCTTGCATAAACACACTTTGAAATTCCCAGGCTTACTAGGCACGTAGTGTTAAAAAAAGGAAGGTTAATTATTTCCACATCTTTTTTCAGACTACAGGTCCATATAGAAAAAGGAATAAACTGCTAGAAAACTCCTGAAATATGTAACTAGATAATTACTAAGCACTATGTACAAAAGCCTTGTTTGGTATGTTTTGCATCTTGAATTGCCACAACTGCCATTTACAAGTGTTCTTTTAAACAGTAAGAATCCATCCATCCACAACTGAAGTATTCTTGAAGATTAAGATTAATGTGTCATGAATCACCACGGTTTAATATGCATGACACAGTTTCATTTCACACATATTCTGCATGGGTTGATTGCC
This sequence comes from Haemorhous mexicanus, assembly GCF_027477595.1. Taxonomy (NCBI): domain Eukaryota; kingdom Metazoa; phylum Chordata; class Aves; order Passeriformes; family Fringillidae; genus Haemorhous; species Haemorhous mexicanus. The sequence continues at coordinate 52,023,833 of NC_082344.1, read as the reverse complement.
ATGTATACCAATATCAAACAGATGTTAATTCTTTAATTTTTTTGCTCTCAGAGTATGTTTTAATTATCTATGAGGCTTCATAAAGAAAAAGAGGGAGGTTATTGAAGCAAATTTAGTGAAAAATAAAAAAGAAAAATCCATTGGATCTTTTCTTTATTTCATGTTCCCAACAATATTATTTCAATATTAAAAAGAATGCTTGGTATGCAAAGGAACTGCAGACTGCTCTAATTAAATGGCTCATTCCTTGTAAGGAAGAAAAATTTGACTATTTTTCTAATAAAATGCATGATTTTAAATCCCTGCCAATTCAACACGAGCTTGGTGATACAAAATGTTTCTGCAAGTCATTGTATGTTTACACTGTGCCTAAATTCTTAAATTTGAGTATTTTTCAAAGAGATCAAAACTCCATGTAAAACATTACTCTATAAATTCTGGCATCAACAGTGCTATAGGTGCCCTGTATCATCCAAATTAAGAAATCTTTGAATATAAAATATTTCACAAGCCTTCACTGTACAGAGGCCAGAAATGGAAATGAAAAGACATCCTAGTTTAAAAGCAATGTATAATGAGAAGGCTGTTTCAGTCAGCGTCAGCTCCCACTTACTGCTGTGTCAGATTCAAGCCACAATTCCCCAGGACCAGAACAGCAACAGAGCCACAGGTCAGGATGGAATAGTGTTGGATAAAAACTCTGAGCTTTAACTAATGCCTAATTTGATCAGAGCTGTTACTGTAATTTCCATGGAAGTTGGAGCATGTCTCTAGCTTTGGGCCTGATCTTCCTGAAATCAACAGGAACAGGAATTACTCCCAAGGATTTTGTACTAGGTTTCACCAAGCTGAAACAGTCTCCAGGTTGAAAATTACAATTACCAAAACGGTTACAAATAATAATAATGGCAGTAGAAGTGTATATTTGAATCATACGTATCAATGTTAGATAGTATAACAGATACCGATAAACAATAGTAGTAGACAAAATATTACCAAAACTAAGATATTCAGCCTCTCCCTATGTCATAGAGATTTTTCTGTACACAGTAATATTTTCAACACCATAAAAATTAATTCAATTTCTTGCCTATATAACACATACTGACATAAGATGCCATACAGCTTTAAAATTAAAATATGAACTGACATTTTGAAAAATAACTGACAGTCATGGCACAAGAGTGCAGTGACCTCTGTCCTTCAATATTCTCTTTTTCTGTATTTATTTTTCCAAATGCTCAAATAAGTGAAAGGTGCCCAGAAACGAAATTTATATTACCAGTGACACCCTAATTCCAAAGAAGTCAAATTCACAACATTTTCACTGAACTTACTGGGCCAAGGAACGAATCTAAAATGTGGAATTTATATGCATCACGCAAAACACTTGTGCAGATTTCTGAAAACATACATCTATCAGATTGAAGGGAATTAAGCCTGCATTCCTTGTTCAACCAAAATTCCCTGACTGGAATAACAGCTTTAGATGTTATTTTTGTTCACATTCTGTTTTACTATGTTAAAACACCAGATTTTTTTTTCTTTTTACTTAAGATAAATGTGTGAAAATGCCTTCTTTCCATTCATAGATGTTATCTTCCTCAAACTTCAAATGATTCATCTGGGTGAATGTAGTTATAAATAATTTATCAAGATACATACCAGTTGTTAGGGAAAAAAAACCCCAAAGGAAGAATATCACTGCATAAAATCCGAACATTAAAATTGATTTTTTAAAATCAATCTTTAATTGGTTGTATTACCTCCTAATCCAGGTCTGAGGCGATTATCATAACCATCCAGAAGTCTGTCTAGAATTCTTGTAAAGATGGTGATGTTATTCTTAGCTTCGTCTTCCAGGGAGTCAGCCAGCACCGATCTAAATGGATATTTTACATTTTAGAAGCTGCTAAGTATGTTCTAGCATACAGTCAACATGCATTTTTTTCGGAATGGCCTCTACTTGCTTCATTCCAACAGGAAAGGTGTATTTAACAGTATGCAAACACAGAATTTCTATATAACAAGTTCAGACACACAAGGGTCAACAGCATACTATTTAAAATATCCAGGAAGTCATTTTCCAGTAGCATGTACTTGTAGGCATCATTGCATTACTGCGAGTGCTGCTTCAAGCTCCACAAACACTGTTAGTGGAGGCTGTGCTGGTGCAAAACCCTAGAAGAGCTTCCCAGGCTCTGGTGGCATGTCACTCCTGGGCTGATAACCCGAGATCCCATGCACAAACCCATCTCCTTCCAGCTCTATCTTATCTGCCCTCACTTAGGCATACTCTATCTCTGGATAAATCCTGTGGATTTGCCTCCACCCAATGGTCATGTAAAGTACATGACCAGAAGAACTAACGAGGGAAAACTCCAGCGATCATGCTCAGGGAGTCCTCTGACGCCAGCAGTTGGTGGGAGGGAACACCAGTGCTGACTAGCAAGCTGCAGGATAGCTGTGGACAGCCTTCATCTTTCTAAAGCGCTATTTTGTCATAAAAAGCACTATCTGATATTCCATTAGATGCAGACAAACCTTTTAAAAGTTGGATGGAAAAAGGAATCATAAATGAAGTGTCAAGAAGAATCTGTAGATCACGGATTGTTTCAAACTTCCCCAATAAAGAAAGAGACATTACAGCCTTTATGGATCAAATCTCTGTGGGACAGTGTCAGATATCTGTGCTATAGGGGCTGAAATATGAACCTGCTGCCCAGCCAGCCGTGGTGCTACACAGTCCGCTGGAACCTGGGCACCCAGACCAACAGGGCTTGTGCCAGGGAAACCCTGACACACAGAAGCCCTGACACACATGCAAATGTTAGCATACCAACAATTTTGAGCACTATGCATATGAAATACATGAGCTCCTCAGTCTTATCTACTTAAAACCAGCATGTTGGCATCAAGGAAGTAAAGCATCATATGCTACACACATTACCATTTACACCCTTTTCAGCTACCTTAAATTTCAACCCTAAATGTTTGAGTATTAATCATCTAGAAATGAAGGCATTTTGAATGCAAGCATGTTTTCCTCCTCCTCCAAATCAAAAGTAGGTTTGGGTGATATTTTCTCTAAAGCAAGACATAAAAGGATTTAAGATAAGGCTGCATGTTGGTCCCCAGCTCAATAACACAAAGAAGTATTTAAATGTAAATCATTGCAGTCTGTGCTTTCCATCATATAAACCATAGAATCGACCCAAATCAGATAACTTGTAAAGAATCCATGAAAATGTCATGTTTGAATTTACTCATGTGTCAGTTTTTTCTTAGCTGCAATTACTGGACGGTTCCTTTTCGGTTTGTAAAATGTATCATTGCACTCATGGACTACCAGAGTATGTCTCTGCCATTTTTAAGCTTCTTTTTGAGGTACAACAGTTTTCAAACTCAAGATTCCACCAAAAATATTAGATCAATACAATTACCTCAAATTAGGGTCAAATCCTGCAAACTTTACTCAGGCATAAAGTCCTTAATAATGCTTATAGTCTCTTTGACGTCAGTAAGATTACTCACTTGAGTAGGGTTTGCAGGATCTGGCCCACTGTGACTCAACTAATACTGCACCATAGTTAGGTATAAAGTGAAATAGAAAACATAGTTTCAGAAAATACTTTGTTCGCTGGGAAACAAACAAAAATATTGGAGACGTTAAATCATAGGAAACTTGCATTATATGGCATACAATCTTTACCATATTAGGACAAGACCTACTGCAGCCACAACCAAAGCAAGTAAATCAAAGTTACAAACTGCAATTAATTATGTGTTTAGGGACTGTGAGCAACACAAAAGTATAATGTCATAAAAATTACTTGCTCTTATGCTGTCACTTCAGAAATTGAGAACTTTACACAACATAAGAAAAGTTGATTAATAAATGATGCTATTGTTTTATTATATGTGATTGTGAAGTTGTATGCTATCTCCACCTAGAGGTTTAAGGCTTAAGCATCATTTTGAATTCTATTATGTTTGACCGAAAAAAAAAAATCAAAAATAAAAAAAGGCATGCCCATATTAATAAATATATGAGCATTATTTTAAGGACAGTGATTTGCAGTGTGACTTCATAAAAATCTATTTCTCTATTTTGTATGGTACAGAATCACAGTCATGCAGTAACTCAAGTCTTTAAGATCCAAAAAGGCATTTAAAGAAATTGTTATTTTAATGGTGGAATAAAGCATCAATTTACAAACCGTTTAAGGACAAGAGATCAGGCTTTTATGGTACCTAAACTACATTCTACTGCATTTGCTCCCAAAACTATGTAATATTGCATTCAAACAGCTAAGAAAGAATTTTTTATTACGTTACTACATACTATACTTTTATAACCCCTCACACAAGCTTACCCTTAGCAGACTGTAACATACATGCTCACACTGAACAACAAAACTAAATATCCTCTCACCTTGTTGGTAGCCACATCAATAAAACCAGAAGAACCAACTGCATCTCGGAGAGTGCCAGCTTCTTCTTCATCGCTGCTCTTTGTAAAACCTAACGGTGCAAGAAAAACACAAAGCCACTCTCAGCCACAGTCAGTCTCCGCCAAGCAGTGCTTTCAACTTAAACCCGAGGAAAATATGTCACTTCACTGGAGAAAGGAAACCACTGGATTTCCGCAGCACTTTTCAGTACTAGCAACTTATTGTATCTCCATCTTTCCCAATGATCCTGCTCTGTGCAAGGAGGCAATGTATGATCAGAAGTGGCATGTGAGCCGGCGCATCAGATGCTTTCCTGTTCCGTGATGTGAAAGCCCCGAGACGAAAAGGAACAAAAAATAAAAACCGTATGTATGGGAGGATGGGGGTTTAACCACCCCTCGCCTCACTACGGCACACCGCAGCCGGGGGGGCGGGCGGGCGGGCGGGAGGCAGAGTCATGCCATTCGCCGGGGCTCGGTGCGGGGACCGACGGCGGGCGAGCCGCCCCCCGCCGCCGCCGAGCGCCCAGCACGTTTGACAGCTGCTCGGCAGAGCCCCGGCGGCCGCCGCCGGGGGAGCGCAGGGGGGCGCGGGGCGGCGGCGGGGGCAGCCCCCGCAGGGCGACAAGTTGCGGAGCGCAGCAGAGCCCCCGACACTGGCGGGCGCTGCCCGCCGCAGCTGGGGACCCCCCGGGACCCTACCTGGGAGCAGCGGGCGGGCGGGCGGCCGAGGCGGGGAGGGAGGGGGAGAGGGAGGGAGGAAGGGAGGGAGGGGAGGCGGGCGCCGCCGGCGAGCGGGGCAGGCGGCGGCGGGGAGCGCGGGGCGGCGGCGGCGGGCGCGGCCGGGACCGAGCGGGGACCGAGCGCCTCCCGAGCTGCAGGCGCGCGCGCGCGTGCCCGCGCGTGCCTGGGCGCGGGGCTGCCCCGCGGGGCGCGCCGAGGCCGTCACGGGGCCGCGCGCCCCGGCCGGCGCGGGACACGGGGGGCGAGGGGTCCCCGCCCGCGGGGCACCGGCACCGACCCGGGGCGGCTTCCGCGGCCTCGGGGCGCGGGGCGCGGGCGGGCGCTGCAGCGTCGCCGGTGCGCGAACGAGGAACGGGGCGAAAAGCGCTCCCCGGACCGGTACAACACATTTTCCGTAGCCCTCCCTCCTCAGCCTCTCAGTCGCCTCCGGTCAAGTGCGCGTTCGGCGGGGCACAGCCCGGCAGCCGCGCCGCGCTGCCCCGGACTGCGGCGGGAGCGGGGAGCCGCCAGCCCCGGCTCCCAGCCCGCTCCCCGGCTGCTTCATTAACATTCCCTTCCCCGCTTGCCCACTGGCACAGTCTAATTGGAATGCAGAGAGAAGAAAAATCTATCATTTAATGTGAGCTCAGGATGAAGGCAGACAAGGAAACAAACCTCGCTTGTATTTTTTTCCCACTCAAATTGCATTACTTTCTCTTGTATTGTCTTTTAAAGCACGTTGCCCTCCTTTCGTATATGCAGTCCTTCTCTGGCAGTAACTGGATTGCTGCTGGGATTCATTGCCATTGATTTTAGGTTTTCCAGTACAAGTAGAACAGGACAGGCGTAATATTTAAAGATAAGGGTTTATATTTAGTGTACCCTCATTTTGCATTGTTATTATCGGAAATAATTAAATAACGCTGGCAATAATATTTCAGCCCTTTTTTTTTTGCATTTTAAACCAATCCTCATATATCTACTTTCCTTTCAATCTCTTAACTGCCCAAAGCACCATCTCAATTATCCTCTCTTAATGTCACTGGCCCGCTTATTGTGTTTAACTGAAATTATTTTGATGAAGTTTGGTCCTGAATCAATACCAGTTCCAAAATGAACACGTGAAAGAGGATGCGCACACATGGAAGGGGTCGGAGGGTTGGGGGAGGGGGGGCAAGGAGGGAGGGGAGGGAAATAGGAGGGAAGGAGAAGTAGGAAAAAAATAAGAAAAAATTTCTTAGGTTATCTCTAGAACTGGGGTGTTCCTGCTTCCTAATTGTTGCAGTTTGCAATTGGAGGTGTCCTTGTTTCCTTCTCCTTTCATGGTTTAATGACTCCACAGTAGAGGATGAGAAACAGAAGAAGGAGGAAAAAAACTTGGGCAATCAAGACAATTTGTTCCTTCCAACTTAGAGATATTTTGTAACTTGGAGTAAGACTGAGAAGAGAGAGGGAATAAGCTCAATGCCTTTGTTTTAGAATAACCTGTAAAATGACAGCCCAAACTGTGGAAAATGACAAAGATAAAGACACAGAAGAAAAAAACTGAAACCTGAAAAACACTCCTTCAGCAACCATCTAACCCTGGCTGTGTCTAAGACACAAGGCCCTCATCTCTCCCTGTACAGATGTGAAAATGTGCTCTGTTCATCATCAGTTAGGTATCTATGGTCAGTCTAAAGCCTTCTCTGGATCTGCCTGTAAGCCCCACATATTAGGAATTAATAACTGATACTAGACGCAGAATCAACCCTCACACTAAAAAATAGTTTTAACTACTTGTCCTAAGAAAAATTGACTTCACAGATATCAAAATTATGAGAAAAAAAGAATCACTGGAAGTGAAGTCTTCATGATTTTTTCTTATATGAAACACATTATGCAATCCAAGCAGGATGATTTTTTTTTTCCCCACAGGTATTCCTTTTCAAAACTATAATCTAATTTTCATATGTAAGCTGCATCAAAAAATAAAAAACCCCACATTCATTAAGGAGAGCAGTCAGAATGGCTCCTTGTTGCTGTGATAGCACATTGTCATTCCTCAAAGGCCACACAGGGTAGGTGTGTATTTATACTGAGCTTGTGCTCATAGACTTTCCCAAGGTAAATGTGCTGGTTTTAAGGCTCTAATCACAATTATTACCTGTGATGTTCTTTAAGATTTACCACAGCTTCATGCACTGAAGTCATGCTTCAGATCTAAAATTTTTAAATAACCCTCATACCTATTTTAAACAAGTTGGACAGGCCTGTGAGGCATCCCAAATCACAGGAAAGCTGCGTACAGGGACAAACTATGTGGCAACATGAAAAATCAGAGCCAATATAATTACTAACTGAGAGAAGGGTTTTTCTGCTAGGCTCACATACTTACAACCTGTGCTGCTGGTGAACTGGAAAGTACGTGGGGAGAAAACAGTGGTCTTGCTGGGCTGTTATTGTTCTGTTGGGTTACATAACATACATACATTTGAGCAAGCATAGCTCAAATGTGTTAGCTCTAGATGGTAAGAAAAAGTGTGCTTAAGCCCCCTCAGGTGCACAGTCAGCAGGGAACCCTTCTTCCCTTCTGCATTATTATTTCTGGTATGGTATTGAATGCTGTCATTCGTTATTGAATTTCAATTAACTCTCAGTGATGTGCCGCATCCAACACGTCACTGGGGTTTGTGAGACTCCCCTGAGCCCTGATGCAAGCACCCTGGAAGGTGGGGAGTCATGCCCTTGGTTTGAATAGGACTTGAAATAGTCCATAGAAAGGCAGCAGGTCTACAAATTGTTCCTTTCAAAGTACAAATAAAATATTTTACTTAAAAGGCTTTATTTTCTGTCGTGCTGTATTTGCTGCAATATATACACAGAATTTAATCCCTATTTTGATATTTAAAGAATGTTAAAAACTAACAAAGGACCTTACAATCCTAATATTCCCTCTAGCCAAGGATCTCAAAACTCTGCACAGGCTGATAAACGATGTTTCAGAATTCTTTTGTGAGATTGGAATGACTTCCTCTGTGAGCACAAATTGAATAGCAGGGTAGGTATGTGACATTTCATAACCATTTCTTAGAGTTTAGAGGTAATAGAAACACAGGAGAGGTTAAGCCAAGGCCTCAAGTCATTATCCAGACTGAAAAACACTAGATTGAATGCTTCCTTTAAAATTGTGCTAAAAGAATCATTTATGTGACAAAGTTACACCATCCTTCAGACAAAATAAATTACTCAAAAACAATACCTCCGATTTGTAGCCACTAGGGAGGTCACAGTAATCATTTTCTGTCATGGACATAATCAAGTAATGCAAAACAGAACTTAATACATAATTCTGATCTGGGGTACATTCGCAGTATAACATTTTCAAAAAAAATTTGGCAGATTGAGGTAATCAGCATTTACTTTGTACTGCTTGAGAATAATCCCCACCCTTATATCTAGGCCAGCAGCACTCTGAGCTGCAAGGATATAAACAATAATCACTGGAGTTAAATGAAGTGATGCATTGTGTGAAAACTGAAGTGGTACATCAGAAATTTTTGTATGTGATAAGTGGATTTTTTTGGTATAAATTATGCTTTTTATAAATATTCTTATCTCTGAAAAGGCATAAAACATATTTCAATATGACATTAATTTTTTGATAGGCTGTTTCATCCTCTTACAATTTCTATTTCTATTAATTAAATAGTTAAATATAAGTTCAAGTGTTGAGATATATATCTAAGACATAATTTCTATGTAATTTTAAACGTGCATGTTATCTTATTTCTGTAAATAATGATGAAATGAAATGTTGAGAGGGGGGAATTAGTTTTTGACCCTAGACTGGCTCATCATACAGGTACATGACTGCTAGTCAGAGAAAAAAGAAGGAAGAAGCTGGCTTTTATCAGGAGCCCCGTAAAACAATGATGGAAATCCAATTTCTGTAAAAAGACTCAGGTGTCCAAAACTCCTCTTCCTTGTGCAAAATTGAAGCACAAATTTCTCAGAGTTGAAATTATTTTGAGATGCACCATCCAACACTAGATGCTAGTATAACAAGGAAACACAAAAAATCTTACAACTTTGTGCACTACCCACCATTGTAAGGGTCCGAGCAACTCTTAGAGTTTTCAATTTGACTGTGTCACTTTCAGATTGGGAAGGGGTTCTGTGCTTGTTCAAGAGCTCTAGCTGTCATAGTCTTCCTGACTGAAGAACAAAAGCAAAGGGCCAGTGCCAGCTTTATTACAGCTGTGTGTAATCGGCTTTAAGTGGCTTTCCAGTGTGCACTGAGAAGTTCAGCAGAACAGGAAATTGAAATGAGCCTTCCCACCTCAAATATTGATGAATGTTTCTTCTTTCCCAGGATTATACTTCTCCCAGATTTGAATCTTAAATACCAGATGAGGATTTTTAGTTTTCTCCAAACACAAAGATATCTACAGGAGTGAGTGGAGAGTCTTTGCTGTCTAGCAGGAGTAGTGAAACTTTCCTCATCCTTTTAGAGTAGATCTTCCTTGGCGGGAGAAATGCAGGACAAGCAACAGAGGGCAATGTAACACATTTACCAGCTGGGGCAGGAAAGCTCTGGTAAATAGAACAGCCTAATCACTCTGGGTCTGAGTTGAGGGGAAGGGGAGATCTGCTTTTATAAAAGCAACACTTTTCTTCAACTGCAAATCCCTGTTTTCTGTTTTATAGCTTACAGAAAAATGAGACCTTTGCTTGAGTAGACAAGGCAGAATGCTGAAAATGAAAATACATGTTAAATCGTTCTATAAATATAATTATTTTTGTGTTATTTGTATAAATACAGTTTATCTTTCACTCGAGTATTTCTTGGACTCTGAAGATGTTTTTAAGGTAAAGCAACACACATCTATGGTGTTTCATGTCTCAGGTGTCCAGTTTGGGGCAAGTAGAACTTGTTTATTAGAAAGATCGAAATATACTTAATTTCTAAAAATCAGAGTTGCAACATAGAACTACTTTGAGTTCCCCTTTGTTTGAATGTATTTTAAAGCTCAAAACCAAATCCTTTTGTATTGCTACAATGAAACTGATATTCAGAGAACATTTTACAAATTTAGGGCCAGTTATAATTGACTCTTTTTCCAGGAATAGAAAGAAAGGAAAGACACTAGACTTCTGCCACTTTGTATGGCCTAAAAAATTGCCATGTTCCTGCTTTGCAGCTTGGTAATATGAGGAATCATTTGTCAGTGGTTATCTTTGTTTCTGCAAAGGCCTCATCTCCCCTTGTCACTAGCTGATACTGGCCATCCTAAATAATGTTTGATGCCCATGAATTTATCAATGACCACAGGATCTGCCTAAGCCTCAGGGCCTCAGACAACTTCTTAGAGAATGTGCTTCTGCACATCTCTTTCAGCACCATAATGCAGGCTGTAGGCAGATGACACAACTGAGCAGTGATATTTCTATGTTTAAAATATCTATTTAATTACTTAAATTCTGCTTCTGCTTGGGATCCAGTAGCATGAAAGATCAGTTAAAATAAGCAGAAAGCTAAATGGAGTACAGTATGACAAAGGGATTAAGGAGGGATGAACTTTTCAGACAAAGTGGTTCAAAAATACTGTCTTTTGTAAATAAGCACAAGTCACTCTAGAACAAGAAGCACAATACAGACCTTCAGATTGCCTGAAAATTGCTGAAATTGGCAGTTCTGGCAGTGCCAGGTTTTGAACAGAAAATAATCATGAGGCGCTTATTCCTACCAAGAGTGCATTTAAATTTTAAATATAAAATAATGGATGCTTTTCTAAATTCCTTAAAAAAAATTTCATTGTTTGGCCTCATTTCAGTTCTCCTCAAAAAAGTGGCTAGAATTCAGTTAGCAGTCTGTTCAATAATCGCTCCTAGTCAGGAAAGCTTTTGTTGCTGATCCAAGGCTACATTATCTTGGGTGGCAAAAAGTTTGCATTTTAAAAATTATTCTGCCTCCCAGGACTTCAAAGAGCTTCCTCCTGTCTTTGAATAATGTTAGCTAAAACACACACAAAGGTGTTCTTCTATCAGTAACAACAAATAATCCAAAGACAGTTCTAACATGAAATGTCTTGCCTAGCTTCAGCAACAACAACAACAACAAAATCACATCACTCCATACTTGAGTTAACACAAATGCAGCTTCTTCATTGATGGAGTCCAGGAGAAGTGTTGTGCTATGTTCCATGTTTTTTTTTTTTTTTAAATACATAAACCATATAATTGCTTAGGGGTGTAGCTGTAGTTTACAGCAGTCTGCTCACATTTTGCAGAAGCATGGAGCTATATATATCTGGGTTAATTAACTGCCATTACAGTATTTTTATGCATTTAAAAGGAGAATTTATTTTTTCAGCACACTGCAGATGACATATTATGCAGGATGACAATTAAATCATAGTGTAGACAACTGCATAAACAAACTGATGGATTTCAGTGCCTGCTCTAAGTATTGCTGTTTCCTAAAATGCCCCTTGCTGCACCAACAGATAGAGACATCAGAAAGCTTCCAAGCTGGGCAGATGAGAACCACCCCAGGACCTGAGGAGATGGTTAGATGGGTGCTCAGCCTGCCCTGCTGGAGGGGGTTGAATTACCCAATGATTTCTCCTAGCACGCCCCTAAGCTGGCAGTATGCACCCTTCCTCACTCTTCCTTGCTTAAACACAAGAGATCTTTGTGTGGATGAAGGTTCTCCATCTCATCTCTCCTCACTTCCAAACATGTAGATGCCAAGCACAGCCCAGAGCCTGAGAAAAAGCTTCAGGCTTCGGCCGCTGTCAGTCCAACTTCATTCCACTGCTTTGAGAATGCCCCGGGCTAAAATAAATTAATAAATAAATACATAAATAACCAGATAAATGGATGACAGCTCATATAAACAGTCCTGATTTACCTTCCTCTCCTTTCAAGCAGTGAATCACCAGTGAAAGGGTGATGACTCACTAGGGGAATCCAAAACATGCTTTCTGTTTCATATGTGAGTCTGCAGTAGCCATCCATGCTCCAAAGGGGGAGAAAACTGGGCTGCATTTAAATATTCATTTTTGCAAAGCTGAGTCAAAGCTGCTGGTAAGTGCCAAGGGATTTTCAAGGAAAAACTGCTGCCCTCATATCTCCTGGATGCCATGAGAACGTATAAATAGTTGCATATGGCAGGTAGTTTATGTCAACACAGTATTTTATTAGTGAGAGTTTGGGTAGCAACTGCTGGACACAAGACAGCATCTGCAATAGAAATGATATGCTACTGTCTACAAAGAACTGGGTTTACCCAAAAGCTCTGCATGGTGCTATTCAGGTTTGCCACACAAAAAGGGGTGGCTGGGGTAAGAGTTCATTAAACATCATCAAGATTATTTGAGAAGAGAGCTTGTGTCCTTTTTTATTGATTCTGTGGTACCTGCCTTTGTGCTCTGAGCTCATTCTGATGGTCTCTGTTGTCTCTCTAAGAACTGGACAGGTTATCACCTTGGTCTGGCCAGTCCCTGGCATGGGTGGGCAAGTTGCATGCCATATTTTGGGAGCATGGCATCAGGCCCCTCTTTCCTGTTTGGGTTTCCCTTTTCTCTCTGCACAATTTCCTCACTGAGCCACCTGGCTTTAGAGGCCTGCTTTGGTGCATTGCAAGTTCCTTTTTCCTGGGAAGCCCTAAGGGATGCTGTGGGTGCACAGGGACAGCTCCTTCCCCACCCTATTTGGCGAGTGCAGGGCCACATTTGATGGAGGAAGCTTTCAGCACACCCCAAATTGTCACTGTATGGAAGAGCAGGCATGAGCATGGCCATATGTCACAAACATGCTTTTTAGCTGGGACAAGATGCTCCCCAGCACTGACTCTCCCTCAGCGCCTCAATCTGTTGTCACAAACATCAGAGGCAGAGGGACAGTGATCTGGGATGCAAGAGATTGAAGAAGAGAGTAATTTTTTAATCTAATTTACTGAGTCACACAGCTTAAACTTCCAGCTTTACAGTCCTCACAGAATTCCCACTCCTCTCTTTTGCTTCCCATTTACCACAGGCTGCAGTTCACCAGGAAACTCAAGTTGTCATATCCTTGACTGTAAATTTTTTAATTATGTATTTGCCCAACAGGATTATTTCTACCCAAAAAATAGTGTATGTGGCTGTTACAATTCGCAATCAGTTTCTCTTCAAGAAAAAAAATTGTAGCTGAATGGAATCCTATTTAGTTTTTGAAATTTTAAAGGACTAGCAGGGGGTTCTGTTTCTATAAGGATCTTTCTATTGCTCCAAACCTAAAGCCTACATTAAAATCTGCAGCTAAAAAAAAGAGATCAACCTACCACAAACCAACAGCTTACATTCAAGAAACTGAAGAAAACATGAAAGACAGTCTTTGTGCACTGTTTATATTAGAGATGTACCTGCAGCCAAATTTGGCAGACTTGTAGCTTTCACAGACTTTCATTGGAGTAGTTTGGACTGCAGAGAAGGTCTTTCTTCTCTGGTTTCTACCCATGGGGATCTGCATTGAGTCCCTCATCAGTACATTCAAGAAATGGGAAATACTAATATTTTTTTCTTTCTGCATAGCAGCACATCTACCTTTAATTCAGTATAAACAGTTTCCTCAAAGTAATTTTATCATGCATTAAAAAAAAATATTTAAAAAATCAAATGGATCAAGCTATTCAAAGAGACTGTAAAGATTTTTCTTTCTTTATATAATTTATTTACCCAATTGTCTCTCTTTTTCAGGGTGATTTTCTTCTCAGCTTCCTGTATTTTTTACCAGCCTGTTGCATTTTAAGAAAAATATCACAGGCTTCAAGCTGCTCCTGTGTTACATCATTAAAATGCTGGAAAAATTACTATTTCAAAGTTAATTGTTACTAATGTTTTCATTTTGTGAACATTATTGTAAATGTAAAATGAGTCTCTGGCATTCTATCCCTTAAAGTGAAAAAAATATTTTGTCAATAAAGAATTTTGTACTTGACTAGTACCCCAGCTGCATTGATAACAAGTCTCAAAAATTATAAACAGCACTTGTAAAGCCATGCAGGTCTTCTCAAATGACACAATATGGTTTTATTTGGCTGAAAATGAAAGAGTAAATTTAAGTTTATTCTGAATACTATTCAGACGTATTATTTAAACAAAGACTGCTTGTTTGCAGCTTTCATTATTTTATATGTTCTGCACTTCAACTCTGTCAAAACTTGGAAAACATTCATCACATGCCACCAGTTGCATATTGTTGCTGTGTTTCCTCAAGTTTTTATGTACCAGTCACCTGGCAAACCCAAGCTGTAGTGTTAAAACCCCAACCAATTCTCATGACTTCCACAGGTCCCATAATTCTTTCCAAGGGTTTTCATTTCAGAGACTGCTTTGGTGTGTTTCACAGAAGAGTGACAGGAACTAGCACATTATTCCACCCAAATACCTGTGTTTGAGTGAGAGCATCGGTATACTACAATTTTTTGGGAAAGAAAGGTGAAGAAGCTTCAAAACAGCTCATGTTCTGTTAACAGTGTGGAATTTGGCAATAGGAGCAACAAAACTTTCTTGATAATGTTTGCACCTTTGAGATGGCAGAATGAACACTCAGTGGTGGGTAACTCCATTACTTTAGTGCTATTAACCCAGATTTGTCTGCAGGTTGCTCTATGCTGGATGTATCAGGATGAGTCCCTCTAAAAACGTAATGATTTTCATACATACAGTATTTATGAAACATATTTAAGATCTAGAGTGTTACATGTGGTCCACATTATCTTTTCTGTACCTGTGATCTGATGGACTGAAGATGTAGAGGAAAATTAATACATTATAAACTAAAAATGGAATTTTCTACATGTATTGGTTTTGGAATAATCCTGAAGTATTATAAGATCATGGAAGAACTATTAACATAATATATTTATACAAGGACAATTTATATTTAATCAGTACTTAATGGTGATATAATAATAGGTTTCCCCATAGAGAACGACAATATGATTTTCATCTTCCTGAATTAATAATCTTGCAGAATTCTGAAGACCATTTTTACATTTCACTCACATGCAGAAAGAAGAAATCTTTTTCTGAACAACTAAGGAAACCTCTAAAACAAATCAAAGCTGTGGGCAGTGAGCACAGAGAACTAATTAACTCAAGGCAAGTAACCCAGGAAAATTAACACTGGACTGGGGGGAGTTCAAAGACTTTAAGGGTAACAGTTTAAAATGAAGTGTTTATGGCCTTGAATAGTTAAGACCTTGTGAATGACTGTATTCTTTTCAGAAGGCGTGAAACATCAAAGGAGAGGGGAACAGAAATAAATCTGTGCACAAAAAGAACTGAGAAAAAGGGAAGAGCTTTCATTGTGTTCACAGAAGGGAAAGATTCCTCAAGATCCTCAGGGTCTACTCAGGAGACAGTGACCACTACTGCTGCACTATGAGCAGGGGCATGGATGCAGGGAGATTGTCAAAGGATCATGTGTAGGGGTCCAGATATGCTGGGCAGCCCTTAGGTGGTGTGTCTGGTGGATGCTCCAGCTGTCAGGATCTTCAGCACAGTGTGTCCCAGGTCTGCAAATAGCTTCTTTTACACTGTTCTGAAATTCAGTGTTCATTAGTCAGAAGCAGAGAAGAGAGGTGCTTCTGAATCACTGATGGAAAGTGGCACTGAACAGTAATTGTGGTCCTAGGACACACCAGGAAGATTTTTGCAGGAGAAATAAAGTTTTAGTAACTCAGTATAGGATGCTTATGTGGTCCTGTCAGGAATAATAATGATCAGCTTTTAAATAGGTGTTTCAGAAGACGGAATTAAAACTTGGAATATCTGCCCAAAAGGGATATGGAAATGACAGGATTACTTGCAAGAAAATCAAGAGTTGTTTCCTTGTGCCTACTACAGTGAAGGCTGAAGAAAGAGGGGCAAAAAGAGGTAGGAAGCTCTGACGAGGTGTCCTTGGGAAACATCAAAGCAAAAAAGAGATTTTGCTGCTGAAGGACAAAAGAGGTGGGTAACCACAGGTCTCAAATAGATGTACCCATGAAAACAGAGGGCTTCTAGCAAAGTGGAACAGCTGCAACAGGAGACTGCGAGAGAGAAAAACACAACTGTTGGTTAGAAAAAGGGAGCAAACCAGCTGATGGGGATAATTTTTCTGGATGCCTGTTGTTTTGGGATATATTTTTCATTCTTTGACTAAACTTTGAAAATATTGGAAACCCCTCTTTTATCATCTTCAACTATATTTTCTCCTGAAAGGCAGTGTTGACCGGGAAAACTATAGGCAGGAGCAGAGTGAGTTATTTTACTTCTATACATCTTGAATGTTTCAGCACTATTACTTGGTAGTAGAAGAAAAACCAATGACAGCAATAATTTTATAACAAATATGGTACAAAACTGAGGAGAACACTTTATCATAAGTGCCTACAGACACGGTTGATGAGTGTTAGTTTGGCAACACTGGTAGCATCTATTGCACATATATTTAAATACTTCCACTGTCCAGTTTTTGGATGGAGCTGTCTTGCAGAAAATTGTATTTTTGAACAAATAATGTGTATACTGATTCCTTACACATGCTCTTTTCCAGGCAACCACACTATGTCAGATCATTATGGTTATGAAAAAGATACAGTATTAAAGTATGTTACCATGCCTGCTCTAGAACTTTTAAACACAAAATTACTTTTTTTTTTTTGAGATTTATTAGCTGGTTGAGACAAACTTCTTCCAAAAAGACACAGAGAAGAAGCTACAGCTCTTTCCCTTGTTTTGTAAAATTAGGATATTCCCCTTAAGGCTCGATATGGATTCAGTGACATCACAGTTGTATATTTTATAAAAACATATACTCTGAATACCTCAGAAGAGTAAGAGACATGCTGACAGAAGTCATAACTAACTGAGGTGTCTCAAAGTGTCCCATAAAAATGTATACATGGATGAAGATCAAGCTTGGATATTTTCTGCTGAACAGGAAAGTATTTTTACAAAACTGTCACAGTATTTATTAAAAAATATTTTAATAATATAACATCTCATTATCATTTTACTGTAGAGTAAAAAATTACAGGCCCTACAGCATCACCATAATTTATTTGATATGCTACTACCTCAAATTTATTTTTTCTCTATTAGAGAGAATGAGCCATGACATATATGTGTATGTATATATATATCAACACACTGAAAAAGTGTGATTGATTAAGCCTAATTTTGATTAAGCTGAAATGCATTGTTCATTTCCATCCCAAAAGGGATGGAAGGTAAAAAATGAATGAAAAATGTTAGCAAAGTCATTTAAGAATGAATGTGATTAGAATGCATATCTTTCTTACTGTACCCAGAACTCCCAAGAGCAAATGGCAAATGTATTCCAGCCACTGGCATGCAAAGATTAGATAATAAATCTCAGAGAAATGAGAAAGGGTAATAGAAGACCATAATAAGGAAAGAAAATTATCTCATTAATTCAGTTAGGAACTTTGATATCTAAGGCTAAAAGTAGAAACCAGAGATTCAGAGGTACCTGGACATGGAATTGTATGTCATTGAAACAAGAAAATATAGAAAAAAAATGCTTTTTGGTGGAGATAGGTCAGTTTTACACAGGTGGAAGAGGGACAGAAGTATTTAATCCACTGAAAAAGTTTCTTTACTAGCTGGATTGGATACTGTTGTGTTGCTGTATGAAAGCTGGATTGAACATTTGTGTGTTTCCTAGAGAGTGATCATCTGCCAAAGCCAGTCTCAATGGTCAGGAGTACCCCCTCTTTTCCTTGTTTCAAAAGGGGGTGTGTTGTCCAGTGAATTCTACAGCCTTGTTTTTAACCTTGATTAGTTAAAGATAAATAGGTAAGTATAAATAAAAAGAGCAAACAGTTTTCTCCTACTTTGGTCTGTTATTATCAGATACAGATCAGTTAACAGAGTAGCTTACAACTTCTGTCAAGTCACTTCCAGGTCCTTATCCAGAATTACAAACCAGAAATACAGAAAAGCTTTTGCAAAATGTTATTTTACGATTTTGTAAAAATCATAAAAGACAATTCCCCTATTTTAAATAAGAAAATACAGGCATAAATGTAGTAGGACCTTTATAAAACTTGAAGTTAGAATATATGTCCTTCTGCATCAAAAAAGCAATTAAGTATTGGGGGAAAAAAAAAAAAGAAAAGAAAAAAAAAGGAAATATCTCCTAGAGCTCAAGGAAGAGTTGTTCACACACTTGGCCAGGAGAGGGACTGCTGATGTCTGAGCCAAGCTATGCCCAGCAGAAGCTGCTTTAGTTATGCCAGAAAGGCATTTCCAGGACAGCCCTGCTGCCAGGTAGGGGGGTTTGTTTTTGATACTAAACTGCAGCATGAAAGCTGTCCACCTGGAGATTCACCTAAGTGCCCAAGCTTTCAAAAAATGCACACACACCTCAAAATACTGCATCGTGCTCTAATGGATGAAGGGGTTTATCTAGATTTAAGATGAAAAAGACATTTCTCCAGGCTTAAATTAATTAATTATACAGAAACTACAATGAAATTAAATCTCAGCAACATCAAGGCTGTTTGTATGTAGGCTGAAACTACTAGTCAGCCAGTGTCCAGCATTCCTTTCCCTTCCTCTTCCTCCCTTACCTGCCAGGCAAGCCTCTGGCCCTCTCTGCACATTCTCTGCTTCTTTTTACAAGTGCAGGCTGGACCACTAGTTCTCCCAATACTATGAAGACACAGTGATCTCTGTTTTAACTTGTATACTTTCATGTTTCCAATAAAGGGCACAAATAAAGCTTTGAAATGTGTATTTTTATCATCCTACTCCCCCTCCTTTTACATAAAGACCTAATGCACTTTGGTTTCAAACATTTTCAATTTGCAGACCTCTAAAATCCCCCCTGTGGAGATATATAGTGAATTAAGCCAACATGTCAGGGTTCCATTTCTTAGAACCTTTGAGAAGGAACTCATAGACTTTACAAAGTAAAATCTGCTATGGTGTCCAAGCCTTATCCTTATTGCAACCAAACAGTGAATGTATCCTGTGACTCTAATTGAACCATTTGATTTTCCAGGCCTTCCTAAAGACAGAAGAATATAATTCCCATTTAGACAGTATTGAATTGGTGAGAATTTACTTATATATGTATATCGAAGACAATTCCATATTTTTTCATCAAAGCTTTGCCAATGGTGGTTCACTTTAAAGGGGAAAACTATGAAAAATTCTTCCTTTATTCAGCTAGAATATCTTTATTTCTATCAGTCAAGTGCAAACATATCAAGAAACTCAAGAAATCCCTTTAACTCTATGCATGTACGTTACAGCCAGAGGAGTAGTACGCTGGAGAGCAAATTTGCCTTCTGCATGTGCAGTTGTACCTCAGATAGGGCACCCAGGAGGAAAATGGACCTGTCAAAGCCTGGCCTGTCCCTCATTTTTCCAGTCATTGGTGTGTGCACAGTCCCTAGATCCTAAGCACCCTGTGCTGAGACAGACAGTTGAGGCTGTATCCAAAGTAGGGCTTAAGCAGAACCCAGACCTCGTGTAAGATACCCAGAAAGGGGGAGAGCTCAAACAGTGTCGAGAACAGCTGTCTTACAAACTTACAAACATCTCCTGAGCTTACTACTCTAAAAATCAAGCTGTTTTCTATTTTTAGAAAATACTGAGGCACTTGGTTCTTACATTCTAGGCAGATATTTGTCTGTCAAATACCTTCTGACCCACTTCTCCCATAATGGCACCCCAGTCACTGTCCTACTTCGGTGCCACACTATGGGAACTCGTCCATCAACATACAAGAGAAAAAACTCCATCTCAATTATGGAACCACAGGCTGCTATGTAGAAACAAAAGGAATGACCAAACAGGATGGACACTGTGAGAAGATTCAGGGATATTGCTATGAAGGCATGTTTCTTCAAAGATATTTCCAGAAGGAATATGTTCTGGAGAAAAAAAAAAAAAAACCCAAGAAAAAGCAGGCAAGTAACCTGCCATCACAAACACACATACACACAGAGTTTTTATTACTCTGCACTTCTCACTGAGATTTCTGAAGAATTTGCCTGGGTAAAAAAAAATAGAGAGAGAAAAGTTAAGTTACTCTTTCTTCTCCCCATATGCTTCAGATTTGTCTAATTTGAATGAAGAGTGGTGGGTGGGGTATGTTGGATTTTCAAGGACACTTACTCCAATTGTACAGAAAATCTCATCATCCATTCTGCTTTTGGCAGAGCAGAAAGCATGTAAGTAGCTAGCAAAATAGAAACACCAAAATCTGTAAATCCTTACTTGAACTGAATGTCCAAGCTTCTGACTATAGGTGACAGACTCCATTCCCCACTGGTGCAAATCCTTTTAATCAATGTATTACTTCAAATAATATAACTGTAAAATAAAGTAATTTGTGTTTGAATTTCTTGTGCTACAGAGAAATATACTTCCTATTGTCAAAGATGTCTGATACACAAGTCACACAAAACATTTTTTGGAGAAAAAGTTTAAAATCCAATGGCTTATTCAACAAGAGACAGGAAAGTGTTGCATGAAAATGCAAGCTGGGCTGCGTAGAGGTTTTTGCAAAGCAATCACTGGTTTTAAAAGCTATTTCACAAGAGTATTTAAAAGAGCTGTTAACCCAACTTCTCATTCACATGTAGGATTTTCATAAAAATTCATTTTAGAATAAAAAGCAAATGTCTCCCCAGCCACTTCAGAGATTGTATCCCTTGTTGTTTCAATATATTAAGATGCTGAGCATACTATTTTATGTAAAGTTTTAATATGACTAATAAGGTTAAATTAGTATGTTAAATAATCAGTCCTTAAAGTAAGGGAGGGAAAAGACAAACTAAGGCATTGTTATGTTTTTCTTCCTCTGAATTTATACTTATAGCTCTGCTATTACCATCTAAGCATTTTTATGGTGCATTTGCATGTTTAATAAGTATTACAGTCCAAATAAAGGTTTAAATAGACAACAAGAGTAAAAAAAATTCTTACATTTCATCAAGCCAGGGACACAAATTTGTCAGATATATTTGTAACCAACTACATTAGTAAATTGGGTTCATTTAGGACCTTTCACAATAAAATAGAAGACTGAAAAGCCATTTAATAAATTCAGTCATCATGGTCAACAGAAATCTTTTCTCTCTGGTTTCAAGAGACATGACTGCTATTTCATATCATCAGTTTTTTTTGCCAGTGAACTCCTGTGAGCGTACTGCCCTGATTTGCAACACTTGCTTCCATCCCAAAGACACTACTGGATGTGTAAATGACTTTTTGTGCAAAGATCACACGAGTCACACAGGGTAAAGAATCTGAGTTAAATATAATCAAATTTCAACACTGTGCTATAAAATTACAGCCTGTATTATTTTTGCCTGCTTGTAGTCAAGCGATTTAAACAAGCATTTCCAATAATCTCATTTCAACATTTTAGATTGACACTTTACAACAGCTATAGTGGAGTCAATTAAATGTTTGGGTACCAGAATGAGGAAGGAAGGGAACTTTGTTTGAATTGATTGACTTTTTCAGCTGCTCTCTGAAATACATCCATAGCATGCTCACTATCTTTGTCCTTCTCAAAAGACACTATTTTGACTGTAAAATGAGTTTTCAGCTTCAACATCAGAAAAGAGATGGGAACACAGGAATGTCGAATTATTGGCATTAGCTATCTTTTCTTTTTCCTTGAAAATTATTTATCTCAAAAAGGAAGAAAGGGGCTTCTAATCAAACGTTTCCATTCAGTAGAACTCATCACTTTGACATCTGATAGACACTGACTTTCTAACTGATAGCATTGTTTTTTCAAATATATTTGAGACAGCTGTGACATGAGGATTGTTATGCAGAAGGGTATGGGTGAAGTACACCCAGTAAGTTTTACAAGGAAAGCTTATTCTTTCTTTATGCAAAAATATATCTTTTTCTTTAAGAGCTTGGAAAACAAGATCACTATCTCCCTTTGAAATTTTAATTTCAGCTCTCAAAAGAACCTGAGGAGACACTTAGAATATTTTGAGTCTTTATGCTTAGGTGCAATTAAAACCTTCACCAAACTGGAACGCGCCTTCATTGCTTAACTTTCAACTGTGGTGACCAGTCTGAGCTCACTCTCATCAGGGATACATGCTTGGCCATCTTTAATGAAAATGGATAGAAATCCCATCCTATCATCCTATGTCTCAGCTCAATTTACTCTCCATTCCAAATGAACATTTTTTTTACATGGACACTTAATAAGCATTTCAAGCTTCTAGACTGACCTCAAGTTTCTTGTTTCCCACTCACAGTACCACTGGCATTGTAGTCTTTGTGCTGAGGTGTAGTGGTGGAAATCTCTGCAGTGTGTATGTTTGGAAGATACTGCTCCCCAGAAATAATGTGCCTGTGGCGGCAACAGGAGGAGACACAAAGTTAATTTCCCATATTATCCACTGGAAAAAGACATTGTAAATGAACAGATTTTAAAATGAACAGATAGAGAGTACATCAGCAAATTGCTCCTCTCTCCAATTCGTGCTATTGAAATAGCACTTGGGGACTGATTTGTGATAATCTGGTGATTCACAGGAAAGGGCTGAAGGAACAATGCCCCCCCTGTTGACAATGATAAGCAAGAATGAGATTTCTTATTACTGCTGATGTACCTGCAGAAATTACTGCTCAAGTACTTTTTGCTATTGCTGTTTTTCCTTCGGTTGTAATTAAACAATACCAGAACACTGCCTTCTGATGTGTTTCAATTAAACCAAAGTCAGCTTCTCCATGAAATCCTATCCAAGAGGTTTACAACGGGAACAATATACTAACTGTAGCACTCTTTCAAAGGTTTTTAGCACTTTCACTATTTAGTGGGGTCTTTTGTCAGAGAATTGCTTTTCCAAATACTCATGAGAGTCCAGATGATTTTCTTTTTTCTGAGGTCACATCCTCATTATTAATTTAACTGCAGTAGGATTGCTGGTTGATCCTAGAGGTACCTAGAATGCAAGGCTGCCAGCATGTGACCTGAGTGTTTATCATGCAGCAGCTGAGATAAAATTCCATTTTCCTTCAATAGCTGATTTGTTGAAAGGAAAACAATTGTGGAAACACACTCCACGATCTGATCCAAAACTTAAGCCAGATTTTCAGATGAGATAGTAAATGTAATTTGAATGCCAGTATCAGGTTTATTAACTAGTAGCTGAGCAACATTTTCTTTCTCTGCATACATAAATTATTCATCTGTGACTTAAGTCTTCAGCCAAGAGCCCAGCCCCTTCATGGATCAGCAACTGAGACCTCATGCCTGCAGAGCTAAGACCTACTCATATCAATCACAAGTCATGGGGAATGGAGCCTTCTGCCTACTCCTGGACACTGAAGTACTTGCCTCATTAGAGGGAGTATGAAAGGTGACTATTGCTGAAAAGGACTGGGATTAAATTACTGCTGTGGGATATGTAGAGCATTTTCCCCTGGAGACTTTTCTCTTAATCACACAAGATATGTCTTTATTGCTAATTAAAACCTGGCAGGCAAGTGTCCACATGCTATATCAGAGTTTAAGGACACTGATATAGCAAGTTGAGATGGGATGGTCCAAAACAGGGACAGTTAGCAAGCTAACAGTTCAGTAATTCAGATAGTCAAGACATCTGAATTTGATCTCAGTTTCTGGGACTCTTGTTAACAAAATAGAGGCATGACACGAATGCTCAGTAACCCACTGCACAGAACCATGGCCAAAGTCACAGTCCTCACGCATCTGCCTTTCTGCTGTAGCCACCCCTTCTGTCAATGGCACAGGGCTCCCTCTTTCCCCAGACTGTCCAGAGATGCAGTGGCTTAGGACATGGATCTAATGTTTTGTCCATACCACTTGGAAATGTGCCAGTCCTAGGGGAGAAGAAGAAGAAAATAGCAAAAGGAGGTGATAACAGATGTTAGTAAATATAAAGGCAGAGAAGGTATGTCCATCTCATGTCCA
Source organism: Haemorhous mexicanus (assembly GCF_027477595.1). Taxonomy (NCBI): domain Eukaryota; kingdom Metazoa; phylum Chordata; class Aves; order Passeriformes; family Fringillidae; genus Haemorhous; species Haemorhous mexicanus. Next base: position 51,999,694 of record NC_082344.1, on the reverse strand, counting down.
ATTCTACTGACACAGCTGTTTCTAGTTCTACTGACACAGCTGTTTCTTTATAATCTTATCTATCTACCTAAGTGCACATGTTTTTATATGAAAGTAAAAGGCAGTTTCATAGTTACAGCTAAAGGAAACTAACCCCTAGCTGAAATCAAGTGGTCCCAACAGACTCCTTACACTATTTCCTTAGCATTTGTCTCACTTGCAATGAACCAGTTTCAAACCCTACACTACACAACTGTACCCTAATTTTTTCAGCTCAGCTCCCTGAATAAATTAACCATTGAACAGGGCCCCATCGTTGTGAGGCTACACTAGAACCCAAAAAGGAAGGTGCTTAGCTGGGAGGCAGAAGGAGGAGCAGACCTGCCCATCAACTATCTGACAGGCTCAGCTGTATATGCAAATGTACTGTCAGCCAAGAAGATTTTTATTTAACAGAGATTTGTTGGACCTAACAATATCTAGTATTGCATACATACATTTTGACAATTAAGATTTATTCCTTAATACCTGAAAATACAATTAATTAATAGATTTAGATACATGGGTGTGAGAGCATACGCCCCAGCACATGTCACAGTTGAGATGGCCACAATACAGAGAGCATCACAATACAATTTCAGAAGGCTTTAAATGTTCACCCAAACAGAGTGACACCAAAACACATCAGAAGGCTTCAGGCACCTCCCCATACAGAACATCATCCTACTTCAAAAGGCATCAAGCACCTGTCCTTCTATACCCCTCATGCTGATGAATTGCACCTGTGTGCCCTCTGTTCCCTTTGGTGGTTGGTCAGTAACCTCAGCACTCCATGGCTCATTGCTGTCAATGCTGCCCACATACTCTTCAAAGCTGTACCTACTGGAGATGAGGCTCAGCCACAGCTCCACTCCCAATTACCACAAACTGTGTACCTACACATGAGTCAATTTGAAACTGGAACACTCTCTACTTTTTAGGATGTGATGTCAATCCAGTCTTACCTTCAATCTCATGTCAAAAATAAGATCCCAGCATATACCTGCGGCTTCCTTTTCAGTGAAGGAGCCATAAGTACAAAAGCAGCAAGAAACCTCTGTAGTTTGAAACTTTTGCTTATTCTTTTAGAACACTGCTTTCTGGGCATATTGAGAGTAAATCACTTCTATGGGCTGAATCTCTCAGATCACTGCATTATTAATAGCTGATTCAATTTAGCTAGTTAGACAAATAATTGTTTCTGACGTCAGATTGGATTTCAACTACCTTTTTTGGATTTATATTATTTTTATCCACTAATTGCTTCCTGTGCATGGATTGACACACAGCTGTAATTCCTATGTAATACTAAAATGAATAGCTGCTAGGAAATGCTAATCCTTGCTACCATCATGCCCGACATTTTATTTCCCCCCCCCGCCCCCAGGTTGCATCTTTCCCTAAAAATGCTTTTTAACTTCATCTTGCAATTGCATTGTTGCATTTTCCTAGTCATAACTCCCACTTCCCCCACCTCCTACCAGAGAATCTTCTGCTGCTAATTTTTCGTGGAGCTCTAACACATCATAGAACGCAAAAACATCTTGGGTTGGAAGGGAATTTAAAGATCATCTAGTTCCAACCCCTCTGCCATGGGGAGAGGTTGGAACTGGTCTACTTCCAGACCAGGTTGCTCACAGCTCCATCCAAACTGGCCTTGAACACCTCCAGGGATGGGGCATCCACTACTTCTCTGGAAGCAGTGCAAGGCAGCCTCACTGGCAAGATGTAAGAGGTACACTCACCCATTCCGATTTAGGAAAGCAGCCAGCATGAGTGCTGTCCTCTACCAACATGGCTTTTTAGCAATGAAATTTGTTTTAAGAAGAAAGTTTTCAAAGTAAAAATATTGCCTCAGCACCAAATCCCTTTCAAAAGGCAAAGGCAGTGGCAATATATTACTCAATACCTTTCTCTAAGATCAAGAATAAATACGGTATATCCTTCAGCTACTTCTTTCTAGATACCATATTTATATTTATTATCTGTAAGTGAACAATATACAGCAACATTCTGCAATGACGCCCTAGTGATACTGTGCTGGTTCACTTAAAAAACACAGTAAGTTTTGTGTCACCAGCAGATATATGGTTTCTGCTCTGAGGCTTTTTTTTTTGACTGAAGAAATTCTTCAATGGTCATAACCTTACATACACATACAATAAAATACTTGCACAAAGGATTTTAGTTAACATTTACAAATATCTTAAGAAATGAAGAATGCTAATGATTTCTCTCCTTGCTAATTATTTCATTTAAAAATTGCTCTAGATGTTGAAATGAAAAGCAGTGGATATGGAGATTCCAAGAAAAAATAGTAGCAAAATATTCCCAGATACAGTGAAGGGACATGACATTAGCAGCCATATTTTTTTTTCTGGGAAAAGGGAGAAAGTGATGGTAATCTTGGGAAAAATAGACAATAAAGCAGTTTGAGTGCTCACAACATATGAGACTTCAAGCCTCAATACATTGAGCTTCTGTTGAAAGACTGAGATTTGCTATGGAAGGAATAAAAAGTAGCCATGCATGAAAAGCAGGCTGGGTCTTGGAATCCAGCAAGAAATGAGGGTCATCTTGCATATTTTATAATCCATATGCAAAGACAAATAATAACACTGAACACATTTGTTGCTTTCAGTTTTATTAAATTACAACATGCTACTTTCTCATCAATCAATTAAATAGGCAAGACTAGAACTTGATTATATATTCCTGAGTTGGTCTGCAATAAATCAAGCCCACAGCTGAATGAGTGTTTAATTACATGCTCACAAACTGTAGTGTATAAAGGAAGTTACCTATCAGGTCATCTTTTTTACTTCTTATTTGAAGAATTTGTTGCTCAGTAACCACTGACTAGCCACAGTGAACTTTCTTTTCAGCCCAGTGTCAGGACAGAATCTCACCTAGGAAGATCCTAAGATCCTAAGGGGAAGCTGTATGGGGGACAGCTGAGGTAACTTGCTCTGTCGATCCTGGAGAAGAAAAGACTGAGAAGGGACTCCATCATACTCTTCACCTTCCTTGTGAGGGGATCAGGAGGGGCAGACACTGATCTGTTCTTTCTCATGACCAGTGACATGAGGAAACAGTATGAAGCTGAGTCAGGGGAGATTTAGGTTAGATAAAAGGAAAGGGTTTTTCACTCAAAGAGTGGCTGGGCACCGGAACAGGCTCCCCAGGGAAGTAGCAACAGCAGCTGCTTGAGAGAGTGCAAGTGTTTGCACAACACTGTCAGGCACATGGTGTGACTTGGGGATGGGCTGGGAAGGGGCAGGAGTTGGACTCTACTCCTTGTGGGTCCCTTCTAATTCACAATATTCTGTGATTCTAGGTATCCATTGACTCAACTAATTGTCAGCTTGAGGAGAGGACTCCATACCTTGCAGAAAGAGGATTCATTTTCAATCTGAATGTGTACACTTCTGGCTTTGTTTATCTTGAATTTGTGGTCTTTGGCTTACATTTGTGAAGTGAGTACAAGATTGAGGAAAGCTTTATATCAAGATACAAATAGCAAACTTATTTTTAGACAACAGACTGAGTTAAAAAAACATGAAGAATAAGAGCTTTTTTCATCAATTGTGACAAGAAAAGCCACAGGACAGGATGCCTTCCAGTGCACTCAAGAGCAAAAGGATCAGAAAAACATAAATTTTCCAGAATGGATTGTGCACCCAAAAGGTGTCATAACATCCATTTTTAGTAAACTTAGCAAATAGTTGGACCATAACCAAACCACAGTGGTTCACAATCTTTCTACATTATTTATTGAAAAGCATCAGCTACCTTGCTTGCTTTTAGGAATTTGTAGCCTTATGGGTGATCACATGTAATCAGTCTGCACTTCCTTGCTAATGCAAACAGTTGAGTGCAATGGGCTTTTTAAGGCTGTCAGGCTATTGGTAGATTTATCTCAGACTCCTAATGCAAGTCATTACTGCCCCAGAGGGAGAGTTTCAGAGACGGACTTCATATTTTGTAAGGACAAAGCTATTTGGGAAGTCAACCCTAAGATCCATAATCATAATTTCTCTCCTACTGATATCCTAAGAAATACACTGTTAAGAACTATTCTCCCATCTTCTCTATTTGGTCTTTTCAATATATTGTTCTCTTGAGAAGAAGCCAGGAAATCCATATTTCCAGAGTGACTGGGTGCCCAAAGGATGATACACGATCATTGTCATCAGTTAGTGAACCACTATGATGAGTAAGTCATGAGAGGAAAAGGAGTTTCTAACGTCAAAACTTATAATGCTTAAAAGAATAAAAGAGCTACATTAGATAGCATCCAAAGAATTCATTGTCTTTGACCCCAGTTTATGTATAAAGTACTTTAAATAGTAAGTCATCACAAGTTTTGTCCTGATCTTAAACTTTCTTCTGTTATAAAAACATGCCTTTCAATGGCCAGATGATCACAACATTAGGAAACCTGAATTCTTTCTTCCACCATCCCAGCCAAGGCTGGTGATGCTTCACAGAATTTGATTTCTTAGAAATAGCAGGTCTTTACCCAGTTTGGCTGGTCCCAGATGCTGTTATGTGAGCAGAGAACAGAACACCCTATTGCAGTGCCCTTCAAAATCAGTGGTATATTCTTTAATAAATTTGCATTAGCTCAAACTCTAAAGTAAAAAATAATGTATCAATTCTAATTCATGATGCCAAAATCTTTATTGCACATATTTAACTTCTGCTAATGTATATGAACGTTTGGAATCCATAGAGATTCCTACTGGAAAACCTAATTTAGCCAGAGATCCAAAAGTTGCCACTAAAACTGTGCCTTACCATTTTGTTGAAGAACAGTGAGTTGCATGCTCTTTTAATCAACCTCTAGCTTGCCACAAGAAAACCATATCCGCACTCGTAGAAGGTGATCTGAGAGCAGTAAAATTGTATGTATAGTGCAACTTTTAGGGTGCCACGGAAGATGAATTTGAAAGATTAATTTCAGGCTCTTTTCTGAGCAATTAAGACTCTTGGTGTGAGAGGAGAATGGTCAGATCCAGGCAAAGCATGAGATTTCCAAAAGGCATAAAGGACATAGACATTTCTATCTTTACACACCTGTAATCAGTACTTTGCTGGTGCAAACACCTTAGCATCTAGTAAATGAGACACTATTGGCTATTTTCACCAATATTTTCACCAAACATCAATTCTTGCCAGACTTGATCACCTTTGAACTTTTTACTGCTGGGAGCCAGATGATGACTGCCTTTGTACAGTGCAGGATACTCTTGGATGGAAAAAAAAAGTGAGAGAACGCACAAAACCCCCCAGTGCTGCTTCCCCTCCAGAGGGTGGGGAAAACTCCTGAAATAATCTAATTATTTTGTGTGATTTTTGTGAGTGTGGGCATTCTCCTGTTGATCTTGAGCATTGGCTGCATAGTAATGTACCACTGCTTGCCAAGAAAAAATGTGGGTTGTGATCTTTGGTGTACCAAACATCTATGATATCAGTTTCATATGCTCAATATTTTGTCATATTATGAGACATGAATACTTTGATACATGACTATAGGCTAGTTTAAATTCATAAGCAAGGTATTTATTTACAGAAACCCAGGATAAGTGTTCTCCTATAGAATGCCCAAGATTTTTATTTGCCACAAATATGTGTCCTTGCCAAGGACATATCAGAAGCCAGATAAAGTAATTTAGAAATTTATTACAGTTCCAAGGCTTTGAACTAAGACAAAGCAAAGGCAGATTTTAAATTTGAGCGTAATAGGTCCTCAATATCCCTTTGGTACTTGGCAAGTGCAATATGTTGAGGTTTTTTCTGTGGAGTGGGAAAGGACTGCATATATTTCCCAAAATCAAAATGTATTTTCTATTTTCTTTCATTTAGAGCAAATTAACTTTTTTTTCCCCTTTCAGCATCTTCATAATTTGTTCTGATTCAACAAGGTACTCAAATTTAAGGCTACGGATAAGAATATAGAGTCAATACAACTGCATGTGTCCCCAAACTAAGGAACATGTTTAGACATATGTGGAATTCAGCCCTAATTAGTTTCTAGCCCTAGTAAATGCTTCTTAAGACAAGGGAAGGTGCAGAGTACATCTTGGTTGGAACATTTCATATACAGCAGGAACCAAGGTTTTCTTGATCTAGCCATTAATGTCCTAAGTAATTAACCAGCTTCACGATAACACTTATCAATGTGTTTATTTATTTTAAATAAGGAGAGAGAGAAGATTCCTAAATTTGGAGTTATCCTGACATTTCTAATACTACAAAATAAATGGCCAATGAGAATGAAACAAAGAAAATCCTGAAGACAGGAATACAACCACATAAGCAGAAAGAATGGAGTACCTTGGTTGTTGGTGAGGAATTAATTTATATCATCACATTAGGTCTCTCTACCTATTTGTTCCTGCAAATTAAACCAAATGAGTTGTTTAAACTCTGTTTACTTAATGGAGAAAGTCACTGCACTTTTCTAGTGGAAAGAGTGGAGACAAGAGGATGGGTTGATTACGTCTTGGAAAATATATTAATTATGTTTAGGCACCTTTGTTCATACACTAGGAATGCTAACGGGAAATCAAAAAAATGCAGGAAATGAAACCCTCTGCCTATGGGACTCCAGAACAGAAAATTTCTGTCTGTGTATGTAAGACTACACAGGAAGAAAGTAAGCAGCTCTAGTAAATAAAAGGAATAGAAAAATGGTGGATGAGGAGTGAGTTTTAAGAACAGCTTTCTAAGCAAAATTTTAACTGGATGCTAAATTAATTAGAAGCTGATGAAATTGGTTTAAAAAACATACTTATTTTTTGTGCGCCTGCTCAAGTCATAGCTTCCTGAAATCTTCATTGCCACATCTTCCTTTCTTATTCTGCAAACTGGTACAGAAACCTCTGCAAGTTGCAAGGATATGTGATGCTTTCTGATTCTCTTCTTCTTAATTTCTCTGCTACTGGGTTGTGCAAATCGTCTACTTTCAATATTTTAAACTACTTCCTTTAATACAAGTTGTAAGAGTCAGAAAATCACTGGAGTAAAAAGTTTATTGACAAAGATAAATGTAAGTGAATAAAGTAATGAAAAAAGAGGTATGTACCCTTTAAATACAGAAGAAAGAAGCTGTCTGATGAATTTGTTTTCCCACAGCAAAAGCCATTTAGCTTGTGTTTAAGAATAATAGAAAATAGTAAAAATAATTAATAGAAACAGGTATCACTGGGGCTACTTAAGTAGGAAAAACTAATATGGTTAAGTACTTGAAGCAATATAATATTTTATGATGGATACTTATAGGGAACTTTATGTGTTCCAGGAACTGCACTTACAGCAATTAATCCTTAGGACACCCCAGGGAGACGACTTTGTAAGGAATAGTTTCCTGCCCAGTTTGCAGAAGGGGTTACAAGCATGGAAACAGGCTTAGTCATTGTAATGACTAAATAGCACTTTGATAGGAACAGCAGGGCAAGAACTCCTGAGGTTCTGGGTTTCTGTTCTGCATTCATGTCATAAAAGTGGCGGAACCAGAGTGATGTGGGACATAAATGCACACGATTATTTTGTGTGTTTGTGTCTGCGTACTCTGCTCCTAAGAGTGGATCTCATACTCTGAAGTCCCATAGAAAGATATCTAAAAAAATATTGATGCAATTTTCAGGCTGGAAAATTATTCATTCCTTGTTTTTGGGGCTAAGACTAATAGAAATTAGGGCTGATTTTAAAAAGTTAAAAAAATAAATAATATTTGAGTTGTTTTGTTTGGGTTTTTATTTCAGAAATAGTAGGGACAGAAGAGTATTTTTTTGCTGGTGTTTTGAGGATGAAACAAGATCTGGCATAAGTTGAAATTGTCTCATATTTTCCCTTGGTATCAGCAACTCATTTGAACAACAGAGGACAGACAATGAAAAAGAGAGAATGTGAAAAAGGGCAAAACAGAATATAATCAGAAAGGGAAGGAAAGAAACTTAGCTTGCAATTTAAAATTCTTGCATTATACTTGAAATACTCATTTTTTCCCCCCCACAGACTCATATAAGCAGGTCTTCATCTACCTTACTGAGGTTCACACAATAATTTTATGTGTTCCCATTTACAAGAATTTTATTGAACATAGCAATTATAGACTATTATCTTTATTAGCACTGGGTACAAGTAGTAGACCAACCTGCCATTATAGAGACAACAACAAAATCATTCCTCCTTCAAACAACTTACACATTCTTTTTAAGGCGATGTGTAAAATATTATAATGAGAACAATTCTGAATTGCAGTGATTTTCCTGCTTAAATGGTGGCATGTACAGAAACTTCAAAGACTATTTTTTTTCTCGTAACTCTTACATTTAAAATAACCAGAGTTTTAAAGCAAGCTTTACAGAGAATTAATATGGACATGGTCATTTTTCATTCACACAATTAATACATTTTTTACTTGTTCTAAAAAAGCAAAAAAAAGGAAGAATCTGATATTGCATTAGCTGGGTGTCCTGAATAATAAAAATTGAATTATCCTGTCCCAAGTGTCAGTGATAAGTCTATGGACCTGAGCTTACATGCTCAGAATGTCTATTGTGATGTTTTCACAGTTCCTGCATAGGAGGGATGTATAATAGCTTTTCGTAGGTAATATTCTCTGTCAGATATGCTCAGACATTGTTTTTTGTATTCTGCCTTTCCATAATCCATTCCTGCAAAAAGGACAGTACAAAGACTAACCATACTGTGAAAGCAAAAAGTGACTCTTGAAATGCAATCATGATATGAAATACAGCTACCAATTACCATACTTTTCTCCTCAAAGGAAAAAAAAAGAAAGGGGGGGGGGGGGGGAAGGAAGACCAAAAAAATATTATTATGCTTCCCATGAGGCTGTGACCTCCATGCAATTTGAATCTATCCTGTAGTTGTAGGTATAGTAGCTCCCCTAGTTTGCACTTCTACTTTTTTATTCTACATCTGCTTTTATTGAAAGAAAACAGTCATGATGCATCCATAACTCACAGTTACAATGACACACACTGCAATGACATGACCTTTTCCCAGAAAGCAGGAGATGTCAGATTTTTTATTTTTACTATTTTGCCACATATAGTCTCTGAGAAAGAAGCTAATGTGAAGCTGGAAGTCACAAACTCTCTATTGTGCATAATCCTCCTCCTAATCTAGGGAGATGAAGTTCTCTTACAGCCTTAAAATATTTGAAGGAAGAGCCAGAAGCCAGGAAGACTAATTAAGGAAAATGGCGGAAATATCTGGGTGAGGAAATATCTATGTTGATACAATTCTAATTAAATAGAGATACATTTGGAGGGAAAGAGAAACTAAACCTAACCCCTGGAAGCAAAGGATAAGAAATCATCATTCTTACTACTGGTGTTCAAGTAGCCTCACGAGAGAGGAAGAAAGTTCACAGCCATGCATAAGAAAACCAAGAAGTCTATGGAGAGAAACTCACTCTAGGGACAATATGGTTTTAACAAATTCCAAAAGAACTTCTTACAGAAAGAACTGCTAAAAACCCCAACAATATACGGTAATCCCCCAGCACCTATCCTAGCAGAAATGCTGAGGCAGTGAAAGAGAGAGCTTTAGCAGAATCCATCTTTAACTAAAGAACAAAGAGGTGCAATAAGAGAGGAAAACCTCTGAGCAAATGGCATTCAGAACATCTGAGCTAGTTACTGTGTCCTAACAATGGGCAATTTGGAACAAGTATGGAATTCTTGCAGTGCCAAGACTGAGGCAGATCTGCACTTTATGGTGGTTTACTGGTTTGGGGGGTTTAATTTATTTTCTGATTTCTATGTTAAAATTTGTATTTTAAGAAAATTATTTTTAGCCTGAGCTGAACGCGGTGATGAGCACTCTCAGACTGCTTCTCAGGAATGCCCAGGGCTCATCACTAAGCTATTATGAGATATTACCCCAGTTCTTTCTTCCTTATGGAGTAACACATCACAATACAGTGAGGACTGAGGGCAGAAAGCTCAGCCAAGAGAAGGGCTCCTGTAAGACAGCATTCCCAGGAACAGCTGGGATTTGTGGTTCACATAAAAAATATCCTGAAGTGTGCAAGATGTAAGTGCTGCCTTCATCAAACAGAAACTAAGGAAAATTTGTTAATGACTTTTTGTCCCTTTTGGTTTCCTCACTCTCCTCCCCCTTCCACAATTCTCCCCCTTTTTTCACCCCTTTTTGAGAGGAGTTCTTTGGATCCCAGGACTAATTCATCTCAGAGAAGAGGCCAGATTTTGCTGTTAAGAACTATAACTCTCTTTGCAAATCTCTTTGCTCCAGACTTCTTGTATCTCCAAGACAAATTAAATTCCTGAATAACATGCTTGGGGCTGGTGTTAGCCCTAAAAGTTCTGATCCTCCACTCACATAAAGCATAAGAAAAAATAATCTCAGCAGGAGCAGTCTTGGGGGAGGGCTTCTAGTCCTGATTAACAGCAAGTCCCAGCACTTCACATTCACTGCCATTTGTTTCTGCAGCACTCCAGCGACATGTAATTCCTTATCCTGCAGGTGACAGATATCTTTGGTGTTATTGCTGCTCTGTGGGCAGTAAATCATCACTCAAATATAAGCTTAGGTCATGCCATGTGACAACTTCTTTACTTATTTGCATCACTGTAAGGCAGCCTGGCAATTATACAGAAAGTATGTTACCATGGCAACACAGGGAAACTGCAGCATCTAAAAAAAAATTAGACTGCAGAATTACTTAACATTTTATTCTCCAAAGACTTCAGTGTTCTGAGTTTAAACTTTGCACAAAAAAATCATAACAAATGGTGCCTATTTCATAAATAGTGCTTCCTACATCTTTTAGAAGTAATTGCTTCTTTACATCAAAGCATTTTATATTTTCATCTTCTTGGAATTACTGAATACAGAGTTTAATGAGTAAAATACTCCTCTTTCCCCTGTCCAGATTTTTTTTTTTTTTTTGCAAAAAATACCACTTATTAGTCAAGTCAAATACGGTAATTATTTCAGCACAGTTAATGCGTAAGTCCCCTCACACACCTCCCACACAAATGACTGCAGACAGCTCTGACAGAGCTTGGATCTTGGTAAAGCTCTGGAACAGCACAGAGGAATAGCTGACATATTAGTCTGCATAGGATAGGAAGAACCAAGCAGTCTGAATTGTGAAAAGGGACACAAAATGTAAGAGGGACACAACTCTCCAATGTCCAAGCCATGGGCTGGTACCCACTGACTCAAGATAAAAAACACCCTGGCTTCTAGCACAAGTCAGAAGGTTCCTTTTGGCTTAGTGCCTAATTCAAAACTGAGGCTCCGACAATCAAAGATGGCTTTATCATCTGAGTCCCTCCAGCTGCACTGGTTTTGGATGTCAGGTTGTTTGAACCTTTTAGTCATGTGCTGGTGATCAGGAAAGCAATGGAGACAGTGCTGCTGCAGACCCCTTGTAACCCAGGGTTTCATAATAATTCAGTATAAGCTATTGCTGTCATATTATTACTATAAATAGTGTCAATACAGTAAAGTACACATACAATATTAATAAGATTCAAATAAATAAAAAAAATTTAAATATCACTGTATTTTATCTCATGCTGCTACGATTTCATCTCACAAACATGGTCAATGCATGCAAAGGCAAAAGCTGCTTAGTCGCCTAAGAGCTATTCTGTTCCTCAGAACAGAAATAATTATAAGCATACATGAAGCAGTCATAGTTTTAGGACATCTTCCTTTCAAACAGAGGGCAGGCAGAGAGCCCTTTTTGACAAAAATGGAACTGTGTGACACAGATATAAAATTTTAGAGGAGCCCATTAATGCATGACTAATGCTCTCCACTGAGGTAAATACTCTGGCTTCAATTCTTTTTCTAAAAGATTTGACACTAGTAGCAGCCTACTTTAAAGTCTGATTTTGTAAAATACACCATTCATTTGTTCATTAGCACAGTCAATAGAAAAATACATATTGACATCTGAAGATCAGAATTTGAAAAACAAAGTCTTGCTATGCAGTGTCTCTGATCTACATTTCATGCTAATTAACCTAAATATTTCAACTGAAAACAGACCTTGCTTCCCTATCAAGAAGCCTAATTATGTTACCTATATTTCTGAAATAGATGATAAAGTCCAGTCTCAAGCCTTTGTTAACACCATTAACAAAATTCACAGACAGCTGGTTAGGAACAGAAATACTAAAAATGTCCAAAGCACATTTATTTGCACAAATAAAACATACATCATTTAACCACCATGGAATACTCATAACTATCCACTGCCTTACTATGTGCAATCAATATGCAAAAGAAATTCAGAATAGCCTACCTATCTTTAATACAATTCTAGCTCTTAAGGCCAACAATACAGCAGAACATAAACAGCTCAATAAAAACTCAGAAATATAAGCAGCAAAGATATGCTGACTTTTGTTCCAAACAATAAACCCATTGAACAAGAGCCAGAATGCCAGGCACAGGAAAGAGCAGAAGCAGCAAGAGGAGGAGAGGTAACACAAGGGGATACTTGATGCTGTCAGGGAGTCTACTGACATGTCAACTGGAGAAACAAGATGAGAGCTGTGAAAAGAAAGTGGTAAACATGAAGCAGCAGCTCAATCACTAACAAGCAACAGCCAACTAATGGGAAAAGACATCCAGCTACCAGGAAGCCAACCCTCAACTAAAACTGCCACAATGGAAATGGGACCACCTGGCCTGACTGAGAAGAAAACAACAACCAGCTTCACATACCAACAAAATTATAAGAGGAACTGAGAGGAAAAAGCAGGAAGAAGCCTGAAAGTAAAGCTGCAGGAGGGTTTTGGCCACCATGCAGATAGTATTTGAAACTAATTCAGTTTTGACCACAGCTTCATGTGGTTCAGTGCAGCATTCACAATGAAATGAACAGATTTAAAGGGACTAAAAAAATCTGCGTTCCTTCTGGAGAAAATGAGGTATCATCATAGAAATAGAATTACTTACCACCTCGGACTAACTGCTTACCTATTCCTGTTTGTAAAAGTGCTGAATTGACATTCATGTTCATAGCACAGCATTGCTTCCATACCACAGCAGTATTTCCCATCATGGCAAGCCCCAAATAAAACCAAATGTCTAACTAAAGAGAGGGGGGAAGTATGACACAGTGACATCAACATGAGAAGTGAGGAGTCAGGTAGGTTCAATTCCCTGCCCTGCCACACCCTTCTGGTGTAAAGTTTCACCAGCCAATTTAGGCAATTCAGGTCCTTCCGGTATACCATGGTTCATAGTCATGGCATGGCTTTCCACTGGGCTCTGCAGGTGTTGTACAAGCCTGCATAAGGATACCTCCTGCAGTCACACTGGAAGCCTTCCTATCTATTGGATGAACATGATGAACATAACAATCTTCTACATCCTATTAAAATGTGATCTGGGCAGAGATATGGATGTCAAAGAGCTAGTGAAATATTAGGTCTGTATACCGTTTTTATTCACAGAGCACAAACTGTTGAAAAATCTAGTGGAATAGGCTGAAAGGAATGTACAGCCAACTCTACAGAAAACATATGGCTGAATTCAATCTTGGTGTAAACAAAAATACTCTAAGTTTCACACAATTTTTTTTCCTTCTTTTTATTTCACACTTTTTCCAATAGCTGCAAACTATCGTCAAAGCCCATCACAGATGAAGTCATTTCTGAAGCCAAGCTATGCATTTTTAACGCCATTTTATCTTTACCCATATGTCACTCTTTCTATTTCTGTTGCTCTTCTTCACCTTAAGCTGATTATGTATCTGGTAATTCACTCTCCAGCAAAGCCTGATTCATCTGTAACCACGTAAGGACAGATTCCGTGATGAAATCTTTGACTGAGATGGTTCGGAGGAGGGAAACTTCACAGTTTCCTCCAAAGATATTTTTTCAAGGCATTCCGCTTCTGAGGAAAAAAGATCTCTGAAGCCTGTGGAATTAACATCATAAATAATACAAACCCTAAGGCCAAAATTGCAAAATAGAGAAGATTGTTTCTGGACAGGTTTTCTTTCATTCCCCTGTGCATATTTTTTCCTTTTTAAGGACATTCTTGGGAATGATAAGTTATATTTTACTGTGTCTATAGTAATTACAAAATTATTTCATCAATTTTAACAGATATCTTTCCATACCGTCACTTTTTTTTTTTTTTTTTTTTTACCTGTATATCTAGTCTTTTGACTCTATATCAATTTTTCCCTAACATTTACTTTGAATGTTTGGAACTCATGGTTATGTTTTACCATCAAAAGAAAAAACAGGTCATTAAATAATTATATTGTTTGAGATATTGTTATTTTTAGTACATCTGGTAGTCCTTCAGCTCTTTTTTTTCAAGTGAATGTGAATTAATTTTTGTCAGCTGATTTCACAGAATGAGATAAAATTCTGAAATTAAATCCAAACATATTTAATTTCATATGCTGCAGTCTATACAGACACTGATTATCTACTTGACTTTTAAAAGAACAATTAAAAATATGCCTAATAAAGACAACTTTTTTAAGAATCATGACAATTCCTGCTCAAAATAGTTTTATATATTTAGAGAGATGGTTTTTGCTATGATTCTCTTATGTTTCTAGAAGCAGAAGTTAAATGTGTGGAAGGCTCGTGATTACCTTGCCACCTGAATCCCTTTCTTCTCTAATTAGTACAAACAGGTGTTTTTCTCCCATTTTTAAGTGACAGGTTAAGTGGTTACCCTGAACACAACAGAATGCCATAAATTCTACAAAGCAGCAAGTCCCCCAGGCTCTGCTTCTGTTGTCCTCTCCTGAAATTATTTCTGTATGACCTTTTCTTGTTTCTAGTTTGTGTGTGCACATATGACAAAGAAATTTTGCAGAGAATCTCAATCTTTGCCATTTTCAATTCATAATTAATTCACTCCTCTTCATTTATTAATGAACTAATTTCTTGCTAAGGTTGAAGTTATTCAAAAATGAAAAAAGGCAGAACTTTTTCAGTGCATGAAGGGCTCATCAGTAAAGAAATGTGTTTTGGAGGCCTAAATCTCATAGGAATCCACACACTACAGCAATGAATAACAGAAGGTGAATGTTTGGGGAAGCTGGGACCTGACATCTGTTTTGGATTTGTTTGCACTTCTTTGTAAACCATGTAAGTCTGTTTAGACTCTTTAGAGGAGGAAAACAAAACCATTCTCCTATAAACATCCACAGACAAAATCGTCTTCATAGCTTTTGAAGATGTGCCTCCCCACTTTCACACATGTGGATAGTATTTATTTTCTGAGGATCATTAAAGCAATTATTTGAATTTTTATTTAAAAAAAAAAAACTTTATGATCATTAGCATCCTGGAATGGGAAGCTCAGGATTTCAGGTGTTGTCAGGAATTATAAAGGCATAGCAAGCTATGTCCCAGTCCAACTTTCACCATGTTGGAGCAGCGCAGTTGTGCAGGTTTGGCTCATAATTTACCTAGGTAAATTCTCCCCTATATACAGCCTGATTGCTACACTGAGCTGCACATCCTTTCTCATACATTGCAAGGTAAGGGGAAGTGTGGTAAGGGAAGATACAGTAAGTATCCATACTGCTTGCAGAGACGTTTTTGAATATTGCATGCCACTAACCACCATCCTCTGGATTATGCATGCCTCCTGTTCTCCCTACCCTCTTGCATGATTGAATGTTACACACTGACTTCAGATCAGGCTCACTCTCTTTTCACTAACATTACGTTCTCATTTCAAAGTTTTCTTAGAAAATGGGTCTTTAGCTCATTTGACTATGTGATATGCACATTTCTAAAACAAAAAATAAGGTCAATCAAGGTCACCATGACTAATGGAGCGTATTCTAAAATTATATAGCCCAGATGTGATTTTTTTTTTCTTTTTTAATCAAATGTAGGACAAGAGTAAAGAGTACTTGAATTGACACATTAATATAGGAAGACTATGTGAAGAAGGAATTAGAGTTATAATCAAAGCCTGCTGCATAAGAGCAAATTGCTTCAGCTATGTTCAGAGTGCAGTATAAATTGATCTGTCTATCCATTTTGATTCCTTTATTGCTTTGTTACTGAAGACTTATATTGTATTTCTATACACAGACACACAAGCTGTAAGCAAGAGATCATGGTTACAGTTGGCAAGGAAACAAGTTACTGGGTGCTGAAAGTCACATTTCAAATAAAAATTATACTAGTATTTGAGCCAATTCAGACTTATAATTGTCACTGAGTTTTTATTTGTATATACTGAGAGCAGGAAGTCATCAATTGACTTGAATATATTTGAAGGATATAAAATATATTTGAAATATATTTGAAGGAAAATTATTTATTCCACTAGTGTTGAACTCAGGGAGAGATACCAGAAATAAATTGCTAAAGAACGTGTGGCCATTCGTGAACAAAAATGAAACATATAAAATTGCAATAACATGCTTCCCACAGCTTTCAGTAACTTTTGAGGAACAAAGAAATCAAAACCCAGCATTTTTTTGCTTGTTCCTGTTAAATTACTCCTGCAGACTGCACCTGAATTATCTGCCTTCCCACAGCTGCTCTCCAGAAAGAAAACAACTGTAATTTCCCTTTTTCCTATTCTTGCTCATGTTATATTCACACGCAGCCTTCCTCATACCCCTCTGTCGTAGCTCGTTTGTTTGTAGCCCAGTTGCTCCAAGAAACTCAGCACCTCTATTTCTCCTTACATTTTATGACAAGCAAGAAAAGAGGCTGGAAATATTCACTGGACCAAGGTTGTATACACCTACCAGCAAAAGAGAAAGTTTACCCCTTATGGCTCTTCTGAGTGCTCTTCAAAAAGCAACCAGGAAGGGATGTTCTTGTGAACCACACATCACTAGCATACTGATAGCATTTTCCTGAGAGATATTGTTTGTTCCCTCAACAAAGGCCAATTAAATGGTCATTAAACATTTGTCATTGTTCCTAGATGTAAAGATTTGAACTTGAATAGAAGTGGTGCTACACCAGTTCTTTCTGAAGTAACTTTCTGAAGTAATTTTTGTTTTCCTTCCATATAGCAATTCAGTAGGGATTACTTAAAATGTTACCAGTTTATGTGAAAACATTAAATGTGAAGATATAAAGTGTGGCAGTTCAAGTGATAAGTCAGCATTTTAAGTTTTCCACATATAAATCAGTTTGTCACATGTATCTTATTAAGAAATTATAACTGAAGAAAACACAATTCACTTCCCATTCTTTTCTCATGGTAAATCTGGTATAGTCTGGGAATGTATCATCTCTGCTTGAATTACTTCTGGGAGTTACATGCATACT
The DNA here is from genome assembly GCF_027477595.1 of Haemorhous mexicanus. NCBI lineage: Eukaryota > Metazoa > Chordata > Aves > Passeriformes > Fringillidae > Haemorhous > Haemorhous mexicanus. The sequence continues at coordinate 51,982,376 of NC_082344.1, read as the reverse complement.
GTATAATGAGAATAAAACTTCATGTCTTATTTTGAAAATGGCATTTATGATCTATTTATGGCTTCACAGTTCAAGGTCATTTATAGGGATCATTATCTCCACTCATTCTGCCAATTCTTTCAATAGTTTGACATAGTCAACCAGCAAGGTTTCTGAAAGTATTAAAGCACAAGTTGCCTTAGTTTAAAATAGATGGCAACTTGGATACATTGTGGAACTTCAAATTAGATAAAAGCACATGATATATAATTTATAGACATAGAATCACAGAATATGTTGTGTTGGAAAGTACACACAAGGGTCATCAAGTTCACCTCCTGGTCCTGCACAGAACCATCCCCAAGAGTCACACCATTTGCCTGAGAGCACTGTCCAAACACTTGCTGAACTCTTGTCACCCTTGGTGCTATGACCACTTCTCTGGGTAGCCACAGCACCGAGCCTGACAGAGTTGGTTCCAGTACGCAACCACCCTCTGGACCTTTTCCTAACATTCAACCTAAACCTCCCTTGACTCAGCTTCATGCTATTTCCTTGAGTCCTGTCACCTATCACAAGTGAAAAGATCAGTTTCTGCCCCTCATCTTATTTTCTTGAGGAAGTTGTAGACTGCAATGAGATCTCTCCTCAGCATTCTCTTCTTCAGACTGAATAAACCAGGCGACCTCAGGCACTCTTCAAAAGGCTTTCCCTCCTTGTTGCCCTCCTTTGGACGCTCCCCAACAGCTTCATGTCTTTTTCACATTATGGCACCCAAAACTGCATGAAGTATTCAAGGCAAGGCTGCCCCAGTGCAGAGCAGAGCAGGACAGTCCCCTCCCTTGCCTGGCTGGTGATGCTGTGCCTGATGACCCCCAGGACACGGGTGGCCCTCCTGGCTGCCAGGGCACTGCTGTCTCATGTTCTCCTTGTGACCAGGACCCCCAGGTCCCTTTCTGTGGCACTACTCTCCAACCTCTCATTCCCCAGTCTATACACACAAACAGGGTTGCTCCCTCCCAGGCGCAGAATCCAGCACTCGACTTTGTTAAGCTTCACAGGGTTGGTGTTTGCCCACCTCTCTCTCTCCAGGTGTCTCTGCAGAGCCTCTCTGCCCTTCAGGCAGTCAACAGTGCTTCCCAATTTAGTGTCATCAGCAAACTTACTTGTATTCCTTCAAGTCCTATGTACAAGTTGTCAATGAAGATGTTGAGGAGTACCAGGCTGAGGATGGAGCCCTGTGGAACTCTACTGGTGACCAGACACCAGCTGATGTCACCCCATTCCCTGTAACTCTGTGCCAGACCCATGAGCCAGTTGCTCACCCAGTGCCTAACACAGTTATTCAGCTGTGGAATCGACATTCTGTCCACAAGGACTGTGAGACACAGAATCAACAGCTTTGCTGAAATTCAAAAAGATTGTATCTACTGGAGTTCCTAGATCAGCTAGGTGGGTTACCCTGTCATAGAAGGAAATTAGGTTGGACAAGCAGAACTTTCTCCTCACGAAGCCCTGCAGGCTGTGACAAATGACTGTTTTGTCCTAGAGATTTTTTTCAATACCTCCCTGAATAATCTTTTTTCATTATTTTACCAGGCTCTGAATTGAGACTGACAAGGCTGTAGTTTCTGGCGTCCTCTTTCTTTCCCTTATTGAAAATCAGGATTAGTCATTTATATTATTAAATACAAAAGTATATAATTAACTAAAAAATTTTAAGCTTTTTTTTTGGTAAAGATTCCTACATTCCTGGAATAATTATTAAATTCTGTATGGAAAATTGCTTTTCTAACTTTATGTCTTTATGCAAAAAAAAATCCTCCTTATTATTTTAAGCTCAAATACAATTTTAATTTTTTTGTTAAAAAGAGCATATTTTGCAAATAATGGACAAGAAAAAGATGCTTAGAAACAAGCTATTAAGTCCTACTACATGTGGGAAGATGGTTCTAAATCTCTTTGACATTTTTCAGCCGGCAGTATGTCATGGACTTACTTTATTAAGAGCTTTATTTCATCCTAATAGAAGGAAAATTCTTACTGATTTAACTTCATTAACTATGCATAACCTCAGCAAATTTAAAGAGCAGAATTATTAGAGAGTTCTCCTGTTCCCTCTAGGGAGAAGTTTTCCCTCTCTTTTCAGAAAGTTGTGCAGAGCTGCCCTACTGCAAGTATTAACCTCTTAGCATCTACAGCAATGATACATTTTTTTTCTCCTCTCCTAATTAAAATAATTCAGGGTTTGAGTACTTTAATTATTACTTCTTAGTACTAATGGCTCTTTATGCAAGTGGATCTAATAGCACTGAGTTATCAGTACTAATATACCTATGTAACTCCAACAATGAAACTACCTGGCATCAGGTCCCTGGCAAGGCTATGAATCTTATTATTTTTATCTTCATATGTCTACAAAAAAACCCTTATTTGCCTACAGATGATCAACAGAAACAAGTGATGGGCCAAGTTCTTTAAAAATACTTTTTTTTTTGTAAGCACCAGCAAGTAAGACATAAAAAGCCAAAATATTAATATTTGAATGTAAGTACAGACACTAGCTACACCAGACTTAAAGTTCGCCATGTGAGCTTAGAAAATGTCAGTTTAAGTTTGGTGTGGTTCCTTGCTGTAGCTGAAAGGTGCCTCACGAACCAATAATGAATTTATCATACTTGTGTATGATGAATTTATCATACTCATGTTCTCAAGGGACTTCAAAGCACTGAACACATCAATTTATATAGGAAAAGTTTGGTTCTTTCAGAAATACCTATAATATTTTTCTGGCTACATTAATCTCAGAGTCCCAGTGCTTTGTAAACACTCCTGAACACAGCACAGCACTTTGTTAGTGCATGGAGGTGTAGACAAATGAACCAAGCCCATCACACAGAGATTCTTCTAGACTGGTGATTGCTATAGGCAACTTTTATGATTAAAATAGCTAATAACAATTGACAATTCTTTCATTTCTTCTGCGCTGCCAGCTACTAAAACAAGTCTCCTTTCTGTTGCATTTCTCTTTAAGAAGGTTTCAAAGCAGGATCCAGAGCCACATGTTCAGCACCCATATGGAAAGTGGAGCATGTTCAATCCTACTGTGCTTAGGAGCCATGGACAGAAGTGTGGCTGCCTGAATAAGCTAAGGAAAAGAAGCTTTTGCTGACACTCCAGTCTTCAATGACAGTATGGGATTTTGTGCTATTGGTGAGAAATCAAGCAGCAGGAAGCCAAAGTGTTTTCCAGAATAGCTAAATGTTTTCCAGCCCTGAAGGTACACTTTGATTTCTCCTTACTTTGAATGCTTTTCTTGACCCTCCTGAAACTTCCTGTTCTTCTCTGATGTTTGTCTCACACTGCTTTCACCACACTTCTCACAGTAAGCAGTTGCTCTACTTGTGAAAAAGAATTTCATGCTATGCTGGTACATCTAGGGGAGATGATGCTGCAGACAGAAAGCTATAGAAGCTGTTACTGGGTGTGATTTTGTGGAGACCTGTGCACTTCAGTACATGCATGTGCACAGTGTTTTCCTCTTTCCTTTCAACCAACCTCAAACCAGAAAAAGTGAATGTTTCTGACAAAAAAAAAAAAGCAAAACTCTATAAAATAATTTTAAACCAAAGCCATTTGGGTCCCCAAATCATTGGCAACAACACTGGCAACTACTCTTACTGACTCTGCAGTGGGTGATTCAACGGAGTCAAGGTGACAGACAGCTCTTTCTGGGCTAATAACCACTGAAGCTGAGCCATTTTTTTCTATAGCTGAAGTACTCCTAGAGTAGCTTAAAAGAGCAACACAAATTTCTGCTTTTCCTCTACTTTAAAAATATCTGTATTATTACCTGTTTAGAGCCCTCCAGAGCTTTTTTCTGCTTTCTAACCAGATTTGGGTTATTTGACATCATATATCCATTGAGGCATATGTCATTCTCACAACAGATCTCCTTGACTTTCTACTCCTTTTAAATTGCCTACAAGTAAATAATAATTTTAAAAAAGAATCCCAAATTAAATATGATACTCAGAAAAAAAAACCAAAAAGGACTTTGTTTAGAGTCAGAAACAGTTCCCATGATCTGAAGAGAATTTCTGACATTACAGTGGAAGTTTTCTACTCCAGAGCCTAGGTGTACTTTCACACATTCCCTGAGTGATTCATGGAATAGTCACTAAGTTGATGGAATAGCTCTAAAGGATTTAAATAGATTATACCAATTAAGTTAAGTTAAACACTGGCAACACATTAAAGTCATAGAAATTATTACACAATTCAGAAAACATAAAGTTATTCAAGTAGAATATAGATTCAGAATATATTCTGTTACAATATAGTATATTAAGAAACAGCTGACTCCTTTTTTTCTTTCCAATAAGCCCTGGGTTGAAAATCTATTCTTTGCCCATCCGGTTTGTCTGTACATTTTCTCTCAACAATAATCCTGCTCTCAGCAGCGTGTGTTTTCCTTAATGCAGAGTCTCATTGAGAAGCAATGCACTGATGTCTTTGGTGGAATTTGGTGCTCAGCATATGCAGCACTCAGATGTGCTATGAATAGCGTACATACAAATCACCTCTAAATTTGTTCATTCCAGTAGTGTAAATTAGCAACATTTTGAACAGATTTTTCAAAGCATTCATCACAGAAAAAAAAATTTTAGATCTTCTAAGAATGCTAGTTCTGCTTTAGTATCAGAGCAATTCAAATCTCTATCTTCCTAAACTTATGGGAACATGCTCCTCATTCTATCACAAACAAGACTAACCTTAAAAGTTAGTACCTTTTTTATTATTTATTTCCCTAAAGCAGTGCTCCAACTCCAGTAGTGCTAAAAGTACAGCCAGTCAGCCAGCTGTATGTCTGTTCAGCAACACAGAATCTTTTAAACCTAAACCACTAAAAACTCTGTAAAGACGTGTCAAACTATTCCATGGTGAATAGAATACTGTACAGGAAACACTGTTTGCTGGTTAATGATAAGCAAGATATAATTTCCTACCCATGAAAGCAATTAATTTTTTAGGACTTGCATTGTTGTTATTAATGCCTCCTATCAATTTGCAGTGCACAGCACTGCATGAAAAGACTCACACAGAAAAGACATAACTGAGCTGAATTCCATAGGCTTTTGCCAGGCAAAAGCCATTACTCAAAGAGTGCAGAATTTAGCACACAGACCTTGACCATTTGTCTCATTTACAACAATGTATGGTTTTCTAAAATAAGAAAATTTGACACTAACCAATTTTATTTCATCTTCCCATCTGACAGACGGCAGAAGTATGAATGTTTATATCCCTTTTATAATTCCTACTTCTAGTACAACTGTAAATACTGTGAGGAGATATATAAAATTTTAAGACTTTTTGGGTTCCTGTTTGCCATCTGTCTGCAATGATATCTTGGGGCAATACATGATAGAGTTTAATTATGCATTGCAAAAAAATCATAAGTGTTTTTTACTTAGCTTCATGTTGAACTGACTGAATGTTCCCTTGCTGTCAGCATCTAGGAACTGTGAACATGAAGAACTAAAAGAGACCCCAGGAAATGATCTAGATTAATCTCCTCTCAGAGGAACATAAATACCACTTACTGTCAGCTAGAAGGATGCTCTAGTCTGTGACTTGTCAGTTTTAAGTTGTATAAGATGGACAAACATCACCTGATAATTTTTTTTCTGAAAATATATTGAAGTCTTTTCTTATATTCAGTAAGGATTAAGTATTGCCTATTAAGTTTAAATTTCAAAAGGGGGTCACTACAGAAAATAGCCAATTTCACTTATCTTTACAATATCAACAATGCCATTCCATGATTTCTAAGTAGCATTTAGCGTAATTTCAGCTTCTAGTTTTGCTATCTTAAAGCCATTACTACAATTCTTCCCAAGAGACAGATTCCTGCTATTTGTAAAGACACACAAAAAAATTCTACTGTCTTTCCTATGAAATAATGCACAATGGACAGGGCGGACTTCAAGAACAGCAAGAAAAATTCCCAGAAAAATCTCTGGTGGGAAAGCAGATAAGGCAAGAAGACTATGAATTTAAGCATAGCCCAAATTCAATATTCAAATGGCTTTTGGATCCAAGATAATTTGCTGGGTCAGAGCCCATTCAACTTCAGGGAAGTGCTAAATTTTCTTGCTCATCCAACAAGATGAACAAGCCCTGAGATATCTGGAAAGGTTTAGCTGATTTCTCTATACATTTGTACTGAAGCAAGCTTCTGCAGGAGCAAATTTCATAGTGTGGAGCCATTTAATAAGTCAGTACTGATACAACATACCCAGGACTTTATCCTCATGATGGATAGCTTCATCACTCAAAGCATTTCCAGCCTTTCACTGCCAAATCTGATCTGCCCTCCAACTCTCTCTCTCTGAGCAATGTACGCAGCAGAAAAAATTGTGCACAGCAGTCCTTTCTGACTCAATTCATTGCTACCTAGTTTTTAATGATGTATATGCATTATGCATTCTTATATTTCCTTCACAAGTTTTCCAGTGAATCTATTGATTCAGTTTGTACCTGTAGACATAACTAAAATGTTGGATTTTACATAAGGATGAAGAGAATATAATAATCTAAATACTTTGGTCAAAGTTTGGAAACCCTGCTGTAACTTTTCCAGGAAAAGGTGTGTGTTTCATTCTTTAGCTGTCCTTTTTAGGTCAGTTTCTCCTCCTGGGGAAATCATCTATTTTCATACAAAAGTCCTGTTTAATCACAAAGTACTTCTGCAGTGAGCATGCTCAAGTGCAACTTTCCATCAACCATAATACCAGCACAACAGCAGAGGTTAAAATTTAAATTCCTGCTAGCATGTTCATTTTATAGTCTGTTCTTTCTCATTCTACTTTCTAAACCTCTCATAGTTGAAGGATGCATCTCAAGAATACAGCTAATGCAGGGGAGCATAACGTAGGAACCACTTACATTCAAGGCTAAAGCAGTCCTTACCTCATTAAAGTTATGCTTTGGCAGCTGTTACAGTCTATCAGGAAAGGAACCTTGCAAATTAAACAGTGTAAAATAACTCAGCACAAAAATGTCTGGTCCTACCTCTGCATCTTCCCAGTTTAATCAGACTCCTGATGTTAGTTTAGCATATTTTTTTCTCTGGATTCCCTTTTTGGTGTTTAAAAGGAGAGAGGTTGAATAAACACTTATAACAGACATTTTATTTGAAATTAAGTGTGTTGGTGAAAAAAACCAGGATGACTTCTGATGGAACCAGTACAGAAAAGCTCCAATTTTCCCCAAAGTGCAGCAGAGTTTCACAGAATTAATCATTTTTCCTAACATGAGGTCTCCTCATGAAAACATTCACTTTTCAGAAACGGCTCCACATATCTAGGAGCACTAAAACCAAATTCATACCACTAATGTCATTGTTTCAAGACTTCAATCATACAGGCTTCTGAATCAATCATTCTGACCTTGTACTGTGATACCACAATGGTGTCCTTCCTCTCAACCTCACAGGCTCTACTACTTTAGTAGAGCTTAACTAGATCCCCTACAGGCTCTAGTTAAATTACTACTAGTAATACTGGTGTCATAAAAGAGGACTACGTGTAATATTTTAAAAAAATCCATAGGTAAATAGTTAAAGCAAAGTACTATTAATTACCCAAGCCACTGAAGAACCGAGTATGCTGTACGTTTCACAAAAAACAAAAGCTCTAGCTTCCCTCCTTTCTTAGGTTTCTTCCAAAATGACTGAAAAATTTCTTTCATTGTCTTCTATTTAAGGGTGCATCTTTATGAAGGGTCTCCAGCCCTTTGCACAGTGTCTGTACACCTGACAGCTCCAGCCACACACTGAGGAACAGCAGAGGGTAGAACTTGCTGTCACAGCATGTTTTAGGTTTTCAGACACAAATTAGGCAAGACTTTTGGGTTTAGGAATTAACTATCCTTGATCAGTGATCCAGGAATAGAAATACATATATCAATAAGTTGAAGTTTATATCTTCAAGCTTTTATATTTAGCTGTATCTAAATTAAAATATATCCGAACAGGCATGAAAGGTAAAGAAGCTTACATACAACTGGCAGATTATTTTTACAAAACACTTACTCATACCACCCAAAGATCAGTTCCATAATTTACTATGTCAAATGCCACCTTCAACAGAAAAAAAAAAAATCCTAAATTCAACATACTTCATTGAGTACTGAAAGTGATAAGAATGGACAATATTTTGTTATAAAAACAAGCCCATTTTTTGTGTGCACCTTTCTTAAGTGGAACAATAGCAGTAATTAATGGGAAGTCATTCTGGAATAACTTTCTATTCTGTGTCAAATGAGATTCACAGACACTCATGAAGTGTTTCCACACATTTTTCAAGATGTAGTATTTTTTACAGAACTACCTAGAATACTGTCACTCAGAAGCAGTTTGTCCAAAAACTAACAATAAGACTGTCTGGTTGCTCTTATTTCATACTAGACTGAGGAAAAGAAAAACCGTGCCACTATGATTCATGATTTCTACTCTTGACTAAATCACCACTTCTCCTATTTTTTCTTTTCTCTCAGGCAATAAATATTTCCAGTAGTCTTCCCTCAGACACTCTACAGCAAAGTTAAAGACTAAGCCCTTAGGATCAAAGATGACTCAATCCTTTTTTTTTCAAAAAGATGCAAAAAAAGAAAGAAATTCATTTACGGAAGTCACTTTTCTTTGCTCTCTAAAATATGATAGCAGGAGTATTTGAAAGAATGTCCTTTCTTACCAAGTGCAATTTTGGTCTAGTTATCTATGAAGCAATCTCTTACAATGGTGAGCAGGGTAATAAAGAAGAATGAAATGGGCATAGAAAGCAGCCAGCTCATAAAAATGTAAGTGACTAAACTAAAGACAGAAAGAAAGCTCCAATTTCATGCCATGTCTACAGAGCTTAAACAAAGAGAAAGTCACTACATTACCTACATTCATCTGTCTGGCCTTCCTATCATTGCTGATCTACAGCTTACTAAACAACTAAGTGCACACATTCTTCATTTCTTTATGACTTGCATGTAGGATACAAGTAAATCTAATGCTTCACAATGATGTATGAGAGTTTAAAACTTGGGTAACCACTGTCATGGATCATTGTAATTTCCTGCAGACAGACCTAGACAGAGCCCCATCAGTTGATTTATACTGAAGTTTTACACTTCTTAGATGAATAAATAAACTGACTTTTTTCAGACAACAAATAGAAGAACAATGTCCAAGACAAGGAAATAATGAAATATCCAGGCTAACTTAAAGAAGCCCCATTAATACCTTCAGTTTCAAGAGAAAGCCCCTGCCAGCCAAACCTAGAGAAGGCAGCATCTCAGATGCTTGGACACTTCCAGGGATGAGGCATCCACAATTTCTCTGGGAAACCTGTTTGAGTGCCTTGCTACTCCCTGGGTAAAGTATTTTTTCCTAGTATCTAATCTAAACCTACTCTGCTTTGGTTTAAAGCCTTTCCCTCTTGTCCTGTCACTACATGCCCTTTTAAAAATCCCCCTCCATCTTTCTTGTAGGCTCCTTTCAGGTGCTCAAAGGCTGCAATTAGGTAACTCCAAAGCCTTCCCTTCTCCAGGCTGAACAATCCCAATTCTCTCAACATTTCCTCATAGGAGAAGTGCTCTATCCCTCTCACCATCTTGCTGGCCTCCTCTGGGCTTGTTCCAGCAGGTCTGTGTCCTCCCTGTGCTGGGACCCCAGAGCTGGATGCAGCACTGCAGGAGGGGCCTCATTACAGCAGAGAGAAGGGGCAGAATCACTTTTCTTGACCTGCTCACCACGCAGCTTTTGATGCAGCCCAGGTGATGGTTGATTTTCTAGGCTGCAAGTGTGCAACTGCCAGCTCATGTCCAGCTGTCTTTGATGAACCTGCAAATGTTAAAATCATCCTAAATAAAATATACATTTTAGTTGTGCATCCTAGGGAAAAAAAAAAAAAAATAGAGAGAGAGAGAAACAGAACATATAAAATCTTTGCAGGAAATATTTTGCCTCCATTCTAAGGTTATCAGAAATTGGTGCAGTGTCATATATCCAGTGCCCCTCTTCTGAAATACTGAATTATCCTCATAAGAAGGTGCCTGCTGCTTTGAAATTGGAGGTTTCTAATTTCAGCTTACACCTCCTGGGTTTTGATATGGATAGGAGGGGACTGGGAAATGCTTTCTGGTTTGGTGCCTCACTGGGTAAGATTGGTATAATATGTATGTATTATAGATTGGTATAATATGTAAGTATTATTGGTATAATATGTATGTATTATAATATGTATGTATTATATCAGCCATTGTATGTTTTCATTTTTTCTTGGTCAGGTCACAGGTATTATTGAAGGCTATGTTTGGGAGGGAGATGGGTTTTTGTTTGGTGGGATTTTTTTAATATCAGCCAGCTGTATTGTTTCAACATCCTCATGGGTTCATGGGTGAAGAAACATAATTTGGAGTAATAAAATTTGAGTGCCTTTAAAGGTCCAAGTATATGCTGTCAAAACATGTCAATTTTAATGTAGATGTTTAATTTTGACAGATAAATAGCTCACAATTCCCATTGTTACAAATGGCAACCTACCTACCACATATGATGGAGCTATTACTCTGCTTCAGAACAGGGCTAACTCTTCAACCAATTGCATCTCTGTAATTATTTATAATCAACATTTAATAACAGCTATGTCTCTAAATGAAGGCCTTTTATTCCTCAGATATATCAAAGAATGTTTGCATGATTTTACCCAAAGTAGTCATAGATATTTGATTATTCTTTGCACAATTTCATCAGACATGTCTATGATTAACACTTACAATATATTTGATTGCATTTATGCAATATACTTACCTCTCCTTACGTAGAATGGATTATTACTTAGTGTAACATCCCATTCTGCAACTCTTTCCAAGACTTTAAGAGTGTCTCAGAGTTGTGTTTTTCTCAGACTGCTTTGGATTAGTCTCTGTAAGGAAGCTTCATGCAGTATCACAACTTGGGTTTTCCGCATTTTTCCCAGAGACAGATCAAAAAATACACAGCCCCCCAAAAGTGTTGGTGTCACCTGGCATGAAGCACAGGTGGCTTCTAGCATCAGGCAATCAGAGAATTCTAAGCCCTCTCGGGTGCTTAATTTCACCTCAACAGAAATGAGGGGCAGGATAAGAACAGCAAAAACCTCAGTACCTCTTTCACTTAAAAATTACCAACAAAGCACAGTTCCTCTGACACTCTGCTGTTTTGCTAATCCATATAACACTCATCAAGGCAACATGACTGTAGGAGATAAAGGAAAGGATACATACAATTAATCCTGATAATCAGAGAGGATATGAAGAACATTTGTCTTAATTTGCTCTCAGACTTCTGGTGCACTTTACAGCTCTTGTCTGACAGACATACTTGCTTTGAAATCACTGGGACAAATCAGACTCTTGTGTATAAAGGGATAATACTCTAACAAAGTGACTCTGTTAGCATAAATAGCTGCAAAGGAAGAAAAACCTTGAAATTAACTTCAGTAGTGGATTATTTGGCCATTTAAAATTGCCATATTCAATCTCTTCTGTTACAATACTTAGGTTTTCTAACTGCAGCAATGAAAGGAAGTGTTACCAAAAATTAACAAAAATAAAAAGACTCTTTAAAACCAATGCAGCTTCAAAAAGCAGACATTCTTTATTCAGCCAGATGCACAAGAGGATATCTTCTCCAAAAATTATGCATGCTTAGTAGAGAAAAAGCTCCTGTTCATGTACTGTACATTACATACATGTTCATTGATTCTCTCAGAATAAACATTTAGATGACAATTATTTCCCCAAAATCATTAAACTACTTCCCCTTTACACATCCAGTCTTCTGTCCTGGAAGACTCTTTGGTAGACCCTGGTGCTCAATGATCCCAAAGTTATCCCTGACTGCCTGGTGAATTGGTAAAAGCTGGCACAACTGGGCTGGTTGCTTTCCAGTTCTTCCTACAGAATAAGCCTTGTGCAGTTCCACAGGTCAGTAGTTTTTGTGGAATGAGCATTTTATTAGCCCATCAGATGCATTAAACAGAAGTATTACCATGCAGAGAAACATCTCAGTTTAAAGCAGATGACAAAATACTTCATTTTGTGGCATGTGTGCTGCAAAGACATAGCATGTGAAAACAAGATTTTTGGTGCTGTTGCCTGGTAAAATCTCATCAGGTAACTGCAAGTGCAAGTTATCACATGTACCTGCAGCTAATGGTTATAGCTCCCACAGATCCCAGCACCTCCGCATCTTCCTGGCATTGCCTTTCCATGGCAGGCATCTGGTTTTGGAGAGATGCTTACCTGGCATGTAAAGCTATAGGTCTTAACACTAAACATTGGTGTTTGCAGAAGGCAAAAAACATCCAAATTCCAACAAAAACATCCAAGCTGAGTAGAAAGCAACTTTGGGAACACTCTAAAAAATTGTGCATTTTATAAACAATGAAATCCAGTGGGCAAGCCACTTGATTTGTAAGTCACATTAATAGTTCTGTTAAATTATGTCAAAGTGACATAATAATAATTCAGGAAACATTTCAGAGCCTTTACATCAATTTTAAGGTGTTCACAAGCAATGAAGCCAAAAATCAAAAGTATATCTGTTTTTATGATGATAAATGTAATTTTACAACCTGCTCAGGAATAGCTTCTCCGTTGTCTGTGGACTTTGAACAGATGCATAATAACCCTAAAATAATTCAGATAGCCTCTCTGAGATATACCACCCTCTTAATCTTATGCTTTTTGTTTGCTTCAGGAGTCATGCACACACATAGAATAAGAAAAAGCTATGAGGAAAAAGATATATAAATGAGACTTTCTGCTAAAATAAGGACATTGTATTTTCCTGAAGTAGATTTTGTTTTTGTTAATTTTTGTTAATTTTGCCTTTAATTTCTTATAGGTGACAGTATTTATTTCATTTTTCATATTCTGTATAGGTGATAAATAGCAATGAAGGAGTCAGTAGTAAAGAAAAAATGTTTTATTTTCTGGAAGTATCAATCAACAGACTTCAATATTGATACCAAAACTGATTATTGTTTTCATATAATTCCCATTATTTTGATCCTGATTTTGCCCTAACATTCTGTTGCAAGAAACTTTCCAGTGAATTTCATGCCCTTAACACTCAAAGAGCAATTTCTCAAGTGTTTATATTTTGATTGCTTTCTTGGTGACACAATATACTTAAACAGGTTAAGGAAATCCATATGCAATCTGTTTTTTACTAACAGAAGCCAAAGGGAAGCCACCCTCTTAGCTCTGAACCCAAGTGCACTCAATCTAAAGGAATGCAAGTGATTCTAGAAGGAGGATTTGTAAATTTTGTATTGTTTCATGTGCTGTGCTTTTTTAAGCAAGGTTTTTAAATAAACACAAGAATGTATACAATGTTGCACTATGAATCATATCAAGTATGGAACATTGGGTAGAAGTTTGATTTTAACCATTCTAGAAATGGCTATAAATCTAAAAACTCTTTGGTCAAAACACAAACAGTACAACAAGAATGTTTTCCTGCTACACAGGACACATCACTCCTGCAGAGGTAGCAGCAACTTACACAAATAACTTGTCAAAAAAATGAGTCATGCTTATTTTTTAGAAGGGGATATGCATGCATAAAAGAAGTATAATGTATAAAAGAAGTATACTGAGCAGAAAGCAACCACAAAACAGAAGGGATGCCAACAGCATATGTTATGAGCTGAAACTCATAGAGGTTTATCATATCCATCTTTTTGTCTGAAAAGGAGATAAAAAATTTCAAGTCTAAACCATAGAAATAAACTTGTTATACAGATTAAAACAGTGTAAATTCTGTGTTACCAAAATAGCAATTTTTTTTGTTGCTATAACATCAAATGTCCTTACTTATTTTACAACTTTACCTGCAAATGTGTTTACTCTAAAAAGGCAGCCTTCAAGCTTTCATACTATTGCATGAAACTTTGGCTATATACTGGTAAAATGCTGTATTTAATGGTGTAATAAGCCATAACTTATTGAAAGGTTGCTCTTAATTGGAGTTAAAGACTGCTTAAGAATCATCTATGTTTTGAAAAGTAGATAGTCTGACAAATGAATATTTTTTTAAAAAATAGATCAGAAGTAAAACTGGAATTATGTACAGTGAGTGAAGACCATCTGTACATTCAGGATAAATTCACACCTGAAAATATTTTTTAAGATCATGTAATTGAAAAAGTCAAAGAATAATTAAAAATGCTAAATAATCAAAATGGAGTATTTCTGGTTAGATTTCAAGAATTTGTCATACAGGAAATATTTCAACCTCTCATTTTTTGCAAAATTCTGTTCCAAAAAATTTTGAATTATATTTGCTTGCTCCTACTCCATGTTGTGGCAACTGCAGAGAGGAAAATAAAGATACTTCTTCACTCTGATAAATAGGTAAAATAGATCCCTAGGAGAGATGGTATAAGAATTAACATTCAAAAGATGCCCCAAAAGCTTTCCCACTCCTGAGGTGAAAGCAGTTACACCTCCATTGCAATAGCAACACTGAATATACGTTTTTATGACTTGTCCCCTGCTCGCTCTCTGCACTGACTCCAGATAAAATTCACCTGGTACAAAGTAGTTCTTATCTGGAATAGCCTGTTACACAGCACTGACCAGCCCCTTCCTATCTCAGGGGTTTAGGGAAGATGAAATAACCAGTGTATGAGTGTGAGCTACATGGAAACTGTAATGATGAATGAGGATCAAACGAAAAACTTGAACACGCACACACACAGAATGTCAAATACTACTTCTCACATCTAAGGCACTGCCATTTAGTTCATAGATAAAATTTCTTGTCCTGTAGCTCTCTGAGATTCCAGTTTGTGGATCTGTGATGCTTGTATGGTGCCTAGTCTAACAAAAATTAAACAAAGGCCATCAAAAGCAATAAGAAGTTCCTGAAAATTCAGCAGAGAACACATAGCAGCAGGGCAGTACCACCCTCTGATATCTTGAAATAATACTATATTTTGATAAGACTTGCTGAACATTTAAGACTGACAGAAAAATGCTGATAGGTAACATTAATAGGAAAGCAAAAAAACAAAACCAAACTAAACAAACATATAACACAAACACAATAATTGTTTGGATATGAAATAAGTGTCCAAACACCAATAGAAACTTTCTAGATCTGAGGAACCTGCTGTACTCTGACAAGTCATTGCAATGGATGGTTACTTTTTATTAAGAAGCTTCATTTATTTCAAGTTTAAATATTTGTTCTTTCACAAGTCAGATACTGAACATCTCTTATCAAAGTTTGTTCTCACTGTTATAAATAGATTTTTCAGCACTTAAATGTCTCCTTGATAAGTTAAAAAGACTGAAAGTCTTTAGGAACTATTTAAAGGCTTATTTTCTACTTGCTCCCCCACTCTTTTTTTTTTTCTTTTCTGAATCTTCTTCAATACTTTTTTTGTTTGTAAATTATAGACTTCAGAACTGAATGTAGCAAGCATTCTTTCAGTAGCCTCATCAACATCAAAGGGAATACAGATATTAGCAAGAACATATAATTCCAGCATTAAACATTATTGTCTTGATATTGTTCTTTAAGCTCATGAATAGATTCTCAGTGGAAAAATGCATCACGAAAAAACCAATCTGACATTCTCCCTATGACATTTATTTTGCAAAGCCTCTCCATAGGTCTCAGTCCTCTTGGCACAGCCCTCCCATTCTGTTGTTCTCTGCAAAATGGATTCCAACCCTTCGGGTTGTCACTGACATCCCCTAGGGAATATTTTTTGAAAAACACATGCTCTTTTTTATTTCTTTTATTCTTTCTCCGTGTTTTCCAGAAAAAAGTTCAACTGTGGGAAGGAGCCTAGCAGAGTTTAAGTGAAAAGACTGATGAAAAAGCAGTCTTAAAATTTTGATTTCTTTGAATTACTGTAGAGTAGATGCTTTCTCTCCCTGATTTGAATCAAATGGACCCAAGTGAAATGCTTTGTGGGTTGACTCACCTGAACAAGGAGCTATGAAACTGGAGAGGCAGATGGTAAAGGTGACACTGGGAATGCACAGTGAGAGGCAGATTGTGAAGAGTTAACTTATTCCTGCTAGGCTTGGAATGCCAGCAAGAAAGGAGATACCTCAGTAGAACCTTGCTCATTTCAACTGGGCAGAGGCAGCCTAGGTGTTTTCCAGTAAAGAGGACACATCATGCCCACACAGCATGTTGGAACAGGAGAGTGGACCAGGCCCCAGCAGTCTGGGCTGGCATGGGGAGGATGCAAGTGTGAGGGCAGCCAGCAAATGAGGAGCTGAGGCATTTGGCAGAGCAGCCACAAAGCCTGGCATCTCTGAGGGGGTGCAAACTGCACCCTCCCACCTGCACCAAGGAGCACTCACATATTTGTACAAGAGCAGCAGCCCTGGCTCAGAGGCCGTGCTTGTTCTGCTGGCCGACGTGTCTGGAGCTGGGGCTCTGTGGGATGGGCCAGAAACACAGACCACAGACCACAGACCACAGACAGACACACCATGAGCATCAGCAGCTATGTCTAGGCCAAGTGCTGTCTTCAGCAGCTGGCTTCATTCAGTGGAGCAGTTATGAGTGTCCTGGGGAGAAAATCACAGTCTTTGAGGAATCATATGATCCTAAGAAGCAGACAATAATACTCTATCTATTAATTATATTTTACTAGAAATAAATCCTGGGTTATTTCTGAGAGAGATATTTTTTCCTACATGCATTCTATTTTGATAGTAAACACAACACAAAGATAATAGTGCAATATCCAATGTTGCTTTACCTCTATGACATATAAAATAAATGAAAGCGGCATTAATATGCTGCCTTTCCAGATCTAGACTTCAGTTGCTGAGGATCTTTTAATTATGTTTAATTAAACTAAAAACATTAAAAATATATATTTAAAACCTATCTAAGACAGAAAAACACACTTGGCTCAAGTACACCTCAGTGTGTTGGCTTTAGGTTAATTTTTAAAGGTAGAGTTTTTCCTTTCATCTATTCCATATTAACTTTCTAATTTTAGAATTTTCATATGAATATAAAGTTAACAGCAAGCAGCTCATATATAATGTCTGTATAACATTTAGTTTGAATTTGGTGGCACTTCACTCTTAGTGAGTGTTTGTGAGCAAAGATAGTAAGGTTAAAATATCTCTTGATTCCCTACTACTCATAGGAGAAACAGCTCATAGCCATTCCCTGAAACGTATGCAAAAATGACAGAAACCTCCTGCAGGCAGAATATTCCTGTGTATGAAAGTCATTGTACGAAAAAAACCCACATGGAAACAAAACTGAGATAATTTCAGGGAATTAAACGCCAACAACCACAAAGGTGTTTGCACAAAAAGCAAAACACACAGGCAACAACAAAACAAAACAACTCAGGCATTCTGAGTCGTTTGACTCAGTTTTCCCACCCACTGATATGAACACCACCCAGTACTGAAGACCTCTGGTCCCTCACAGTTTGCAGAGCCACCCTGCATGCTATCCATGGTCAGTGAAGCTACAGAGCCCGTCTTACACATCCTTACATAACTTTACACAGCCTTACACATCCTTACAGAGCCTTACACATCCTTACACAATCATACACATCCTTACACAACCTTACACAGCCTTACACATCCCTACACAACCTTACACAACCTTACACAACCTTACACAGCCTTACACAACCTTACACAGCCTTACACATCCCTACACAACCTTACACATCCCTACACAACCTTACACAACCTTACACAGCCTTACACAGCCTTATAGAGCCCTACAGATCCTTACACAGCCTTACACATGCCCCGTTCGGCCCCCACGTGCCGTCAGGAGGATGCTCCTGTCACTGTGTCCTGCTCTCCTCATGGCTCTCCCCGAGTGAGCCTTCGTGGTCCTCTGCCTTTCGCACAGCCCTGGAAAGGGATTGTCGTGCTTCCAAACTGTCCAACAATTATTGCTTTACAAGTATTATGATCTCTGTGTCAGCACTTTTAACTCTTACTGTCATTCACTGTGAAATCCACTCTGGCAAAGCCCCAGAGGCCTTTCTCCCTTCTCTCTGAGACTCTGAACCCCCACACGCCGTGACCCGGGGCTGAGGCTGGGTCATGCAGAAGCCTCGCTGACCCGGCATCAAACTGAAACCATTTTGTGCTTGTTCAATCCCTGAGAGTAACCTCGCCTCGTTACCTCTGCCAGCAGGGGCTGGGAGCGGCGCGGAGCGGCTCCCGACCTTCCGCCCTGCCATCAATAGATGGCAGCAAGCAGCTCCTTCTTCCGCAGCGCGGCGCCGGGAGGCGGCTCCGGCGGGAACAGGGACGGCTTCCCGACAGGCCTCGCTCGGCAGGGGTTAGCGGCCTCGGCTCCGCAGGGAAGGAATGGCCCGGTGCCGACCTGGGACAAAGCAGAGGTTTGGAGACGGCCCTTCAGTAAAACCTCCCGACATGTTTGTGGTACATTTACAGTATGCCAGTGACAGGAACTAAAATACAGTTTACACTTGGGCTTACTTGGATCTTTACTGGTGCGGGTGTGAAGCGATAAGCGGAATAAATAAACTCCACAACCAGAGATAGTTATGAAGTGGGTATGTATGTCAGCGCCCGGCACAAGCGAGATAGCTCTCGTGAAAAACTTGTGCCCCGAGCCTCAGTCTGACCCACATTTTTATTCACAAAGGTGTTCCATATGCAATACATTGCACAACTTTTTCATGTACATTCAACCCCCGGCCCCGCCTGTCCTCGCCTTGCACGGTAATCAGATCCACGCCCTGCTGGGCACGCGTTATTTGCTGTGGCGGTCGCACGGGGGCCCCTCGGTGGTCTCTGAGGCTGAAGGCCATGGTCTTCCTCATGACTGAACTTTTGAACTTTTTTCCTTTACGCGTGCACTCTTGGTCACTTGGTGCTTATCTGAGTATGTCTGTCGGCCTTGATCAGCTTGGAGACTGAGTCATTCCTTTATCTAGGTTCTTTGCATCCCTTGGTCTCCTCTGGTATTGTTCTTTATGCAAGAAGCTTCAGAAATTTGCATTTTCCTATGCCCTTTGTACCATGGCAGAGGTTTCTTAAGTAAAAGGGTTAAAATTCAACACATAGTTCTACAGGCTAAACTTTAAATGCTTAATTCATATTGCTAACTCAAGTGAATTCCAAAAATCTCTATTTCAGATGGAAGTCCTAAAACGGTGTATAGCAATGAGAGAAGGCAAACCAGGTCAGGATGCCATTTGCATCAAATTAAACCACAAGTTTTAACTCACATTGGGGTGAAACTTTGAGACAGCCCACTACACAATTTGACCAGTTTGTGTGTTTAGAAGAAAGATGCAACTTGTATTACATGAAAATTTGAATGTGTATTAAAAATAACTTTTCCCTCGCAAAGATGAGTCCTTCAGGAGTGTCTCAAAACTACTGCATCCTCCTTCTTTGCCCTCAGTATGACTCTTTTTTTGTCTGGACCAAATTTTTAACTTCCTGTTTTGCCACTTCGTCTATTCAAAATAATGCTTTTTCTGTTCACAGAATGTCTCCTTAATCACAAATAACTTCTCCTCACTCCTCACACACTACCCCTCCACACCACATACCGCTCCTTAACATCCCTTTTTACTGTCTGTTCCTCCCTTTCATCATTTGTCATGCTCTTAGAGTGAAAATCTCCACATTAAAGCATCTCTTTGCTGTCCCATGTGTTGTATATTCACTGAGTTATCTAAACTGGCCAAGTGATCTGGTGACCTCTGATGGATGCATGAAATGGGAAGGAATATGACTGAGCCTTGCTGCTGCCATACAAATGGGGACTGTGTTGGGACGGCTTGGGAGACAGATTTTACTATGATATTTGATATATCTGCTCATAAACATGAATTTTTAAGCTACAAAACTGTTAAAGCAGATAATTAATAACTTTTTTCACACGAAGGATGTCTCAATATAATATCCTGAACAGATGAATCCAGTAAAAGAGGAAAATATACCTTCTTCAAAGCATTCAAATTAAGAATATTGAATTTTATTGTTCAATTTCAATATTAGAAGAACTCAGAACATTGACTTCAAGACCTTTAATTTCCTGCACCATACTATATACTTCTGGGAACTAATTTTGCGAAGAAAGAAAAATATTTTGCTATTCTTTTCAGTAGCCGACCTATTATTTCTGCTAAAGGCTTCCCAAGTTCTGGAACAATTAGCAGTTTCTTGTGCAGATATTGACTGAGTTAGAATGCAAAGTCTGCAGACTCAGTGTTCTGCATGTCTACAGCAGAAAGTGATGTGAGTGTCAATGGCAGCTAAAATGACATTAAATTCTGGCTTCTTTGTCAGCAGTGTCATAGTGTGCTTGTTAGGTGGTAGGGTAAGTTGAGCTGGAAAGAGATGGCTAGACTTGTGGAGGGATCTAACATTTTCATTTTGCAGTCAAGGTTGGGGAATATATGTACTGGACAAGCTTATTTAAGTAAGCTTGTCCAGTACATATATTGCATATAAGTTACATTACATATAATGTACTTATATTACATATAAGTAAGTAAGCTTGTCCCATATATGTATTGGACGAGCTTACTTACTCCCAGCAAGTTTAAGAACTCTTTTCTCTTTTCTCTTTTCTCTTTTCTCTGTTTTTTTTTTTTTTTTTTTGGTTTTGGGTTTTTTTACCTCTTTCTCCCTTCCATTGGAAAGTTTTGTCGTTTAGAATTTACAAAGACAAACCTAGTTCACCATGGATTGAAGCCTTTATCATCCACTGGTTTTTATGGGCTCTTCTGACTTCACTGGTCACAATCTCTCTGAGAATTACTTTGGGGATTTTAAGCAAAATCATGTAGTTAACATCACTTTGTCTTTAAATTTTAGCTAGATGACATGAGGCTTGTTTTCTTGAAGCTTTTTTTTTTTGTTCCAGTTTTTTATTCAAAAGCCAAATATTCAGACTTACAACAGAAGGCTTTCCTTGTATTTTACCCTGTCAGAATAACACTCAAGTATTCTTGCAAATATCTCCAAGCATGTTTAGCTATGCTGCAGGTTGGGGAGGACTTTCTGCCAAGATTAAAAGAGGCAAAGGAGAGTCATGAGCTTAAGTGGAAAAGATTTCCTCAGAAGGGTGAAAACCAACAGTTTTTCTGTGAAGTTCTGATAACAGGGAGATATCCCAGGGCTGCAATCAGAGGTAAAAACCCTCATGCTTGTTAATTTATTCTCCTTTTCTAAGCAACAGAGATCACTGTAGAAAGGTATAACTGGGGAGATGTGGATTGCTGAAGATAATTTATGGTATGCAATTCTATTTCAACTTATCAAAAATGTGCAGAGGAGGAAAGTGACACCTACACTTGCAGCCAGAGGGTGGCCATAGATTTATTTCTGCTGCACTGGAAGTTACATCCCCCTCTTCTGTCACGATTATTTGCACATCCAGTACCCAGTCAAAGTGCAGTCACATCCTTACTGTGTGGCAGCATCAGTCATGGGACTGTGGCGTGGGGGAGCAGGCAGAACAGCTAGCTTCTCTATTCATCCTTGCAGGTCATGGATGTTGCAGGATGCACATCTGGCACGTGTCAAAAAGAAGCATTGCTTTTCACACAATGGGTATGTGATTGGTCACGGCAGGGAAATTGCTGCAGATTCCTGGAAAGCTGCCAGCAGAAAGGACCTTGGGGTGCTGGTTGACAGTGGCAAGCAGGAGCCAGCATGTGACAGTCAAGACAAGAAGGCCAATGGCACCCTGGCCTGTATCAGCAATAGTGTGGCCAGCAGGAGCAGGGCAGTGATTGTCCCCCTTTACCTGGCACTGGTGAGGCCACACCTCAAGTGCTGTGTTCAGTTGTGGGCCTCTCAGTACAAGAAGGACATTGAGGGGCTGGAGTGAGTCCAGAGAAGAGCAATGGTGGGGAAGGGTCTGGAGCACCAGTCCCATGAGGAGTGGCTGAGGCAGCTGGAAGTGTTTAGCCTGGAGGAAAGGAGGCTCAGGGATATTATCACTCTCTACAAGTGCTTGATAGGAGGTTGTAGCCAAGTGGGAGTCAGTCTCTTCTCCCAAGTAGAAAGTGACAGAAGAGCAAGCAGCCTCAAGTTGTTCCAGCTAGGGAAAATTTCTTCCCAAAATGTTGTCAAGCATTGGAACAGGCTGGCCAGGGAAAAGGTTGAATCACTGTCCCTAGAGGTATTTAAAAGACATAGACGTGACACACAGGGACATAGTTTGTGGCGGACTTCACAGCGCTAGGTTTACAGTTGGACTAGGTGATCTTGAAGGTCTTTTCCAACAATAGCAATTCGGTAATTCGGTGAAATGAGAGCAGCTTCTGATCGACACCACAGTATTTTGGCTTTGATCCCTTCCCAGACACAAAGATAGCAGACAGTTCCTAGAGGCACACAGGCAATGGCAACAGAATCACACTGTAGAAGGCAGGAATTTTACTATAAAGTACATCTGGCACATGGATCACATCTCAACTAATTCTGGTTTGATGAGAAAAAACTTAGGAAAATTATCTATCATTCTTAACAGGTTATATAACTCAGGGAAAGCAGAGTAATGGCAATGAATAACACAATGCACAGTCTTCACTGTAAGCTAATCCACTAAGCAACATGCGGTCTATACCCTCCAGGAAAATATTTTCTGTCATGGAGAATCTTTTCTACAAGAGTTAAGATGTTATTCTGCAATAAGAAGTTCTACTCTGTGCTGCACACAATTAGGAATTGTTATGTAGGTGAAACCCTGTTTTGTCATGCTTTACAAATGGACATCAGTGAACTAGTCTTTTATTACTTAATAAAGATAAAAATTACATTTCATTACCTAAAAAATTCCATTCATACAGTGATCTCGAAGTAAAGGATGAATATTTTAGATGTTTGTATTAATCAGATCTCATACCACCCAGACCAATTTCAGTATGATTCCCCTGGCAATGCTTCTGCAAACTGCATCTCACCTCAGAGTATTTAAGATAACAATTGTACCAGATTCCCGCTGCTTGTTTCATCTTCTTGCAGCTGTTTGCAGTCTTGTAGTCATACATGACAATTTAAGGGGAGACTGCTGTAAGTGGAAGGGATGACTCTTCCCTGTGCCATTTTTACAAATCCATCTCCTTTCACCATTAGAACAGTGAATGCTGTGACCAGGAATCAATTGGAGGGAAAGCAGCAGCACCTGCCACCTTCCCTTGCTGCACACGTTTAAGGTACTGTAGTCCCCTCACTAATTTACTGTGGGTCACGCTGGTGATGCCTTCTGGTCTCTTTCTCTAATTCTGCTACCTCCAACCATCTGTGTTCTGCAGATTCCAAATGCTTTTCAAAGCTTTTTAGAAATAAGAGATTTTATGTCTGAATAATATTCTGTGGTCTTATTTTCAATATGTATCGTGCTCCATGTTAGTAATCTAGGGGTTTTTTACCTTTTTATTTTTTTTTAATTTAGAACCATGGAAATTGTTGGATCATGGCCAGCTTTTCAATTCTTTAACCAGGCTTTTCAATGGAAAGGGGGTAGCTTGAATTGTTAATAGAGTTCCTACTCTTTACTCTTTCTTGTTGTTTTTTTTGAAAGGGTGGATTTAGGCATCACAGCAGGTTGTGCGATATACTTCAATTTTCATCAGTTTCTTGTCTGGAGACAGCATGAACAGTTAAATTTGTAGAGTGTTACATACTGGGCAGATATAAGAGTCTTTGTAAGTCATCAAGCTTCATTCAGTCCTCATTTCAGAGAGTTCCAAATAGCAATAGCATCACATCTTGTTTTCTTCATTATTACTTAAGACTCTTTCTGCCATGTCATAAAGTTTTTTCTGCAAGGGAGCCAGAAAAAGAAGGATGCAATTGGAGGCAAAAGACAGAAGCTGCCTTCTCAGAAACATGGCAGAAGTGGTAGGAGAGAATTGAGTTAGCCTTCGAAAAAATTGAGAAGTGGAAATCAGTTTGTGTTACTGTACTTGGGAAAGAAAGAAACAGTGAAGCAGGATGGAGAGGAGAACACCCTTTGGATCTATGAAGAAGGAATGTGTGCTTTGTAACATTCTCTGAAGTAGCATGGAAAGGATGTATTTACCAGATCCAAACAACCATGTGATACTTTTTGAAGAAAAAAAATTTAGTGTGCAGAGTGAGAGGAAAGATGAGAATTTAGATGTCAAGGCGACAGATTTTTTTTGTTTTATGGAGTTCTCTTGACACTGTATAGAAATCCATTAGCTACCCTGCTTACTACGCTAATACCTGAATTTCTCCATTCCATTTAGTATTGCTAGTGAGACCTGCAGCATTTCTTATTCTGAAGGCCTTGAGATATGCAGTATTTCATTGTTAGTTTTGTATCCTTTAAAAAGAAGTGTGCAGTGTCAATCCTGTTACCATTTTCTCATTGTGTGCGCAGTCAAGGTAAATGTAGTCATTATAAACTTATTTTCCTTATAACTTTGCTCAGAAAGCTAAGAAAGTCTTAGCACTTTTTCTTTATCTTAGAATAAGGGCAAATATAAAACTGCACAATTGACCTATGTAATGCTTTTCGAAGACCAGGATGACAATTACCCTTGCTAGTTGTGGGCCCACACAACTTGTTTTATAACCTTTAACCTCCAAAAATTTAAAGTGGGTGAGAAAGAGAAAGAGAGAGAAAAAAGAGAGAAAGAGAGAGAATAAAGGAGAGAAAGAGAGAGAAAGCTGGAAAGAAAAACAGAAAGAGGGAGGGAGGGAGGGAGGAGGGAGGGAAAGAAAGAAAGAAAGAAAGAAAGAAAGAAAGAAAGAAGAAAGAAAGAAAGAAAGAAAGAAAGAAAGAAAGAAAGAAAGAAAGAAGAAAGAAGAAAGAAAGAAAGAAAGAAAGAAGAAGAAAGAAGAAAGAAAGAAAGAAAGAAAGAAAGAAAGAAAGAAAGAAAGAAGAAAGAGAAAGAAAGAAAGAAAGAAAGAAAGAAAGAAAGAAAAGAAAGAAAGAAAGAAAGGAAAGGAAGGAAGGAAGGAAGGAAGGAAGGAAGGAAGGAAGGAAGGAAGGAAGGAAGGAAGAAAGAAAGAAAGAAAGAAGAAAGAAAGAAAGAAAGAAAGAAAGAAAGAAAGAAAGAAAGAAAGAAAGAAAGAAAGAAAGAAAGAAAGAAAGAAAGAAAGAAAGAAAGAAAGAAAGAAGAAAGAAAGAAAGAAAGAAAGAAAGAAAAAGAAAGCTCAGTGACTTCACGTCACCCCCTCCTTGTCTGGAAACCATAGAAACCAAACCGAAAGTACAGCCAAGAAGTTCGTCATTTGGCTATCTCTGGCTGATCTCCATGGAAACATTTCACTTTTTGTTGAAAGGAAAGATTTTCAAATCAGACAAATGGCCACAGTCTGACGGGTTATGACATCTTTGGGAAGAATTAAAAGAACAAAAACAATGACAAATATTTCTGCTTTACATATTTGTATTACACTTCTATTTTACGCCATTCATGCCTATTTTATTTAATTACAATTTTACGCCATTCATGCCTATTTTATTTAATTACAATTTCTTTCAGTTTTGCTTACAAATCAGACATTACATATGGGGAAAAAGGTAATACTCTGCCAACAAACCAGAGTCTATTCAATCTAGCATCCAATTTAGATGCTATTTGCCGTAAACTATATAGATCACCCAATACAGTTTTTTGTGTGCTTTGCCTGGAAGACTGAATAGAGGTGTTGAATGTGTCATAACAACTAAAATTGAGACTTAAGAAAATGTTCAACACTAGCAAGTCACACGTCTCAGAGTTATTCTTTCAGGAACCCTACAGAGCCAGGAAGGTACTTCCGCCTGTTTCGCACCCCCTTACCTTTTGAATTGCAATTAAAATATGCACTGAATGATCACGGAAAAAAAAAACTACCAGATAAAACAACTAATATGAAAGGCACTTCCATAAAAATCAGGGCTTTTATTGATCCCATACAAGTCTTCTGGTGCTCAGAGTTCATGTCTGTGAGGGTGCTTTTGTTGGAGGTGAAGAGGTGGAACGACCTGAGGATCTCACAGAAGCTTCAGAGTATGATTGGTACCCAGCTGCTCAGCCACATCAGCTGCATGCTGCTCAGGGCACAACAGAAAGAGGAGGTTCTGGAGGACTCCTCCTTTACAATTTTATTTCATTGTATGTAGGTACCATCTACACTGTATGCACCACCTACATGCTAAGATGTGTCTAAGCAGTAGAGATACTCTGCTGAACTATGAATTCTGAAAATCAAAAAGTCATGTTAAAAAATTATCTGAGGTACTAAAGCCCAATTAATTTGTCCTTAGACAGTTCCAAGTTACTGCTGCAACCATTTTGCTCCTCTAAATTTTTATTTGCTTCTTTTACTGGTAGTGCACATAACATAGGTGAGAAGAGGGTAAATGTTTCTGCTAACTTAAATACACAGAGAAGCTCCACTACCAGAAAGTTCTTAAGCAACAAAGGAAGGAAAAATACTGATGCCATCTTACCTTAAACAGAAAAAATAAAATAATCCAAAGCCACCCTAACACTATTAAAGAATGATTCTGTTTATCACTGTATACAGCTCAACAAACTACAATGCATATGAGATATGACTTACAGACTTGGAAATGCTTCTAGATATGTCTGATTCATCAAGCAGCGAATATTATTTCCAACATCAGATTATTGCATAATGACTTAGCTAATGCCTGATGGTGACAGTTTATTACAGTGCTCCTAGAAGTGGCCTACCTTCTAAGAAATAGTAACAACAGAAATTAATGTAACAGAAATATTATCAGCAATGAAGAGACATCATCTGACTTCAGCTGAAGACAAGCTGTCACTGTACAAAAAGAGAGAGAATATGCTGATGCTTCCTAAAACTTGAAAGACTATCAAAAAGACTGAAATGAATTATAGAGACAGAAGTAAACAGAGCAGGAAACTCAAGGAAATAATGAAAGAACATTCACAAAGTGACAGGCAAAATATGGCTCTGCTGAATGTTTTATCAAACATTCAAAGTGAAATAAAAGTCCAGAGACAAGAGCAAGAGAAAAGGTCACATCTACTAAGTTAGAAGGTACTTTACTAACATACAGATGAAGATTTGTGTGAAAAAAAATGACAGAGTTTCATCCAGAATATTCAAATCTGCTTAAGAAATATTTTAAATATTTTGACCACATCTGGTTCCTCTGTGCAGTTCAGCAGTTAGAAGATTAGTTGGAAGATGCCCTTTGTACTAAAAACCTTCTAATATCAGAATATAATAGAATATAATAAAACAGTTTTGCAGGAGCAAACTGTACAGGATTTAGGTTAGGTTTGCTCAACGATATTAAAGTTCTTTTCTAACCTAAATGAGTTTATGATAAAGGTGGTTAACAGTGGTATAGTTATTGCTTTCACTGCCCATAATTGTGGTATGGATATGTCAGCTCTGTAGAGTACTTGATCTGTAAACATGAGGAAGGCAGGATGGATGTTTTAACTGCACAGGTATAGCAGACTGACATTTTCCAGCTTGATTCCACTGAAGTTTGGGTGACATTTTTAATCAATTCTTGAAATTCAAAATCAATCTTGGGAAATTTTTGATATTATTGATTTTGGGGAGTGAAAAAGTACTTTCTATTTGGTTCTTAAGTGGGTTGAGCTGCCCAAACACAAGAGGTCTATTGACCTAGTGATTAAGTACCCAACAACATCAATCTAAATGTTGTCTTTGTGTCCTAATGCATATATAGGAAAAGGGGCTGTAGGTAAGTCATCCAACTTGCTCTGTTCAGCACTGCTGCTTTCCACAGAGTATCAGTTTCAAGAAATCCATGGATTAGCTGGAGATAACCTAGAGGAAGACAAGAAAAATAATCAGGGGGCTACAAAATATCCTATAGGGAATGATTGAATTAATTGCAGCTACTAGTTTGAATAGAAAAAAGCTAGAGGGACACTGAGCATCCTTCTGTTATGCAAAATCTTCTTGTAAGGAGAGTAGGTCAATATGTTTCTGTGTCCATTGCAGGAAGGTTAAGGAACAGCACTGCAAGGTTAAGGAACACCTGGGAGATTTGGTCTGGAGATCAAGAGAGCTGTATTTCTAGCCTTAAACATTGTGATAGTTTTCCTAAGGTAGTCATCCTAGAAACAGAGAAATCTCCAACACTAGTTGTTTTTGAGACCACATCACACAAACATCTGTCAGGAACTATTTATACATAATTGGTACTTCCTGGGCCAGAAGAACTGGATACATCAGAGTTTCCCTGCTTATTCTGGAAGCCAGAGCCACAGGCCCCTTCCTTGTCAACTGAGGAACAGGTCATACTCCATTACCTTCTTTACCCTGGAAAGCCAAAGGGGAGCTCATCATTTAGTGGTAAAGCACTGGCTAAGTTATTTCAGCTGTGCCAGAATGGACAGCCTCCTCAGGTCCTTATACCTTGTTTCTTATAAGTTACATTTTTGTAGGATAAAGAAAGGATATAACAGCATCTCCCCACCCTCCTCTGCCAGGCCTTTCCCTTTCCCTCCAGTGGGACAGAAGCCTGCACAAGCTCCCAGGACACTGCCAGTCTTTGAAGGCAGTAAATTTTCTTTCAGCAGTAAAAAGCCAGGCAGTACTGAGATAGGGCAACCTATATTTACTGTGCAATCTGGATGAAGCCCCCTTCAAATGTGCATCACTACAGGGTAGTTTAAAACTAGAATTTCTGGGGTTTCTGTATTTAATAATTACACTACTATTGTTCTTTCCTCAATTGAAACTGTTTTGTGGCTACTAAGATCACCCTATCATGAACAGCTACTTCTTTTCTTTCGCACAAAAATATGAAATTTTCCCCTTGACTTTTCTTGCTGCAGCTTGTAATAGAACTGCATCTGGAAACACTGTACCATATTCTTATACTACTTTTACAGCAGGAACTGCTAAGTACTTTGGCTTGCTTACAAATTCCTCAATTCACTGAGATATAATTGTGCTGTGATTCATGCCTTTGCTAAATCTATGCTAGTTGTGGGCATGATTATTAACATCACATTAAACCCTAGAACTAAAGAGATTAGCAAACAGATTTTTTTTTTCCTGGACACTGGCACTTAGGAGATAAATTACACTGTCAAAATGTTTAGGGAAAACAAAGCACAATTATGACAGAAATTGTTTTATTTTACAGATTGCTCCATTTTGAAAGAGTTCAGCAATTGTTATATGGCAAGACATAGCATAATTTGAGCATTTGTTTATCCATAGAACAGCACAAGCACAGCATAAAACAACCTTAAGTGTTCAATTCAGGAGCCCTTGGTATTATTCTTAATTTCAATAGAATTTCACACTCAGAATGTTACAAGTCTCTGTAGTGACATACAGTAGCATAAATAGGTCACTGTATGTCACCTTGTAATTGCTGTGAAGACTATAATATAATTTTGAACTGCAACCGTTGGGCCACAAATGGCCCCATTGATTTAATTTCAAATTTAAATTTTGCTCAGTTTCAAATTTAAATTACTGACTTTTCTTATGAGTTTTTCTGCTGACTGGTATCTCTTCCCAGCACTGGTATGCATCAGCTATGATCAAATGATCATTCAAAACACTACACTAAAAATCATGGACTCTTACTTTTCATTTCTAGGCAGGCTTTTTTTTTTCCACATCCTCTAAATGTTTCACTCAGCAGATTTTTTTTTTCTAGGATATTGCTGATTATCCAAGGAGGGAAAAGGATAAAGTAGAAAACTGTAAGCCAGGGTAGAGGGATGAACTAAATCAGTAACAACACATGCCATTGACTTTACAAAACTCTAAAGTGTATTAAAGACTTACAGGAATAATACAGTGGCTGCAGAATATTGCCACTGCAGTTTCTCAGGAATTTCTCCTGTAAATTTCCAGAGGAATTCCAGTGGAGAAGGGAAGTCTGGCAAGAAATAACAGCTTTCACTTTTTTAATGCAAATTTGGTGATGAAGATGTCTTGCCAGGCCAGTTGATGGTGGCAGAGATCATCTTCTTAAATAGTTTTAACTTTTTTTTTTTTTTACATCCTTTCCCAGCGAGATCATTGCAGGGAGCTGTGCTAAAAAAATCGTGGTTAGGGATGTATTATGCTATATTCATCATCCATCACTAGGAATCTCTGTTAGTATGATGATACAAGTAATCTAAGCTAAACATAGAGATTCTGATGCATTTATCATCATTTATTTTTTCACATGCATAAAAGAAATGGATAAATAAAAATATTTGTCTCCAAATCCATTAAGGAAATTTGCCTTATTAATAGTGCCTTGAGGTTTATAATAAATGCTACTCTTACCCCTTTTACAAGTAAATCCTATTATTTACAAAGTAAATAACTAAAAGCTCATCAGCACGTCTAGTCAGTAATCACTCATATCTAAGAGCTTTCTCATGGCAATTGATTGTCTTGGTAGAATATTTTCAGAAGAAATTAATTAAATGCTTTTGGCAAAGAACAAAGGAGATGAAAATACTTTTCTTTTGGTTTTGCCCGAAAATTGTAGCAACAAGACCACACAGATTTTCAGTGTCTGATAATCGGAGCAGAACAAGGCTGACTCCTAATAAGGTAAAATATTGTATTCAGCTGTTCAGCATACTGAACACACACACATGCAGGAGAGAGACTTGCAGAGATTTTGGAGCTACCTTGCAGGAATACAATTGACTTGAGAGAAGCTCTGAGACAAGAGGACTAGCTCAGCACACCAAACCAGGAATGGCAAGAGCAGTCTGCAGATGGGAGCGTGCTTTCAGAGGGCCCAACCTGGGCAGCCAGATATCATCGCCACGCCTGATGGATGGGAGGAGGAGCCGTGCCCACAGTGGTCCACGGGCTTGGGGGCAGGTCCTGGGCTCAAGCCTGGCCAGGGCAGAGCAGGAGGCACGGGGACTGGCATTAAGCAGTTGTTGTCATTGTTAAGGATGGGGACACGGCACCACAAGTAGGCTGCTGACACAGCAAGCCTAAAAATCACCCCAGTGGTTTTTTCAGCTGACTGCTGAAGCATCTTTACTTTCACAAAGCCTGAGTGAACATTCACTCGTCTCTATAGCTCACAGCTGGTAATACCAACAAGCCTAAGGTTAAGAGCTGCATTGTTCAACATATTACCGAGATGAATTTCATCATATAGCCATGGTATAATTCAAGTACACCACCTAACAATCAAACTAAGAATTACTAGGACTATAATTTCTTGATTAGATTTCATAAGTCTTCAAAAAGACAATGTAAGCAAAAGTTTCAACCTGGGTAGTCTGCAGTTATTAAAAACTTGCTGTATTAAGAGAGGAACTGCTCCCAGCCTAAATCTGGTTTTAAGCTAAAACATATTAAGTAAAGATTTAAAGCAATGCACAGTACTAACCTGCACAATCACTTGCTGGGCAGATTGCAACAGGAGAATCAAAAGCTACTGGGCGGCAGCTAAAGGCCAAAGTCATTAGTAGATTAGCAGTGAAAGATTATTTTGTTTTGATCACAGACAGATAAGCATAATTAAAAACTATCCTTTTTTTTTCCCCTAGTCAGTTTGCCCATCCCAAGCCTCAGCCTTGCTCATGATAATGACTGTTAAGCTTTGCAACTATAAACATGACAGAAGATTTTCATTACTCTTTTATTCTAAAAATATTAATGTCAAAGAGTAGTTGACACAACAGATAACAAGCAATTTCTTGCTTCATTTATCACAGTTTTCTTGTTAGCTACAGGGCTCTTTTTAATTACAGTTCAAGCATTGATTCAGCTACTTACTTTCTTGCTTCTGACAAGTTTGCAATTGTTAGTGTCCTCCTTGATCCAATGCAATCATTAGCAAAAGAGTGCAGCACTGAATCTGACATCATCATCTAATATCTACCCAAAGAAACACCACGAAAAAGATTTATTGATGGGATTTTTTTTTAAAAAAAAGACTGTAACCCAGAGACTGACTAATTAATTTTCTGAGAGAGTAGCTCATTAAGCTGTTATTAACAAATACACATTTCTCAGGTCCTATGATTGTTGCAGTACTAGACAATATCCATATGCAAAAGAGAAAATTAGTGATGCTTTCTACATAATCTTTTTAAGGCAATCTAAGCCCTTTGCTTGTAGAAGGAAGTGGTATAGAGAACATGTCAAAACAAGAACTTCAAGCACCATTTAATCACTGGTTTTTTGTGTTGGTGGTTATTTAGAAGTTTGGTAGGGCTTTTACTTCCCTCAAGTAGATGACAGTAAAACTCTGAAGCACAAATATATTAATTTCTCTTCTACTGGAAATAATCTCCACTCCTGCCATGGCTCACTGTGGGTGCCATGGTTTAAATTACATAAGAATAAGCCATTTGCTACTCTGACAAACACAAATGAAGGCCATATGAGTGCATGGTGTGGTGAATGTTTAAGAGCTATGAAAGCAGAAATGTATTGTGAGAAGGTGTTTCCACCAGGCGTGGATGCAGCAGTTCTAGTCTAGTCATGGGCATCAATTAAGTACAATTTGCAGCCACAGATGGTGAGAAACAATACTGTGCTTCATCTCTGCATTACTGACCACACTTACTTTGGAAGTCTAAAATTTATGACTGAATTTGAAGTTGTGATTAGGAAGTATTATTACCCTCTATTATCACTTTAAATGGGGGTATTACTAAGAATTTGAGTGATTCAGTTAAACAGATTTCATCTGTACTATGGTGCAATTATATAAAGAAAAATCACGACCATTTTAGCAGAGTTCAGGGGAGATAAATAGGATTAGTATGCCTGTATTTCCATAGAAAAAGAGGCTCCTGAGTCAGCTGTAAACAAAGGAATGAAATAAACTTAGTGTGAATGCAATTCATGCTTCTTATAATACACCATGACATTGTAGGCAAAGGTAAGAGACTACAGCACTCGAAAATATCCAAGGGGCCTCCTGGTTTTCTTTAAGATTTACATTTCCACATTAAAAGCATCAGGTGATTTAAAGTAGTTGTTTATATAAAAGTCCTCTAAAACATGTTTCATGTTTATCTGAACAAGTTCATTGATCACTACATATAAAATCTTTAAAAAGTTGAATTTTTTTTTACTATTTAATCATTTAATCATTAAGGATTTAATGATTAACTAGCTCGTTAATAATTATTTAATTATCTAATGATTTATTAAAATCATTACATTTAATCATTAATCTGTAAAATTATTTCATTTTCATACACACATATATTATTTTTTGCAAACTATAACTATTGTACCACTCATTGCTGCTGAAAAAGTTCACTGTAACATGCCTTAAAGCTTGGACTGATCTTGTGTTACTGATATTGCCGGGAACCCCACCTGAAAAAACAGTATTTGGAAGCATTTTTGAATGTAGGACTTGACTTTACTAAAACTTTGGAATATCTGATGCTCAAATCTCTTCATTACCTAGTTTATAAACATCTTAAACAGAGGATGGTAGTGCTAATGTTAAGACGTAATGTTCCTGTGCACTGTCATTCATCTGTTACTATCCAAAAGGCTGCAATGATTCATATTGAACTGTTACATAGTTTGTCCATTCTTATTTAATATTATCTTTTTAAATTAAAAAAAATTTCTATGTTTCTTCATCCCATCATGATTTTTTCTATTAGTACATCTCTTACAGCATGAAAATTTTAATGTTTATAAAGCTAATCTGGGACATATGGGAATGTTGCTTTTCATACTATATTTTATATAGATTTTTGTCATCTTCCAGTTGTTCACTCAATTTATAGTTTACCCTGTTACATGATATTTTACTGTTCTTCCACTTTGTCATTCACTTTGTTGTACAGGTATATTTTTGACAAAAATATGTAAAATACATGTAAGGGGTTTTTTTCAGAGTATATGCAGATAAACAGTTTGGTTAGGGCGACATTTACTGCTACTCAGTTAGGAATGGTGCATCTGTGAATTTCGCTGTATATTTTCAAGTTTTCTATTATTACTGTAGCCTCATGGCCTGCAGCCTCAGTAGTGTAACTACTAAAATTCAAGAGCATCTTTTAATAAACCTCTGCCACCTTTACAGTGCCTCACATGAAACTTTGTCATTTTATTTTCTCCTCTAAAATAGGCTCATCCCAGTTCTAAATCTTCATATTTTCTATTTAAAGTCTTTTTTATTTCCATTTTAGCATCTTTCCAGATGTGAATGTTTTTTGTTCTCCTAGTATATTCTGATTTCATGCTGTGCAATCTGTATTTTCCAGGGGTCCCTGTGACACTGCTTCATTGGTGCTAGCAGTTGTTCACTGTTATGCCAGTCTAGGCTGAACATTTCAATGACTTCAGAAAAAAGTTATCAGAAAATTTGCTGTGGATTGCACCTTGCCAAAAAAGCTGCTATTTTAATACAAAAAGCTACAAATCATTTCCGAGCAGGAAAACTCATGAAATCTATTCTTCTGTGTATGGAGAAAGAAGCAGCCCATGTTTATATGATTTCTATCCCACATTGTACTGGATGATGAGTGAACCAAAGAGAAGGTAGAAGCCAGGAAGGCCCAGACTTTCTGTCAGAGAGAAATCTCTCCCCTCTCACCAGCCATCTACAAAACTAGGGCCAATTTGATGTCTTTGAGATCTCTACCCTTTTGTCATGTCTGGCTGAAAATGTTGTGAGCTCTGCAAAGTTATGCCAGCTTTTGGGAAGGGAGAGGAAGGAGCTGATACTGAAAGCATTGTGGGAATGCACAGCTCAGCATTTGGGCATCTGCTTTGTGAATGATGCTACCTCTCACTTGGCAAAGTGGCCAGTGTGGCAGAGGTCACTTGCAGTTATGAAATGCAGCCCAACTGCAGCCATAGCAAACAGAACACCCCAGTGGGGTAAAGGGAGCAGAAATATCATCTGAAGTTGAAAATAGCTTCCAGGGCTCTGACCAAAATTGGAGTATTTCATAGCTGCTTGAGTTCTCTGACTATATTGAAGCATAAGGAAGGTAAAGCAGATGTTCTGAGTTGAGGAATAGTCACCAAGAATCCCAAACTGGCATAAAATATGCTTGACAACAGGTCTGCAGAAAAATTGTAACTTGGGTAAAGAGTTATTGCCAAGATTCACCTCAAGACCCAGACAGTTAAATATTACAGTGTAAATGGGGCTCCTGAATAGTATTTTAAACGCTAGACACTATTAGGTTCTTGTTCCCATCTGAGTGTAATGGTTATTTTAGAGTAAGAGTTGACTAACTGCTTTTTGAAAGAGTATTGAAAGAAGAGGTTGGAGGTGAAAAGAAGTAAAGGACTAGAGGCTGAATTGTGCTTGGCTCAAGTGTAATTAAGGACAAGTCTTCTTTATATATCTTGCTGAACGAAGCATTTAAACTAAGGGAATCTGGATCAAGGTTTTAAGTTACTACTATAAAAAGCATTAGTTTTCTATTTTCTCTTTTATTGTGCCACATATAGTTTGGAAATTGAGACAATCAGTTTGTTTTGCATAAGCTCCCCAGACCTAATCATAGAGTTAAGTTTATATTGAATGTTTTTAGCTCAGGAGGCTGGCTGTACCAGGACCAAGGACAAGCTCACACCTTGTACCTATCTCAGCAAGCAGGCCCTATGCTGTTTAGTCTGACAGTGAACAGAAGAGTACACAGTGCAAGTGTGTAACTGGAAACCACAGCTAGCAGCAACAAACAAACAAAAAACCCCAAGCAAAATAACATTTACTATAATAAAATAAAATACTTTAACTAACTGAAACAATAAAAAGGAAATTCAAGGGACTCAGAAACAAAACTTAACAACTTTATCTCTGAAGATAATTTGATGTAATTAACAAGTTAGAACCATAGAATCGTAGAATCAATGAGGTTGAGACAGACCTTAAGATCATCAAGCCCAAACCATCAGCCTAATAACACCACCATGTTTGCCACTAATGTCTTCAAGTGCCATACACACACAGTTTTTTACTACTTACAAGGATGGTGACTGCAGCACTTCCCTGGGCAACCTATTCCAATGATTTGTAGCCCTTTACATGAAAAAATTTTCCTAATACCTAACCCAAACCTCTCCTAGACACAGCTAGAGACCATTTGCGCTCATCCTGTCACTTAGTACCTGACAGAGGAGACCAACCCCCACCTCACTACCTCCTCCTCTCAGGTAGTTGTAGGGAATGATAAGGCTCCTCCCTGAGCCTCCTTTTCTCCAGATTAATTAAAATCTAGTTTAAACCTCTCTCCACAAGCCCTGCTAACCCTTTAGGTAAGATTATTTTTCCACTTTGAGACAGGTGGAACTCATATGTTTCCAGGAGGCTCAGTGGCATATAAACCAGCCCATGATCAAAAAAACCCAAAATTCTGCTGCTAACACCAATCTCAAAGCATCTCTTCATCTGTGTGATTTTTCCATTCCTTGTCCCATGATTCCCTGCAAATGGCAGGAAAAGTTATATTACAAGCTTTAAGTCTAATTACATTGTGGAATACAGACAATAAAACTAGGTTTGAAATTCAGCAGACTGTCATCTTTAATGGGAAAAAATAGTGTAATTCAGCTCTAGAGATGTAACTAAATGCCAGGCTCAACTAGCTGATGCCATAACTTTGCTCCAAGTGTTCATTTTGTACATGCACATAATCATAATGAACACTACTCTGCTTCCCTGTTTCAGAGACTGAAGTTGCACAAATATAAAGCAGTTTTTGACATCAGGTGGGATATGCATAATTTAAAGTCCTGCCAGAATATTGCAGAGAAAAGGCATTTCACCCTACTACTTCACATGGAAAGAGAAAAAGACATTCTAGGTGTTAACTTATCTGTTGACTGATCTCAAAGGGGAAGAAATGAATGAGAAAATTCTTGCAGTATGAAAAAGAAAATACCATTAATTACAAAAAGTATTGAAGAAATTAAGGAATGCCTGTTCTGTGTTCTGAAATATCCCAGAAAGTATTGTTCCATTTCAAAGGTAAAAGAGAAAAAGGTGTACCTGCTAGTACATCACAATACACTTGAAAATACCACTGCATTTATAGAATGACAAAAACTTTAAAGCTCTCCCAAGATGCTCAGGCTGACATCTTGTGCTTCAAATATAATAGAAACATGAGGTAGGTTCATAGGGTTTTTTTTAAATTTTGACAGATTTAAAATTAACTGTATTCTAAACAACAAATTAGAACTGTGTCACAAATTCCTTTTTTCTGTGTTACTGGCAGCAAGAACCTAAAGCAACACATCTCAAGAGCTTCTTTGGTCGTTTCTGATATACTCTGACAAAAAGTAATTACAGGCCACATACAGTCTTTCACAACCTTTTCTGAAGTAGCTTTTAAAGACAGATAATGCAGGCCTCCTTGGTTTTCACTTGTCAGCACCCTCCTGCTCGGAGTTGCTGCTGTTTCTTGCACACCTGGGCAAGAAGCATCTCTGGGGAAGAAGTTATGCAATGTGACCAGGAGGAGACTCTAGGAAACCAAAGCACCTTAGTCTAAACCTAACAGAGCCCTGGTGGGATGAAGCAGATTTCACACATACAGGTTTTTCTCTGTGATAACTGTATCAGTTATCCACTATGGTCTGCAAATGTCTGGATATGCTGAACATTTTGGATGCCTCAGAAACTTCAACCTTCACATGCTCCCAGAGCAGGAGACACACAAGAAAAGAAAAGTGAATGTCCCAGGAGTCACTGTGGCCAATGTTCACTGTGAGGGCCAGGATAACTCACTGCATGGCCCTATAGCTACAAAAGGCGAGTTGCAATCCATGCCCAGGAGCTGTGTCAGGAGGGTCCTGACCCTGAAGATCCTGATTTTTCTTCAAGAAGGAAATCTCTACCTTATTGGAAACAGAAGAAATTTCAGTGAAGCTCACACTTCAGTGAAATTCTGCCTTGGTATTCAGGCTAGTGAAGACATTTCACTGAGGTGAAAGAATTTTCTTCACTCTAAAAGATAAAGGCAAGCAGAAAACATGCAGGAGCTTGTTTGAGAACAGTAAAAAATTAACGCTTTCCACTTAAGCAGTCTAAAAGGCTTATCAGAATAGGTCTCGTGACCCATAACACCCCCCCACCCCCCCCCCCCCCCCCCCATTTCAGTGACTGGAAGTATACTCATGACTGTAAGACTAGGATGCTGTACTTAGACTCCTCTGTTGTAAAAAGAAATTGTTTAGAAATGTATTTGATCCTCTCTGGCATTTCAGTTGCTGTAGTATCCCCTCACATGAGCAAAGACTTTCTTGGTAGCCTTCGACAAATTCGAAAAATTTGGTCCCCTTAATGCTGATAGAACTATTACAGCTAAGTGGTTTCATTATCAGAATTAAATGGAAGAACTTGTTATTTGGAAATATCAGTTTCAAACCAAAGAAAGACATTCAGTTCTGCTGACTGGAAGCTCTCAGAACTTCTAGCTAAAAGTCCATAAAATACAAGACTTGGAAATAGTTGCTAAGGCATTA
This sequence comes from Haemorhous mexicanus, assembly GCF_027477595.1. NCBI lineage: Eukaryota > Metazoa > Chordata > Aves > Passeriformes > Fringillidae > Haemorhous > Haemorhous mexicanus. The sequence continues at coordinate 51,943,892 of NC_082344.1, read as the reverse complement.
GGTTTAACTCACATTTGCCCTTTGATTTTAGTACAGAACAGGATATTTTGGCCAGACAGAGGAGGATGAATATTGTAAACCTTGCCAGGACCTCCTTAGAAGGGAGAACATTTGCCAGCAATTTGTCTTTTTCAGGTTTATATTTGATCATATCAGTGGGCTAAATGTTAGTCATTTCATTCCAAGTAGGTGAGCAGTATCATGCATTAGTGCAGTTAGCCAGGTGTGGAGTGCAGTGGAACAAGTTAATGGCATCATCAACTTGAGAGAGATCAGAAACATGCTTTGATATAGGCAGCAGGATTTCTGAGACATACTTCATTAACTCAAATTTTAAATGTTAATGGTATTTTATTTGAAAGAAGGAGCTGAAATTAAACATGTAATAGCTCAGAGAATAGAAATATATGCACAGATACAAGTATTCTTAAATGGTGACGTGGTTCCTGAGTCATTATGGCATTTCTTTTTCATTAGTCAGCAAAAAAAAAATATTACAAATACCACTGATGGGTATTTATACTAATGGTTTTATCCATCTGTTTAGCTAATCATAAGGAAACTCAGTTTCTCTGAGTCTGTGTACATGTGTAATTATAAAAATACACATATATATAGGTATGTATGCATATTTGAAAAGCATTTATTATGTGACTCTTCAGTTGGAGGAATGGCTGTACAAACCAGTAACAATAGCTTGAAATCTTTGTTTTAACCACGTGGGTTACAATGAGGTGGGTAGAGGATCATATATGCAGCGGTTACTATAGTTACGGTGTCTCTCTCTCTCTGTCTTTTTAATGAGGAACTAATCACTGTTCTCTGACCAAGACATCCATATTTTGCTTATTTTTCTGTTCACCCACACCAGGCAGCATTTCTTCCCCAGGAGAAGGCAGATATAGAAATATTAACCCTTAGGAGCAAAAGACTCCTTAACTAGCTAATTCCAAACCCTGCTGAGTCTAATAATGGGCAGGGATCTGCATGCCATGGCAGCAGAAACCACTACCCACATCCCCACAGCTAGCAGAAACCCTAAAGGGCTTCTAAGCACTTATATATCTTACATTTCTATTTCCACCTGTCAGTGAATTGAATATCAGAGATGGGGAAAAAAGAACTTGAATCTGCAAGTATTTACTGAACAGCTTGCTACAAGGCCCCAAAGCTTAGTAGCTCCTAAGATTATAGAAACCCACAGGTTCTATATGCATACATAGTAGCTTTTCTCCCCTCTGAAATGATGTCTTATAGCAGTAGGAGATGAATTGTGACCCAAATCCAGGAAGGGATTGAAGGGCTCACATCCAACAGTTAGGATGCTCTGCTTCTCAAAATATCTGCCAGCTGCCTTCAGTACCTCCCTTCCCAGATCTATTTAGGTCTTTCCTTCAGGCAAAAAGGACAAGACTCAGGGCTGTAAACATAGTTGCCAAATTCCCTTTTAAGGCACAGCTGGGTTTCTGAAACCAAATCTTCTTATGTCAAAATCTCACCTGCTCCTCTGGTAGGTACAAATATCTCAATACAAGGAGCAAGTGCTCTTTTACACAAGGACCAAGGAGGGAAATTTAGAGCTATCAAGTTTCACAGTGTATTTTATATCTCTAATGAGTGGGATGCTCCCCCAGGAGGCTGAGGAGTCTGTTAGGCAATACCCTAACTCACGGGTAATAGTTATCTGAAAAATGATTATTGCAATAATCAGCTACTGACCATTTAATATCACTAAGTGAATGCAATGTTTTATCGTTTCTGTTTCTATCCTTCTGCACCATAAATGATTAACATCAGTGGCATTAGTCAGATTTGACAGCATGTTTTACTGAGCATAAACTCAAGCTAAAAAATAACCAATAAAGAAAAATCTATGTTAATGCCCTGAATACCAGGTACATCTATTACTACTGTAAGCTACAATTTTCAGCATTTTCAGGTTAAATTATAGGCAGGCCTAATGTTGAAGGTTCATCACAGATTTTCCTCAGTTTAACTGACAAGATGAAATTGCCCCTAATTGGTCTTTGCCTCAAGGAAATGAGGTTTAAAGTCACCAAGGATTCACATCTCTGTGTGAATATCTACATTTGTCTGTATCCCTGTGAGCTCTTCATCTTTTGCAGTCATTGCCATTTATCAGATGAATATGACAGAGTTGAATGTGCTGTTGTAAATACCATAAAGATGTTAAGAAATGTCTTTATCACCTTAAACATTTTTTTATCCCTACTTTATATCCTAACATTATATTCTTCATTACACTTTCTTTTTTTTTTTTCCTTGTTTCTTGAAGATACTAAGTCCTGTTAATATAGGTGGCCAGAGAGAGAAGCAAAGATGTGAAGGTTAAGATTGTGTTGTGATTTCAATCCACCTGCACCAGGGAATCCAGACACAAAACATAAAAAATGGGTTTCATTGGTTTCAATAACGGGCAACATTTCATTGGCATTCTAAAAATCAAGCTAAAATAAAATAGGGTTATTATTTTATATTTGAGACAGGAAAAGTATGGTTGTAAGTTTAGCAAAGGTTTCTGACTGTTCTTAACAATTCCTTTATTATTTGGAAAAATAAATTTAAATCTAGCATGCTATTTCTTTGACATTAGAAATTATACCATAAAACCTGACAGAAATGTGATTCAACTGTCATTGCAGAAAGTCACTGCAGTCTAAAGGGATTTTTACATCCTTTGGGGACAGCTTCACAGAACAGTTTCAGGACACAGACAAAATAGCCTTTCTTTTCTATCTACTTTCAACCTCCCTGGATTTTTGTTTAAAAAATCCCCACTGGCTCAGAATCATGCACAACTAGTACATACATTGATATTGTTGGAGGTAAATTTAAGATTAGTCAGCTCAGTTTGGGGGTTTGCAGTCTAACTGCTGAGTGGTTCACCTTGGGTCAGCAAGATACATACATTAAACATATGTTAAATGTATCATAAATGCTGATAGGAGTCAAGGAGACCCTTAAGGGTTTTTTCCTAGTACTTTTTCATTTGCTAATGGTCTACTTACACAACAATGAGAAGTAAGAAAGTAGCTGATGAGTAAGAAACATTGTACAAGCAGGAGATAATTAAAACAACACTTGTCTCTTTGTAGAAATCTTTTCTTCACACATCATTTTGCCTTGTTGCTAGGACCTTTTATTTTATTAAATCAAGAAAAAGGGAAAAAAATTTATTTAGAAGAGGATGTCATACGTGCTTATTAGCCAAAGAGAGATAGACAGTGGCATAAGCAGAAAAAGAACTTTTAAGAAAGATATAGCACCATTAATTCATGAAAAGGTTGTTGTTTTTGAACATGCTCTGTGTTGTTCAAAGGTCTGCACTGATAGCTGCAATTATTTAAAACAAGAGTAATTATGTTCCATACAAATTGAAACAGATAGTGAACCTGTTGATTGAGTAGGTGGCATCATTCTATCATAGGTTTCAGCATTCTCTACCTGGCAAATTAGAAATACATTTGCTTCTACAGTAAGATCAAAATTTTAGCTGTAATTATACCTGTTTCTCTGAATTTCAAGTACCTAAGAATATGAAGTCTAAATTGCAATGAACAGAGTCATCCTGGCTTGATCCTTCTTATATTTCCTGCGTTGGGAAGATGACACTTTGTGAATATTACTAACAAGGCAGCTAATAAGTCACCCTCTTAGTTGTAAAATGGTTTAGAAGACCAGCACTTGTATATTTGCATATGAAAGACAAAAAGCAAAAATTAAAATAATCTCCAGTAGACCAATTTTTTTTATCATTGCAGTGCTACATATATTTTGTCATGTCACATTAGCTTTTTCTTGTTGTATTATGCAACACATAACCATTTCTTCCCAACACGTTCTTCTGCGAGGCAAATGAACAAATTGTATATTTTAAACCCTTCTGTTCTGTTTGAAATAGAAAGTGGGTCACTGGGTTTGCAGATAATTTAATTTCATTCTCTATTTTCCTTTACGTCTTATTATCAAGATGAGCATTAGATGCTACTAAATCAAACAGGGGTCAGCAAACAGGCAGCAGCACTTCATAGCAGGTGGCTGGAGACAGCAAAAACTGCTCACACCTTAAAAGGCACCACGGACTGGCTGGCAGAGTAACACAAATCAGAGTCACATGCAGAACTTTTTCCCTCCTGCCCACCCTGGTGAAAGGGCTGTTAGCACAGCTAATTGCCAGCTAAGGTCGCCCATTTCAAACAGCAGCAATCTCACACTCCTCTGCTAGTGGCTTGAGGGTCTGAGCTGTTGAGAGATGGGCTGACCTCCTCCTCTTTGCTACTCCTGCCCACTGAGACAGTGGCTTCCTCAGTGGGGCAGTAACAAAGGCAGGCAGCATCATAGCTAGCTCACAATAGACCACTAATTTTGAAAAATTAGGTAACTTTCAGATCTGTGAATTCTGTCTGGGCATTTGTGAAGTCTGGAGCAATGGTGAATCAAGCTGCAGATCTGCTTTCTCCTCACATGCTTTTTCATCAGCAAACATCTTGTGGGGAAAAAAAGAAAGAGATATCACCCTCAAAACCTCAGTGACCAGAAATCAACAGGAATGGGTTTTGCTCCACTTAAGGTCATCCTCAGTAAAATCAGGTGTATCTTCTCAGCTTATTCCCATAACCAAAGGCCAGGAAGGGGCATTCAGCTTCAAGGCAGGACAGCTTATCAGGAAATCATGACACTGATATATGAAAAGCTATAATCTCAGCAATACCAATAAAGAATACAAAGTTTTCTATGCCAAAGTCCACAGAGAGCGACTTCTTAAAATGGAACACTCTGTATTCAAATTGAATAAACAAACCAGCTAAAATATGTAAGTAATCAAATGCTAGTAACAATGAGGTGGTGTGAAAGTGGATTTGATTAGAACATGCCCTCTGAGAATGTTTCCTTCCCTTGTAAACAGAAGGGTAGGGTCTCTGGAACTGCAAGGCAGGCACATCCAGTGAGCATCTACCAAAAGTGACTGTACCACAGAGCAGCAGCTGCATTGCAAGCAGACCTCAGCACAAAAACAAGCATCTCATGATCTCCTCACTAGAGATTTCAAACATGGAGAGCAGCTAGAAACTGAGACCCTGACAATGACTTTTACCATTTGAGGTGCAGAAGGTTAGAAACACAAAAGTGTTACAGCAACTCCACTTCTGTAATGTGCTAGATAAGGTTATAAAAATGGAAATTATACTGAGTACACAGCTGAATATAGCCATTATTTGCTTAATGAGAAGTCTGAGATAAAGAATTTAGTTTCCTATTCGCAACTGAAATCCTAGCTAGCACTAATATTTGCTGGAGTATCTATTTTTGCTAGAAAATGTTATACTAATATTAGCCTAATTTCATTAAATACCAGGTTAATTGCTCCAACCTCATGGAAAAAAAAAAAAAAAGGAAAAATCAGTTAGAAGGAGTTTAGATTTAAAACTTACTATGGGGTTGGTTGGGGTTGGGGATTTTTTTCGTTTGTTTTTTGGTTTTGGGTTTGGCTTTTTTGCATAGACATATACATCTTCATACAAAACTAGTAGAAAAGGTAACACAGAGTTTTTCAGAACTCTGATTGTTCTCGATCTTATTGCCATCTGGGTGTTCTGCAAGTTCATGTTTCTGTAATGTCAACATAGTGCAAAACAGTGATAAACTGGGCAGCTATTAAGCTGTATTGCAGGATCTTATGCCTTTATTTTTGGCAATCTTGAGTATAGCAAGAGGCTATGCACAATACTATAAAACTTAGGCAGGTATAGTACAGAGCTGCTAGTATAATAAACATGGCTTCATAACTCTACCTTTTCAACAGCTCTGAAAGGATGAGAAAAAGACTAACAAAAAAGCCATGAAGTCCATTCATGCTTGGCTGGCTCAAAATTAGCTACTGTCATTCCCATTTTGACTCAACACCTTCACACAATGCTCTTGACTAAGCCTCAGCTCGTGAATACTTAGTTGACTTCATACATATGCAGTGTTTTCTAAATGGCTTTATTATTATGGCAGAAAAATTTTACAGAATCTTCAAAGCTTACTTTTTCCTTCATTGGCCGTTTTCTGAAATAGTCTTTCATTTTCATCAGGGTTTAATAGCCATTAAAGTTCTGTTTCAAATTAGTGCAAACTTTATCTTCTACACAGAGGTCTATCAAGTCTCCAAATGGCCTTTTAATTATTTAATTTGAAGAATCCTAGCACCTATATAGTAAATAAAGAGGTTTTTTTTTTCTTTTACATTAGCAGTCTTTTGAAAGACAACTCCTGCTGTAAGGAAATTTCTTGGTCACTACACAACTGTCAGTCCAAGTGACCTTAGATATTCTCTTTTCAGATCGCTTTCTATATCAGACCAGATATGGAGTGTTTCTTTAACCAATACACTATTTATACACCATCTCACTGTTCAAACACAATGTTGAAAGTGAGTTTTCTGTGGTTTATGTTAAGATAAGTAACATTTGCACCTATACATCCCAGGAGATTTGGCTAAAGGATTTAGAGATGACCTTCTCTGCCTTAAGGAGAGTATCTGAGATGAAAATTCCATTACCTTCCAGTTTGGAGATTCTAGACTAGAAACTGCTTTAGGTCAGAAAATCTTCGCCTCCTCTAGAAGGCAGCAATGTTTAAATAAGAGTTGTAGTCACTTCTAGAGAGAGCAGAGGTTAAACCCTGTTCCACCTCACATGCAGACCATGGTGAAGCTCAAATCAGTGGCATAACTTTTGTTTAGGCCATGGATCCTCTAATTTACCTATAAAGGAAAACTAAGGAAAATTTTGTGACCTAGTTACAGCTGCTGCAGGAATTTTGTAGCCTTTCTGACTTAGGTGATTGCCAGAGCAGCGATTGTCTTCATTGCTCTTTTAATGTGGCTGCCTTACTAGATCTTATCTTAGTCATCCTGAAAAATCCTGACTCATTTCATCCAGATCCTCAAGAAGTCATGAATGGTGCAATCTCAGGAAGAAAGCCAAGTGCTCAGAATGGAGATGCATCAGCAAAACTTAGAAAAGAAACATACGTAGCTGGGAATGTAGATGTGCATCTATCCATCAGGATAGTCCTGTATCCTTCTGCGCAATAAACACGATTCTATGTTTTAACCAAATGTCTTGGTTTCAGCCAGAACAGGCTTAATCTTTGCAGCATCCAGGATGGGGCACAGTCAGGAGCCAAAGGTTTTTCTGTACCACCTCATGTCGTTGCTGGGCATGGGGGAAAGGGGTCTCTGGTGGGGAGAAGGGGTCCCACCTGATCAAATAAGCCTGGTGGGTAACACTTGTTCGGAGCAATCACATGGGAAATCGTTGGCCTGTCTTGTACATTTTCTTATCAGTATTGTTGCTCTTACTGTTCACTTTCCTATCTCATTGCTGTTTCCAGTAAATTGTTCTTATCTCAACCCATGATTTTCACTTTTGTGCTTTCAATTCTCCTCTCCATCCCACTACAGGGAGAGGGGGAGAGCAAATGAGACATTAATGGATTAAAAAGTCTCAGTGAGAGCACTAAATTTGACAGTATCATTCCTGAGCCATGACACCAAATTAAAGACATGAATATTAATTATATACCACCATCAAATGGTATGAAAAGAGTTTGAGAACAATGCTGATTAGAAAAATACCGTTTCAGAAGGAATCCTAAGACTGCCCACTGCAGCTTCTTTGACTAATTTTAATTAGCCTGGAATTGCGGGAGCAATAAATGACCAATTTCATTATAGTATTATTATTTCAAGTCTGAAAAATGTATTTACCAAGTATAGAAACCAAGAGATTTTTATTTGTATTCTGATGTTTAGAGGAATGCTGATTTCCAAGGTATAAAATAATCAAAATGAGATCAGTGTTGCTTCTCTGAACAAGAAAAGTAGGAATATCTGGCTTTTCAAAAGTAGACCCCTGTACCATTTACATCTGCTCGACGAGATGACAAATAAGCTTCAAACTGTAAGGTAATAGTGTTTGAAATACATTTGACTCTTTTTTCCTACACAATGGAGAAAGAAACCAAGTCTATGTATTTCAAGGAAAAAGTAAATAAATAATACTATTATTTATAGACTGTTTGCTTTTGTTGAATTCAGATAAGTTTAAAGAAAACAAGTCTACCTTTTGGCTTCCGCATAAGTGATCTTAAGAAAAATAATTGAATTAGAATTATGAAAAAAATAATGAAAAGTTATCAAACTCAGGATAAAGTGAACCAAAATAATCATCATTCAGTCACCTTATTCTTCACCTGATATTGAATCTCCGATATATTAGATACTAATTAGATTATCAGTCAGCTGTCATCTTTCAGCCTTAATCTGATGGGGCCACACAAGCACAGTTTCTGTATATATAAGAAAGCTACTAACTACACTGGTGGTCTTACTCTACATCAGCTGTTTCAAGTTCATCTTTCCTCAGTGTAGGTGACCAAAATCAGGTGATCGTTCCCTAAGAGGAACTCCGACCATGTTCTTATACCTAAATGAATTTTAGAAAGTAATAGAATTAGGAGAGCCAAGTATTTGCCCTATTTGCTTATTAAAGCTCTGAAAAGTTTATATATCAGCTGGACCCCCAAATGTTGTCTCTTTTCCCAGTTAATACAGTACAGCTTGGCACAACACACTCCAGTCTGGGTTCTGCTGGTATAGAAGTTTACCAGTCCTGGTTTTATTTGAAATTATCTGAACCATACCTAGGATGCCAGGTGGTAGACACTCCACTCTTATCTATTGTCACTTTTTGAATTATGAGGTTTGGCTCCACAAGTATGTTTCTTGAAACTGAAGAAACAGGTCCCCTGCAACCTGGAAGAACTTGCTATCCTTACCAAACATCAGAATAAAAGAGCAACATGAACAAATGAACTGAAGATCAGGAGATTATTTTAATGATTGCATAGATACCAAGCCTTCAGAGTATGTAACTAACATACATGAGATAAACTCTCATAGAGAACATGTATGTCTGGAATTAAGAATGATTTTTAGGAGATGTCCCATAGTGGCAGTTCAGCTGCTGAACACAGAAATTCCACAGTGAGGCTGAATTTGAATTTTTATATTCTTTAGAGAGCCTTAATGCAAATGAAAAGAATTTTAAAGTTCCTGGGATCAGAGGCTAGAATCTCTTGGTGGATGATGCTGATGCAACATAAATTGGTGGATGCCACAGCAATAGGAGTCTATGAGCCTGTTATGAGCCTTTTGTCTTGATGGTTTCTCAAGCAATTACTTAGCAGAACTGAAGATGAGATTAAGCAAACTAAATTAGAAAAACACTCATATATTTTACTTCCATTCATCACCAATAATTGCCAGTTAAATTTAAATTTGTTCACATTCTGGATGATAAAGTAAAAATGTCCTTAGTGGAAGTATTTGACTACTTATCAACTCAGGGGGAAAATTGGGCTATTTATGGAATGTTAATGCGCAGACCATCTGAAAAGAAAAGCACATATTAATCCTTTACATATTAAGATTTACACTGTTTTACAAAAATGTGTAAAGATTAAAAAGAAAAAAAATCTGCAAAAGGAAATGCCTACTAAATATGTAGGCATGCTTTCAGCTTTTCATGCTAAACTGATCACAAAAGAGAAAAAAAGTGATAGAGCATCAGTGAAGAGACAAGGCTTTCAACCACAATTCTGCAATAACTTTATTTTTAAAAGTTAGAGTTACGCAATGAACAAAAGTCAATTTGCTGTCAATACACAGCATGTGATGTGATCTGGAGATAAATAACTAAGTTATAAAGCTATCAACACTGAAAAGCTCTAAAGTGGTCTAGCCAGGAACAGAAAAGAAGGAAGCTCAAATTGCTTATTGTCAAACCATGGCTTTGATCGTACTGTGATCAATCCAAACTTGGTATGATTTCTGTGACACAGATGAAGGAGAACAGCTACAAGCCCAGAAACTGTTGGAGGTTGCTGACTGGAGTCCAAGGTCTTCTCCAGGCACCTCAAAGCTGCATACCCTTATTTAAGAGGTGCCTGCTCTTGAGTTGGTTGTTCTCTAGTTTTTTGGAGCGGCAGTGGATCCAGCCTAAAGAAATCCTACCTTTCAGATTACTGATGCTGATTATCCTAGAGCCAGCAATGCATTACCTGGAGGTGCACAGCTTCAGCTGAGACCTGGCTCACATTCAGCCAGCTTGACACCTGAACATACACAGCTGGCATCTGCTTAAAAACACTAGGCAAATATACCAAGGGCCCAACTATACTCTTCTCTCTGGCATCCATAAACCTTTAACATTGTGTACCTGCACAAGGACACAACTTACCCAATCTCTATGCCACTTGAGGGCATTCTCCTGGAACAGGACAGATCTACTGAAAGTATTTAGTCTAGACTTCCCTCATCTCAATGGTGTGACTGAACCTTTATATGCAAACGAACTTATTTTCCCAATACAGGCTTCTACCACATTATTTCAAGGGACCCCATCCTATCCATTAAGTGAACCTTAAAAATGCCTGGATTTTCAGTTTTGTGTGTAAACTTATGCCTAGATGGTATTTGGTAGGATGCTGTAAGAGAAATTGCCTTTCAGATTGATCAGAAGCTGATCTGCCAAATCCAAGCATTGATAAACCAGGCAGATACGTGACTGTAATAATCTAGATTGAGAACCTCACTGATCTGAGCTGTCTAGAGTCAGTTTTACAGTGCTGGGGTTGTGGCTGGAGCTCTTACAGACTTGCTTGCCACCCTTTACATATCAGCTGTGTCTACCCTTGGTTATGTGCTTTTACTGGTCAGCTTTCCTCTGTAGTACAGAGCAGGTCATGTTCCTTTTCAATGGGAGATACAGTAGTCTTAGATATATAGGAGAAATGAGACCTTTAATGCCCACTGCTAGGTGTGACACTTTCATAGAAACATAGCAAGGTTGGGGTTGGAAGGGACCTGAAAGATCACCTAGTTCCAATCCCCCTGCCATGGGAAGGGACACCTTCCTCCAGACCAGGTTGCTCAAAACATCTAGCCTGGTTTGGATGCTTCCAGGGGTGGTTCATCCACAACTCTGGGAAACCTGTTCCAGTTCCTCACTACCCTCTGGGTAAAGGATTTCTTTCTAACACTAATGTAAATATTCCCTCCTATCTTTTGAAGCTATTCCCTCTTGTTCCATCTCTTCATGACCTTGCAAAAAGTCCCTCTCCAGCTCTCTTGGAGTCACTGTAGGTACTGGAAGGCTTTTATAGGGTCTCCCTAGAGACTTCTCCTCACTAGGCAGAACAACCCCAACTCTCTTGGCCTGTCCTCGTAGGGGAAGAAGTATTCCAGTCCCCTGGGGATCTTCATGGCCCTCCAGTGGACTCATTCCAGTAGTCCATGACTTTCTTATGTTAGATTCTCCAGAGCTGAATGTGGAACTCCAGGTGGGGTCTCATGAAAGTGGAGTAGAGGAACAGAATGAGTTCTCTTAACCTGCTGGCCATGCTGCTTTGGCTGTAGCCCAGGATATGGTTGGACTTCTGGGATCCAAGCACACATTGCTGGCTCATGTCAAGTTTCTTCTCCAGCACTCCAAGTATTTCTCCATAACTCTGCTCTTGATCCATTCTCCATCCAGTCTGTACTTGGGTTTGGGATTGCCCTGACCCAGGTGCAGGACCTCGCACTTGGTCTTGAACACAGTCCCACTTCAAAAAATTGTCAAGATTCCTCTGGATGGCATCCCTTCTGAGGGTGCCAACCTGCTTGTTGACTGTCAGTCTCCCCAGGATTTTAGGTACCACATGAGTAGGCCTAGTCAAGCAAAAAGCGACTTGGGGGCTGTCTTGTGGTGGCAAAATACTGCGGTGACTTAGGTTGCTCTTGAACTGCTGTGTTTACATCACAGCCCTCAGACATGTCTCCACAAAACCTACCATCGAGAGGCACGATTATCGTGCAGCACAGCCTGGCACAGGCATGCTGCTTTGCTGATATTCCTGTAGTGCCTCCTGACCTGTGTGAGTGTCTCTGCCTGATGCTGCCATGTCACGTGCCACTTCAGGGTCTCCATGGTGCATTCAATCCCACAAAGCAGAGGTTGCTCTAAAATAATTGGGTTTTTTGGCACGTTTCACATTTATATCTACACTATATTTCACCAAGAAGACACAGCCAAAATATTCTTCTACTCTGTTTCTACTGTATTAATGCTGATTTTTTTCAGGGATGGTGGAGTCCATTGGCAATTTCCCATGGTAGGACAGCTTTACACTAGAAAAACTGGTAGCAGAGCATGTGGAGTTTCCAAATTTACTTTTTTAATTTAAACCAATAGGCCATGACAAGCAGTGAATTTCTTGAGGAGTTATTGCAGACTGAAGGAGGCATTAAAAGGTACAAGATAGAAAGCCAAATAGTTTTTTAAGCACTCAAGCAGAGTGAAACACACCTGGAAATGAATTACCTGGAGTGTCTCATTGCTACTGTAACATGAAATTCAAGCATCAAAACAAAACAAGGCAAGCTGCATTTTAAATAACAAATAATATTGGAGAAATGCAAACTAGGAATTCATAAAGGCAATCATTCTGAAGAAGGCTTACCTATAATTTCAGACAGATCATAATTTTGATGCTCTGAATCTTGAAAGAGAAAGCTTGTGAGACTCTTTAAAGCTACACTTTGCACCTTGGTCATGGTTTTAATAAGTATTAAAGAATAAAAACTATTCCTAAGTATAAAATATCCAAAAGCATCAAATTATGAGGAAAAAAAAAGAATATAATGAGCTAGAATTTCAGTCAGTCGTGTATTTAGAAAATAAATTGGGAGTATTACTAATTATGTTCAAAATTTGCCCAAATTTCATGCACTTAATTCTGGCTACCGTCACAATCAGGCAAAAGTCAGGATAGTAACACTTCCAAAGTTTGCTGCTATACCCAAATTATTCTTTGTTGATCACTTTAAGAGTTTTTCCTCATTTCAAAACTCAAGTTAGGAGCTGCAAAGTCCAAAAGGCAAGTAAGCCCCTTTTGTATCTAGACCCAAGCAGTTACTGGTGTCCCTCCCCACTGTGAAGTTGCCCAGCCTTCACAGTGGTGGAACTCATGCCTTGCAGCTGCCATTAGCACTCAAAAATCTTGCAGTGTAGTTTAGAAACTAACAACAGAAATACCTAAAGCTGCTCTCATGTGAGAGTTGAAAGTTAGAGATGAAGTTAAACTTATCCACACTACCGCCGTGGATGAGTAAGAAACCTAGAACAGGGGGGATCTTTGGCCATTTCTCATTGGAGAGGGCAATGGATTTGAAGTAAAAAGTCTTCATCCACCAATGGCAGCCTCCTGCCTGGATTTTAGTAGAGCATTTAATTTACAGAGCAGTTAATTTAACTATGTAAACATACACTTTAAGTTGAAAGAGACACAGGAACTGGATGGCATGATGAGTCAGGGAACCGGTGACTATTCCCATGAGGGGAATGCTGAAAACTGGTAAAGAAACCATGTGGGATACCTAAATGTTTCACTGAAGTACCAGAATATTCCAGAGATGTTCTGGATAAGAGGATATTGCAGGAATGTGTGCATTTCATTCTTTTAAATTTTTCATTGAAATGTAACGAGGGATTTTCTTTCAATTTTATTTTAACAGCAGAAAAGCTGTATAAAGGTAACAAGCATTAACAGGCTGGCAGAAAAGTCTGAATATACTACATTCTGCTTTTTTCTTCCTTCCTCTATTCCCATTTTACTGCAGCCTTTTCAAAAGATAACAATATTCACAACATTTTCCAAGTATGGATTGTGATGTGGAAAGCTATCCTTAACATAACATCTTTCAATGTCCCTTTTGCTAGCTTAATTATATACTTGCCTTGGAAATCTCACCTGTTGCTCTTTTGATAGTGACAGGATGTGCCATTGACACGCTGTGAAAGTTTTACTCCTCTAGAATTGCAAGAACCTCTTACTTAACAAAGTCTTTGAAAATCCAGGGTAATATTCAACTTAAAAATTTAAAGCTGACACAGTTTTGATGAGGTTTTGTTCAAAGCATGCACTGTACAATATTAATTGTAGTCCTCTCTTGCACACACATTCACAGCTGAAGGAAGATTGTTGTCACTGGGAGGCATGGTTGCATTTCTGGCCCTGTAGCCCAATGAAATCTCAGGCCTGGGGGCCTCATGCTCATTGCATCTGATAAGTAATGCACCTTCACAGAGCAGAGAGATGAGCTGCAAAAGACACCCTGTCTTTTGAGCACTAGTTATGTGTTGCAGCATCACATCCTACCACGCTGGCCTCATGTTGGCTGTAAAGTCCTTCTGCTTTACAGCTGGCACTGGTAAGTGTAAGCCCTGAAGAGTAGGAAAGTGCATCCTCACCAGCCACGATGTGAAGTGGTCACACCAGCAGAGGTCCAGCCTGGGGTTCATTGATTAATGACCTTCCTTTGCATACTCAGGAGAAAATTCCCATTTGGACAGGTACAAACATTTAACACTGACTTTGGTGCCCTTCAGCTTCTTATGAGCTGGGATCAGACCAGGGATTTTAGTGAGCAGGAGTAATCACTGTATATTTTAATAACCCTTAAATAATTCTCCCTCACTAAAAAAAATACAAGAGCAGTTTTTACTTCTTTTGTAGGAGTAAGCTAGAAGGTGCAGAAAATAAAATGCTATTTTAGATGTACTTTGAATTATGTGAAAATAATGGTCAAGATAAAAAAGAGTTGTGGATGGTATCTGGATAAAGGCTGACAACAATCTGCACATATACAGATTACACAGTTTAAACAAATAGACATGGATAAATCTTGAAATACATATGAGAATAAAATACTACTCAGATGTGCACGTGCAAAAAGAGAAACAAGGAAAGGGACTGACAAGGTTTAGAGATCCAAGGGCAGCTGAAAATATTCAATTTAATTTTGCTCCAGTTTGTGCATTTTGTCAAATTCTAATTTATGCTGTCTCCAGTTTAAGAGAAATAAAAATCTTTCATTTAAATTCCTACTACTCTCAGATGGGCACCAAGATTTATATGCAGTCATCACATTTGGACTCCTCACAAGATCAGACTAGAACAAAAGAAATTAAACCTACTTTTCCTTCTATGTAGACTTTTCAGAAAGTCTTTTTGTGATTTTCTAATTACAAAAAGCATCAGTTTTGAGAGGAAACTGAGAACTAAAATCAGAATACCTGGACTGGAAGAGGAGGATATCACTGACTGACCACATGCTGCAAAAGAAGTTCAAAGAAATCAATTGTTTTTTCAGTTGACTGTGGTGTGCAGTCATTGCTTGTAGTATCAATATTCCCATAGCTGAAAAGGGATCTGCAGCAAACTGACACCTAACTCTGGAGACAAATCTTTCTCCTCTTCAGCCAGTTTCTCTCTGCAATAATTAACAACTGTTACTGCAGTAAATCCCTTTGGAATTCAAAATGTTCATTAAAAAAACCCCAAAACTCTGGATACAGAAAAGACTTGACTTCTTGGAGCTCTAGCTTTCATTTTCCTCTCTTATTTTTTCCAGGTGAAAACAAAGAGATCTCATTATAGTTTCGAGAAATGTGAAACTCATTTTGTGGGAGAACAAAACAGTGATCTCAAGATAACTAAGCGAGCACATCAGCTACAGCCACAGTTTAATTGTGTGTGAATCATGAGCCTGATGAATGCAAACTGTTGACTCGAAGTGTTCCCTGAGCAGTTCACAGGTCTCTGATGACACATACTAATATCAAGTGGGCCACTGACTATATTGCAGAATTTTCAAAACTGGGTAAGGGAAGACCTTTAACATCAGGAAAATAAAAGACAAATAGACTCAGATGAAAAACAAACGTCTTTCTCAAAGACTTTTTCCACTACATTTTTACAATGAATTCAACATTCATCTCTTATTAAGCTATTTGAAGAATGACAAATTTAGAATAACACTGTATGGCAGAAGTGGGCCACTACTTAATTAAAGATGCATGACCAGTGGGAGCCATTTGTGTGTGAAAAGTCATTTTATTTCCAGGGTTCTGGATAAAGACAATTTTGATGAACATTTGGTTCACAAACAGCTTAACTGATAGACACCCGGTGTCCAAAGCCAGTGGACCCATTAATTGAGACAGTAACAACCAATTTACTGGCAAGTGATTTTGTGAATACAGGCTAAAAAAACAGAGATTCTGAAGGACATAATGGCCTTCATCACTTCAACCAAGACATTTGCTTAAGCTGTGCATGAAAAGGTGTCAGTTCTCCAAACTGGACTTAGACTTAACAAGACCTCCGAAGAGGTTCACTGATGCAGGAGTCTCAGTGTCTCTTCCTGCATCAATTTTCCTCTGCTTGGCACACTAGTACCAAGTGGAATTATATGTCAAATTATAGCCACCAGATTTAGTACAGCAATCCATATTTGCTCCCTCTCTTTGGCCCACTCCATGGAAAGCAAACAAAGTCACAACCTCCTCACCCCAGAATAACCTGGAGCAATGTCTTCCTGCACACAAGAAATTACTGGATCCAGACAGCAGTGATAAGAATTTTTTTTATTACTGTCACAATTAAAAAAAAAGAAAAGAAAAGAAAAAACGGTAAACATCTTTGAAGTCTTTTTCTGTCTTTTCTCTCAGAGTTCACAGTATCTCACTACTCAGCAGCTAATTAGCATCATGTTGAAAAACAGTGCTGTGAGTCAGTGCCAAGTGACAGGGGAGGGGAGAGGGCTGGAGGCTGGTTCAAGCACACACACTCCTTCCTCTGCAACCTGACCACAGGCACAGGGAAGGGAGGAACCTGAGCAAGAGAAAGCATTGTGATTTCTGATTTACTGGCAAGCCACAGACGTGATAATTGCACTCTCTGTTCTTCTCTCACATCTTTTGCAATACTTTTCAAGCAGGAATTTGGAACTGAAATAATTAAACAACATAATTAGACATTTATTTTAACTCTGTGGGCCAACGTGTTGGCTGAGGCTTTGCAAATGACGAAAACCACAGCTGCCATGTTCAGCTTTGGGAGCAGCTCAGCTGCACTATGTGTCATCAGTTCCCATCCTGCTCTCTTGTTTTAATTAGACTCTCTTGCAGGCAACAAATCAGACTGATATTCTTCCTAAATGCTGCAAGTGCCCAGAGCAAACTGTGAATACTAAGGGAAAAACAAAGAGACAAACTAGATGTTTGTGTTCTTATGTATGAGATACAAGAACTTTACCAATACAGTCAAATCTATCAAAAGAGCCACGTTCAAAAGCGACATGCTTCTGTTGCAGCAGTGTTACTTCAAAGTTGTTAGGCAGAAATTCTTCTGGCAAAGAGAATTTCCATGTGCTCAGGCTTGGATTATATAAGGCCCCTGGCCCAGGTCCTACCCCCACTGCTCCTTCTCCAACATTTCTTCCAGCCAAGGGGATAATGCCAGAGTATTGCCTGTGGCAGTGGCTAGGAGAGAAAGGATGTGGCAAAAGGGATGCGTTGTCCATGCCTCCTTCCAGTCTGCTCAGTAAATACCAGAACTCCTTTAATTTTAAAATCCTTAATTTTCTCACTTTGCACCAAAACAAGGGATCAGATTGACTCTATTTAGTTAAAGTCAACATGAGAAAATAATTTGCCCTTCTTTAGGTGGGAGCACAGGGCACTCCAGACTAAAACAGAAATATTCCTCTTTGTTTTTATTCATTCCTCTTTCCCCCCTCAAAAAAAAAATCTCCCCTGAAGTTAGAGAGATGGGAAATCACCAACCAGAGGAAGTTTAACAAAGTGCTGGATCCTTTGCCTGGGATGGGGCAAGCCTGGATGTACGGACAGATTGGGGAATGAGACATTGGAGAGTAGGACCACTTTCAGGGAGTCCTCATTGGTGACAAGATGAGCCTCACCTCAAATCCTGTGTGCAGTTTTGGGCACCACCATTTGAGAAAGGTAGAAAGTCTAGATAGAAAGGGAGTGTCCAAAGAAGGGCTACAAAGATGGTGAAGGAAAGAAAAGACTGAGGGGAGCACCTCATTGTGTTCTTCAACATCCTCACAAGGGCAAGTGGAGGGGCAGGCACTGACCTCCTCTCTGAAGACCAGTGAAAAACTGAAGCTGTGTCAGGAGAGGTTTACACTGGATATCAGGAAAAGGTTTTTCACCCAAAGGCTCTTTGGAACAAGCTTTTGGACAGTGTTCTTGGGCACGCAGTGTGATTCTTGGGGCTGTCCTGTGCAGAGCCAGGAGCTGGACTCAGTGATCTTTGTGGGTCCCTTCCAATTCAGGATATTCTATGATTCTATGATTTTGTAAAATTAAAACACTGAATCTTTCTTCTTCAATATTTTCCTCTTCTTGAAGAAGAGCTTTTTGAACCTGTGAGCTGTTTCCCATCACCTGAGCTTCCTCATGTTGGCCAGTAATATGTTCTGCCTCTATTGTATGTCAAAGGACTTTGTGAATTGCTCACATCTCCCCCTCTCATGATCTGCATCTGCCCACACAGTCCCCAAGAGCACACGCAGCAAAGCACATTGTGCAAAAGGGACCAAGTAGAGGAAACAGCTGTAATAAGTAGAAAATAGAACTTACTGTGGAGGAAAAAGATGAAGCATGTCAGGGCCTTGGCACTGCATCTTGAGATGAATCTTAGCTCCCACAATTTCTCATCAGCTGCAGATGAGATGTTCCTATAATAGGAGGGAAAGGGAGGGGGAACTCATGGTCTTCCAAAGCCCCCCAGAAGTTAAGAAAGCTATTATTAGTAGTATTTTAGTATTTTATTTTAGTATTTTAGTATTACAGTATTTTAGTATTTTATTTTCGTATTTACTAGACAGTAATTGCTAGTATTATAATACTTGGTTAAATAGCAATGAAATGTTAGTACAGATGTTAGATGTAAGTTTCAATATAGATGTTAGGTATAGTTATATAGATGTATATATATAGTTAGTAACCTATATATGTAATATAAATGCTGTCAAAGATTCAAACTAGAACCCCCATCACTAACAGACAACTGAAGGGAATAAATCCAGATCTCAAACATGCAATTATTCCATGCCAGACAGCAGTATATATTTGTTATCACTCTATCAAAGTATTCTGAGCACTCTAACAGTCACTTTTCTTCAGAAAAAAGAGTTCCAGACATGATGTGAGAAAAAATCCATTTTAGCAGGTTTCATTCTTTGAAAGAGGTGGGGGACTCTAATCTTTTATGTTTCTAAATTGGCTAAGACATAAAAAGCAGCTTCCATTTTTTAAACTATTTTAATTTTAAAAAAATATATTCCCAAAGAAAATTATTTTAAGCCATTCTCAGATCAGCAGACCATTCTACATAAAGATCTGAACTATATGTGCACTGCATGAGCCATACAGTAACAGGCTAATTACTGAATAAACTACAGCTCTGAAGGATGTTTACAACTGAGGCCCCGGGCATACACAGAGTAAGATTCTATAATCTGAAATTATCTTGATTGGGGAAAACAGCAGAGAAGTAGCTTTTCTCCTGATGTTGTGGAGGTAAACTGTTTTACTGAGACAGGAATGCACTGTGACAGAGAAATTGGGGAAAAAAGAGCTAGTGAAGACTCTCCCTGGAATGTCAATATCTGGGTTTTGAAAATATGGTGCTCACAGTCATAGTCATTATCATATAAGTATTACAAATTTCATTATACTGGTTCTGAAATATTAGTATTCTAATATAATTCTAAAAGAGTGTAAAAGGTTGAATAACAAAATCATCAGAGCTGTGACTGCATGAATCCACAGATGACAAATTCACAATTCTGGGCACTCATCTGATTTTCTTAAGTGAGGGCATGTGAAAAAATACAAAATTGTTGGGCTGAGTTGAGGGAACTGAGGGAATAAACACTGCTAGAATAATTGCCTGTTGACATATTGAAAGGCATGTACATGTTTGCCAAGGCAGGCAGCTCCTAGGGATTATGCTTTTCTCTGAAAAGCTATCAGCCTGCAGCATGTATCTGAGTTTACTAAAAGAGGTTTAAGAAAATATGTTGAACTGCAAACAAAAATAGTACCAAGTGCAGGCACAGCTCAAACAGCTGCATTGCAGTAGATGTTTGCTTTGAACATCGTGACAGAATGGCATTCAACAAAACTATCCAGTGCGGGTGCTCAGAGAGGGTGCCAGGATGTTGCCAGCTCTTGTACTCCCACTTACTGGGATGACAAAGCCATGAGCACAATTGTCAGGCAGAAAGAAGAAATGAAGAACTGTGCCGAGGTGCTTCGAACAAAGGAACATAAAGGTTTCTGTGATCAGCTTACGTGTCACTAGACTATAAGGGGAGAAAAGGCACGGGGAAGAGTGAATGAACAGACTGATGAGAGCATTAGAGACACACTCTGAAAGATAAAGGATTGGCACTGCAGAGAGGAAAATCTCTGTGCAGCACTGAAAAGAAAGAATGAGCAATAGATTATAGAAGAATGTAGAAAACCTAAATAATACAAAAAGAAAACACTGGAAAGCTCAGAAGGTCTTTGGGTCAAAGTCTATCTCTTCCTGTGCACCTTACCAAATATGACCGAGGCAGGGTCTCTGGGGCTACAGCTACATGGCAGACATGAGGGTTAAAGCAATTGTGTTCCTCAGGGCCCCAGGATCTGTCAGATCTCTTGCCAGATATCCCTCACTAATGAAGCAAAGTGCGCTGTAAAAGATTACAATGAATCCATTTGGTTGGTTGTTTTTAAGTGAATTATAGGAGCTCAGGTTAACAGCTCTTTATGTGTTGAAAATTATCTGAGCCAGCAGCTACATGTTAAATAGAAGAGGTAGGCAGGCTCCACAGCAGGACTTAGCCAACCCAGTTCTTTCCCCAAAAAATTGCATTCAGCAACCTTCAAACTGGGAAAATAGTCAAATCCCTTTGAACACACCCAAAATCCTCACTGACAGCCTTCTGCTCTTCTGCATGTCTGCTTCAGCCTGCCTAATTCAGCAACTAGGTCCCACCCAAGTCTCAAGAGGATGCCAAATTACTCATTCATCCACCAAAGTCTTAAACAAAGAGTGTTTACACAGGTTTCATAATGCCCATAATTGACTCAGGACAAGACACTCTGCGAATGCTACTTGCACTGACCTAGTGCAATTACACAGCTTCTCATTCAGAAGTGGTGAATATACAAGCAAAAATACCTGTACATTCAAGTCTAAATTTATTTATTAAATTTAGCATTTATTGAATGCATCCTCTAGCTAATTTAAAAATGAAAAAGACTATGTTCTCATTTGTTGATTTTTTTTTTTAAATCCTATGTGATTTTTTTTTTCTTGGAAGGGTAGAAATGAGAAAAGCTGATTTTAATTGAGAGCTGGGTTGTTTTGTAGTTCAACATCCTTATTTTCTTTTTAAGAGATTCAGAATTCTCAGCTATTTTTTTCTGACCGATTAGCTTCTTAAAACTTAATGGAGCTATTTTCTCATTGCTTTACCTTCTTACTCTTGTCCACTTAGTTAATCTAACACCTGATTAGTTTCAGCCAAACCAATTCATTATTAATGTATGTTGATTTTAATGGTTTCTTCAATACTCTCGCAAATGCCTCCTTTTTTTTTTACCTGCCTCTAGTTTTCATGAAGCACTTTGCTTCTTTTTCCACTAAGCTGTCGCATCATCCTTAATCATGCTTTCTCTATTATCATCACCCACAAGTTTTGACTCAGAAATCAAAGATCTTCTATTAGACTGTTATTTCAATCCCTGATGGGTAGAAACTTCATTCTTATGACTTTACCCATGCATTTGTGTATTATTTCAGTACAACCCTCTATTATTATAGTTATATTGTTTCTGTGTAATATTTCTCCATCCTAATACTATTTTTAATATAATAAATGCCACTATCTCTTTATTTACTGAGCAAAAGGCCCTTTGTTTTAACTCTGTGTTTGAGGTTGACTATAATTTTCTTTATCCTACTCATTTTCTGATCTCTAAGGCATTTAACTCAAATCTTCAGTCTTTCTTTGACTGCTTGAAGGCCATCTAATTCTTCCCAAAAACCTGAGAAGTTTACTAATTTAGAAAGATACAGAGCTATTTTGTATAATATTTGAATCACAAATTTCCTGCTCTTTTCTTTCTTTCCTTAAGTAAATTCCATACACCACCTTCAAATCACTTACTGAACTTCTTATTTCCATTTGTCTTCAGCTCAATTTCCTTCATTCATTGTATCTCATAGTTTAGTCTGAGAATTGGACACCTTAATTATAGACCTACTTTTGTTTTCACAAAATTCCAAGAGAACTGACACATGTCAATTTAATCTCAGGATGTTTTGTATTATCAGAACTTTTTTCACATTTCCAGTGCTTACCACACTATCTCTTGATACAAATTTATGTTCAACTATATGTTCAAGAGAATTATAATATCAGAAACAGAGGGAAGCCTGAGTAGAAGAACATGTGACTACAGACAACTATCTAGTAAACTCCACTTTCATTGGCAGTTAAAATATAACACCTAATCCTAAATAAAGAAAACACAAACATGCCCTAAATAATAACAGTCTAAAATAATAAACACATCATAACTAAAAGTATATAACATTGTTGCACCAATTAAATATATTTCCAAGAGTACATTTTACTAATGTACCCAATCTCTTCTTGTCCCTTTCCCCAATACACAGTGATACCAGTAGTGATGACAGCAGCAGTAATCCACAGTAATCAACAGCTGTGACTCCAGTACATCACAGCTACCTCTCTTTGAGCCAATAGGGTGCAGGTTTGTTCCCCATTCTGAAGCATTCATTTTATTGATATTCCACTTTTTACTGGCACACATGGCTTCAATGAATTCACCTGCAGCTTTTGCTTCTTTGACATCATATCTGCTTTGCACCACAGCCCATTCCATCGCGGCACTGCTGAAATATTTATTCAGAAAGTTGGGCAGGTGGAGGGCTGGCAAAAACAGGACCTTTTAGCTGCAGCATCAGAAAAGAGGACAGGACATTACTGGAACTGCCTAGGTGAAACATAGATTGGATCTCACCACTTGCCTCTACATTCAACATACTAATTCAACACAGTAAAGATGAGCTGCAGCCCAGTTAGAAACTAAAAGCAATGTTGAGAACATCATGGTCTAAGGAAAGCTTTTGTAAAAATGATATTTTTATTTTTAAAAAATTAGCATTTTCATCATTCTACGTACAAATGTAGTCTCTTCATTTTTACCCAAGGAAAATTAATATATTGACCAGGAGTTTAAATGGGATTAGAAAAGAACTACGCAGACGAACTGTCAGTCACCAAATTATTCTATGTGACAAAGACTGTTGCAGGAAAACTTTTAATGAAGACGTCAACTCTTAAGAAACACAAGGAGTTATATTCACAAAAATATGAATCAAAATAATAATTTTTAAAACCCACACTTGATTAATTTGTTTTTTTTAATTGAATGAAGGAAATGCTCCTTATTTTTCTTGAAATATGGACCATAAGAGATCAGCTAATCTAGACACATAGTCAAGGCAGGACCAACATTATTGAAACATTTCTGATACAGGTTTTTTAAAAAGAAAAAGCAATAAGAAAAAAAACTTATAGACACTCCAGTGCTTGAATACAATAGCAGCTAGAAGATTTTTCCCAATGCCAAAGGTACCCCTCCTTGCTTCAGTGCCAACCCATAAGTTTGAATTGTTGGACAAAATGCAGAAGACTAAAGGGTAATCTTCTACATACAGATAATAAAGAGAGCACATAAAGCCAACAAGATGGAAACATAATTAAAATCACTGAAATACAGAGGGGAGTTGAATTAGTGAAGTATAAGTGACACAGTATTGCCATCACATGAATGTCTCTGTTTTTCCAGAGACACAGAGACACTGACCATTTTCTCAGTTTTAAAGCCTAACATATATAAATTTCTATAAAGAACACTCACTGGCAGACATGGATCAGCAAGCACTGGACTGTTTGACACCACCAGCAAAGAGCCATGAATCCCATAAAAGCTGATAAATCCAAAGGGGTACAGGAATTTAGGTCAGAGTAAGAATCTACTTTCAGTTCTGCCCTGCAAAGAAAGTGTTTACTACTCCTCTATCTCTCCAAAGTTACTACCTTCACATTTCAAGTTTTCAGGTGTATTACTCCACTTAATTGTTCTTAGCTGTTTAAAGGCCTCCAACAGGGGTGTTTTAGAAGCATTGTCTATACCAGCAATTGCCATTCCTGCTATGAAGAAAGGTATAGAGCTTCTTTTCCTGTACTAGCTTGAATTCAAGAGCATTTAGAGTTTGCTTTTTTTATCCCTTCCAATTTCCTGTTTGAAGATCATAGAAGCTATTCACTTTATGTAATTGTTTCCTTAAATTGCTGTTTTCAATTTGCATAATGTATCATTTAAGTAAAGGTAAAGAAGCATTTCATCTTGATAATTTCTGCCACAGCTGAGATTGCAAAATTGCTTCTTGTTAGAAGGAAATTTTTAAAAAGTGCAATCACTGCAACTTTCCAGATGGCATCTAACATATTTTTCAGTCTGCTGCAATAGTATGTTATAGATATGCTTACTATTCAGTTCAAGCTAGGAAACATTTTCTCCAGCTGAGGTAGGTCTTTTGGCCCCACGTTTTCATACTGCATCACATTCCTTGATAATTTCCTGATTTATTAATTCCATAGCTCTAAACATTTTCTTGTATAAAAAAAAAATCTCTACAGGTTTGACTTACCAAGACATTCCATTTCTCCACTGCTAATTTCTTTGTTGCTAAATCTGAATAATTCTTTTCTACAGCCTTATCTAAGAGTGCCATAATTTAGCCAAAATGCCATTCTTTGTTTATCAGTAGCTTCTCCTAACTTCAATTTTATTGTATTATTAATAGCAAGCATTGAAACATGCAGTACCCTGTACCTCAGATGTACCCATAGGCTGAAATCCTCAAAACATAAAACTTCCTAAGCTTCATGCCTGTTACTTCTCTAGAATTAGCCTTTAAATATAGTGTT
Organism: Haemorhous mexicanus; assembly: GCF_027477595.1. Classification (NCBI taxonomy): domain Eukaryota; kingdom Metazoa; phylum Chordata; class Aves; order Passeriformes; family Fringillidae; genus Haemorhous; species Haemorhous mexicanus. Next base: position 51,918,886 of record NC_082344.1, on the reverse strand, counting down.
GCTGGAAATACCAATGTCATTTTATTGAATAGTTCTGTGCAGGTCAAAATCTGGCAATTGATTTATAAATATGTATTTTTGGTACATGTTTAGTCCCACATTCACCTGAGCTTTTGACTCAGCCAAGCATATGAGTCTATGCTTCTGTAAAGTGTACTTACATGCCTAAACCTTGATTCAGTGCGGCAATACCAGCAGAGACTGTTTAAATAAAATTTATTTCATTAAATAAAATTTATTTTGTTTGCATAAAATTTAAATTTTAATCAACTGTTTAAATAAAATTAAATGTAAAAAAAAAAAATCATTTCTTTATAGGTGATAAAGAACATATAGATCATGGTGGCTGAAACAACCCTATGGCTTAAGACTGCAAATCAGACTCAGTGCCTGCCAGAGAGAAAAAAAAAATAGAGTTAGCCCCAAGCTCTTCACCTGGGTCAGGAATCATTCCTGTGTACCTGAACTCTCCCATTCTCCCTTTGCACTTCAAGGCAAGCAGGGTCATGGGTCTGTGCAGATAGGCAGAAAAGTAAAACAAGATTTGTCCTTGATTCGATCATCTTCCTTTTCTTACATTTAGAATGCTGTATTTCTCTATCTCTCTATCACTTGCAAGTCTGCAAGCTGATGCAACCCCTCACTTGAAATTCTTTCATTAGATCAAGAGCATTAAAATGGGGCATGCATATCACAACTTGGTTGCTATATTAATCTGTCTTTTTTCATCAGAACTGGACAGAATTTCCAAGTTTTTCATTGAAAATTTGAAAATCATTGTTTTGTTGACTTGAAAACTTAGATGTTTTAAGGATTTTTTTTTTCAATCACTCTTGTTTTCAAGCTTAATTTTAGCACCAAAGAAAACAAAAATCTATGATAATGTCATCTTTTACGACATCTCTCTTGGTCAAAGTAAGCTCTATGACACATATCAACTTCAAAGAGCTCCAGTGCTTCCTTTATGTTTAATGATTATGACATGGACTCAAGTGTTCTGCAAGATCTGCAAGTGATCAGCAAAATCAGCCACCAGCATGCAAGAGTCAGGACTGTTTATTGTCAGACCTGAAAGACTACAAAGAGTTTATCTGGATTGTGTGCACATCAGCCACGTGGTTAATGATTCATGAGGCCATCAGCATTTCTTAGTCTGGGTGGAATATGCTGGGGGATGTCTCGGGTGAATTGTTGGTGTAGCACTGCTTGGATGTGGTCAGAGGCTGTGCAGTTCACATGTGACAGCACCAGCAAGATCATCTGAGATCTCTGAAATACTAAATAGCTTTATCTCAAACTGAAGGACTGTGTTAGGCTTATTTCCCTGGCAATGAAAAGCATTTTTAAAGAACCAAATTGTAATAACACATGCAATTTCATTTTGAAAGACAGGGATTAATGGCACACAATGCCAGTAATGGTAGTTAAATTTGACCTCCAGCAAGGATTGTTATAACCCAGAGAGTATTCCTCTGCAACTGCTTTTAAAAATTTTACTTCCCACAAAAAAGTTTGCTGTGTCCCTCCATAGTCCTTAAGGAGCACAAGGACTCTTTTCTACCCCTCTGCAGCCTGGTGCACCTATGCTATGAGGTTAAACCTGACCAGGACTGTGCCTGTTGCTAAGGCCAGCTGGCACTGAGTGATGAGTGATGTCATTTTCTCCTCTTGCCCTCCAGTGAGGGCAATCAGGAGCTCCCACTTGTGTCCAGAAACAACTTGACTAGCTGATGCAAACCAAAACCACCCCAAAGACTAGCTAGGTGCTTACCTTCCAGCATGGAGATAGTCAAGAAAAAACAAAGAAGACTTAAAGAAAAATTTAAATGAAAACATGTCTTTCACAGAATCATCAAGGTTGGAAGAGACCTTCAAGATATTCTAGTCCAGCCCTCAACCCAGCACCACCATAATCACCACCAAACAACAATCCAAGTGTCAGATGCCTCTTGAGCAGCTCCAGTTGCAGTGACTACTACACCACCTACCTGGGGAACTTACTTCAATATCCAGCCACTCTTTTAGTTAAAAAATGTTTTAACATCTAATCTGAACCTCCCCTAGAGCAAGTTACCATCATTTCCTCCTATATTTTCATTTGAGACATGGCAAAAAAGATCAATCCCCACCTCACAACCTCCTGTCAGGTAGCTCCCTCAGCCACTCCTCACAGGACTTGTGCTCCAGACCCTGCACCAGCTCCATTGCCCATCCTCAGACTCACTCCAGCACCTCAATGTCTCTTCTGAAGGGCAGAGCCCAGAAACAAACACAACACTTGAGATGTGGCCTCACCACAGCCAAGTACAACCACTTCTATGGCCAAACTACTGCTGACACAGGCCAGGGTGCCATTGGCCTTCTTGGCCACCTGGGCACAGCTGGCTCACGTTCAGCCACTGTCAACCAGCATCTCCTGGTCCTTCTCAGCTGCTCAGCTTTCCAGCCTCTCTTCCCCAGCCTGTAGCACTGCCTGAGGTTGGTGTGACCCAGGTGCTGGATCCAGCACTTGGCCAACCTCATACAGTTGGCCTTGGCCCATCAATCCAGCCTTTCCAAATCCCTCTGCAGAGCCTTCATGCCCTCCAGCAGATCAACAACCCCTCCCAACTTGGTGTTGTTTGTGAACTTACTGGGAATGGTCTCAATCCCCTCATCCAAATCACTAAAGATATCCAACAGAACCAGCCAAAACACTGATCCCTGAGGAGCACTGCTAGCAGCCAGCAGCTGGATGGTGAACATCATTCACCACCCTCTCTGGGCCCAGCAATCCAGCCAGCTTTTCACACAGTGAGGAGTGTCACTGTCCAAGCTCAGGACTGCAGAGTATAGCTACTGCACTGGGGGGTGCCAGCAAAGGCTTCCAAATTAATATGTAAGTGGGGTTTTTTTCTCTCCTACAACAGGTATCTGACAGGTTTGTCTAGTTGCCTGAACAACTTATTAATTAAGAGTTTTGTGATCAATTTAACATAAACAAATTGTTCTTGCATTTATTCATAACTCAGAAAAATCTTCATAAATGTTATTTACTTCAAAGACAATTTCAGTCTGATTAACTAGAGCATCCTTCTTCAGGAGAGCACTTGAGCGGGTCCTCAAGTTCCACTGAATTCAATTATTAGGTTAGTTGAGGGAATCAGTTACAAAGAGAGATTGGGGTGGAACACTGGGTAAAGAAAGGCAGGAACTAAATAGCCAAGAAGGACAGAAACAGAATATGACACAAAGCCTAAACCAAAACAAAGCAAAATCAAACAAAGAAAAGGGCCAAAAATCCAGGAATTGAGATTAAATCTGGTGGCCTTGTGTCACTGTACTTCAGCTGTTGTTGGAATCTGTACCTCACTCTCCAGTAGTTTCAGCACACATAGAGTAGAAAATGTCTTCTTTACTTCTCTTGTTTCTTCATGACTCTTGCAAAATTCTTTATTTTATACAACATTCCCTACAAAATTCTTTAAAGAACCATGTTAGTAACACAGCACAAAGACATTTTTAACCTGAATTAAGTACTTGTGATTTCATACAAATTTAAATACATTAATGTAATATGTATTAACTAATTAGTGAAAAAAACCTAAATAACGGTTACAGGCAAATGCAACAGCAATGCATTTGCAAGCATATAATGAATACTCATGGGAAAAATCCATGACAATGAATTAACCACATGATTAAGTAATGATTTGGTTGATTTGCTCCATTTAGCACACTCTGCTACTATGATAACAGAAGTAAGAGATGCTCACACTATATAATTTACTCAATGAATTTGACTTTCATGTGAATAAAGAAACAATAAATCAAGGGGTGTGACACAAAAAAATGCTCAGGCTCATTCCCTCTGCTCTCCCTTTAAGCACCTGCAACTTGTTCCTGCCACAGGTCATTTCTTCCCATGACTGAGCAGCACAACCAGAGCATGTGCAGGGAGAGAGGCTAGATAACTAACCAAAGACCTAATTTGGAGTTCAGCACATGTTCCTACATGACCAAACTTAAACGTTTTTTCAAGACTTGCATGGCATACTTGTTCAAGAAAAAGACATAAAAATAATGACCCCATTAAGAACAAATTTTTATATTGTTCAAGTTGTGCCAATATTACCTGAGAATAGAGATCTTTTCCTCCCATTCGTTGTCCATCTGGACTTCCCTGTTACCTGTCTTCTGTCCTCCTCCCCATTCCTAGGGAAAAAATGCAGGAAGAAAGGCCTTTGCTATGGTATCACTATGACATGGCATCTGCTTGGGCTTAAGTTCAGACTTTACTATAGGTGTGGATGTTGGATTTCAGTGGGAGGAATCAGCACTAAACTGTTTTGCTGGTTTTATCCCAGGGTTTGCAGTCCAGAGGTTCAAGGGAGATGCCGTTGGTTTTCCTCCTGTGGGATCCCTGACTCCTTATGTTTATCTGAGAGTTAGGGTGTCTCAGAGAGGGGTTTCAAAGATTAGGATGCTAAAGAGGGACTGTCTGGAGGTGGCTCAAAGGAAAACTGAAGACAGTATATCCTAATCTTTCTTCAACTGCTTCTTTGGGTTTCACTCAGGTTTAAAGTGAGATATGTTTCTCCAGGCTAAAAACTCTGAGTGAGTTGCTGCTAACAGCATTTTTTTTTTCCCTAGGAAATTCTGCAGGCCTCATGTTTCTAGCACACCTTCTCAATTTTTCCCTCTGCTGAGAGCATACTTCTTCCTTACTGGTAGCATTTATATGCACTGGTTTTGCATTCCAACAGAGAGAGCACTCAATGCCTAAGCACTTAAAAGGCATATCCAGTACAGGAATAAAAATTTTCATCTGAAGGTTTTGATGTGCCTACTTACCCAGCTTTGCCCACAGATACCTTGGATAGAGAACTGAGCAATCCATTAGAGATGAGCTCTTTCCAGACCTTTCTCAGCATGTAGACACATGTATTTTTAACGAATTTCAGAATATACTAGAACAACTTCCCTCCCCATCATGATTTGCAATATCAAACTGATGGTCATTTATTTTCATGTGATTCTATTCACATCCCAGAGAAGACTAATGGCTTGTATTTTAGAATGCAGCTTATTGACAGCAATGTATGGAAATAAGGGCAAGATAAAACATGTATTATGTAAGAACTGATTGAAAAAGACCTGACAGGTGCTGTGATAGGTAAGTGATCACAAGTTTGATAACTAAATATATTCAGAAGAAACAATATTGACATCTTAACTAAAATTATTAAAGTCCAAGATGTTGTTAGGATCCTAGGCTCTTAAAATTACAGGAAAAGACGCTTCCAGTTAGAGAAATTAAGCAGATTTAACAATTACACTCCTTGTGTTGTTACATTCATAAACAGTTATAATATTTTCTTAAATTCAGGGACAGAATTCACCACATTTGCTCTCCAAAGGTGGCATTTTTTGTAATCTTATATGATAAATTTAAAACATAGTAAAAGGGCCTTAAAATAATGCCAGCTGTGCCAGTTCTCAGGCACAGCTTGGAGCCACACAGAAAGAATGGAAACACATCTCAAATACCTCTTTCCCTGTGATGGCCAGGGAATCTGGCAGGGGTCTGCTTCTGCATTCCTAAGTCATCCCAGCTTCTCGACCTTCAGCCGTCAAGGAACAAAGCAGAGCTTATACACACACACACACACAGAGAGTCTCCAAAGCATTGCTGTGCTTTACAGCTCACAATGAATCACATAGCACAGATGCAATGCTGTTTAGAGGAGCTGGAAGTTTAGAAAAAACACAAGCACAACTTCCAGCCTGAACTGACAGATGCAATCCATTTCAATAAAAGCAAAGACTGTTATTAAGGAGGATAAATAGAGGAATCAAAGTCAAATGCACAGTAAAAAAAGAGGCTGGTATATTGCAGGAGCAAAAATAATTCAGACAGGCCCAGACTTGTGCAAATAATCAGGCCTGTTTAACTTCCAGCTGGACACCTCTACCCTTACAAATTATCTCTTTGAGCCCCATATCAACACCACTATAACACCTAGTCATAAAGCTGCTGTGGAATCCCAAGGATGGTTGTGTCCCTGGGAAAAATTAGCTTTCCTATTGCTGGAATTGTGTCCATACAATTGTGCCCACACAGCATTTGGGCCTCTTCATCTGAGTCCAGTTCCCTCCAGGGCCAAATCTGTAGGCATTCTAACATCTATTCCCTCTCCATGTAGATTACTGGTGCTAAGGCTTCCTGCGTGTATAGGTTCCTCAAACAAGGGGTCCAGAAACACCGTGAAAAACACGCAGCAATGGAATCCTACATCTCTTTTATCTTCAGATCCTGGACAGACTCCTGAAGCAAAATACCTTCTACTATGCTTCAAGGGATCCCACAAGTCTTTTCCTCTGCTGTGACTGTGGTTACACACACAGGTTTTTTATGTCAGCTGGGAGCTGGCACCTATATACATGCTGTAAAACAGGCAGAAGACTTTCAATGTCTTTTATGGGCAAGTGCTCTAATCATTAGCCTTGTAAAGGAAGGTGTAACAACACCTCCATCTGCAATCACTAGAAGAAAAAATCAACAAAAACAAAACAAAAAAAAAAAAAAACCCGAACAAAAACCGCCAAACACCAAAGAAAAAACCCCCAGCAGATAAAACACCAGGGAGCTCCGAGTTGTTTGTGTCATTTTGGCAGGCTCTCCCATGCTGTGAACGACACTTCAGAGTAGCTTTTTATTCAGCTTCTTGTTATCTGGAAAAGAAAATACTTCAATGCATTTTTAATGAATTTCCTGTAGTTTGCAATGAAATTTTCTCAGTCAAGAAAGTAAAAATCTCCACAGAACAAACAGAAAAAGTCATTTAAGAAAAATAGCCAAAATTGCAATAAATGCAGCAAATACATCTGGACATGCTGCCCATCCTAGAATACCTTTGGCAATTTGCCCCAACAGCCTCACACCTCCTAGGTCTCCAGCAAGTTTCCTTTCACACTATCCATCAGAGCTGACACATAAATTCCATCCAAAGGTTTTCATCAGCATTAAAGCACTTCAGCAATACAGGTAAGTTCTCTATTCCTCTTAGACACCCTCCAGCAAATCTGAAAAACAAGCCTTTGATCTATAATTTCTCTAAATTTTCCGGGCTTAATCACATCAACTCACACCTCCATCTTCCCTCCCGTAACAGCATGAGGTGCTACCAGCTCCTTCCAGCACTCAGACTGGGACTACCCTTCACCTTGTGTTTTGAACTTCTCTTCCAGGCTCACTCGGCTGTGCTGAAGTTGATGCAACTTCTGTCTCCCTGTGCCTGCACTGGCTGCCCTCCTGACATGACAATTGCTAGCATAAGCTGTGAAATGTCACATGAGCTACAGCCAGCCTTTCCCCAGATGCTTCTTCACTTTTATCTGGAGCTGTCATCTTGCTGGTTTCCTAGAAAAACTTAGCGTTACCATCTCAGACCACTGAATAGGCTGAGCAGGTTTTACCTTTATATACATACCAGGTCAGAGGCTATTCAATAGATGAACACTGATATTCAGAGTCTGAGACCAAATGCTGAATTTAGTCCATTTAATTTTGGTCCAAATTCAGCATTTAAGACCACAGTTAATTGTCTCTTCTCCAGGGCCATTCCAAAAGAGCGTCCGAATTCAAATTTGAGAATACAAACTTGAGACTCAACCCTGCAGAAAGGAAGGGAAAAGGGCAGAAGGCAGTGGCAGGCAAAAAGCCAGAACCTGACTTCCACAACTAAGTCCTCCTCAGCTGTACTGTTCTCTCAAGAGAAGTACTAAGTACTACATATAAAAGTAAATATATTTTAATGGGAATTGAGAGCTCCTGTTCCCAGTTCAATATCAAGTATTTCATGGGCCCACACTAAGACCACTCAGACAGAAAACATGGGCTCAATTCCCTAAAACCCAGACTGAAAATATGTAAACAGAAGTCTCATGCTCCTAACTACCAGAAATGGATCTAGGGCTCTTAAGAAGCACTAATCACACCCAGTACACAAAGAAGTATTAAAAATTAATTTAGGAGGTGATTTTCACCAGCCCAGGTAAAGTTCCTGATAATTTTCAGCCTTCAAGTTGAATTCCTTTTATACTGCCAGCAGCCATAGTTCTAAATTACACAAAACCTGACCCCAGCATCCACTGAAACTCTCCTTAGATGCTAAACAGGCCTTGTCTATAACCTAACAGCAGAAATCCCCATCTAATCAATGCAAGTGACGTGAGTAAAATGTGAGATGGGGGGTAGGTAGTTTCATGCCATGTAGCATTAAGTGGCAGCAGCAGCATGTATGACTAATTTGTGCTACAGGCTTAGAAATGACAGCCACAGAAGCTAGGAGAAAGGGCTGTAGTCTCCCAGATCTATGATCTAGCTGTGGTTGTCAAACATAGCAGATTTCTTGGCATCAACATCTGTCCCTGAAGCGAGCAGCAATTACAGCACTTTGCAGCACTGCAAGCCATTCTGACAGCTTTCAGCTCAGCCTGCAAAGAGATTTGATGGTCCTGGCCACACTTAGCAAAATAAATTAGGATTCCCCACTCCCTGCTTTGCATGGGCCACTACTCATACCAAAATGATTTCTCCATACATGCCTCTATACACATATTTGTTGCAAGCTATAGTTCATTTTTGCTGAAACACAATTTTTACAAGTCTGTGGCTTCTAATGTGCGGAAGCTTTGCCAGGCCCAAGCAAAGAATAATAGGAAAACACTTTAGGTCATGTAAAGAAATAGAGCAGCTGATGAATGGTCTGTTGGCAGGTAAGGCAAGAAGGAAGTGCTCTTAGATTACCTCACAGGAATAAAAAAAAATAAATTGGATAATAATTGCTAATCTGTGTATTATTTGTTTCTGCTGCTGTGAGAGAGGCAAGGTAATTCATTTAGCTTTTGGCTTGTTGACATAGTGAGATACATCATGACAGCGATACATCAGTAGACTGGTCTGCCATCTTAATACTGATAAAGCAGATTAATATGTATTATATTGCTCATGAAACCCATCCCTTTATCTGTTCATATCTAAAACATCAGGTTGATGGAACCATTTAGCTAGCATCCATGTTGCAGCAATAATTTCAGGAGAATCCACATTAAAGAGGTTTACTGTATTCCTTCCTCTTTCTGCTTCAGGCCACAATTAGAAAGACAACTGTTTAAGAACTCTCACAATTGTATTTTATTTGACATCAGCAATACACTGGAGTATAATAGGAACAATTTTTTTGCACAATCTTTCTTGCAAGATGGATTTATTTTCCAAATACATAGATGTTCATAATACAGGAAGGTAACAGTTAAGCTGCACAATAGCAAAACAAGTTGACAGCTATCAAACCACCTTTTAAGTTTGTTAGTATAGTCAGGTGACCAGCATTGAACATATCATTCAAATAATTTAGTTAACCTCTGATTCTTCAAATCTTCCCAGCCACATTGTTCCATGCAACTAAAATGTGCACCAAGAATAGTGTAAAAGAATTCAACAAAAGGCTTCTTTTGCTTTGATTTCCTTTCAGTTTTTCCCCATGTATGAGCCAATACAAGGGGATAAACATCAGAATTTGGAATTGCACAGGAACTCTTGCAACATGCATCTGGGTCAGCCACATATTGCAGAAGTAGTAAGTTATTGACAGAGAATATAGGACTTTCCTACAGGGGGTGTGTAGAAAGCATTTTCACTATGCTTGCTTTAAGTGTATTTTCTGCATGCCACTACTTTTACAGAAAAAAAATATAGAAGTACTTCCAAAAGCTTCATATTTTTCACTGGGAGTCTTCCTTGCAAGCCTAAACTAAATGTTTTGGTTGCAATGGACAGGGCTTCTCAGGAAAAGACAAGCTTACAGTAAAACAAAAGATCAGTAAATACCATCTTCTTTTCTTTTTAAATTTTTCATTTTCAGCTTAAAATGACACAATATATGTGACATATAGCAGCTGCTACACATCACATATAATTTCTTTTTTTTTTTTTTTTTTTGTTCCTTAGCTGGTACACAGGTCTCAAAGTTCAAATTAGCACAGAAGTTGAGTTGATGATATCTCCCAACCTGCACCTCAACTGTGAATTTGTGAGTAGAAGGAGTGAGAGAAAGGATGCTACTCCATCATTTGTTAGATGGACTGATATTACTAAAGTGCCCCAGCAGTTTGGGATATCAGGACTGGCAGGCTGCAAGGGTGGAAGATAAAGGTGAGGAGAAAAAGGTACCCAGGGCAACTTCTAGGTGCCTTATTTACTTACTTGACTTGCTTGTTTCCTTACTGACTTGCTTACTACCAGCAATGTCAGATGGACTTTTAACATACTGTCTCTGCTCCCTGTGCTTGCTAGTGATGCAGCACAGAGCACAGGTGGGCTGGCAGTGCTAGCAGTCATCCAGAAAATTTGGAAACATGAGAATTTTTGCCTGTTCTACAACTGCCCTGTATCTCAAGCAGCCAAAGTTGGTTTATGCCACTGCACTAGCACTGGATCTTGAAGCCCACCCCTAAATCCTTACACAGCATTCTTTAGGACTCCAGCCCTACCCACACTGTGCCTTGCTGCTTGACTGCCAGGGCTTATCTGCCCCTGGCATGGATGCACACCCTCTCCCTGCCCAGACTCTGCTGTCCACCTGGTGATGGAGATGTGATGCATAGAGAGCCTGTGGCTAAAGGGAAGGCATGGGAATCCCACACCATCCCAGAAAGTGCTGCTCCTCACCCCAGCCACACAGCAAGGGAGCTAAGTCAGGGACAGAACTTGAACAAACCAAAACAGTGCAAAAGCAGCAGAACATGCCAAAGAGTGGGTTTAGATTGTTCATTTTGGAAGTTTGAAACAGCTAATGAGCAGCCCTTAAACCTAATTCAACTCTTACATCTTACCTCAGGAAAATGCCTCAGCTGTTCTTATCCAGAACTGGGATACCTTGTCCTGCTGAACAGATTGCCACCACTTACAAAAACATGCTCTGACCTCAGCAAGGCCAGCACTGAGTGCCCTCCTAACTGGACTGATGTATTGAACCTAAACTTTCCTAGGTCTTCCACAGTTCACCCATGGCATAGCAGAAAGAAATCTTGGAAGTGTACAGAGAAGCTGGTTAATTGCATACTTAGTAAGATCAACTGAGAATGTGAAGATCAAAGAATGACTTTTTTTCACTCACATATCTTTTCTTATCTGATTTCACTATATTTATGCATATGATAGCTAGAGAGGAAGCAAGAAATAGCATTTTAAAACCTCTCCACAGAATTTTCCTACCTTCTGTTTATATATTATCTCTACATTCTCCAAGGAGAAAAAATACAATCCATGTATTTATGAAATGGCCATTGAATATCCCACAGCTAAGCATCTGGTTTAGCTTTAAATCAGAAAATCCACATATGTTTCACCTTACCTTCCTGAGTGAAATTTCTACAAATAAAATTCACATTTTCAGTACAGAGAAAATATTTTTGTATATAAAATTATTAAATTATTAACTAAATATCCTCCAAATTAGAGATTTTATTTGAAAACAAAAGCTATCTTTGCGAGATAATCACAGACAGAAGTTTGCATAGAAGTGTTTCCTACCTTCCTGAAGTTTGCAATGGAGCTTATGATTTCCGTGTCTGCAGGTGAGGAAGCCTCTTTAAAAAAAAAATTTAAAAAATGAGAAGAATTCAGTTTGATTTTCTTCTTAATAATTATGCAACAACATGGAGCATCAAAGAGAAGCCACTTTTCCCAGTGTTTAAGGTGCAGGAGTGATGGTAGGGGCATAATAATTATCCCTACAAAAAAGTTAGCAATGCAGTTCTGTCTGTGGGAAAGCCCACAAGCTGCTGGCAGGAGACTCTGGGTACTTGCCTGGCAGCAGCACTATGCATCTTCTGTTTCATTACCAGACCTGTATTTGTCATTCCCACCACTCTCCATTTCAAAACATTTAGCCAATAGGCAAAGAGAAGACAAGACTGCAATACACCTTGGTGCTCCTCCAGGACCTTCTGTGCTCTTGCAGTGCATATGAGCAGGGCTGATCTGAAGGAAATTTTCATTCTGCCCTATTTTGTACTCCAAAAAAGCATTTTCCATCCCACTCCCACTACTCCAAAGACCCTGCTGAACTACAGGACAGCTTGGATGCACAGCAACATGGAGGCATTCCAGCTGGCAGCAGGAGCTACCTCACATCTTTTCACTCTTCTAGCCACAGCATCAGAGCCCTTAGGGGAGATAAACTGTGCTGATCCTCGTCCAGGATTTGCTGTTGGAGTTGAATTCCACATTGCACTCAACTTGCTCCTATGCTGCCTATTTGGAAAAGGGGATAAGGGGGCATTTTCGTAAGTAGCTTAATCCAATATAAACTCTGCTCAGCCTCTGAGAGAGGCAGTCACACACTCTCCTTACCCTCTGTTTCTGACCACAGACTCCCATCTTCTCCCACATGAGCAACACAACAGCTCTCATGTACCCTCGGTGGGCTACACACACACACACACACACACACACACACACCCCTTTGCCTTTTGTGGATCCATGCTCTGCAAGGGCCAGCTTGTGAATGTACATTTTCAGACATGGCAACTCTAAATGCAGGTGCAGCCCACACGCTGCAGCACTGACTGCATTATCAGAAATGCTCAGCACCAAACAGCTCCCGTGAATTCGGGTACAAGAATGAACTCTTCAGATTTAGTAGGAAAGCATGATGCTTTAAAAAAACTGGCTGTTACTGTAAAAGCTGTTTTCTTCACCCACATCCCCTCTGATAACTGAATTAAATCAGAGACAGCACGCTCTCTATTTAGTCTCTTAAACATAAAGCAAGTTAAATGCTAAGCATTCCAAAGTTCTTCATTACTGAAAATTAAATGTATAGAGCCCCAGAAAAAAAATTTTTTTTTAATGCTACTGTTTACATTTTTGGTTGAGAAATGTTCTAAAACAATGGAAAACAGTAAAACTTAATAAAACTCATTCTTTTTCCTTTCCCATTCTGTCTCCTAATTCTTCCTGGCTGACAAAGAAAATACCATTTTTGCAAACAGCTTCAATGGAACACAAATGTTTATAATAGGACATTAGACACTTTTCTTTAATACTTTCTCATTATACTTATAATGAAGGAATAATTATTTCTAGGCTGTTTCCTGCCAGATGCAGTTCTAGTACCTCTAATAGGACATATCTTAAAATAACTGCTTGGTAGCAAGAAAATACATTTTTCATCCATACTCATGTTTTCCCTTCTCTCCTTTCCTCTCTCTTCAAATAACTTCATTGATTTTGGCTCTTTCAAAAATTCTGGCCTCCTTTCTTGTTGGTTTTTTCTAGTCCATGATTTGTCATTGATATAATTCACAAAATCACCTTTGTGGAGGAAAAATGACCACAGGGGGCACAGGAGGTTTGAGAAAGCCTGAGCCTGCCTCTGTTTTAATGACAGTGGAGGTAAGAGGAGAATCCTCAGGCTGTGGTTTCACACCAGCATTAACCCAGCTCAAAGCATCAGTCCAGGCTCCTCACACCCTCCTTTTTCCCAGCACTAAGATGGGAGCCAGATCAGACAGACTCCACTACTACTTACCAGCCTAAAGGAAACAAGACAAAATTGGGGGTTTAACTGGACAAGTTATTTCAGCCTGCTTCCCCACAAGCACTGAAATTCTTCCCCACACACAAAGCAAGGCAATAGAGAAGAAGGTGAGAGGGCTACATTCAGCAGTAATATAGTCTTATGGTGGAGTCTTAAAAAAGGTTGCAAAAAGCTCATGGATTCTGCTTGCAGTCTCTCTGGTGCAGGCTGCTCCAGAAGATGGCAGAACATAAGGCAGCTCCAATTCAGAAGCCTCTAAGAATAAACATGCCCTGAGTCCTGCCTTGCCCAATGTGCTTCATCAGCCCTTCAAACGTAGGTTGAGTATTCAAGACCAGGATTTTTCACAGGTGGATTATTTTTTACGACAAAAGCACTGCTGGTATTGATTTGCAAAGGCATATATCTATGAAACAAATATTTTAAAGTAATTGCTCAAGAGCCGTGGTTACCTGAAATACCTCAAATCTCCACCACTCCTCTGGTGATAGAGAATGTGACCACAAATTACCAGAAAAATGAAATGAGTGTACATACAGACTCATCTACTTATGAAAAGTTCATTTGACATCCTGGTGCACCCTAACAGAAAAGGACATTTTCAAGCTTACAAATATAAAGCATACTGTGACATTACTCTTAGTAATAAGGTTAGCCATCTCATATTTTGAAATAACTTTGAAGAAATATTTGCAGACATTCTTTACTTCTGAGACCTCCATCCTCATAGCAGTTTTACTTAACATGGAGATGAGCCACCAGCACAAGGTGATGATGCAAGACAAAGAAGTACTCAACTAATTTTTTCAATGTATTGAGCTCAGAAGTACAGCTGAGTGCTTCATACTGTCATCTGCTTCTTCTACCAAAATCCAGTTAAGTATTTTCCAAGGATGAAAACATATTCACAAACAATGATTTCCTTTAGTGTTTCTTTATGTCATCAGATCATCCACAGACTGCTGTCAGTTAACAGCAACCTGGACACAGCATTCACAAAAACACTAAGTAAATGTTGACACAACAGCAAGATGACCAGCAGGAAATAACCCAGATTTCATGCTACTTGAAGATTATTTCAGTAATATCACACCCTTCCTCCACAAGATATTTTTCTTGACAACAGGTATATGAAGATAGTGATAAAAAAATACCTACCTCACATGATGTTTTCCATCCAGAAAGGTGCTCTTTCAGTACAAAACTATTAGCAAGTGCATCTTGAGTCTGCCTCCTTAAAATTCAGGGAAATTATATTATTTCAAGGAATATATGTATATATGTACCTAGGCTGCAATAGCATAAGTATTTTTAAATGCTAAAACTACACTAATTTTTTTTTAAACTATTCAAAAATTGATGGGAGTTTGGAGGGTTTTCTAAAAAAGGGAATCTCCAAGCCTTTTGTTTTGCCAGTGTTATTTTTATTTTGAAAAAGCCATCATGCTCTCCATTCCTCTTGCACAAGAAAATGAAACTAGAATTATGACCAAAAATATAGCAAACTCAATGGATATTAACTGGTTTTCTTTGAAATCCTTTCCAGTGGAATAATACAAATAGCATGAGAAAGTCTAAGAGATACTTTTAGATGCAATAAGTTATGGACTAGAGGACAATGCTATTCAATTCTGGATAAATACCTACCACATTTCTAACTCATATGAAAACAAATTATGTTTTGCAAGTTCTATCAATTTTACAATAATTGCATTTTTCATACCCTGCAGTTTACACAGAATGTAACATTAGCAAAGAGAGATCTTTACAGGGTGCTCTGTACTTCGCACTACTCTCACTTGCCTGGGATGTGGCAAAAATTTACTTTCAGAGTCTGATTTACTCAGAACACACTGAAACTCTCACCACACTCACATTCTCCAAAATAGCTACATCTTGACTCTGAGGAGAGGCCTACAAATGAAGATTGTACAAATTAGTGCATATCAGACTCCTCCAAAATGGCACATTTTTCCTCCCAGTAAACTTCCCTTTTAAAGTGCACTGAAGTAAATGAAAAACACATACTGGTGTCAGTGGATACCAGCAGAGATTCTTAAAAAAATGTAAACTCACCTTGGAAGCCCACAGTGAAAGAAATACAAGGTCTTGAGAAAAAAGAAATATATACATATATAAAAATAATTTTAAAAGATGCTACTGTCATTTAACTTAATTTTTTTCCTGGAGTTTTTTCCCCTGTTTTTTTTGGGGGGTTGGTGTCTGGTGGTTAGTATTGTGACCTCCATAATGCTATTTCCCCCTAAAATTTTCATTGAGTATGAAATTTTGTTTATGCAGTTTTGTTCTACCACATATAAATAGAGGAGCTGTACTGCTTATCTTTATTGCTTTATTCCTGTCAGAGTATAAAGGGAAGCACCTCCTTTTGCTGTCACTTAGCACTGACCTGCTGCAAACTTAATGCTGTATGGCCCTGAAGTTCTGTAAGACTTCTACAACGTTGATCAGTATCATCAGCAGATGTTATACTAAACCTAGGCTTCTCAACACTACAGCTGCTTTTTTTCCTAATCTATTTTTCAATACTAGGATTAAACAAAAACAAGGGTGAGTTTTTGCCAGCTGTCTGTATTGCAATTCATAACCAGTGCTAGCCACACAAACCCTTTCTATTTTAGGGACGTCAAGGCCTATTGGTAAGGGCCATGAAGTCCCAGGAAGACAAGGTACAACTCACCAAAGTTTCTTTCCTCCTTAACCTTCTAAGTCAAGCAAAAGTTATAAGAAGTGTGCAAAGCCCATGATCTACTCTGCTATCCAAACAGAGCTCTTGGCAGCTCTTGGGATTTGTATGTACAGTGTGCTGCTATAGCACACTGAAAAAGGGTCTCCTAAGAAATCTGTAGTGTCTATGGGAAAATGTCCCAGATGGCCAATGTGTGTCTCTTACAAAGGCTATGTGTCATTTCTCCCATTCTGGCCTTCCCTACACTTCTAACAGCATGAGGAATATGGGAAGTCAGGCTTTGGATAAATTGGATAAATAGATACTGTATACCCTGTCGTTCTCCCATGGAATACAGACAATGAGCTACAGCATTAAGGGACACTGAGGCCAAATGACACACAGGAGGTACACAGTACAGTGGAAGAAGATGGAATTCTGGGCATATCAAAAAGGTGAGTTCATTCAATTTTTTTTAGAAATACTGGTTAATCCTATTAAAACACATTTACTTGGTTTTCCCATTTCTTGGTAAGGTCTATTCTGAATGATGAAGATGATGAGATGCCAAAGGCTACACTTGAACACCCTGTAATCAATAACTCTCAGCTCCTGTTAACAGAAGAGCTCTAATCACATTCCTTATTCAACTATTTACCTCTTTCATTCAATTATCGTCCAGTTTACTGGCCTGATGAAAGGGTAGTGTAGAGTGAATAACTAAACAGTTTGAAGTCTTTTTTTCCCCTTCAAAGACACATGGGAGTAGAAATGCACTACCAACATCCATTTGATGGAGACAAGTCCATTTTAATAGGAGTTAAAACAGATTCCAGTACTGCTGGTGAGCTCCAAGAGTTAAGGTCACCTTGAAGGGCTGGGGTCTAAGCTGGCCACCTTTCTCATCTTCACTATTTTCACAGTTGCAGTGAAACCTGTTCATAGTGGGCTCACAATTGACTACAAACCACACTTCAGCTCCTGTGAAGGTAATCTTCCTGAACCAAGTTTTTAACTGTTGTTCTCAAGTGGCTGCATTAGTGGTCAGGGCTGCACCACTGCAATCTGTGGGAATTCTGTTGCTTGTAACAATGTCTCTGAGGAAATATGGGTTAAGACCTCTCTCTGTTTCCTTTAAAGGTTTTTGTCTTTCTCTCCAGTTTCCTTTCCTGTTGATAGATATGAACTTATCTGAAGTGTTTGGTTAGTTTTAAACCCCTATGATACTGTCAAAAAAAAAAAAAAAAAAAAAGATTGTTCAACAAAGCAAATAGAAAAAAAAGGACAAAAACCTAAAAATGTGGCTCCTGTAGAGTTCACCTCACTGAACCTCATCTCTAATAAGCCATTTGGTCACTGAAATGACACCTCAAATGTTCTCCCTTAGGATTTTAGTTAGTAGTTTTGGGCTGCTATATTTAGCATATTCCTCCTTTTGTGCTTTCAAGTTATGGTATCACTGAGTATATTGCAAGCTCTTTTTTGTTTTACTGTTTCTGATCATCCAGGGAGATTAAAAATAATTAAGAACAACTGTTAACAATAAATTCCTATTTACATTGTCCACATGTAATTTGGAAAGGTAATTATGGCAATTTCTTCATATGCTGCAACATAAAAACGTAGTACAGTTCAATAAATTAGTCCTAGACTCATAATGATTTTTTTAATGTGCTTCATTTTGAATTTAGGCATGCATGTGTTGGAAGGTACTTCAGAAATACTCTGGCATATTTTTCTGTGGTAGCATTAAATATTTCTTCCAAAATGGAAGCATAGACATAAATATCTATAATTTATTATTTTTGCAGTCCTTTTTCCTCCACATAAGCCTTTAAACAGAAACTACAAGTGAATTCAAGCAGCACATTTAGATCAGTCTTAGCCTGAACTAGTGTTGATCCCACTGAACAATGCACTAGAAAAAGCTGATTATAAAATCAGTATAGAGGGATGGGTGGAAAGAACAGACAACTGTTTCTAATTAATTGTTTAAAGCTCTGCCTGTGAGAGGAAAACAAAAACATCCTTGGTTTTCATCACAGAGGAAAGCAAAGGGTATTTCATTAACCTCTGGTGCAAATACTAGGTTGTCCACACAGCAGGTCGCCGTTCTTCATGCTCAAAGTATTTTATCATTTGCGCAATTATAATCAATAATTTCCAGAGGTTTAGCTTTGTTTATTCTGGTTTAACCAAATAAATAATCCCTTGCATACCATTTTCTATTCTAGCAATTTGTAACAATGTGACATATTTAGAGAGGAAACAGCTACAGCAACTAGCTGTACATCCAAAGATACAAACTGCTGCAGTTAGACATCTTGCACGGGTGCTCCATTTCCAGTTCTCCATTATGCCACACAATGTTTTCCCAACAAGTGCTGTAGTCTCAACCATCTTCCAGACATAAAAGATGAAAAAGGAAAGAACCATGCCTGGCCTTTTGAGAGCATCCCTTAATCAAAAGAAAGACTAAGGCAACTGATTATATCACTCCATTATAATAAAGTTACATAGGACATTCCTACTGCATTCTATCATCTACAATTCATTATTACACATGAAAGAACCATCTGGGATCCATACTACACACTGCAGTATCTTTTGCCAGGTATCTCCCAGGTCCCACAAGTTAAAGATCAGATTCTCAGCCATGAGCTGGCTAAAAGGCTTGGAGAGGCAGAGGCACAGTCATAGTTTCACCATTATGGGAGCTTTTTACCCTGGCTCTTGTCCCAGCATAGTCTAGGGTACTCTTATGCATCCCTTTTATTGCCAGGAGCTTGTGGTCTCCATAAGTCCCTTGATCATTCTCTGGGCAAAGAACCCCTGAACACTCACCTGGTCTGACCTGCAGCATACAGACTTTGACAATAGGCTACCAATCTCCTATCCCGTCAGCTGAAGCTAAGGATCAGCCCAGACCCTTTAAAGGCACAGCCAGATCATAGCTGAGAATTTGGTCCTTGATTCCCACTGGTCACCTGCACAGAAACACTAACCATTTGCCAAGCCAGACAACTCTATACAAACATTTTGTTCATTTATTGGCAATTTGTTTTCTACCTGTTCTAGTGAAAATAACATTTATGATCAGGATTTCTATCAGGTTTAACTATTCAATTCTTTGATAATGTTGCCTGTTTGCATACTGCAATTTGGTAAGAAAAGCACCTATCTATGCCACAGTTTAAAGTAAACAAATGGATGGTAAATTCACATTTTTAGCCTGAGATCCACCTAGAAAGTTTACTTTCTTATTTATATCACAGCAGTCCTTCTCAAAAAGGGTGTCTTTCATTCACTCAGTGACATGCCACACTCATCTATGCACAGGAAATGGGGATTTTTTTTGCCTAATTTTCAAGCCACTTTTAAAACTGTGTTGAAAATTTAACTTGACACAAACATTACATAAGGAGGTGGGGGAATGGAATATGTGTTTAAAGGAAATCAGGAGTGTAACTGAAAAGTATGGGGGGAAAAAACCAAAACCAAAACCAACCCAAACCCCAAAGCATCCAAAGAAAAAGCAAAGAATTTAATTGAAAAGTTGAACATTGTGGTCTGGTCCTCATCTACTACAACTGATGTAATTTAGAAATAAATCCACTCAAGCTGGTCAGCAAGGTCAAAGAAGAATCGCCCACTTAAGATCACCTTACCAAACAAGAAAATCCAATTTTGAGAATTACATCAGGTTTCAGATTTTACAAGGTTCACTCATTCTTAGTTTGGTGTGAGAATTTCCCAGGTTACAATGCAAAATAATGCTTAGTAAAAATATACGGAGCTCTACAACTCCTTTGCATAACTTTCCCGGAGTTGCACTCTCCCAGGCTGGACTCTCTTCCCTTTTGCTGCTATTGATTTTCTTCCCCCTATTCTGTCAATTTTAATCTAGCAGGGGAACTCCTTTTCTAGCAAGCACTGTCATATACAGGACATAGACCTCACACTCAGAGAATGCAATGCTGTGTCCAGACAGCAGTGCTGGGTGCCTCGGGCATTTGTAATAGCCAACATGCATATTCCTAGCAGTCAGATGTGTTCCATTGCACAGCTGTGCACCTCTGCCTCTGATTTCTTTCAGGTGCATGTTCCTCCCAAATGCAGGTTCTGTGCAGCCAGAGTAGCTTGTCTCAAGCAAGTGTTGGTTCATTGCTGGCTGAAGGGAGGAAGACCCATTACTGTTACCCTTTACTCTGTTAAGAGTTAACTAATTATCCCCAATAACTCCAGCCTTTAGAATGGGAAAGTACCACACAGCTTTTATAAATAAGAATTACTGACCTTTTTAAATAGTTTCAAAAGAAGAAACTCTGCATCAAATGTGAGTATAATTTAGGAACTACTACATAGCAGCAAAACTACATTAGACTTTCTGATTTTTCCATGGTATCCTTGGATAGATACACCACCCAGTAGACCATGTTAAATGCTCCGAAGGTAACAGGAAATAAAATGCGTGCATATTTGTCTATCTTACTCGTGCCAGAGTGGGAGGCGGGGGGAGGAGGTGGTGTGACAGCAGATGGCTTTGCAGATGCTCCTAATGTATTAGGTGTGGTGGTCTGAATCTGCTCCAGTCTAGATCCAAGCAAGTGCTGAATGGAAGGGGATCCAGCTGTGGCATGCTGGGATACAAATCCAGTTAGAATTGGGGTAGAAGGAGGAGCTGGAGGGGTAGCTCTTGCAGAAGATAATGTCTCCGATGCGTTGATTCGTGTGAAAGGGTTGGGACTCGATGCAGAAAGGGAGTGGGGTGTAATGTCAGAAGACCCCTGAGCTACAGAGGGAGGCTGGACAGAGCTGTGCCTTGTGTCGATTCGGCTCCCACCATCAGCTTCAGACTGTACTGTGGCATTTGTTCTTTTCCTCACATTTGAATTGGCATCTGTACTCTGCAAAGTTACAAAAAATAATTGTCATTCTTAAAATAAACACTCAAACAAAAGCAATGGAAACTATCATCAAGCACTATCCAAGTAATACTCACAAATATAACCATAGCTGATCCTGAAGAACAAAGATACCAAAAACTGATGAAAATAGATTTAATAGCATATAAAGTGACAAACAAGAGCTCCTTTTACCTGTGGCTGGAATACCAGAGTGAAGACATCTAAGTACATCACACTCCATGTGGTGCAGTACCTATACAAACTGAATACCATGAAGCCAAGGATTCTCTGGTTAGAGTCACAGCTTTTTCCAGGCTCAAGCTCAAAACAAGATTCTCCAATGTCTACCTCTTTCTCTGATGATACAAAAACACTCTAGATGCAACTTACCAGCCATGAAGATTTATTTATTCTATATACCTCCAGAAAAATAACTACCATATACTAGGAACTCTAGTCTTCTACAGAAGAGGCTGTTAAAATGCAAGTATTCAACAAATGAAGTTGCCACATTATTGCTCTTTCAGAAATAAAGCCAGTGTTTTTTCACATCAACCATAGGCAATAAATTCACCAGGCACAACTGAACCAGGGAATAAATTAGTCTCTCATCAACTACTCCTCTCTGTTCATTAAGAGAAGTGGTGAATTCTCCATCACTTGGTGTCTTCAGGCAAGTCTGGATGTCTTTCTGAAGGATATTCTTCAACCAAATAGTACTTATTAGGCTGCATGAGAAACCAAAATACAGATAAGGAAGTATAGGAATAGGAAATCCATCAGAGTTTAACATTCTACTGACTTTTGGGAGTAGGACTTGGCTTCTGCCTTTCTTCTCTGCGCTTAAGAGGAAGACTAACATCTCCTGAACTTCTTTCTGGAAAGGTATCTAAAGAATTCTGACCTTCAGTGCTGCACCTAAATATGATGTAAAACATATAATATTTAAGATATGTGAATATCTTGTAATTAAGAAACTAACAGATTTCCGGAAGACAAAGACTTAAGGACAGATAGGGTACACAGGTCTAAATACAGACAGGATGAAACAACCACTTGTTGTATATAAAAAGTCCTATGTTTTATGCCTCTCTGATGATACCATTCCCAAGCATTGCCCTGCACCATACCGACTGTGCCTTTGGCTCCCCTTCCCTCCAGCCTTCCCAGAAAACCCTGCCAAAGCCCACAGCAGAAATCAAAGAGAGAGAAAGCAAGCAGCAATGTCTTTCCTCCTTCATCCAAGAGCAGTTCTCTCTAGCCAAGTGACAGAGCAGTAACACAGAGTAGGTTAGGTGTTATTGAAGGTACTAGCAGTACCTTGAGTGGTGACAAGAGTGACACTGTGTCTGTCTGCTACACCAGCTGTGCTTCACTGTTCTGTTCAAGGAAACAGAGAAATTGAAGCTGAAAAGAAATCTAAAAAAATAATTAAAAAAAAAAAAAATCAAATCACTTGATAGTATTCCCATCATGACCAGAATGCTGGTCCCTAATCCTGTTAATTGCCGTACAAATCTGTCACTGGCAACACTGTTGGCCTGAATTTATCTGAAACTGTCACAGCTTTATGCCTGTTCATGTCTGATGTATTTGCCAGCTCACAGTTGATATATCAAAGAATCCCTCTTAAACTTCAGTTTTCCTTCCTGCATAGAAGCACGCCAATCCCTTTGATTTATTATTCTGCATCTGCAATCCAAAGAAGCAGAGGACTAGCAGAAACACAAGAAGCTGGTATTTCCTGAAAGAAACACTAATTTTACTGTTTGATAGAGAAGGCCGAATCACTCTTTGGGAAGTGCAGAAGTACACGCAGATGTGAAAATTGGATACTTTCATACTGGGGTTGTCAATGACCCAGGAATAGTAAAGCCATTTTCCAGACTGCTAAATTGAAATGATAAAGTACAATCAGGACAGGAGTACATTTACTAGAGACTTGGTATTACCTGGTGGAGTGCTGTATGTCACCTGAGGGCATGCAAAGCTAAGCAGATAGAAGTCATCAACGCTCACTGCCCAAAACAACATCTCTGTGCCATGGAGAAGCTGACACTAGTTAATGAGAGGAGGTGAGTTTTATCTTCTACATGCAGATCCTCGGACAACCTGGCTTTGCTCAAGTATGTGTCACCCACTGTAAAGCTCTCAAGCAGTGCCTGGGAAGCAAAAATCCACAGGCTGGGGCAGGGGATACAAAGTAGATCTGCACTGGAACCAAGACATGTCTCAGTTCCTTCCTGTTCTCTACCTATCTTAGACAAGGGGCTTAGAAGTGTGCTGCTGGAGAATAGAATTACCACATCTTCAGTCACTCCACAGGTAACCGTAAAGAATAGCCCAAAGAGCAAACCAATAAATTAGGTGCCATTAATTTACAGAGACACCATTTTATGTTCTTGCTCACTTATACTGTCACCTGTTTTCACTGACCATCTCAGTATATTTCCCTTTTGTGCATAATCATTTACAGACACAAGAAAGACAGACAGGTAAAAGTCCAGGTAACTCCTCACATTCCAGTCATCTCCATTTCTTTTGTAGGAACTTGTTTCCATCAGTATATTTGCATAATACCTCATCTTCCCCCCCAGTTCTACTGTCATCTAAAAGACCAAATCAGACCTGTTGCTATTGGATTCACTATTTATTTTCCATTACAATCTTTTTTCTAGAATAAAATTATCTATACTATCTCAAATGATCAAAATGTGTATCTGTGTAAAAGCCTACTGGGCATTTGCTTTGTCATTACTGATACAGAAAACTTCCAATACTTCAGAAACCTTAAGTTTAGAGAGAAACACAATTTTCTCATAACATACACATAAATGTACACAGAAAACTCAAATAAATAACATTGTAACATCTAAAAATAACACAATATAACAAGCACCAAAAATGTGGGCACACTTTTGTGTACATTTAATTCTCTGGAAACCACCTTCCAATCACTCAGATCATTGAAATCAGAAATGGCATTTCTAACGTGCTCCACAGACAATGCATCACACACACCCAGTTGTTCTTGCACAATGTCTTCGTAATAGTTTGTATTTGTGTTCTTGAGTAGAATCTTGCTCTTGAAAGGTACTGAAACAAGCCTACTTCCTGGAGCACTCACATCCATGCCTTGTTAACGCTGAGCAGAAAGCACTCTCCTTGTCAGGGTGGCATCAACAGCACATTGACCATCACATTCCCTCATTTATGCTTTCCTTGCACTTGTTTTACTCAAGATAATATGGCAATAGCTCATTCTCTTCATTTAAAGTACTCACGTGTCCCTCCTTGTTGAGTTGTCCAGTTAAAAAATTTCTAGCAAAAATTCCTATTACTGGTTTTATACATAGGGCTCTTATCTATTTCTCTCTTCAACATTGCAATGATAACTCAGTTCTTCCTTCTTTGGTTTATTTCTCCTCTGTGAGAAGCTATCTCACAAATCTACATCATCTGAAGATTAGTGACAAGGTCACTAATAAAAGTGTCAAACAAGCTTGATTCTGTGGCAAGCCTTAATAACTCAAATTCTGTTTTAAAGCAGAGTAAAATACAATGCTCAGTTTGTGTTAGGAAAAACTTCCACAGTGATTTCAGTTATGGTATATACCCCTAGCAAAAGGGTAATGTGATAATGACAATCTGACCAAAAAAAATTATAAAGGTATGCAAAGCACTTGGTACCTCCCAAAATTATTTCACTTCATATTTTTTAAAACAACAGCATGAAACACCAAGCTACTGCCTTTTAGTCTGGAAGTACTGACTAGGTTTGCATGGCAAGGTTTGCATGACCTAGGGGCCACAGGGGTGGATTCTGTGAGAAGCTGCCAGAAACTTCCCCTGTGTCTGACAAACATACACCTGCAGCCCATGGAGGTGCCCATGCCAGACTGTGGAGCAGCCTGGTTTTGAAGGACTGCACTCCATGGAAGGGTCCCACACTGCAGCAGTTCATGACAAACTGCAGAGCCTGGGAAGGACTCTCACTGGAAAAGTTCATGGAGGACTGCCTGCCCCAGGAGGGTCCTCACACTACAGCAAGACCAGACTGTAAAGATTCTTTCCCCTGAAGAAGAAGGAGTGGCAGAGATAACTTGTAACGAACTGACTGTAACTACCATTTCCCATCCCCCTGAACCACTGTAGGGCAGGAGATAAATTCAGGAGTAAAATTAAGCACAGGAAGAAGGCTGCAGGGAAGATGTTTTAAGATTTAGTTTTTATTTCTCATTAACCTACTCTGCTTTGACTAGTAATAAATTAAACTAATTTTCCCCAAGTTGAGTCTGTTTTGCCCATGATGGTAATTGGTGAGGGATCTCTCCCTGTCCTTATCTTGACCCACGAGCCTCTTGTTTTATTTTCTCTACCCTGCACAGCTTAGGAGAGGAGGGATACAGCATCTCTGGTGGGCACCTGGTGTTCAGCCAGGGTAAACCCATCACAGGCACAAAACCAAGAAATTTAACATGAAAACCAAATAGGTGCCAAATTAAAATGCAAGCCAAGAAAGGAAGGGATTATCCAAAAGTAAGGATTCTTTTATGAGGGCAAGTCAGGAAACCACTCAAGGGTCCTGAGCCAACAGGACTGCCGTGCTAGTCCAGACGGGGCTCCACAGGAAACACCGAGTGCACATTTTTCACATTCTCACTCTAGATTGAGAAAGGTTCTGATTTTCTGGAGGCATTTCAGTAAGACTTTTGGGAGACATTTAAAATTGTGTAGCTCAGGAATGCAAAATGGGAGCCTGGAAACTACTATAACACCCAGTCTATTACACTGTGCAGTGGCAGGCTTAATAGACCTGATAAAGATTGCCTGTCTGTAAAACAACAAATTCTGCTTAGGTAAATGACACCTCACCTTTTCTTTGAAACAGTCTATCCATCTGACAGGTCCAACCAATTGGTCCAACCAATTCCACACACATCAGAAACTCCGATCCTATCCACCACCAAATCAGAAGTTGTAAGCACTTTGCTCCAATATATCCTCCTTCAAGAGGAAAGCTTCTTGCTACAGATCTGTCAGGAGAATTCAGCATCTGAACCTTTACTGGCAGAAACAGTATGGATTAATTTCAAAATTTTGGGTGATCTGAGTGCACAATTCCTGTCTGTGTATAATCAAGTTTCTCAAGAGCTCTGAGAATACATATATTGTCCCAATTGTAAGACATCTTCATTGGCTAAAGCTCTGTGGTTGGCTGGGATACAGTAACGTACACCTATTTTATTTTTAACAGCCAATATCAGCAACAGTGAAAACTAAATTCCAGCCTTCAGGGAACATGGGACATTTATCACCAAAACTTTGATCACACCAGAGGTAGATAGGTGAGTGTAGTAAAGCCAAGGAATTGACCAAATATGGGAAAATGTGGAGTAAAGTCTTTTTCAGAAGAGATTGATAATCACTCCTCCTTTCTATCCAAATGAATATTTCCTTAGTAAATACAACTAAAAAAAAGAAAAGAAAACAAAAAACATGCTCAGTAAAACAGGTTTAGAAAACTCCCATCCTATGCATAAGCATACTTCACTGAGGAGGAAGGAGGGTGTAGGATAGGACAGGAGGTTCAAATTCAGTCAGACAAATTTTGTCACATAGCATGCAATATGCAAAAAGATTTTTTAAGTATTGACTGCTTTAAAAGGCATTGAGATTTTGCTTTAGTTTTAAGTATCACATGCTATTTCTCATATGTTTAATCCTTAAAAGAACTAAATTAGGGAAAGAATCATTGAATACAAATTCTTCTCATGTGTAATGTCCTGATGCTAGATGCCCTTTTGCTAGTACTAGAACAGAAAGTCTATTTAGCATGAAGATAGGACATCTATACCAACCTCCTTACAAATGCGTGTAAAATGTGGTAATTAATGCTGTATCCTTCCCTTTACCAGTGGATTCACATGTAATTAACCATGAATAATACAATGAAAGATGCTTTCAGCATAATTCAGGATAAATCAATACAATTTATTGTTAAATACTGTGGCAGATTTGAGGAGTAAATTTGATGGTCAGCTTCTATGACAGAATGTATAGAACAAACAAAAATCTATTGCCAAAAGTCAACTCACACATCATTTGCTTTTCCATTTAAGCTCAACTTTGATGGATACTGCTGTTTACTACAGCACTAAAATGATGCACAAATATGAGTTGATCTAAATTCTTCAATATTTAACATGGTTTGTGCACCATAAACAGCTGCTCACATAATGTGGAAATTCTGAAACTATTTCCAAGTCTATGTAAGCCTCAACTTGAGCCAAAGAAAAAAAATAAAGTACCGGATTGTTTTTTATGCACTACCAGTTTTTGACAAGCAAGGCAATTTTGCACTTCAATGAAGTCAAGATTGCAAATTTAGCACGAAGTGAAGTAGCGTGCAGCAGCTGAGCTGAGGTTCAAGGGAAGGGGATCATCAGCACAGCAATATGCAGTACTGAACTGACAAACTTAGTCATCTTGTTACAGAACAAAGAGAGCTGGTAACAACCACACTGCCTATTTCCTATGATAAGGCCAACCAGAATCCACAAAACAAACAAGAGCATAATTTAAAAGTCACAAGCCATGTCCTGGGGAGAATGCAGCAATGATAAAAATGTTACCAGGACACCAGGGAAGTTAGTCCTTAGAGTGCATTTAAAAACAAAAGCAGTGAGAACACTGCAAGCTGAGAGAAACTCTTGTGTTGGTACAACATTGTACAGTCAGCTGTTTCATGCAAGTCAAGAGCATCTTTCTGTAGCCTGTTAGTGCTCTACATAGCAACTTTAAATCAATCTCTGTAATTTTAAATTTCTTCACAGTTTTTATGATGGGCACATCCTTTTGAGATGGGAATCCAAAATAAGCAGCTCTTACTGCCTGAGCTAACAGAGTATCAGTAGTACTCAGCATGGAAAATCCCTTCTTAGGCTCTCTGATCACTAGGAAGCACAGCCATCATCAACTCCTGAAAAACAGGTGCACATTAAAACTAGAGCCATGTATTGGCAATATAATTCAGATGCATTCTTCTAATCTTCCTCAGGACTCCCTGGAAAATAGCTCAGCAGTTGTGGGGTGGATATACAGACACTTCTGAAGACCTGTGTCAGGCTCACCCTGTGACAGAGCTTCACAGCATCACTGTGCAAGGGCTGCTTTTGCACTGTTTGTTTCCTCAAGTGGAGAGCTCACTGCTGCAGGTCAATACACTTTCTAGTTCACAACAGATCTTTGCCACAGGATATCACTAAAATGGTATCTCTTTCTGGGACTGAGGTAGCACAATACTTAAAGGAGTAAATTCTCTTTTCCCAGGGATAAGTACACAGCAGACTTTACAAGTCACACCACCACCATCTGGTACCAGTTCTAGTGGGAGAGAGAGCTAACACTTCAACATCCAGCAAGCAGCTGTCAAAGCTGGAGAGAAATGCCCTGGGTAGGATCACAGCCTAAATTACATGCCTTTGCAGAAGGAGCCACCCAACTGTATCCAGTGCCTCCAGCTCAGAGCTTTTCCTGAGGCAAGACAGCTAAGACACACTGTAAAAAGACACTCAGGAAAAGACTCTGTCCTCCTCTACAGTAACCCAGCAACCAGGAAGGGAGCATGGGTTTGGTGATAGGAGCCCACTTCTCTAATCTGCCCTGACTGTCACAAGGATATCAACACAGGCTTTTCACATCTCAAGCGTTTCCCACCAGGCCACTGGATATTCTAGGACAAGTGATCATCCTTCCTTCCTAGAGATGTTGCTTTCTCCACGCTTCAATCTTGCCCTCCCTGTGCAGTGCGTGCACGGACAAGCCAGCTCCAGGATCAATTCCTTTCCTTCTCCGTGTCCCCATATAAATTATTTAAGCTAATGAGAGCAGCTTCAATAGAAGTTAGCATGCCAATACCTACCTAGCAGTCTGGCTACTGATCTAATTCTCCAGTATTGAAAAGGCAGGACTCAAGTCTGCTCAGACTCCCACATGGGATTTGTGGGAGGCTGTATCTAATAGGCATGCTGGCCACCGTGTTGAAACAGGGTAGGTATCCACCTAAGATGCATGGCAAACACTTAACAAGCAGCAAGTTAGCTTTTTATGTGCCTATCCAGGGAAATTTAGTAATTTAGCCTTTCAGGTGCCTAATCACCATTTTGCATACTTCATCTCCCTAAGTAAAAAACAAAACCCAAACACAAAATCAACCAGTCAAAAAAAATTTCCTGAAAAGGGCACCACAATCAAAGCAGTTTCAAAATTGCAAAGAATTTTAATTGTTTATTAGAATAATCAGGCATGTAACAATGAGGTGTTAGTAGAATGGAATCAAAACTTAACAGCCAATAAACACCTTTATGCTTTTCTGTTAATTTTCCAAGGATACAATTAGCATCTTTCATGGCCGCACTACTAAAACTTCAATGAGACACAGGTAAATTAATATACAGGAGTGTCAGTAATGTAATATATGAGAGCATGGGCTTCCCAAACGGGGAGAACTCAATTAATCCAGGCAAAAATTCATTCAAAAATTGGAAGGCTCAGAGCAACCAAAGTCTGACATCACTAACTGCTTTGCTGCAACAACAAAATTGTTTGTATGATAATTTAGTAATATTTTACTATTAAAATCTACCATAGTGGTTTTTATCCTTACCAATCCTTCCTGAGAAAACAGTCTGTTCTTCTGGGAGGACATTGTATAGCCTGCCAAATTCACACTATTTGACATTTATCAGGGAAGCAGCATGTTGTCATCAGTGTAAATAATGCTGCTTGTCCCAAATCCCACTGAGTCACCATATTGACCTGCTGCGAGCAAAAGCAAAACTTGGAGGAGAAATATACCCTGGTTTACTACTGTGTTGCAGAGCCAGTCAATCAGAATTCACTGGAATAATATGAGAGATTTTGGACTGCCTTATAGAGCCCTGGAATATAGCCAAGTAAAAGCTCCACCTGCAACAAAATACAATGAATTCTAGTCCCTAGATCTCGCAGTGCAGAGAGCAGTGCAAATTATTTGGAAGGAAAAAACAAAGAGGAGATAAGTTATAAGAGCCAGTTCAATATCCACTCTGCTCATTTTGCAATCTGAATCATGTGATGGGAAGGGAAAAGATGCAAGAAGAGCACTCCATTCTATGTTCTACCACTAGACAGGCATAAAAGCGCACAAAACATAAATTACAAAAACCTTTTTTAAATAAATGGATGGCAAATTTATGCCAAATAAACCCATCCACCTCAAAGCCTTACACATGCAAATGTGTATGCACTGGTGCACACAATTCTTGAAGATTTTATTTATATTATGACAAAATGAAAGAACTGAAAACATAACTATGGTGGGGAACAAATTTATTAGCCTAAATCATGTCTTAATGAACTGTGGAGGTGGCTTGTGTGACATCTCTGAAAGGAAGAAGAATGGCTGATTGGAACCAAGGACCTTAGTTATTTCCTGTATCTTTCAAATTTCACTAGGCTTAAAGCTACAGTTAAATTTGCTTTAGTAGTTCACTGAAAGTGCTTTGAACACTCATTGCCTTGTAGATTTTCCCAAGTCTCTCAATGCTTCTTTCTTCTGATTCCAATTTTCCCAGTGTAAAAATGAAGTCACCCAGAGATCTTACACACAGCTGGAAAATTCAAATGTCATTTCATGTCATTAGATGCATTATTGAAAACTTTGTGGAGGGGAAACAAAACTAATATTTAAATATAAATACATGAAAAGTTTTAAGCAGAAAATATGAAGTCTTGTGTTCAGAGACATCATTTCATACTAACCACCACAGGGAAAACTACAAACTCCCCAGCAATTTTCAGTGTAAGGGTTGATGCTGGACAATCTGAAAATTTTACCCCTGTCACCATAAAGAACGGCCCTTGACTTGGTGTTTCTGAAATCCTAACACGTATTTTTTGACTACCTAACATTTCCATCTAAAAAAAAAGATTTTTAAAAGGGAGGAAATTGACATTATATCAATAGAAGACCTATCTGAATGCCTGCAACTGGCACGGGCAGGAAAACAACTTTTTATTAAACAGAAACACACGTTGTATATCCTAATGAAAAAAAGATAAGGAATATGGTTTTTTGGAGCAAGACAGTCTTTTTGTTTTTCTAGTAGATCATCACAATGACAGAGAAAGACATTCACACACATTTTTGGAATTTAAAACAAGAGGATATACTATTCAAAATATATATACTATTTTTTAAAATAACTGCATCATGCTTTGGTTTCCAAAAAGAAGACTTATCCTAATACTATTTAAATAAAGTCTTCCACTAGTTAGAGTAAACACTGTCAGGTATTTTAGCATCAGATGAGTAACAGCCAAGTATTATTATTACTCTATATTTCCTTGTCTACTTTGTGAAGGTTCATTCTAATATTTACAGGAAATTGAAGAGTGATCAGCTATAATGTTTCCTAATAAGGCTTGGAGAAGACAGCACTCCAGAAGGATTTTTTGTTATCCACCAGGTGCTGCAACTAAACTCCTGCTTCTTTTTGTGCATATTGAAAAAAAAAATCACAACAGACTCAGCCTCCCCCCAGAAAACCATTTCCACTACTATAAGGAAATACTTCATTGTCCACCTTTAAATCCCAACAGTTTTGATGAAGCATCTGCCATTTTCTATCCTCACTGTAACGGAATTCTGGAAATCAGTGGAGTTTACAGTCAAGTTGGGTCAGAATTTAGGCACAAATCCCACACTATATTGCCTACTTCCATTAATTACTCTGCTCACTTTGCAGTAGAGAAATTTCTCTAACTACAGTATAAATTCATTACACAACCCAAGCATGTTAAAGGTAGAGTAATATCAGGTTGTTGAAGAAAGACAAATTTTTTTAATATAGCACTTTAATTTGTGCTATTTAAAAAGAAATATTATGTGAAATAATAAACAAAATTTTTATATTTTATGTCTCTCATTTATGACCAAGTCATATTTTTTGAGCTCATTTTTAGCTTTATACATTATGAATAGTGCCAGTTGATCAGTAGAACTAAGTCTAGTGAACCAAGTAAAAAATAAAAACAAACAAAAAACCCCAAACCACAAACCAAACAAACAAAAAAAAACCAAACCAAAACCCCAAACAAAACAAAAAAAACCTAAAATGCATACAATCAAAACCAATAGCAAAAAAGCCTCAAATGAACACACAACACCCACCCTCCCAAGAAAAATGCTCAAAAAAACCAATAAAAAACCCACCCAAAAACTGCACCAAAAAACAAAGCAGCAAAACAACAAAAGGCAAATAAAATCAAGGAAGCATAAAATCCCCACAAAACATTGTACCTGAGCATCACAGCTAACAAAATATTTCATTAACCATTTTGGATCTATCTTCAGGTATCCAAAAATTGAAACTTCTCACTAAGTCACTGCAACCTTCTCCCAGGTGATTGATGTCTCCTATCTCTCAAGCAGCATTCAGTACAAAATGTGCCAGCTGTTTATGACCTGCACCCACTCTTGTCCTATTTAAACCTGATGCTAGCATATCTTGACTGTAAATCATCAACAATAAAAATATTGACTAATGAAATTACAGCAGCAGAAAACTGTTAACATGTCAAAGAAATTGTTCAATGGCACATCAGCTTCCATTTGTATGGTCCTCTACTTATATTTAGATGAACTCTATCCATTTCTCAAGCCTGACTTCCTTCATTAGGATCTGAGTTTTAAATGCCACTGCCCTAAAAAACCCAAACCGTAACACCCTAGGCAGTGGAGAAGTAGTGAAGCAGAAGAAAATGGTCATTATATTTAAAAACTGAAATGATGTCCTAACTGCAGGACTGTTTAAGTCACACAAAGGAGACAGGCTGTGCATCTACATAAGGAGTCCAGTAACCAGACCTGTGGCCCAAGTGCTGCCATCAAGACCAAGCTGCTCTTCAAATACTTCAATTCATATGTGAGGCAGGAGGGTTTAGCTCCACTTCACTATTGCTGGGACAAAGGAAGCTATTATTCCACTACTCCAAGGAAGGAGCAAAGTAAGTGGTACTACTCTAGGTCTGGTGTGTTTTTTGCACCACTCCATTATGTCTGTGTATTCAAATGAAAGTTTTGGTCCAGAGGCTAAAATTTTCAGTTTCACTTAAAG
This sequence comes from Haemorhous mexicanus, assembly GCF_027477595.1. Taxonomy (NCBI): domain Eukaryota; kingdom Metazoa; phylum Chordata; class Aves; order Passeriformes; family Fringillidae; genus Haemorhous; species Haemorhous mexicanus. The sequence goes on along the minus strand of NC_082344.1, from coordinate 51,885,540 downwards.
TGAACCTTTAGACACAAGAGTGTATCTGCTGACATCTCACCATTAATCAACTTCAGGGATTAACAAAAACAACAAAAAAAAAAACAATGGCACACTAAAAAAAGAAGCATCCTACCTATAGCTTCAAGATTGTATGCAGCCCGTCAGAATAATTTATCAAGCCCAATCTTTGTTCTGTAAGTCAGGAGTTTGGGGAACAGAGCTGGCCATCTGCCAGATTAATTGTTCTAGATGTCTGTTCACCAAGGGCTGCCAAAGGATTTCCACTTTTCTCCCACCCCACCACATAACTTGAGCTGTGCCCATAAGTGACTAAAAAGGTAAGTACTTAATACCAGGGAAAATACATCTGAATCACACAAAAGCAGTATGCAGGTTGTCCACTTGACAACATTTCTCATTAACCTGTGAGGTGGATTCCAGTCACAGAGCACCCAAGCAAGGAGAGGAGTGTGTGCCTACAGGGCAGTGAACAGCCTGACCCCCAAGTTCCCCCATTAGATGCTACAGGACTTGCTAAGGACAAGCTGACATTGAACTGTCTTCAGAAAAGAGGGAGAAAAATTGAGAGTTACAACCTACTTGTGGCTGAGTTTGAAGAAATAATTCCATTCAAAAGGGTTTTTTTGAGTCTGACCTGATTTTTCCCGAGTTTCACACTCTTTTAACAAACAGCTGAGGTTGAAGCTCATGTTACCACTGTTTAGGAGTCTGTTTTTTGAAGACTACTTTTCAGTAGCATTCTTCATCTCCAAAACTGGGTAGGTCTTTAAAAATAAACTTCATAGGAATACAGTGAAAAGGAAATAGTACAGAAGCATAAAAATAGACTCAGGAGTCCAATAACAAACTATAAATCATTCATTTCCATCACACATTGACTTGCAGCAATATTTCTGCTTATACTAACAAAAGCAGTTCAGAACATTTAGGGATAGATTCATTCCTTCTAAACAGAAATCATTTTAACTTGCTCCCAAAACAAAGAAATCAGAGGTAACCAAGGTTTAAGTTACCTCTCTTGGGTTAGACATATTTCAGTGCCATCCTGCTGTGCCTGACAGAAAGTCTGTCCAAGTCCCTCGTGAACTCAAGCCAGACCTCAGAAAAGCTTGGGTCCTACTCCTAGGATGTCTTCTGCAGACCGGCACTCCTCTTCATTAAAACTCATTAAGTTTGTATCAAGAAGTTAAAGACAAGAAGAAAGAGTAGGCAGGGGAAGCAGTATAAAAAAAAATATTGCAGATTACCATGGCCTAACTCAAATCAAGTGATAAAGAAACACAAACTGCATCTGTAGCTATTGCAAGCTTGCTCCTCCTACCCTCAGCCCAGTAAATTATCTTGATGCCAGGATTTTTTCTTGGAATTAATACAGTTCAGACTACTTAGCTACACTCTGGACTGCATTTAATGCTTATTTTAATCAATGTATTAATCAGAAACACCCATCACTTGCCCCTAAAAAAGTAAATATAATTACATAAGAGAATAACTTAGAAAAACAGATAGCCCACATTTTCTACAGTAAAGATTTATGGCTTCTGGTGAAGAAATGTATAACATGAAGTAAAATATTTTGATCATAATGATAAATGATAGGAGTTGCCTTTGATCCAAGACAACTATAAAAGTTGTTTTGACCAAAAAGAGAAAAATAACCCACCATTAAAAATTCTAATTAGCATGAGTAATATATTAACTGATTCAATACAGAAAACCCACTTTAATTCCATGGTAAGAAATTGGTCAAAGATATGAAAAAGGGAAAAAAAGGATTGTGAAAAAAGGACTTCCAAAAATGTACAATTTATCTTTACTTTATCAAAGTTTACTATTAATATGCCTAATTTCTAATATAATCAGATAGAAAAATCTTCATATTCTACAGCTAATCTAGGTTCACAGCCCAACTTGCTCCCTCATACAATCCCATCATGTTACTTGAGGAAAAACAAAAAGTCAAATGCGTGAAACCATTCAACTAATAATACAGAATCAATAGCTCATCAAACAAAACACTTATTTAAGAGTATAATGTCACCATGTTCATTTTCCTTAACGACCTCAACTGCTCCATAATTTTTTCAGAGGACCTATACAGGTGGCACCTCAATTGCAAAAACAGTGGGCAGAGACACCTCTATGCCATTTCAAGGTAGGCTAAAGTATAGGGCCAATAGGCTTAAGGCAGGGATCTCCCCTCCCAGTTAGCAGAAGATTCAAAGCCCATTGCAAAAGGTGACATATTCAACAGAAAGAGCTGTAAGGATTAGGTATTCAGCCATCTCCTTTCCCAATAAGCACACAGTTTCTTTCTGGGCTAAGTGAAACTTTTTCATTTTGGGAGACTGGAAAATTTACTATTATAGGCAAAATCTGTTTGAAAAAAAGTTCAGGTTTAATATACAACTTTTCCTTGAGCTCTGGCAATTGTACTGCTACTTACAGAATTTTGACCACAACAGTGCCAGCACAGCACAGATTTTTTAAATACTTCTAATACTAAATACTACCACTTATCTATTGAGAAAAAATGTGCAGATTTACATCAAGAAACACTGCTTGCAAATTACATGCTACAGTCCAGCTATTGTCCTGGATTCTTTGTGCACCACAAACTCACCACCAATCTCAGTACCAAGGAAACTGAGATTTCAATATCAGCACTGACCAGACAGTATTTTTGCAGAGCAAAAAGTCATATTCATTATAAGTAATAAAGAAATAATTCAATAATAATAATATAATGATAAAAGATAAAATAATATAATACATAATAATAAGGGATTTTTTTAAAAAAATCTAGATTAGTCCTTATAAGTAAAATATAGCAAGGAGTATTTTACATGTCAGGTTGGAAAGCAGGGTGTAACATCCATGTAAGGTTCTAGAGAATTAGATCTGAGCTTCTGTTCTGCACAGTGGGAGACCAGAAATAATCTTCCAGTCATGGAAAGAATTGCAGAAACAGTAGTTAAGCCTTTATTAACTGTAGCTGTGGGCTCACCTTGTACACCTGTCTTGGAAGAACAAAGTCTCAAATCTTTGTATAGGCAGAATTAATGAGAAACCCTTGGGAAAAAAATAACAGTTCAAGGTCCAATCAACACTATCACTCACTTACATACTCATAACATTAATGTGTAACCCCTTGAGGAGATTACTCCCTTGAGTGCTTTCAAAATCTCCCAGTCTGTGAGAATGCTTCCACATTCATCCCAGCAGTATTAATTAAGCAGTAGAATAGAACTCTTCACGTCTCATTTTATCTATCTTTCAAGTTGAAAGAAGACATGTGTTCTCTTGCTGCTGTTTTATTAAAAACAATAATAGCAATAGTAATAAGAAGAACAATAGGGGAAAAAAAGAGAAAAAGAGGAATTTCCCCAAAATGTGTATAAATGGCTAAGTATTACACACTACTAACTTAAAGCAATCGTGTCCATGAATCAAAAGAGTTCTTTGAAGCCTCCATGAGAATGTTTTATTAAGCTACCTGAGTAAACGACTGTTTTCCTATTGTTTAAAATAAAATCTAATAAATAAACCTTGGATTAAACTGTTCTTAAGTAATTTATTTTCCAAGGTATCCAAATAAAACCTAGCACCAAAAGCAGTATTTACTTTCACTCCTCAGGAGCAGCCAAGATACTCCACTAAACTTCCTGCTGCACAGTCAAGAAGCTTAGCATAAGCTCATAGCACTAATGCCTCTGTGTACAAGGTGAACTACGTGCTACTATAAGCATATTTCTTGGTTCCTGTGTCTTACCAGCAGGAGTGACAAATAGCAAACTCTTCAGGAGCGTATCTATCCTTTTAAGCAGAAATGAGAGCTAACATAACAACACAGCCAGGAGATTGAAAACAGTATCTACAGTAGGAGAGCAAAGAAGAGGAAGAAAAATGGAAGTGGGTGGACAGCAGCTGTGCAGCAATAGAAAATGGAAGGGGTGGGAAGGCAAAAATGAGAAGATGAATAGGGAAGGAGACAAACGAGATGTGAAAAGAGACAGAAGACAAAATTAACAAGAGTTAGTCTAAAACAGCACTTCTTAAATCCCGGCTCAGCCAAAGGAAATTACAAAGTCAGCCTCACAGGAAGAGTAAGTAAATCACAATGCTGCTGTCAGCGTCTCACTTCTTGAGTGGCGTTGCCAAGAGCCAGTCATGGCTGGGAAGGACTGGCCCACTGCGTGGCTGGGACAGGTGCTGCAATGGCTTTGTTAGCTACATGTCTCCTGAACAGCTGCTTCAGAGACTAAGCACCATTTATTGGGAATGGGAAAAGAGAGGAAAGGGTAATCACGAGCAAATCCAACTGGAAATGAGATTGAGCCCTTATTAGCTGGTCCGCACACTAAAACAGCTCCCCAACAAGTCACACTTAATCCAAACCATTAGGAAAGCAGACAAGCATTTTGTTAAAGAGAACCACAAAAACTTATCAGGAATTGAGAAGATACACAAATTACATTAAAATTATATATATGGTAAATAAAAAGTTTCCATCCAACATTCTTCCAAAACTCCTGAAATTGTTACAGATAAAGAAAGAAAAATCTTGGTAGGCAACACGTGTAATGCAAGGAGATCTGTGATGTTTGGGGAAGCGCTCCAAGGCACAGATGCAATGCTTCAACATATTTTAATTCATTAAAGACACTAGCCACATAGGATAACGTGGTGCCCTTATAAACTGCAACATCTTGGCCTGTATAATCAGTCCATACAGAATCAATGTGGAAAAGGAAACTAATTTTCCTTAAGATTCCCATCCTTCACCAAAACACAAACATAGAAGAGACTGCACATATGGATGGACTTAAGTGCCACCTCTCCCCTGAGTTTATTCAATAATGCAAACAAGAATTAAATAATGTTTTACAGGTTTTTATAATTGAATATAGTGTAGTATTAGCCTTCCATAAATCTGATGTACAATGCATCCTTAGCTCCAGGGGAGCCTGGGTGGAAGCTAAAGGCCAATTTTTACTGAGAAACACTACCAAAAATACAGAAAATGTTTGTGTAAGCTGGAAACATACCGTGAATGTCTCTTCTGTACTTCTTTTCCTTTGTACTGGAGCAACTGGAAATTCAAGAAGGGACTTGACCGTCTTCCTTTTGGCTTTTTCCATCTGAATGTTAGTAAAATAGTTGACAGCAGCAAACTCAATCAGAGCAGAGAACACAAAGGCAAAGCAAACCGCTATGAACCAGTCCATGGCAGTAGCATAGGAGACTTTTGGCAGTGAATGCCTTGCACTGATGCTCAGCGTCGTCATTGTCAACACTGTGGTTATTCCTTCAAAAAAATAAAACAAAAGAGCTGCTGAGTTAAAGTAAAACAAAGCAAGAACTGGCAAGCACCTTCCAACAAAAAATTTTAAACCACATATGAGTCGTTCTCTGCTGCTTGTGAATACTGCATTAGATTCAAGTCATGGCAAGCATCACATATCCATGAGCAGCTAAGTCCAAAAACAGCTTACCCCTTTTTAAAGGAGGCACAGAAAGCCATGACTTCAGCAGATCATCTACAGCTCACATGAAGAAAACACAGAAGCCTCCATTTTATATGTTTTTCACATCAAGTTCAGTAGAATTTTTTAAGTTATAACTTTTTCAAGTTATTTTCTAAACATTTCAGTAAGATTCAAGATGGTAAATTGGGGAGTTCTCCTCAGACTGCAACAGAAACATGACCTCTGTAAATGGTTCTGAATGCCCCCTATTAATTCTGCATCTGTGCCTCTGATCACACTTGTAACCCAAAAACACTAAGTCACGACAAATTATTTTGGTGCTAAGGAAGAATATTATGCTAAAAACTCTGTTAGTTAAGAAACCTTCAGGTTTTTTTACAGCCTTCTGCTACTAGTCAGCCAATGAAATTTAATTAGATTTTCATCTTCTGAAAGAACAACTTTAATTAAAACGTGTGAGGCATGAACACTGAAGATGACCATCAAAAGATGGCCACTTCAGGGTAGTACTTCAAATGCAAACACATGCTGCATAAAAAACAAATAAATGGGGTCATTTTTTCATTTTTCATCCAAAATATCCCATATTATAGAACTGTAAAACCCCAGGTATGTATTGCACACTGCATAAATCCTAGCATGAGAACCTCAGTGATGAGTGACTGCAGATAGAGATGTCCTTACTCTTATGAAAAGAACACTGTACCTATTCTAATTCAAGATGCAATTCTTATGCTCAGAAGAATTTAAACTCATTAGGATTATGTTTTACAACTGATTTCTCACATCCTTATTTGCTAAATGATGGTATTCCATCAAGGTAATATAATAAAAAAAAGCTTCACCTACACACTGTCATACAGAGAAATGCTCACAATGGAATCAGTCCTTTCTTCCAAAGGGGAAAAACAAAAAAAAAAGAGTAGTAGCCAGGTCATGACAGCTCAAAGGATTTCTCAGATTTTTTCGGAGGATAAAAAATACAGATGCAAGCTCACAAAATCTTCTTCACTGGGAAGGTGTTGAAAACCACACCACTGAAAATGTTTAAGTCTGAGGGAAAAAAAATCATGGAAAGTTGGTTGGTTGGGTTTTGTTTCTTTCCCTGGAGGAGACCCATCTCTGTTTAGCCCTATCCTTTCTAAGTACCTGAGTGGACCTTTGTCCACTTCAAGCAAAAACTTTGTCCGAATTGTTTCTAAAAACATTTGTTTAATAGATGTAAAAATAAGATAAAGTGAAATAGATGACCAAATATTAACCAAAAACGAGGAGGTAGTCTGTGACAGTATTAGTTTACTGACAGTCTTTATCAGATTTTTCTCTATTAAATCATTCTTCTGCAAGACTTGGAGCTGCCAGTACAACTGCCCCTATTACTCTTGCCAGCATCTAGCAGTCTATAGAGAGGCTTGTGGTAGAACATTCTCTTCCTGCTTTAGGCAGCTTTTAAAATGTTTTCATCCTATTTCTTTGTTAGGAAACGTATTTCCATTTAGACTCTTCACTTTGTCTTCCACTGAAGATTTTCTGTTATTTTCACTGTGCCACCTCATTCAAGCTGCATTTTGAAAAGATCAATTTTAATATCTTGTGATCATTTTGCTTTTGTAATTCATTTTCATGATGGCAGTGGCGGAAAGGAAAGAAAAGCACTAAATATGAAATTACAGCAACAGAATCTAAGCCTTATTCATAGCAATCTTCCACTGACGGCACAGATACCTCATAACAAGACATTTGGAACATCTCACACACTCCAAATCAATTTATTTTACAAGTATTCTATAAACCTTGAGTTCATGTATTTTCACTACTATCCACTGGAGGATAAACCTGATCTGGATGTAGACTAAGGACTTGATTGTATTGCTCAGAGACAGATCTTTCCAGTTTGCTCCCTCAAGCAGGTAGAATCCCTAGAGCTGAGCAGCCATTTGTTACTGGTTACCATGCCACCCTTCTGGTTATATATTCCAAGTTTCTCCTCAGAGTCCAAGGATTCACTCAACACCATTCTTCATACATCAATAGCAAGATTCCCTCTGAATTTAAATTATTCCCTTGTTTCTGCAATAGCATGGAGTATACCCCAAGGCACTGAAAAGGCCTATTCTAGTGAGAGTTATTAAAAGAGCAAGTACAAGAAAAAGTTAAAAAAGGGAAATAATTACCAAATACTGTTCTAGCAGGAACTGATTCCTTATTTATCCAAAATGAAACTTGGGAGAGGATCACGGTCATAATGCATGGGATGTAGGTCTGAATCATAAAATAACCCATTTTCCGTCTGAGATGGAAATAAACTGTCATAACAATATATTCACCTAAAAAAAAAAAAGAAAGAAAATATTTTTCTGGGTATAAAATTTGTGCTTCAGACTCTCAAGTAGGATTGTTTAAGGTGATGCTATTCATGTAACTTAACATGTACAGAACGATATCTTCTCAGAACAAGAATGAGTGAAGATTTGTTTAAAAATCTCAGAAAGAGTAGGTCCTTACAAGGAAGTTGATATCAAAAATGCTATATTACAATTAATACTGAATTTCATTTTACAATACAAACATGATTTTAAAAATCCTTTTGACAGCTGTTGAAGAAGAGAATCCAACAACACAATTTATCTACCTACCACAATATCTGTAACATTGTAGTACCTACCTGCTGAATAAAAAATTAAGAACAATGATACACATCAAATGTTATGCAAGCATCTCCACTTTTTGCGAGATTTATAACTCAGTCCCACTATGACAGTGAAACAAATGTAACAATCATTGAGAAGAATTTAAAATACTCTAAATTTATCTAAAATGTTATAATTCATATTAAGCAAACACATCTAAAAAGCAGTTTTACCATAAACACAATAAACTGTCTACATAAAGCACTACAGAATGAACCTTTTGGGACAGCAAGGATTTTTTTTTAATAAAGTTTATAATAATCTATATGCTGAGAAGTAAATTCCTTGTGAATTGCAAAATGCCATTTTATCTTTGAGTAAAACATCCGTAGAGCAATACATCAAATATATTTGCTTTATTGGTTTCATTTTGACTATCTCACAACACCCAAACCTGCTGATGCTTAGAAAATGATTCCAAATTTTAAAAATATTTTGGGATTATGCTTGTTTATCACCACACTGCTCATCAGTGATACTTCACTCATTTTGGATGCCTGTAGTTGCCATTTGCCTTATTTCTTACAGCATAAATCAGCAGAAGTATCTATTGTGACTAACGTATTTGTGCCTACCCCTATCTGGCTAGAGGGTTTTTATGGTTTCAATAACCCATTCTGTGTGCTGTACTTCTATCCCGAGCTGTTTGCACCACCAAACAAAGGAAGTCTTTTGCACATAATGTGGATACAGTGCTGAGAAATTACTTCCTCACCCAGGCATCCTCTTGACTCTTCAAACTGCGTTTTAAGCAGTGATTAAATGCTCATTTTGTCCCTTGGAGTAATGATCTCATCCTAGCTTTCTGAAAGACTGTCGCAATCTACTGTAATGAATCTGCAAATGTAAATCTCAAGGACAGAAACCTAATTCAGATTTACACTCTCAGCCCTTAATACATACCCTATGACATTCAGTAGAATAAAACTTACAGGAAGAGAAAGAAAAAAGGCTTTGGGCAACATTACAGGTTAGTTTTACCTCAAGTTGATTTTTACTGATGAGATTCCTACCTGTTATAGATTTTATTGTTTCAGAGGACACCGTATGCCCAAGCAGGTCATACTGAACTAAACTGGAAGACTCCTCAGGAACTTCCACTGACTTCTCAGGTCCCTTTGTCCAGGTATAAATCATTTCACTCTTTGGATAAGCATCTACAACACAGCATCAGTTGGCATAAATAGGAAACTTTTTCTCATGCCTTACTAAGAACCAAAGCCAAACCTACTGAAACCAAACAGTAAAACATACATGAAATTCAGAAGATACCCGTCATGTTAAGTTACCCCCAAAAAGCCACCCTTGGAGTAGAATAAATAAGAGCTGAGGTTATATGTCAAGTGTCACACACAAATTCACTTCACATATAAATGTGAAGACTAAAGATAAATCCCTTATGGATCAGCCCTTACTGGGCATGCAAAGTTTCTTTTAGCAATTTCTAAGTAAAATTTTACTATCAAAATATACTAATCTAAAAAAGAAAAGAGTATGTACAAGGAGGATATATTTTGAAGACTGGGTGCACGTTACTTTACAAAAAATCATAATTATACTAAAAAATAGCAACATTTTAAACTTCTGTTTAAAATATTTGCCAGTAAACCATAGGTCAGTAAAGAATTCACAACGGCCCCAAAATAAGCACACACAAAGAAACATTTTACATTTAATGCAAAAGACATGTCTTAGGGCTAGCATTCAATCCCTACACAGTCCAAACTCCTGTTAAAATTGAATCAAATCAGTCTTACATTTGAAATGGCTACACATGATTTCAAGTTTCACTGTGGGAAATATCAGACTAGTGTTCAGCAATTCCTGCTGAGTGGTGATTCTGTGTGAAGAGCTGTTTCTGTGAATGAGCCCCCACTATCAGAGCACCCCTATCATACAGCTGATACCAAAGACAAATCTTGCAGCACCTGGTCTCCACTGATGAAAAATCGTATCAGAGCTGTGTCTTTCATACCCCTGTTCAGGTTGACTGTCCAGCTGTATAAGCTAAATTTATGCAGTGGAAAATCTCTGAAGGTTCTCCAGCGATTTCTGACTTCAGAGCTCTGGGGTCAAGGAAAACAGATTAATGTCCAGCCATTGGAGGGTCTAAAGCAGAGAAGTCAGTGACCAAGAAGGCTTAAAAGAATAACAAGATAGTTAATGGAGTGCACCAACCATTTCCAGGGGGTCGCAGAGGTTTCTGCTTTGTATTCACATCAGGGAACCCCAGCTACCCTCCCTAGTTTTTTATGAAGAAATCCCAAACTATTCCTCTATGCAAAATTTGGATCTTTTTCAAAAACCTACATCTGACTTCAAAGCAGAAAAGTCATCTGCATTAAAATTTTTCTCACCAGTTAAAAAATCATTTATTTAGACTAAACTTGCCATGCAGACTCCTCTTACCGGCCAGCAGACAGACAATTACAACTAGACATCAAATCTCTGCATATAACCTACACCTCTTTCTTAAGATGCCAAGGTGCTTCCACTACCTGTACAGAAAGTCAGCCAACCTGCTTCCCTATGTGTCTTTTACCTGGCTGTGTAAAGGTAAGTTTGTCTTCTCCAGAGAACCTCTGACTTCACTGAGTATCCAATTCCTCCCGAGGAACCAAGAAAAACTACATATTTCAAGCAACTGTGTGTCCAGAATAGTGGGATTTAACATAATAGCTGAATCACCATCTGCTTTTTAGTTCTCTGGGTTTAATTTTTGAGGTCCTAAATTGAAGTCCTGAGGAAATTAACAGGAGTTTTGTCTGCATAGAGATTGCATATCAAGACACAACTCTATAAATTCATAAAGTCTAGTAACCGCTCAAAATTTAATTCTACTATTTAAATTCTGTAGTTACAAGAAATTTGATAATTGCAACTTACAACTCCCAAATTTGAGAGGACAAGCATGACCATCCATGGGAAAATCCACTAATCTCATGGGACACTCTGCACTTATTGTAAGCCTATAATGGAACAAATTAAATAGTCTCTGGTTGCCATTTTGTCTAGGCAGTACAACTTTTGCATACAGTAATTGTAAGAAGTCAAACAAACACATTAGATACCTCATTGTGTACAGGATGGTGCCATTTCTCATTATTCTGAAGAGTTTATTTGGGGCTGTCATATTATGTGCAACAGACTTTTTCCCATTCCTGAAGAAAGTATCAGGAGTCCATACCTTCGAAACCATCAAGTTGTTAAGTCTTAAAATTTCAATAGGGCCATCATATTTTAATCTTTTATCTACCCATGTCTGACGAAAGAAGACATCCATTGTATATTCCTGTATTAAATTGCAGAAAAACAAAGATCACATTTGCATGTGTGTTTCCTGTAAAAGAAGAAATCCCTCAGGAGCAAAGAAATCATTAGAGAAGAAAATCCTAAGTCCACTACAAAAACATCTTTCCACCAATTAAAGTGTCTTGTGTATTTCTTAATAGCTTAATTTCTTACATTAGTCATATCAATAAACTGCTACACATTTAATCATTAAGGAATAATTAACCTAATTAAGTTGCAGGAAGCAGGCAACTGAATTTTAAGTCAAGCACATAACTGGAAACAAAATTATCTCTGACAAGAATTGTCAACAGATTTTTAAAGAAAATATATCCATAAATTGGCTGCTGCTGGCTAAATTGAAACTACCAGGACAAATGATTAGTTCCACTTTAAAGTTAGGAAAGAAAACCTAACTTCATCTCATGGAAAGTAAGCTTTTAACTGAGGAAAGCTAAGTCTTTTGCCATGTCCACAAAACAAGGATAATAAATTATATAGAGATTTGCATATATATCTACGTTTTTTTAAAAGTATGTAACTATCCCATTAACTTCCTCAGAAAAGCCACTCAGATGCTCCAAAAAAAACATGCAAACAACTGCAGAACGGCAGACATAGGCACATCATGAGAAATCATGTGTGAATGAATGGATGAAAGAATGCATTTCTCATCTCGGGAAGCTGAAGCATTTCACAAAAAAACTACAATGTGGCAATGAAAAAGGTCACATGGAAGGCTTTAAGTCCTTTCTAACTTACAGTTTTGATTTTGTTGTTAAGCCAAACAATGTTTTCTGACAAGATTTCAAATTCTTCTGCATAATGTCTCCATTGAAATTACTTGTAAGGCTGTATCTATTTGCATTGGCAGGGTGGCATGACTACTAGTGTAATGCATTTTAGGATTATAGGTCTTCTTTTTCATGACTGTATCCTCCACTATGATTTATAGTTAATACACGAAAAGTGTCTCCTCTAGTGTCATTTCTTGCTGGCAACTTCATAGCTCATAAGTAGCAGTTTCTGTTATTAGCTTCTACCTGACAGATTTTGTAATATAGTATTTCAACCATTTTCATTAAATGAAAATCATTCAAAAAATGAAAATGGGTACAGAAGCAACTAAAAAGACATTCTGACCATCCCTTGTACTGAGACCATAGCCCACGTCACCGTTGCAGCAAGTTTTGTGAGTGCAGCCACATTCAGATTACATTGGGTCACTAATGGATATATTAACTGAAGAGTATTCCAGAAACAATTCCTGCATCCCTAATTAGCCTCCTAAATCATCCTTGATGAAGAAAGGGGAAATAAACTCTCCTTTCACAAGTTCCTTACCCATCTTCAGTCCATGTTCTCACTTCTGCCAAGATAATTGCTCCAACATAACTAATGACTTCCCATGAAAATGAAACCTGAGAGATGCCATGCAGCCCTCACCGCAGATTTGAGGCACTTATTTCTAGATTTCCTTGGGACCACATTCTTGTACCCCTTGTCACTCTGATAAGCATCATCTTGCACATGATAACCAACAAAGGGGTAAAATGCATTTCGCATGAGAGTGCTGTCACAACTGTAGCTCTTCAAAAAATATCTTGCTATCACATACCTTTCCACATAACAGAATTAAATCAGGTGCAACACATGGGGAACAACAGCACTATATGGGAAGAAAATTACTACCCTGAAACTGCTTTTTCCATGAAAAAGTTCAGTTCAACATATATGGCTGCATTATTTCCATGGGATTTCTTGATTATGTTATAAAAAATCAACTGCTGTGTGATTTAAGGGAGTATCACTGTATTTTAGAAGTTGATGAGAGTTTTGCTGGATTTGACCTTGAAATCAAAAGCCATTCAGCCACAAATAACAGAACATGCAAATGTAATATTTCTCCTCTGTTACTATTTCATGCATGTCACTTGGACGTTTAATTTCTGCATATACTTGTGAAAACTCTTATCAGAAAAACATTTGCTGAAAGTGATGCTTAAAGGAGCACAAAGATCAGCAAAGGGCATTCATCTGAAATGAAAATGTCAACAAGTATTTTTGAAGTGATGTCATTACTATTCACCTGAGAATAACACAAGTTTCAGAAATGAAAAGCAATTTCAAAGATATTACACATTTTCCCCACAGTAGACTTTACTTAGACACTCCCTGCAAGGCTGGATTCTGCCTCTCTGCCGTGAAAATCTGTTTTAAATCCCATGAAGTGAATTTCTTAAGCCAGCCAAAACCCACTGAAAGTGTGACCAGAATCAGGCCTTATGTATCTAATTATAACCTGTAAATTAAGCTGTTACTAATCTTGCCTAATTTGCATGATTGACAGAACAGTACAGATGAAGCATCCACTCCTACTGCAGCTAATGGTTTCTCAGAACCAGGAAATGGCATTTTAATCCCAGAAATACATACCATTTCTACATCAGAAACAGGTCCAAAACTGGTGACATATATATCTGTTTTGACTTCAGTAACAGGACCTAATGTATGAAAAGGAAGTGAGCAAGAAAATTTGAATTTTGCAGGTCAACAATTCCCATATATGATCCTGGTGTGTGAACAGTTACCGCTTTCAGGGTTCTGTGGACGAGCAAGAGCAAAATGCAAACAGAGGTCAATTCAGATAAGTCTCAAATAGGAAGCACTGCTCAATTACCTTTACCACATAAGTAAATCAAAAACAGCATTTCCGTGCAAATCCCCATTCAGAAAACCAATGTTGACTCAAGCGTTAAGAAAACTGATGCCAAAAAATTAAAAGGCTCACTAAAAACACCATTCCACTTTACAACAAGCACTGAATCCCGGAAATCCACTTTCTTCAAAGCATTTATTACTAATATTTGGACCTACTGGCAATAACTGGGCGACGGACATTAGCATGCCATGTACCGAGTAATTTAGTATCGCAGAATCAAGAACTGCATCCATTTCCTGAGGTGTACTTAAGTGCTTTTATACTAACATCCAAAATAAAAGTTGGAGGTCTAAGTACCTTTGAGGGCTTGAACCAAGATCCACATGCTGCTACAAAGCCTGTCCTGAAAGAACCAATGATACTTAGGACACTCCCAAAAACAGTGCACTGAACAGAGATTTTGCACTTTCACAGCTGCCTACAGCAAACCAAGCACCAGAGAAAGCAGTTCCATTTTAATGTATTATTTCCTTTACTACCTTGAAATCTTAAATGGGCATTCACTCTTCATACACTCTACATTTCCCCTTGAACCAAAGAAAACACACACTAATTTCACTGGGATTTAGGTCTCTTCCTATTGTAGTAGTCTAGAAAGATGATAATCATTATTAGCCATTATGATGATTTTGTGATCAAAGCATTAGCTAACAGTTTAATTCAGGTAATTAACTAACATTGTAAGTTTAAAAAAAAAATGTACTGACATTTTACCAAATGTCTTACCAAACAGTATCTGCTTGAAAAAATGTGCATCCTCTACAAATTTCCAACTTCTAAATCCCTACAACTCAAATTACTAAAAAAATAAGTGGCTCAAGTCTGATAAATCAGGTTTTATCATAATATTTGCAATCTAAAAATGAAAGAAGGAAAGACTCAACAAAGTTAGCAGCAGAAGAACGTCCCACTTGAAAAGAAAAAAAAAACTAAAAAAAAAAAAATCAGTCTTCACAGATGTCACTTTGAATCAAATGGTAAAAGATAAAAAAAGAAGTAAGCAATGGGAAAACAGGGGAATTGAAGTTCCTGCACCTAGAACAAGTCTCAAGCTGTGAACAAAAAGTAAAAGAGAACCATGTAAAATTGCTTTAGTATAGAATTTGCCAATTATTTAGAGAAGAAAAGCTAAGAATTTTTAAATCCAAATGTCAAAAAGATTACTTTACTGGTAGCTAAGTTTCACAGAAGGGCATTTTTTTAAAATAACTCTAAAGAAATTCCACTGTACAACAGCTGGTAGCTCAGAGGTCCCTGGAAAGTTGTATTGTTTGGCATGTCTGTCTCCAAGAGGTTTTTGAGAAGCAACCTCCCAGTTCCAGATAACACACTTTCATACCATGCCATTTGTTTTGCAATGGGTTGCTCCCTAAACATGGAAGCTGCTCCCTTTTCTACAAATAGCAAAGTGTTCATCAGTCATGGAAATCCATGAGGGTTTAGATCACTCGTTTTACTACCAACATAGTCCAATAACATTTCCTGAATATATTGATTTCTGGAGAGGAGAAGAGCTCAAAGAGATTAGAAGTGAAAACATTTATCTACAGTGCTAGAAAATAGGAGAGAAAAGCCCAGCCACAGTTGCATGTAGAAATAGAAGAGATTCAATCACCACTGATCTCCCATAAGCACACTTTAAAAATTTATCCGGGATTGATTTATATACACAGATATTTATTTCATTTATCTCGAAATATTTCTGCAATCAGTTCTATAGAAGTGAAAAAATCATTTTCTCACATAGCTTTAATAAGAAAATAACAGGAAATTAGTCTTTGTTACTTAATAAGAAGAGAATACTGAATACTGCACTCAGTTCCTGAAGGAATCCCTTTCAGAAACTGAGTTCAATATTCAGGTCTCCCTCTTTACTGAGTAACAGAGACAAATGCCTGAATTCCTTTCAGGAACTGCTTTACCTGTTAGTCCTAAGAAACTAAATAGGAATAGTCCTTAAATAAACCCCAGACTTTTAAGTGTTTTTCCTCTGATGGAGTCTTTTCTTTAGCTCACAAAACACTGTAATTTTACAATCATACCAAATTGAGCAAAGGGACAGTTTTTCCTACAGGCATGAGCTGCTTCTCCTCAGACATCGACTTCTTTCATTTATTAAATGATTACAGCTTCATGGGCAACAGGCATTGCAACTTTGTGTTTTGGAGTTTCTCAGAAAGAAGGGGAAAGCTAAGATCAAGAAGCTAATCTCCAAATCAGCAAGCCTACAAGTTAATGCTATTTAGAAACACTATAGCAGCAGCACAAGACTAAAGCTATGTTTGAGGTCGCTCTCCAGTAACTGCTATACTGCTCTCAAATATTTATTAGTATGACCCATGAGAAAGAAGGAAGCAGGAACTCTCAGACAATTAGGAGGCCACAAAATAGTGTTTACTTTTGGTTGCTTGCCCAACATGATGGCAGAAGAGCGACAAAGCAGACGTGAAAATCACATTTCATTCCACTAGAAAATGGCAGATGAATGCGGATCTAGAGATACCTTAAACATCATAACAGTTATCCAGCTAGTACAGGCATACAAATCCTTGATTTGCAGCCAAAACCTTGGCCAAACAGTTCAGTGTCTGGTAGGAGCAAAGACAGTGAAGCTGATTATCTCCTTAATGCTTTCTCTCCAATTGCAGCCCTTTCATGCGCCACATCTTCCACCTACACTGGCCTTAACAGTTGTGAAATGACAAATCTTGGATTTTCTAGCACATCCCAGCACTTAATGCCAACCCAGGAGTATCTATGGCGACACCAATACCTACCTCTTATTCTTCTTGCTCTAGAAGAAAACATAGTTGGTAACAATAGCGGGGGTATAAATAGTGAGTCATGCAGCTGCCTCTTTTTTAAACTATTATTAATTGTGGGAATTCCTGTCAACGAGGAGGTGATCTGTAGTCACCTAACCTACTTTTACTGGTGATTTAAGCAGCCCTCCAAAACGAATGTGTTGCACCACTTAATCAACTCAGGCTCTGCAAGCAGAAGATCCTATTAGAATCCTTAACGCTCTATTACTGGCAATAAAATGCAGTGAGTTGTAAGAAGGCCAGTTAATTTTAAATATGACCATTTGGGCATACCCTTCAATGGATCTTCACAAAGTATCTATCCACCATAAATCTTCAGGAATGCTGAAGATCTATTTATATCATACTGGTGTGTATTTTTATGTCAATGAAATAGGAGGAGAGTCCTACACACTGCAGTGGGAACAGTTACGTCTGAATCACTGCTTGCAAGATAATATACTTTAAAGAAGCTCAGGCAAGATTAAAAGCAACCCCTGCAAAAAGCCAGAATAGTTCAGTGTTATAGATGTTACATGTGGGCTGAAGAAGTGATGCCAGGCCCCAACCCTGGGAAGAGGAGCACAAGAGAGCTCTCCCATGCATTTTATGTCAACATATGGGTTGAACTGCAGCACAGCTCCCAGTGAAAGACTTCGGGATCCATTATCCCTGCGTCTCCATAGGCAACTGTCACTGCAGAGATCCCTGCTGTATGTAAACACTCAAATCCTGCACAAGATTTCTGTATATTGCAAATTTTGTCATCAAGGGTCCCACAACTAATTGGAAACATTAACAAGCAAGCCTGTACAAAGGTTTCAACATACAAAGTGCAGTTATGCTGTGCAGCTATTGGTGCTATTATGAGATCAGTCCCAGGATATATAAACTACATAAAACCATATAACATCAGTTCCTACAGCTACATTTAAAAAAAAAAAAAAAGGTAGTTGCTACAGATTTTTTTTTAAATATAACTACGTGTGAAAGATTTGGTTTTTTCTCATTCCAAGTTCTTGCTGCCTGAATAGGGTTGACATTTTTTAAGGGAGGAAAAAAAAGAAAAAAAACCCCATCGTATATGTAAGAATTCTGCTCAGAAGCAAGAACTGGGTAGGGCATTTTTTAAAAAATTATTCAGAATTCAAACACATGGGCTACATTCTCTATCAAAAGACAATACAACAACCTTTGTCTCTATGTATGTTCATTCATCAGCATGTCTGAACCTGAAAAGGGAAAATATACCTCCAGAAATTAGGAGATTACTGTTTCTTTGCCTATTTATCAACAAAACATCTCTGCTGAGCCAGCCAGTAAGGCTGATACTGGTGCCAGTTTTCATGATGTGGACACCTGTCTACTAAGAACTGGACTAAGAATATCAGCTAATTTTATACAGATCACTGAACAACAGACAGATGGTAATGACTTCAAGCATTACTAACCGAGGCCAAATTCAAATCTGTCACCTACAGGTATCTAACACCATATCCTGTTAAGCTTTGAGTCATCAAATTTCACCAGCTGAGAAAGAATGGACAACTGCCGGGAAAAAAAAAGTGACCCACTTCCCTTTTCAATGCTCACTTCAAGTCCATTTGCAATCTAAATAGTAAAAATAAATTATAATATCTATTATGCTGAGCAATGGAACATTGAAGGTATGCCTGAGTTCCTAGTAAGAGCAAATAATCATGCAGATATTTTTATTTTCTCTAAAAACAGAAAATTGCCTTTGCACTTCAAATGTATTCTGTGTTTATTTTCTGACTAAAGTCCTGCATAGACAGGAAATGAAACTCTTCAGAAATGCTGTTCATCAGCTGAACAACACACAGACTAAAGGGGCACAGAATCCTTCTCCTACCCTTCCTAGGGGAGACAATGGCCAACATATTTAATTTTACCAAGTACTCAGCTGCACTACTGAGCTGCACTCAGTCACAAGATCATGAGAAAGAACACAAAAGGAGGAAGAAAAGAAAAAGGGAAATGGATGAACACAGTCCGATTCCTTCTATTCAGGAGTCAGCAGCGGATATGGCAATTTCCAAAGAGGAAGCCACGGACTGGCTAACACCAGTAGTTTTGAGTGAGACTCAAAACTTATGCCAGGTTCTATCTCACACAAATTAACAGAACTCAGGAAGGGAGAGGGCTCCATCTTTCACCAACTGATGGGCAACCACACCACAACACATCAGCAACAGGCTGCAGGCAATGCCACAGCTTGTGGCCAGTGGGTTTCACAGCCAACCTGAGAGCCTTGGGCAGGAGGCAAGTCACACACCACTTTCTTTCTTTCTTTGGTCTGGCCATATAATTGGCCATTAAAAGCAAGATGCCAGAGATCAGATGTCTGAAAGGCACAATTCATTAAAATTAGCAGATACACAGCAGCACACAGTCATCAGCTTCAGTCTCCTTATTCCTTCCTACATCTCTAAGTCCAGGTTTAAGTGTGATTAGTTACTCTATCATGAAAATTTCAAAGACACCAGTACATTTTTTTAAAGTTACATCCAATACAGGTTTGAATCAGCTCTTGCAGACCCTTGCTAATGTCAAGAATCACTCAGGTAAAGTCTGAAACCATGCAAGGGTTTAAAATGGCAAATCTGACCTAGACTTTTTACTTCAAGTGAATAAGGCTCCTTTCAAAGATTTTGGACTTCTATTGTCAGTTTGAAACTAATGACCAGAAAATAAGGTGATTTGCAGAGAAAATACAGCTTCTGAAACTTTCATGTAATACACAAAATTTTAAAAGCAGATGAAAACTATAGACAGGGTTTAGCTAGAAATGCTTCTACTTCAAACTTTTACAGCTGAATCAAAATAGTACTCTGGTAGTACGCTCGAAGTTTTCCAGCAGATGATGATTTTAATTAATGACACTACAAGCAGCTTCTGTAAAAACACTGTTTTTATAGAGTGGTTTTGACCACAAAACCTACTTGGATTATAAATTGCATGCAGAAATTCAGGATAAGGATATAACAGGTCATACAGTGTAGGGAATGAACTAACTTCACTTCCATCACACTATTTTCAAACATCATACAGCATTACTTTACTCATTAGTCCATAAATACCTTCCATCTACTCAAATTCAAAACTCTTATGCATTTAAAGTTTTCCTGACAGCAGTTGCAGGGTTTTTTTTCTTTCCTACATGAAACTGCCCATTCTGCTTTATTTCATTCAATTTCTAGGTAACATTTCTTTGCTACTCTCTTTAGATTCTCCCCCTGACTCAATTTAATGAGAACTTTCACTTAAATGGTCTGTAGTAACCTTTTAAATAAACCCTTCTGGTTTTGTTTTTCACGCTACCAAGCCTCGCAGTGCCTAGTAAGGTGACAGCAACTTTTAAAGTTTATTAAATTCATTTCATAAAGTGAACTTATAATTCAAGGTGTCAATGCATAACTACCACCAAGAGAAGCTTCCACATAGTCCACTAGGGTTCAGAAGTCTCCCAGGAGACCACGTCCACGTTTGTACGTGCTGAGGCAATTTGACTTCTCCTCCAAAACTACCAACATTTGTGAAAATTTATGATAGTATGGAGAATATTGATCCAGTTGTAGGAAATTTCCAAAATCAAACATTTTCTGCTTTGCTCTGCATGTCAATTATCTTCATGTATTTTTATTTGTGGTAATGCTGTAACATGCCAGCAAAATTCAGAATTTGGCTACTTCCCTGAGTCTGATTTTAAACATAATTTGTGCCAGAATTAGAAATATTTTCATCAATTTGAAGTTTAAAATCAGCATCAGTCAGTCCTCTGCGAGGCCTTTTGTTCTTAAAATAAAACCTTCATTTCATTTCAGGCCCTGTGAAAACTAGATGGTGAATCAGCTTCAAGAAGAAAACAAAAATAAGTATTCTACTGTTCATCAGAAAGTGATGTAGCTTTAACATTACCAAAACACACTGTACTTTCCATCTCTGAATATTCCCATCCCCTCTGACATTTTGTTTGCAATGCTATAAAATAGTGAGTGACCCACTTTCAAGAGAAAAATCCCACTTCTGATAAAAATTTATCAGGAAAAAGCACCAAAATATAGGTAAAAGTTGATTTTTATATTCTCCATTTCAAGAAATAGTCTGTAGTTATTACTCCGAGCAATGTCAAAAAGTGAAATCTGATTGATTACAGAAATTTCTTTCTTTGGTTGGTTTTGTTGTTTGGTTTTTTTTAATCCAAAGTTGTTCTTCCCAAATCAGGTGTAGATAATTTTCACTGCAAAGACCTAGGGAGGCAAGCATCACTTTTAAAACCAAAGCATTTTCCCCCCATTTTTTACTTAGAAGTTCAAAACTCAAAGATGAGTGGTTAAATGTTAACCATAGACATGGTTATGAGGAAGGAAGAAGCAAAATAACATCCATTTTGTGAAATATTGGCCCAGAGGTGTTTTCCCCAGGCTGAAATCTGAGTTTCTGCCTCCCTTTCTCATTTACTTCAATATTCCCAATGTGAAAGTTCAAAAAGATACAATGAACTTTTTCTCCTTGGTTGCGTTTTGCTGAAAGTCTTCCACACTTGCAGGGGAAAAATACCTACTCTTGCAAAACATCCTGCAAAGGACAACTCTATTAAAATAAAAATCACCATATATTACATATTTAGTAGTTGTTTAATTTTGGAAATCTGATAATGCTCATAAAGCATCTTTGCTAGATGACTAATTAGTTGGCATTCAACCTAAAATGATGCCAAACTTAGCACTTCTCTTGTACGCGTGCAGAAGTGTCTGTAACCTCTCCACAAAGACTAAATTGCAAAAAACTATCAGTTCCCAATGACTCCTCCGGGTGTTAACAAATTTAGCTTCCTTCTCACTTGATGTGTAAGCTAACTTAAGAAGGCCTCATTTATTCCACACACTCAAAATAATAAGAGTGGTCCATGGGTGCCAGGTGCTGTCCTTTAACAAACACGATCATGCATGTGAGAGCACTGCATATGGCAGGTGGGGAATGTGCTGGCATACATGTCAGTGTGGATGGATCACATGTATGGAGAAGGTACTTCCAGAGGAGGAAGAAAGTATTTTGCAACATAAACCTACGCAAGGATCTCATTCAATTCTGTATTGGAAGAAGCCTATAAAAACCTCATTACAGCTTTGAGAATCATGAAAAGGTCTGTAGCATTATTTTATAAATATTTAAATATTATTTTTACTTTCAAATTTGCATTTTTAATACCTTCATTCCAGATTACAAAATAAACTTTCATTTTGCCTGGATCTTAATGATTTTTGGTTTCAAGACCCTACACAAAAACATCAAAATCATAAAGAACAGCAAGTCCGGCTTCTTCAGCATCACAAAACTGCATCTTAACAGCCTGGGGAAAGGAAGAGGCCCAAAACCCTCACGCACAGAGCACAGGTGAAGGCAAATTTAAAACCCCGCCACGTCTAATTTTTATACAGCAATTAAGCCTACTACTTCTACATCAAACCTGGAATTTCAGCAACTGTGGTAAAGAACTGGTGCCTGAGCTCTGATTTTCATTAACTGGGGGGAACAGAATCCATCAGACCTAACCTCCTAGGCTGGTAAAAGTACACTTGTTTCTATTAGGACCCGATCGTGGCATTTACGGGTCAAAACCTGCCAAGAACGAGAAGACTCTGGATGTTAGACAGGTCACTCCGTCCCCACCAAGCCAACGCATACCGGCTTCAGTGCTTATTTTTTCCTCCAGCGCAGCAGCAGCCGCCCGAGCCCGGGATGTGGGCAGAGCAGCAAAGCGGGGGCTGAGCCCGGGACCGCCCCAGCGGGGTCCCCACGGCCGGGACTGCGCAGCACCCCCCGGGCTTTCGGGCCAGGCGCTGCCTCGCTGCCGGCCCCTCCCGGAGGGCTCGGTCCCCGGAGCACGGAGTGGGGACACACCCCCACGTTTTCGGTCAGCAACGGGTCGGTCCGAGCGGTGAGCGCTGCGTCCCCCGCCCCAGCCCAGCGACCCCCCGCCCGCCGCTGGCACCGCGCCGCCACCGTACCCCCGAATCCCGGTCGCAGCCGGTTGTCATAGCCATCCAGGAGGCTGTTCAGGATGCTGGTAAAATTCTCCGGCCACAATTTCTCCTCTTTTTTGATCTGCCCTGGCGGCCCGGTGAGACTGCGAGGCAAAGAGGGAGCGGGTGAGCGGAGCCGCCGGGAGCCCGCGGGGAGCAGCGGCACCGGACCGGCCGCCCGGGTCCCCCGGCGCCGCCGCCGCCGGGCTACTCACCAGGTCGCCAGGCACAGGCAGTGCAGGAGGGCGATGGAGAGACCCGAGGACATGGCGATAGCTGGCTCCTTGGCAGAAACCATCTTTGCATGCCATACTTCACGCCTGGGCACGTTAAACGCCTTGTCCGGGGCGGGGAGGGGGACGCGGGGCCCGGCGGGGGGGCGGCTGCCCCCGGCGGTCCCACATGCGCGGCGCCCCGGTTGCCAAGCGCCCGGCACGGGCGGAGGAGCGGCGAGCGAGTTTCCCCGCACCGTTAACTCTCTCGGGGCAACAGGCGCCGGTCCCCGCCGCTCCCCCCGCTCCCGCCCCCGCCCCGCCCCGCCCGCGGCCCCGCGCTCCGCCCCGCGCTCCCCTCCCGGCCCGGCCGGCGGCCGCCGCTGCCACCGGTGGCGGTGCGGAGGTGGGGTGACAGTGCGGGAACGGCGGCCGGGGGCGTCGCGGGGGTGACCGCGCTGGCGGAGCCTCCGCTCGTCCCGATCGCCTCTGCACCCCGCGAGGGGAACAAAACCGAGAGCGGGGGCGGGCGGAGGCGAATAATTTCCCAGCGAGGAGGGCTTGGGAGCAGGAGGGTCTCTCCGTTCCGGTAGGAGAGGAGCTGGCAGGAGAGAGGTACGAAGAGGAGGTGAAGGAAAGCTTTGACTTCAAGGTTAAAACAGAGCGCGCCCAAAACAGATGGAAGCAAGTGGGTTATCCCAGGTTTCTAAAAGCAAAAAAAAGCCAGAATAAGGGAATCGTTTCACATTATATCTGATTTTTTTTTCTTTTTTTCTTTTCTTATCCATTCCTATAATTAGGAAACATGATTTGGTGACCCAAAAAAATTCCATTATGCAAGGTCCAAGGGATTCTGAAGAATTACAGTAAAATCCACTCAGAAGTGTTGTTAGTCTGTCACAAACTATTGGGATGGTTGGGTGGAGGGGGAAGACTAGGGGAAAGGAAGAGAAGGGGGGGTGTTCCACAAGCGGTAAGTATTGGCAATAAACAACTTGTTCTTCTAAACAAGTGTGCTGGGGAGACAATCTCTGAGGTTTGAAAATCAATGTGCATGTCAGTTTTAATGAGGGTGGTGAAATTTATCATGCACATAGGGCAGGTATTTTAATTGACTCAATGACTACATGTCTTTTACTGTCAATGCCGACAGGAAAAACTCTTTCTTCCTTGCTAACTACAGTATCTTTTAGCACTGAAATGCCTGATTATCTTCAAAACCACTCTACTCTTGAAATCTTCCTGATTGTGCTTCAGAGCTTGCTCCAGCTAGGGTGCCCTTTGCTGATTTGTTTGAAAAACAATTAAAGCTGTGCTTGAAATCCATTTAGCCTGCTGACGCTGTTTATCTTTCAAAAACTCTGTCTAGGCAGTCAGTTCTGCTTCCAATTTTAAAAGCCCTATTCAGGCCTCTGCAGATTACTAGTCTGCTTCCTGAGATTTTGACAAGGATCCTCATCTCCTGACTGCTTTACAGGATTCTGATCTGACTGCCTTAGTGGAATGACAAATGTGCTGCCAAAACGTCACCGAGTGGGGCCGCCTGCCTATGGAGCATACACGCTCTGTGCAGTATTTACAGACCTGGGCAGCACAGACGGCAGGATGTCATGCCAAGGTCACTTCAGCTCTTGTGATGAGGCTCTGTTAAATTCCACACCCAGGTTAAAACCAGCACAACGGACAGAGTCCACTGCTCTGTCTCCATTAGCAATCTGATCAGGAACAACAGAAGGATGGATGAACAGCTCTTCAGAAGTTTAATTTCACCAGAGTCAGATAAATTTCTCTGGGTTAATCAGCCCCTCGGGATCTTCTGTAAAGTGTTGTGATTTGTTTCTCTGGATCAATCTTCTGCTCAAGCATAGACTATGCCAGGGGGATACTGAGAACTCACCTCCAGTAAAGAGAGTGTCAAGTTTTTCTCCCTTGAAATAAAAAGTAGACCCTTATTGAAAATATTTCCTAGTGAGATTATCTTATATAGGGATACCTCAGTTAAATTTTGCTGACAGAAGTGAAACTCAAAAATGAAAGTGAGGGCAATAGAGGGTAATTGAGAACTAGGCAGAATCCTGCTGGCTAGTCACAAACTTGGAGCAAAACATGGCTCTGTGGCACTGTCACTTACTGCAGCTGCTGAAGAAGAAAATAAACACCCAGGCAGAGCTGGGGACACCCTTGGGTTTAGATTGTTTTAATATCTTCTGGATATGTATAGACACCTGTGTGAGCTGAAATAGAAAATCTGGTGGTATTCACCAGTAACCATCTCAGCACATGAACGTCGTGAGAAATGCTATCGCACAACACCCTCTCAAAGCCATGCCTGGAGTCAGTAGTTCTGCTACAGCTAGAAATCAAAGAAATTCTCCCTTTCATCAATTCTAGGAACTGAGCTGGTCTTTGAATGATTTCCAAGTTCTTCAGAACAAAGAACAGTGTTATTGATACTTTTTGTCTCTTCAGTACAGGTACTTCAGTGAGGTAACTGAAGTAACATTCAGTAAAAGTAACATCAGGTTATAAGATTCGTGGACATGCCATGCAAGGGCAAGAAATACTCATGGCTTCTAAAAAGATGCTCATGTTGTTTTCTCTCAGAAAATGTAGACATAGTGCCCTCCTGTCACACCAAGCCTTGGGTTTCTGGGTGCCACAGGGCTGCATTTACTCCCTACAGGTGCTACAACTAAATGAAAATTCACTTTGTATAAATTTAGAAAATTGATTCTAAAACACCTCAGATTCATGGGTTGCTAATGTCTCCCTTAAATCCAGCAATGATTATCAAGAAACCCATAAGATTAGTACCAAAACCAGACTGTTGTCCTTGATATCTGAAAAACTGTATCATTTACAGATTGATGAAGCATTTACAAAACTAGTCTTGAAGGAAAACGGAGCTTAAAGCAGTTCAAAATAACAGTAAACAGTCCTGTGTTTATTACTTCTGATATATGCATTGCCCTGCTAAATTTCAATGTTTTCTGAATTAGAACTTAAGAGCTATTCTGGGGTTTTTTTGCTAATGTATTTGTAGCATAAACACACAGAAACTCCAGAGGTTCTTCTTTGTCACCAGCAGATGTATGCTGTTTTCAAAAGTACTGCTTCAAATGGGCTTTGATCTCTTCACAGAATATCTGGGTTATATCCTCTCTCTAAAATAACTTGATGACTCCAAGAAGGATTTAGTGGTCACAGGCTGGATTGATGGTCCCCAAAAGTGTTTGCTGAATTCAGCATTTTCCCAGCTTCTCCAGCTTTTACCACCAATTCTTCCAAGATTTCTCTGAAGAAATCTCACCCATCGGGGACTATTGTAAGAAGGGGACTATTTTTGCCAGGCTCCATATGCTCAGAAAGCACTTGAATTTTTTAAATAGAATTTTTTTTTCTGTCCCTCTACTGATGTATCCTACTAATGATTTTTGATGAAGCAGACATTCTGGCCAAGCCTCAAAAGAAGGTTTATCCAAAGCTATGGATTTTAAATACAGCTTAACCATTTTTTATTTCTTACAACACAGAGAAGCAGATTTTCTTATCACCCTTCCCATTTCTACTTTACAATCAGATTAAGCTGAAAGAAAAAGGAAGTTAGTTATTTTCTTGTGTTAATCATTATCTAACCTTTACAGCGTTTTTACTTTTTGGTTTTGCTGCTTTTTTCCCCTCTCTGTAAACCATAGGCTCTATCAACACTACAGGTTGTATAGGTAAATCATAGGTTCCATCCTGTCCTCCAGCAGATTTAATTATTCAGCTGATTTTTACCTGATTTAGTTTTGGCATCAAATCCATGAAGACAGACAAGTTAAGATTAAAAAGGCTGTGAAAATCTTTAATGCCCAGCTATATGTTGCATAGTTAAAAACCTCTAACTCTTAGAAAAGAGAAGATAAAACTGGGATCACTGCCAAGTATCTCAATGTTTCGTTATCTCAATAGGTAAGTCATTGATTTCTTGGATTTTTTAGTGTCTATCCCAATCAGTAGAGTTTCTTACAATCTTGAACAAACAACTTGTCTTCACATACATCCTTTTTAAAAAAATCAGGGGCTGAGTATGCATTCTTTGGAAATGCATACCCCTGATCCCGATTTTTGGCAAATGACCAAGAAAATATATGGATACCTTTACTGTACTAAATAAAGGGTCTTTCATTCCCTTCTTCTCCAACATCCACACTGATTAAAAATATCAGGGAAACTTGCATGTCTTGGCTTTATCAAAACTTTGATCTGGAGTTCAGGGCAAGTCTGTACCACCTGTTCAGGGAAGTGTTTTCAGTCAGGGAGGATACCAGGACACTGTGGGCCTTGACCACACCTCTAGTGATGTGTTTATGGTTAAGGAATGTAGATTTTAGGTCTATTGATTGAAACTTAAGTTCTGCTCTGGGAACAGTAAGATAATAAGAACAGTAAGATAATAAGCTCTTTCTGGGTCTTCTTCCAGTTACAGCTTTCCCTGTAGTTCCCTTTCCTGATGTAGTTTTAGAAGTTTTCTTTCCAGTTCCTATTTCAGTATCTGATCACAAAGTTTGTACCTACACACTTGCCTCTCTAGAGAACTTATATGCTAGCTAAACAAGACTAAGTAAGGACTGGATACAAGAAAGTACTGTTATTTCTGTTTTGCTGGGAATAGAGGCACCAAAAGCTTAAGTGGTAATGCAATACAATGTATGAAATGTAACTGCTTCCAATATAAGAAATTTGCAGCAGAACATGAGATTAATTTCAGTCTGCTGTGTCCCAGGTCAGTTTTCTAGTCACATCCTCACCTGTCTTTTCAGAGCACAGCATAAGCTCTATGTAAAACTGAACTTCCAGCTGGCCCAGCTTTGCTTCACTTCCATGGCCAGAACTCCTACGAAACTGCAGGAGCTGATGCCGACATGCATTTAGCTGTGTATTTTTTCCTCTGACATATGGTATTTACAAGACTGCTCTACAGTACCATGGTTATTTTAACACATATGTCCTTGATTGCTTGGAATAAGACTAGAAAATCCTTTGATTACCAAATATATATACACACACATGCATATATTGCTATTACTGATTGCAAGAAGATTTATATGGATTATAGTGATTGACACATGGATGTTTAAGGAGGTAAACTGTGAGCTTCATATTTAAGGGGACCTCTCAGTGTTTGTGGAAGCATTCACTGCAGGAACTGCAATTTGGGGCAAAAAGTGTTGTAACCAAGAACGCACCAGAGGATTCCTGTGCCTTCATTTCTACTTTCTCATCTGACCCCAATACTTTCCTGGCACACACACTCATATAATTTGGCACATCACTGACCCACGTCACATGTACAGCCAGGGCCATCAGGACAAGTTGTAGTCATGTCCTCATGGGCAAAGTGGGGAATCAATGAGATCTCCTGATTTCTGTCTCTAAAATGGGCATCCCCAGAAAAACAAGATAAGAAAACCCTCTTCATGCAGGGGGAAATGCAGATGTTCCTATAAGCAATACAAATCTGTCTCTCCTTCATTGAGGTGAAGGACATGGCAGCTAAGGTTGTGGGGAGGAATTTTGTAAGATACTGCCCTGTATCTTGCCCTTCCCTGTCAGGGCTCCCACATTTAATACAATATGTGTCAAAAAATTTTGGTTGCCATGAGCAAAAGTTGTACACTTCCTGCAGCACTCAGAAGTGACAGGCAGGGCAGAGAGGGGCAGGGGGATGGGGCAGGGGAAATTTGGGGGGGCTGCCATAGCTCACATGGAGAGGAAGGCTGGATGCTCCCACTTGCAGTCTCCTTCAAATTCCTGCTTTCAGGCAGAGCCTGCTGCTCTGCCTACTGGTTTTAAGACAGTTGCATCCTGCTGCTGGCAACTGCTGCCAGAAGGAACAAGAGAGAAGATGTACCAACAAACTGCCTTCCTGGAAGGCTTCATTGTTCCCAGTCATTACATGTCAACTAATCCCAGAAGTATATGAGTCATGGGCAGATACCTGGGGAATGACTTAAATATTCCTTGGAAGGCACAGCTGTTGCCACATTGGCAACAGCTCTCATGATTTTCTCCCGGCCTTCCTGGTTCCTGGCTTCCACCAAAGGAGGAGGAGCCTCATTTTTCTTTAAAAGGAGGGAAGGAAAGAGTTGCAAAGTCGCTGGATTGTATAATGCCAGGAAAAACCTGAAAATTTGACCTAGATGAAAATTTGACTAATTTTCTACACAAGTACTGCATAAAGAACCCAAAGTCCTGCAGGCAGGTAGGTAAAACTGAAACTTCTGAATCTCATGAGCCCTGTGGGGCTGACATCCGGTTCTCAAAAGTCTAGCAGTACTTAAGAGGCCCTGTTTATGCTGCTCTTCCCTCATGTTGCCATGCTGGGGTGTTGGCAAACTGTGCTCAATACCACCTCTTCACTGACAATGATGTTCAGCTAAGAACTTTGCATTGGTTTGGTTTACTTCTCAACACTGCTCCCTTTGCTGACATCAAGCACGCACAGTAACAGACTTTCCTTTCTACCTTGAAAGAGCTACATCCTTCATAACATTTGGGGAAATATAATGGCAGCAGAAGAAGCAAGGAATGCAGTCATTCAAAAGTGTTCTGCATCCACCTTCTCACAAGAGATAGTTCATATAGTGATACACCAAATACAGCCAAACCTTCCTTATAATGAGAGCATTTTTGTACTGAATAATAATATCAGTGTTAGGTAGAGAATATTCCCTTTCACATATTTTAGTATAAAAGCAAACAGAATGATTGGGGGGATAATGCAAATAGAGCTGCCAAGCAGACTGGCCCAGAGGTAAACAGCTGAACAAATTGGTGTTTAGACCTGTAAGGTCTGCTAACAAAAGCAAAATTTGCCACAGTGGCAATACACTAAAGCTACAAAAGACACACAACTAGTCTGCTCTTCATTACCATCTGGTGGTTGCTGCATGGAGTGGCATTACTCACATCTCAAAGTTACTGAGGAAAAATTTAATATCCTCAGAAAGGAAAGGAAAGTAGCAGCAGTGGGCTGCACAAGGGGGGTGGTCGTGTTTTATAGGCATCAATACAAAGTCATCAGGCAAAGAAAACACTGTAAAGATAAGCAGGTAGAAAAGAGAAAAAATGAAGAAGTACTTCTCTCAAGTATTTTGAGGTGTACCTGAGTATCATTTGCAAGGAGCTGAGAGCTGCTTGGGAGGCACAGTGTGCTGCTCTGTCCTGCTGACAGCAGTGGCTGCTAAGATAATTTGACAAGATAAGATATTTGTTAGCTGCTTTCCATAACTAGTTCCCAGATCCTCACTACTGTCCCAGAGAGGTATTTTACAGTGCTAGCCTAGCAGGGGGCCATGTCCTCAGTGGTAAGCAAGAGGAAGTTAATCCCATTCTACAGCAACATGGGGAGCTAGCTCACCTCTTGCACAGTGAATAGCCTCTGTATCTATCCACTGTATAGTCTCTACCCCTTCCCACACAATGATTCCCACACAAAGGGATATTGCAGTGTAATTCAGCTTGGAAGTGACTTTTCAAAGTCATTGGTCCAAACTTCTCAAAGCACAGCCAGCATTGAAGTAGACCAGGTAGGTCCAGGGCCTCTGAGGAGTTCCTCACCCTTTTAAATCTTCCTGGAGTATTTCTTATCCTTGAAGGATTTCTTATGAAGGGAGGGTAGTCTGCTCCTATACAGAGTAAAAGAAGTAAACTAATTTACAAAGTGCAATGCCCTTTTGCTTTTACCCAAGTGTATAAATCAATAGGTAATTGAGGTGCAGTGACAAGTCCACTCTAAGTGGTTTACGAGGGTACCAATACAATCTCCTGGGCACAGTCACAGAGTGTGCTACTTTGTGTACACCATGGGGTTAATCCAGTGCTGCTGCAGCATTTCATGTCTTATGTACTAGATTGAATATTTCAAGAACAGCATGAAAAAGATCATTATTATAATTATAAAATTCAGAGGGCATAATGCACTTAAAAACAGAATTAGTATTATACCTCAGTTACTTTTTACCTTTAAAGATGCACTCTTCAGATCCTTTCTCAGCTCTGCCATTGAATTCTGTGACCTTGGATAAGTCATTTAGGACAAATCTTCTAACAAGTGTAGCTCAGTCTACATGCATCAATTTATACATAAGACTGCCACAGACCTTGTGGAGGTGAATACCCAAATCTGCATTTAAAATTTTCATCCCCACACCTCCATGTCTGAATTTCCTCTTCTTCAAATTTTAGAAAAGCCTTCCATATTTGAACAGATATTTGAAGGCTTTAATTAGTTCAAATGCCCACAGGGAATTAAAAACATATAGAAATACTAAGTATTATTACCAAATAGGTCAGTATTTAACCAATACCCATGTCCTTAGTAGTTTAGACATTGTGTCAACTTTGTGTCTTATTTCAGATGTTTAATACATAATCAGCTTTCTAAATATTTCTCTGCTGGACACAGATATGAGAGTACATGAGATTAACACTCTCTGAGCAATACCCTGTCTTTGTGAGCAGGCCTCCACCATCATCTCCCTCACCTCTTAGCACACTCAGACATGACAAATTCTGACATGACAACTTCCACTGCTGATGGTAAAAATGAGTGGGTGGAAAATCCAAGGGACAAAAAGGAAGCTGAATATTTAAGAGACAAATACACAATTCCAGGAGGCAGACTTCACAAGATTATTGGTTTTAAGAGGATGGATGAGGTGCTGTTGCTGTCTTATTAACCCAATATCTTGGGTTAATAGGATCTTTTTTTACCCAAGACAGTCTTTTCTTACCCTTATCTTTCTTCGTGATCTTTTCCTTACCCAAGAAGTAAAAATCTTCCTTGACTCATGTATGGTTTAGATACTAGGGTCAGTTAGGTCCTGCTCCAAAACTCACTGAAGTAAACAAAAACCCCGCCACCCATGCAGATGATTCTAAATCAGAACAAGATAGCATTTTTAATTCTGAGTTCTTTATTTACTATAGTGTTGGGTTTTTCTCGATATTTAAAATACTTTGTTTTATTATAGCCTCATTATTGCAGTTTAATCCTCTTATACAAATTTTCTAATTCCTCAGTTTCCTTTCTGACGACAGACAGGCAACACTTTGCTTTCTCAAAGGGGGGTGAAAGGAATTTGACTTGTCTGCCACTCATGTGGCCTAGCATCTCTCAGTGAAACACATTTTGCAGATTTTCTGAAATTAAAACCTTGATAATTTCCTGAGCTGAAGTAAAAAATAAGCCTTAATATACCAGGTGAAGGGAGAGAAACACTTTGAATCAAAGAACAAGCCACTTAAAGAGGCACTTAGCAGGACAAAGAAGACACAAAAATGAGGTTGAGAATATGAGAAGTCAACTCATGTGAAGGATTGCAAAATCAACATTTACAGTAGGAAAAGATGAGAGAAAAAGGTTTCCAAATCATTAATACATTGCTATTTGTTCTTTTGGCCTCTTCTGCACACAAAACTTAATCTTCTTTCAACCTCTATTCACTTCTGTCCCAAAATGGTACTAAAAACTGTCTGAAGCTAATACTGACATCACACAAATGCTTGATGCTGCTCAAGAGAAGCTCAAGGGAACAAGGGGATGCTCCTGCATCCCTTATCTCACATTTTACTGCTTCCTGAGCTTTAACATGCTGCTCATTGCTCTAAAAGAGAAGTCACAATGGTTTCACCCTCTGAGCTGGGTTTGAGAGCAGCCATAAAAAGTTCAGTCTTTTCCAAAATGTATGAAAAGTGAATAAAGCAACACCCCATGCTGTTGAACCATCCCCCCTGAACACCTCTTCTCAGAGCAGTTATCCATGGGAGCATCCTTGTGCCCCTGTGCCTGCCACTGCAGTGGGAAGAGATATCAATCGTGGTTAAAAAACCACTAAAGCATCCCACTTCTGTGATCTGGCTGAGGAACATCTTTGCCAGTACTCTGTCTTTGTGTTCAATTTCCTTTTTTCTTCAAATTCTTAACTTTGCACTTATTTCAGCCTTTATTTTAAGGTTCTTTTTCAACCTTTCTCTTTAGTTAAAAGCAGCTAAAATGACAGGGCACAATCCATTTCTCAGTATATGGAGCACTTCCAGTGACTGCTGCCAGCCCACATGACACATATAAATCATGGATTTTAGACCTGCACCCCTACATCACTTAAAGAGAGAAGTAAAATTACTTGTTGTCTTACACTTCCCTGATGACAAAGTGACTCTCAGCAGAAGAGATTCACACGTGCTCTTTATTTCAGCAAGCCAGAAGCATCTGTCTCACTCTTCAAATGTGTTCCTGAGGCAAGAAAGGAGTGTGCAAGCAGCTGGTGTGTAGGACTATTGCATTTGTTAAAGTCATGCCCACTTTGTTTTCCCCTAGCGTAGGTATGACTGTGCATGGTGGCACCTAATGCTGTCATTTTCACGGCTGTAAGTTGACAACAGAATTCCTGGGGAATTTACCATCATCGAAGAAAACAGCTTGCAAGTTTTCAGTCTGGCAAGTTTTATTGTTATATTATGCTCTTTACATAAAACTCACTCTTAAATGTGAGAGGTGACATATTTGTAAACATATTCTTGAAATACAATGCAAATTTTTCTTATTGTCACCACCATCTTTGGAAGCAGCAAACGACCTTGATAATGGTGGAAATATAAAATGCCTACCTTTCATGAGGCAGGTGCAACAGCAAGATAAAGAACTGTTTCTGTTTGTGATGCCCATTATTGACTCCGTTCAAGCTTTTCCATTTTAGGGTTTTAACATATATAGGCACAACCTACATATTGTTAAAAAACAAGTACTATAAAATCTCAACCAAAATGTCTGTTTCCCTTCTTACTGAACTTGGCTGTTTGAGGAGTATGTGATTTGGAGTCTGGGTCTTCAGTGCACTAAGAATACTTTTGGGTAGATTTAATTTTAAAACTGGAAGTGGTGGCCAATAGAAAAGGCCTGTGTTCAGCACCAGTTTTCATCACAAATCAGATTTAAGTCAAAAGCCCAAAACTCTTAATGTAAAACTAGCTTTGAGGAACAACTAGCCAGGATCTTCAACGTTCTCAGCAATATAGTATACCAAATAAGCAGAGGCTGCTGGAGATTAAAAAGGAACTGGAACTACCATTTCTATGGAAGAATTATAAACCCGAAGAAGAGGCAAAAAGCTATGTTACCACCCTTTAGATCCACAAAATACTTGAAATTAGTAGGGGAAGCTGAGTAGCCTACCTCCTGCTCAACTGCAGAGCCAAGCTCACTTTCCTCTCTGAGATGCATTAACCTCAAAGACAGACCAGGTTGCTCAGGAGTATTTTTTAATTCAAAAATTCTTGAGAGTACATAATGCAAAAAATGTATATTTCTCAAATAAAATTTCATTTTGATCCAGTTTTTACTTAGTTCTTCCTGAGAAAGGAATTCTCTGAGCTGTACAATTATGGAAGATATCTCCAGAGAAATTGCATATGTGACTAAATTCAGCTATTCTATCTCCTTATTGCTAGAAGAAAACAAGCTGGGCTCTTGTTTACATGACTCACATTCACAAGTGTTTGTAGTGAGTGCATCACATCACTGAAATGGGAGAAAGAGACACATTGCATTCTAGTGGCTCTGTGTGGTAAAATACTTATGTATGAGTGTGAGAATACTAATGCTTGAGTCTGAGAATAATACTCATAACCTGATAATTTTAATAGGGATTTGCAGTGAGCTGCTTCCGAAAACAATGTCAAGGCAAAGCTAGGTTAAATTAATCCATTTATCCAAAAAATAATTTTTGAGCCATTCAACTAAAAGTGTTTAGTTTCTTATGCTAAAAAAACAAAACAAAACAAAACAAAACAAAAAAAACAAACCAACCAAAAACTGCACAAACCAAGACAGGAGCAGGCCTAAAAAGCATAGAAGCAAAGTTCTCAATCCTACAAATCTAAAAGCACCTTGCCACAGTATGCATCAGACTCTTAAAGCCAAGGGAGCTGCTTGTAATCAAAAGGTATACATGTGCTCAATTTCTCCAGGATAAAACATCAGGTGTTAACTCTTGCTATTCTGCTTCTGACATATTGCCACTACTGAAAAAAATCAGCTTTTAGGAGCTGTTCAAAATGAAGCATCTGAAGTACCTTTAAAGAGAAATCAAAACAATACCATCCTTCATATGTCTCTGTTCTCTAAATACCTCCTTAAAACGAGCTTCTGTAGTGCTGCCATCAAACTGCCTTCCTTTTTCCAACAACACTTAAAATGACAGGCTCCTCGTAGTTAATATGTCTATAAAAACTATACAAATGCACACAGACTAACTGCTGCCTTCACATTCTTCGTGTCTGTCTGAACATTTGTGGCTTCTCTATCCTTATTTGCCCAGAATGGTTTGTTTTCTGAAACTAAAATTGTCTTTTTTTTTATAATCTCTATAGCAACTGGGACAAACACCTTAATCTTTAGCCCCCACTACTTCTCCTGAGCCAGAATCAGAGGATGAAGGAGCTTCTGATTCTTTCACAGATGGGATGAAGGACTTTGAAGCAAGGTTGCTTCCCAGAGATGGTGAGGAGAGAGGACAAAGAAAATGTGCTGCTCTAGGGTTTTCTGTCATTAGGGATGCAGTACTGGGCATGCACATCTTGAGAGGAAGCAAATTCTGTAATGTTAAGAAAGGATGTTGAATGGTGGTCTAGACAGAAAAAAGCTGGGAAATCTAAAAAGTGATTTCAAATGAGTAGTACGTATGTTCAGCTGACATGTTAAAGTCTCACTAAATTATCCTGGCTATAGTTATTACAGGACAAAATCCTATAGCTCATATCTTCTCATTTTGACTATTAAAAGTGAGTAACTGATTCACAGTTTTGATATTTACTATTAATTCCTCAAAAGAACTGCCCTAAGCATTTTAAAGTCTTTTAAAACAAAGTAAAACATGCACTAGAAAGACCTTAATTGATCTTAACCAGGTGGAAAGAGAGGGATGAAAATGGAGCACAAAGCGGAACCTTTTATTTTCCTGAGATAAGAGTGAGGGCTTACTGAGAGGCCCAAAGGAAAGGGAAATAGGGTGAGGGTGAGGTGATCTCCTCAGTGTGTAGCAGTACCACACTGCCTACAGATCCCAGGAAAAAGCACAAGTCCAGCATGGCAGTCCTCAGCTCTTGTCGATAGCTTGCACAGCTTTGCTGCTGCACTGAAATCCCCAAGGCAAACTAAAAGTACTTCCAGCTTGCAGTTTTTTGTCATTTGAGAAGATGCTCACAAGCTCTATTTGACTTGAGGGACTGCTGTAGGTACAAAACAACAATAGTGCTATCCCTAAGCAGATGAAACAAGTGACCTATTTCGTTACCTGCCTCTTTACGTATAAATATGAACAAGGTTTGTTTTCTACCTGCCCAGGTAGTTATTTCACAATTCCAAGGTTTTACTTCATAGTTTTCAAATCCAACCATTCATCTCAATTGTTAAAAAAATTGATCTAAAATTTTGAATTAAAATTATTGATTTAATTACTGCAACATGTTGCCTGCTCAGTGCCAAGTAAAAAAAAAAAAGTGTACCCATCCTAATTCTCATTTTTCTTTCAGCTGTGTATGTAGTATGAAAAATCCACACAGCAGTTCCAATTGGACACAGATTAGGAGTATCCTGGGTCTGCAAGTCCTTATTTGCAGTTTCTCAAAACCTGTCAGTATCCCAATTATCATTTTCAGTCATCACCTCCACATACAAAGTATGAGGGACACAGCTCCCCATTTGTTTTGAGTAGAAGCACACTGACACCTTCTTTCATTCTACTTTTAAGGTACAAAATATCACTAGAGAGAGATTGCATAGTCATCATTTTTGCTTTTTATCTCCTTTATTTCTTAAAAACTTGTGGTCTTCCTGCCCATAGAGCTTATCTAGAAGGACACAGAAACAATCTCCAAATTTCCCTCTTTTTCAGTGATCTTGCTTTTTTTTTTTTTTTAATTAGCCAACATTATCTGAGCAAGACATAATCTTTGTATGATGTGCACTTTCTGGTGCCAAATTAAAATGAGCAGTGCAAAAAAGGTATTTAGTAAAGTGGAAACATTAATTTGTGTAAGAAAAAAGATACCATCCTGAAAGTTTAAACATAATGAAGGAAAAAAATGAACATTCATTTGGCCCAGGATAGTTTCTGCATCATGGTTTATGATATTATTATTTATCTTGCTTCTAGTAAGTATTTGACTTGTCTTAGAATATGAACAAAAAAAGTAATCGTTAATATCTTAGAACTAGTGGATTTCAATTATTTAGTTTATTAGTGCTTACATATGTCTAACCAATATGAAATTATTCTTCACCCAAAAGAATAATTTTGCCTTCTCTAACACAGACCAGAAAATATATTTTTTAAATCTTATTTACAAGCTGTATGTCTGCCTCATAGACCCTATACATACTAAACCCAGAGTAGAAATTATTGGGAAAGAAACTTGGCACTATCATTAGCAAGGGTTTCAAGAAAACTTATTGAACTGCAGTATGTGGAAATAATCATAAGAAAAAACGGTAAGAGCAGAAAATGAAGGCACCACAAGTGTTTGAAAACCAAACTGGGCTTGTTACAATGGAGTTACAGCTCCTGTAGGCTGTGAACTGACTGCATCCCCTGCACTGGTGTCACTAAACAGCACACATGGGTCAGGGTGGTAGCTCTGCCATGGGAGCTCATTCCACTGACGGAGTGGAAAGGAAAGGCAATAACAATAGAAATATTTAATTATTTGTGTGGAGACAGACACTTCCATGCAGCTGGGTTATTTCCAGTCTTATTAAAAAAACCACAGATTGATAATTGCATATCTCAGAGGTGAGAGAGAGTACTAAAAATATTGAAAACTAGTGCCAAAACTCTCCAGATTAAGCTCCTAGAACTTTGGACACTAAACAGCCTGATTTCCAAAACTTCAAATTAGCCATCTACTTAGTTGCCTGTATTCTGGGATGCTCAGCAAATTCCAAGATGCCCGAAAGCCATGCTGAGTACCCCCCAGGTTTCACTCAGCCTGGGCGTTTGAGCAAACCCTCTTGGAGTGGATGGAAAGACACACTGCTGTGTTTTGAAATCAATTTATTGACTGCAGAAGCAGCTGTCATTCGAAGCGCATGTCAAAAACAGATTACCAGATGTCTTGTCACCTGTAGAAGCTTTAGAAAATATTTGTAAACAATAATCATAATATTTGAGCATCAGCCCCTTCCCCATAGTCATTCATTTTGGATGTCTTTATTCTTTGCTCAAGGGGTTGTTGAAGAGATCCTGAAGCAAGAACTATGTCACATGGAGTGTTTTATCAAAATTATGTCAAAATTCTTCCACACTGGTGTCCTGGAAAAGCATACTATATTCTTCTAGAAACAGATGATCTGCAAAGAGAACAGAGCTTCCAAATTCTTAATTCATTGACTACTTCAGCTAGCAACATGTGTGAGAGTGGAAGTCCTGCTGATAATAATTTACCTTTTTCAGTCCTGAAAACAACAGAAAAGAGGTCTCAGATATGTTTCCATCATCCTTCCCACAGGGAAAGAGAAATCCTTCTCACCCCCTTTGCTCTGGCAGTGTAATGCCATGCAGCTCCTCCTTTGTATGGTTATTAAAAATACCATATAAATCTCTTTGTTCTCAAGCCCCTACTGCTGAGGGATCTGTTCAGTATTGTCTCTACACTGCAGAATATTTGCAGTTGTTTCAAAACCCAAGTTTAGAGCCTGGATGTCCCCAGTAATCAAGCTGTACAAAATGGAGTTGAATTTCAATAGTTTGGGTCTTATTTTTGGGATGTACAGTGGAGGAAGCTCGAGGCTGGTCTCCAGAAGCCAGGACAGCTTGGTTGGGAGAGCTCTCAGAGGAACCAGCACCAATAAGAACATCTTCATCCCTCCTGGAAGTACATTTGGTGGGCTGAGGCATCCCTGATTGCAGGAGACCTGCAGGACAGGCTTTGCTTGTGCCTTCTCAGACCAGATGGTAAGATCAGAAATTCACCTAGAACAGTTCAACCATTATTGGGCATTCAGTCCAGGGGCCAGACTACAGCTCATCTGAATTAAAACTGCCTGGAATGTGCAGCAGATTAAGTATTCTAATAGAATAAACCCCTGCACTTATGCCTCAAGACAGATTTTGGCAAGCCTTGAAGAGCAGTGGTCTCCCTTAAATACAGGCATAACTGACTTTCACATGGCTTATGACAAATCTAATGTAATGCTGCATACCATCAAGAAGTAAAATATATAGCTCTATGGTAAATCCTAATTCAGTGCTTCAAAAGACCCAGGTAACTTTGTGATGGCTGTGTGGGATACAACTCTAATTAAAGATACTATTTGGCAGACAGCTATAGGTAGGATTGGTAGGATTTCTTTTTTTTTTTTTTTTTTTAAAGCACTCTACTCAACCCACACCAATTAA
Organism: Haemorhous mexicanus; assembly: GCF_027477595.1. Taxonomy (NCBI): domain Eukaryota; kingdom Metazoa; phylum Chordata; class Aves; order Passeriformes; family Fringillidae; genus Haemorhous; species Haemorhous mexicanus. Next base: position 51,845,840 of record NC_082344.1, on the reverse strand, counting down.
TTATAATTGAGCAAAACTCTTTCCAAACAGCAATCCTAAAGTACTCTCAAGTTAAGCTGGGAGGTCACATTTTTCAGCAGCTAATTACTGAACTAGGAGGAAAAGAAAAAAATATAAAATGCCTCAAAGAAAATAAAAAATATTTCTTATATACTGTTACAAAGAACTGATAAAATAATTATTTTCATAAATTTGTACAAGAGTGGTTGGAGAAAGCAGGTGTGAGATGAAGAACTCGATAGTAATCTCTCAGGAAGCATGTTGGGCTCCTTCTTCAAAAGAGATAAATTTTCATAGAAAAATGCATTGTTCAAAAATTTGTTCCAAAAGCTGCTCAAAACTATCACTGGAATGTGTGTCACAAACTATACCAATATTCCAGGATTTTTCAAGTATCGTGGCATATTTCAGCTACAAAAATCACCAAGTCTGCCATTTCTCAGAAACAAGTCTGCATGACGCTGTAGCAGACTCAAAAGCAGACTCAATACGTATCCCAAGGGCACCGCGCGCAGGGCTGTGAAGCGCGCAGAGGAGATGGGCTGAACCTGAAAGGGATAAATGTTATTTCTGCTGCGCTACGGTGCACTGAAAGCGAGCGGCACCGGCAAAGTCATGAACTATTCACAGGACTCCGATCAGTCACTGTGTAATGATGCACACGACAGGTCAGGTTACATTAGAGCATCGATTCCGAGAGTCTTAAAAAAGAAGAAGTTCTAAAGGCAAGATCAATGACATTGGTTAAAACATTGGAACTAAAGATCAGTTACCTGGGGCACCGCGGGTACCGCAGCGGGAGCGCCGAGCGCTCCGCGGGGCGCGCGCGTCCTGCCCAGCCTTCGCCACTCGGCAAAAGGCTACCTGCAGCAAAACGTGCCTTTCTGTCCGAATAGCCATGCCCCTTTCACTTCATGGCTAACATAACATCGAGGGGAATTTTCACGCCGAAGCGCCCTCAACAATCATTCACTGTCTCTTGACGGGAAGCCGGCGCTCCAGCGAGGGGGGGGCGCGCCCGGCTGTGGCAGCCCCTTCCCTGCGGCAGCTCGGGGGTCCCGGTCCCGCTGTGCCCCGCCAGCCGCGGGGCCCCGCCGGCCTCAGCGCTGCCGCGATACCTGTTGCGGCGCCGCGCCCTCGGTCCCGCTCCCTCAGCAGCCCGCGGCGGGCGCGGCCCGGCCGGGCCCGGGCGGCCGGGGCGGGCTGCGGGGCGCCCCGGGGCCGCGGCCCTCCGCTCCGCGCATGCGTCCCGCTCTCGGGAATTGGTTCTCCTCGCCGGTCCGCGCCAAGTTCCAGTCCGCGGCTGGTCCCCCGTGAGGCGGCGGCCGGGATGCGGGCGGCTGCGAGGCGGGCCGGTCCGCGGGCGCTGCTGCTGCCGCTGGCGCTGGCCGTGGCGTGCGCGGCGCGCAGGTGAGCGCCGCCGGGCTGCGGACGGAGGGAGGGAGACAGGCGGGCGCGGGGCCGCCTCCCTAACCCGCTTGTGCTTCTTCCTGCAGCGCCGACGGGCCCAGCAACATGTCCTACGTGAAGGAGACTGTGGACGGGCTGCTCCAAGGCTACGACATCCGCCTACGCCCGGACTTCGGAGGTGAGGCGCCCGCGGCCCCCCGACCCGCGCCCCGGCCCCCCCCAGGTGCGCTAACGCCGCCTCCCGCTCCCCCCGCAGGTCCGCCCGTGGATGTGGGCATGCGGATAGAGATCGCCAGCATCGACGTGGTCTCGGAAGTCAACATGGTGAGTGACCCTCGGGCCGGACCCCACGCCGCCCCTCCCGTGCGGGCGCTGCCGCCGCCGCGGGACCCGCGATGCGACCGGCCGGGAGCCTGGCTGCGCGGGGATGCGCGTACCGAGCCACAGCGATTGCCACAAAATAACCGAGCACGTCTCATTTGCTAGGAAAAGTTATTTGCGTTTTTGGGGGCATGTTGGCAGGCCTGCGGTGGCACTTCAGAAGAGCTCCCTGCCCTGGTCAGAATACCTACGGCAGGTTTGAGGTTCTGGGTCCCTCTTGCCCTGGTTTGCCCTTTGCGTAGTCAGCAGCTGCCGTCGGAAATGCTGAAGTCTCTTGAACTGTAGCAGCAGATGGCCAGATGTGAGTGTTTTCATGTTAAATTATTTAAAGAGTTAGACAGTTCACTTTGCATGCTAGTAGCCTTGAGTAAAAGGTGCAAAGAGAGAATAAGGACTTGTAGAAAATGCTCTCTTTCTTGTAGAAGGGAAAAAAATAACGACACTGCAGAATAAGTAAATAAGGATGCTTCCAGCTATCAGAATTGAAAGTCTCATAGCTACAGGTGTGAAACATACTGCATTTGATTTCAGTTCTCCTGCAGGAAGGAATGCTAATAGACAAGAGGTTTAAAGAGCAAAAATGTGACTTTAATGCCTGCCTCATTTGACAGCCTTTTCCCAGAAGAAGACAATGAATCAGTTGCAACTTTGGACGTTGTACAAAAACATGTTGAATTAGTCAGCATCATGGGCATTTTGCTCTCACTCTCTTTTCTTATGCTTGATCTCACTTGAAAATCTCAGTTGCTTCCTGTATGTAAGGGAACACCTACTTAGTTAAAAGAAGCTTAAAAACCTTACATTTCCATTCTGATCAGCTGTTTATTTCACTGGGTGATATTTGCTTGTTTGAAGTAATTTACCCAATGGTAGGGATTTCTTCCTTGGTATATTAGTTTATCGCTGTCATTAAAACAATCTCTTCATTGATTTTTTTTGGTTCGTTTTCATTCTTAGGGTTTTTTTCTGTTGTTTGTTATATGTATCACAGGTTCTGTTTGTGTGCTACTGTTTTATATGCTTATGTATATACATGGTAGAGTGGGCAGGAAACAGAATTTGTCATGTTGTGTATAGCATATCAAGGTCTGCAGACTGCTAATGCCACACAAAGACAACGCTTTGCAAGTTTCAGCTCCTGGTCTTCCTGTTGCTTTATTGTACTTGCAGGGAGGATCATGATGCAGACCATACAGATAAGGCTGAGGAAACAGAACACAGACATTATCAAAATAGTCAAAGAACAAATCTGCTCCAACTCCAAGCTATTTCTATGACACTATAGTGGGATTGCTGCTTTCACATCTGGAAAAAGCCAAACAGGGCAAAACACAAAAACACCTGTTCTGAAAAGTCCAAAACTTATCTTGTAAAGTCTCAACACCTGAAGTGCTGTTAATCTGTAGGGGGGTGGATGTGGCAGTTTCTGATGGCAGTCTCACAGGGCATTAATTGCGTTGCACCAGCTCTCAGCATTTCTTAGTTGCATCCTGTACCTGTCAAAGCTTTCTTCTCCATTCTAACACTTGCACAGCCTCTGGGAAAGAGAAGATATATGCTAAATGGATTCTTTCTATAATCTCTGTGTGTAGGGGGCAGCTTGACTAAAACTGGTCAAAAAGTAAGAAAATGTTTTCATTTCATAAAATGCCACGTCTCACAGTGGAAGCAAGCAACTGGTCCAAGCTGTAGCTGTAGCCATTCCTGAATGCAAAATATGGAGTCTCCATTCTGAATCAGTTTAAAAGGGCTTTGGTATCACAAGTGCTACCTCTACATACCTGTATCTAGTGTTCTGTGTTGCAAGGTCTTTATTATGTTGCTAGAGATTGTCTGCCTGGTTTTGGACAGTGATCAGTAATTTCATACATCATTGCAAAAACAAGGTGATTGATATCTTGGCATAAGAAGGAAAGGTTTTTTACCTAGTAAAATAATGCTTTCTTCTAGTACTTTATTTTATTTCTGAGAAATCACAGCCTTGAGAATCTTAATGTTGCAGTCACATGTAAGTCTTTAATTGTCTTTTCCTTTAAACCGTGTCTTATAGATTTTTTCAAAATTTTTTTAGTAACAACTACTGTTCAGTTGCTTCAGAGCCAGGAATGTTTTTCAGAAGATCTAAGTTTATAGTGTCCTCTGGCTATAGGACAGTTTTGTTGCTGAAGGAATGGGAGTAAGGAGAGCAATACCCTCATCATGTGAGGTCCTCCTGACAAGAGAGTCTGGTTGGATCCACCAGAGTTCTATCAGTCTCACCCTAGCAGTATTGGAGGGAATTGTCCTATCCCTTGGCTTTCCTCAGGAACATGAAAACTTTTGTCTAGAGTGATAGAGGCACACATTTCCAGTCATGGTGCCCACAGAGTTAAATTTTGTATTCCAGTCTCAATGCATAAATAAGAATAAAGATTATGTATGGAGGGAGAGAGAGGCTATGAAAGAGGTGCTCTCCTTTGGTGTGTTGGGTGAGACATGGTCATGGCTGTAGACTGTCTGCCATGTCAACAGGGTGATTTGTATGTCCAGTCCTGGGGTAAAAAGTTGAGATATAGGCAACAGAATTATTTTGAATTCTGTGAGCACCAATAGTAATAACTGTCTGTTCAAGCAGCTTGGCTGGTTGAAGTGGTTTGTTCTGATCTGTGACACTATTGTAAAATACTTTACTCAGTTAAGGAAGCAAGACTTGCACAATCTTGAAGTCAACTGTTTTATTTGACTTCAGATATATTGTCTTATGTTGATTTTTGCAGGTAATAATCTGAAGAGCTTGTCATACAACAAACAAGCAGGAGAAGTAGAATGTAAACATCCTAGTGACCATTGCCTGGTTCTAACCATGCTTCCTCCCTTGTGTACCATGAGATAAGTTTTAGTTTAGTTTTCCATCTGATTTTCACAGCCTTGCTACGGCAAGTGCAAGCATTTCACTTCCAAAGGCACAAGGTGACCTTTCTCCTTGTCTCAGTTAATAACTGTTGAGCTAATTTTCATTCATGACGGAGCTCCATAAGTATAATAGACATTTACATGAATATAGAGTTCATTAAGAACCATGCTATGACTAGATCTATTAAGCTGCTGTGATGTCTGGTTTACTCTGATGCCTTTATGTGGTTGGCAGAAGGTGCTGCTTGTACATCAAGAATAAACATGGGCAGAATGATTGGCAGTAATTAGTGTCATGCATTAGGGCATAACTAATAATGTATTTCTCTATCTACTAAGAAACAGTCAAGAGAAGTAACTGGACTTGAAAAAAATTCACATGCAGTACATGTTGTCATTTTCTCTAAAATGTGTTCCTTACTGAAGTAAAGGTGGTCAAACCTTTGTAATGGGCAAAAGATGTCATGTCCTAAAGTTTAAAAAAAAAGGCATATGATAAAGAACCTTTTATAGAGTAGTTGAAAAAGACACCTAAGGTGAAAGAAAAAAAAAAGGAAAAAAATCCCTTTATTTTATATTGGGAACACTGTTCCTGACCTACCATACTGATTATACACTGATGATGATGTAATTTCTGCAATCACAGACTGAAGGTTTCATGTCCCAGCAAAAAGAGGTAAATAAAATCATGGAAAGAATGTATAATTCTTTAGCTTCTCTAAAATTGTATTCAAGGTTCTTACATTTATCTAATCTCCCAAATGAGCTACAAATCTTGCAGAGATTAGTTTATTTAACATCCCAACCTGTTGGGTAATGTCTTTTTGCCCCAGAAAGAATTTATATAGCTTAAACCGCTGACTTTTTGTATACTTTTTGTAAAGTTGATAATTAAATAAGCCAACTGCATAAACATATATGTATTTATTATGTATGTATGTATGTATGTATGTGACTATCTATACACAAACAGAAGTTTTCCAGTTTGCCACAGAAGCATCCAGGGCCTAGAAGAGCAAAAGCCTTCCCCTTACTTTAGGGCTGATGTTAGCCCAGGTGGCTGTGGCATCCTACAGTCTTAGATGTTTAGCTGAGAGAATCTGAATCTGTGGGCTTAAACACTTGAGCTGGGTAATGCTTAGAACCAAGGCACTGAAAGTTTGACCATTTATCCTAGCAGACCACTGCTCGTGCATTACACCCCAGCTCCAGAAATGGTAGAAGGACTTCCTGTGCATGGATGGAGATTATACACTTTTTGCAGATTGAGAAAGACTTAAGCTGTGTTTACTGGAGTAGCCAGAATTTCACACATCTTATTCCTCCTTTCTGTCTTAATTAGGTATCTGAGAACTTAGCATGGTGGCTGTTGTGAATCTCAACATGGGAAATAAATCCTAGGGAACCAAACTGGCATTATGAGCCCCATCTCATGCCTCTTTGCAACACAGCAGCCAAGTCTCATTTTTTGTAATCGTAAGCCTGGTTTGTATTGAACTAAAATGTCAAAAATTCCTTTAGCTCCAGTCAGTGTGGAAACACAAATGATAATAAATGGTCCTTGGTCTAAATATATTTATCAGAAGATGTTCAAATAAAACTAATTAGATTAAACTATTTTTTTTTCTGAAAATTCATAAAGCCTAACAATTGTTAATGAAAATTTACTTAGCTGTAGTGCAGAAGAAGAAAAGGAGAAATACTTTTTTGTTATATAGCAACTGTCCTAAAGAGCATGAAGGAGATGCAGGGACACTTTAATATTAATAAGAATGTTCAGTAACTGATTTTATTTTTTTTTCATCAAATATGGAAAAACTAGTCAAGTAATAATACGTAAAGGCCAGATCACTTCATCACTGTCTGTTCTGAACAGGAGTAATTATATTAGAGAGTGAAATGTGGAATGAATGTAGAAATGGGCAGCTTGAGGTTAAATGACTGGGTCACTGTTAGTGAATGTTTTGTTGGATTGTTTTTGATTTGACAAGAATAAGCATTTATTCAACAAAATTGATAAACAGGCAAAACTTATAAAGCAATAATGTGAATGTTGTCTCATATGATCCAGAAATCTGATATATCTTAATTTTTCAAACGTTGAACAAAATTGAGACCAGCTTCAGGGTTGATATAAGCTGTAGTCCACATTTTCTTTTCAGGCTGGCAGGCACAATACTTTTCTGATTTCAAGGCTCAGACAAACTACCTGTGAATGCCCTTTAGAAAATATGTATTTCTTTTGTCTAATGTTAAACTCACAGTTCTCCACAAATGCAACTCTCCTGACTCCCACAATCAAGAGTTAATCATATCGTAATGGCGCCTATGAAATTAAAGGGGTGACACCCTCCCCTTTAATAGTGGAAGCTTTGGCACCCAGTTTGGGGTGTGTAGGATTTCATTAAATAAGGGGTATGCCTGTAAAGAGACAGGCTTTTTAGTTGTGTGGAAGGGAAAATGAAAGGATTTCCCCAGCACTGCCTGTTTAGTGTACAACATGGTTGTGCTGTGACCACTGGAAACATCCAGCTGGTGATCTGTTACTGTGCACAAGTCCTGCAGTTCAGTGGTACAAACCTTTGGAAACATTCGGTGCCAAGTTGTTGTGTAATAATGGAACACAAATTATTAACTCAAAAAGACCCATTCTCCTAAATTAACTTATTTCTAATAAAATAAAAATCCATAAAATTAAATTTCATGTTTCTTTTCTTGTGTGCAGGACAGGACAAGTGCTTATTTAAAAGCTTTCACATTTTCCACAATTGCATTTTCCTTTTACTTCTGATTTTGGATTTTACATCTGACTTCTGAAAGAGAGTATCAGAACCTTCCAAACTAAGAATTCTTCATAAGGAAATTCAAGGCATGCAATCCAAAAGCCTCCAAAACACAGTCCTTTTTTTTTTTTTTAAATCAGCTTTACTTAGTACTCTATTGCTTGAAAAGTTCCATACCTCCTCTAGGCCATAGTATCATAATTACCTACCAGCTGCAGCTCATTACAGACCTGAAGCTGAAGCTCTGCAACCAAGAGAGGGAACACTCAGACCACTAGTTCACCCTGAGGTGGGAAAAGAAAGAGGAACCTCAGTGGAGGAATAGTGACAACCTGAAAAGCTATTATTAGAAAGACCTGTTCCTGTTCACAGGATGCCAGGTATTCTGTGACAGCAGCTCAAACTGTTAAATCAAGCCCAGAGATTGCCTTAATTCAGAGGTATCCCCAACCGGTGTGTTTTGTTGATCACTGTATTCCAAACAGCAGCTGCTTGGGAGAATTCTCAGTAGTTTTTTATCTCCCATCCATCTTGAGTGTGCTGGACTTTAAAGCATCAGTAAAGGCCGAAAAATAACTATAAGGTCTTCTGGCAGGTGTTGAAAAGTAGCCAAGATGGCTACTTGAAAGATTTTATACTTTAATGCTCTTTGAGACTCCTTATTTTGTTCTAGAAAGAGAACCCAGAATCTCAAGGTATTCACTTTCATGCTTGTACAATTCTCTCGCATAAAAATTGCCTGTAACTCTGGCAGTTCTCCAAAAAACATATTAAAATGAAATTATTTCCACCCCAAAGGCTAAACTACTGCAAATATTCTCACAAGGAAATTGGTCGTAGGAGTCACTGAATAATCTAGCAGAATAACACCAGATAATGCAGTTGATTCTTTCTTTAAGCAATAACTGTGTTAAGGTTTACGTGGGATGGAAAATGTAGATCAGATTCCTTGCCTATCAACTTTTACAATAACCTTGCAAGATTAAATGGTTGCTTTTGGCCAAAGCAGTGTCACACTGAGGTTGGCTTCATCCCCTGCTGGAGCAAATCCTTAATGGTTTATGTCATGAGCTAAGGAAAGGTAATTTAAAGGATTCAAAGGCAGCTTCTAGAAAGCTGCATTATCACTCAGACATCCACCTTATAACAAGATTGACTTGTATGGTTTTAAATGCTCACGTTATAGTACATAGTTTCAAAGCATAGATTAATGATTTCAGACTGCCAAACTTAATTAAAGGTTGGAATAAATGTGTTCCATTAAAACTCATCAATCCATTTGACTGAGATGGAAGAATTTCAGTCATGTCTTTTTTAATTGCCTGTAGAGAGAACTGAAGAGTTAGCAAAGTTAAAACTCTTGAAACACATAAACGGTGTCTAAATATTATGCAGGATCTTAATCATATTAAAAGAGGAATGAAGTTAATTTTGTAGCATAATTTTAACTTGAAGAGCCTCATAAGTGACTGAAGTAATAAAAGCAGAAGTTAATGGCATGTAGATGTGTTTGTGCTTGTGTATCTCAGAAGCTTCTGTAAGCACTAATTATTGCAGTGCATTGAGGAGTGCTGTCCCATCCAAGTGGACTAGATGCTGATAGTCCCATGTTGTCAATGAATATGCTCACCGATAAAATTTCTTGCACCACTAAAATGAAGTACATAATATCTCCACCAGCTCAACATTTTACTCAGCAGCTTGCAGGAGCAGTTCAACTCTCCAGTTTACATAATTTTTAAACCTGTGTTTCTTTATAATTTTCTCTTCAACAGCATGAGAGAATAACCAAGTCTGGAGTGATACCATCCCCTCCTGTGTTTTTCGTTATGATTTATCCTTTCCTTAATCAGTGGTTTTTTTTGTAAACCGTTAACTGATCAAAATAATACACTGGTCAAGGAGGGAAATGGATGAGGTTCGGAGGCTTCATTCACATTAGCACATTTCACAGGCAGTGCAGCTTTGTCTCTGGTTTTCTATGAAGGGAAAAAAACATGGGATTGACAGCCACCTGTAAATTCTGAAGTTAAATATTAATCTGCAGATGATTCTGACATACTACTCGGGCAAGCTTATTAACTGGGTTTATTGTGGAACCTCATGGTTTCAATGACTTTTGCACAGTTTCTGTTTGGAAATCCAGACACCAGTGGTGCTCCAGATCATAGAGAACAAGTGAGTGGAAGTGGCGTTGCTGAGGACAACCTGTTGTGCCAGGGAATGGCATCAGGGCCTGGCTTGGCAGGAAAGGACTGCTGGCTCAGCAGGGACCCTGCTGATCTCACTGCTGCTCTGCAGGGCCCATCAGGTCAAGCTGCTGTCATGACAGATGGCTAATTCTTTTCAACAGATTTGAAACAGCAATACTGTGGTAGATTATTTTTTATAGTTTTATATTTTTTCTATTTAGAACCTTTTATAATGTAGGCAATATTTTTTATGAATTGCATAGTTGTTTTTTTTGTTCCAAGGATGTTTGTGGGTCTAGAAGGAACTTGAAATAAAGCAATTGTTGTGCTGTTTTTTTCTCATCTAAGTGATTATAGTAATGAAGAATTCAGCCTAGTGTTATGGAAAGGAATTTAAAAATAAGGAGTTTTGTACTTAAAACATTATGAATCTGTAAACTCATTAGTATGCCTAATTTTGCAATTTTTAGTCCAAAAAAATGGAAAGTCGGTATTTCATGTAACTTCCAGTAAACAGAAGTGATCAGTACAGCATGTTGCAATATCCAAGAACTCTGGAGCAAAAAGCTGGACAAATTTTATGCAACAGCAAGCCAAATGCAATTTTGAACCAATACATTTCAGTTGAAATATTTTATTAGCTAAGATTTATATTTGTCCATGTGCTCTTGAGTCAAGAAAAATATATTTGACATCTTGGTAGGGGAAAAGATTGCTCCCATTTATTAGCTGTTCTTCCACTTTGGAATATCAGCTCCAAATGGCTTCTCTGGAGTACATGAAGCATTGGCATGCTCGGCTCACCTTGTTCATTGGTTCGTTCCTCTGAAAATCAGTGAAGTTGCATCAGTAATGAGTCAAACCAACCTTATTCAAGATGATTATACTTTCCTGCAATAACTGCATTTTCTTGGAAAAAATTTTGCCGGTAATGTGTAAACTCAAGACAAACTGTTCTGAATGCACACAGACATCAAGAAAAACTTTTTTTAATGCTTAATTATTATGATGATGCTTCTAAGAAGCAAAATGCAAAAAAGAATGAAAATGAGCAATTGAGAAAAAAACCAAGAAGCCCGTTACCCTCATGAGAATATATTCTCTGTCATTGTGGAGTCTTGGCTTGCAGACAGCTTGGTTTTCCTTGAAGCATCTTTACTGTTTTCCTGCTGCTGTATTCATGAGTCCTAGCCTAGTGTTTAAATTAAGGGTTGGAGCAATCCTCAGTATCAACACAGGCTGGGGGATGAACAGATCAAGAGCAGCCCTATTGAGAAGGATTTGGGGGTGCTGTTTGGTGACAGGCTGGACATGACTCAAGCATGAGCACTCACAGCCCAGAAAGCCAAACATGTCCTGGGCTGCATCCAGAACACTGTGGCCAGGGGGACAGGCAGGGGATTCTGCCCCTCTGCTCTGCTCTGCTCTGCTCTGCTCTGCTCTGCTCTGCTCTGGTGAGACCCTGCCTGGGGTGCTGTGTCCAGCTCTGGGGTCCCCAGCACAGGAAGGACATGGACTTGTTGAAGCAAGTCCAGAGGAGGCCACCAAGATGGTTAGAGGGATGAAGCAGCTCTCATATGAAGAATTGGGATTGTTTAGCCTGGAGAAGACACCGAGGTAACCTAATTGCAGCCTTCCAGTCCCTAAAGCAGCCTACAAGAAAGATGGAGGGTGACTTTTTACAAGGTCATGTAGTGACAGGACAATGGTTAATGGCTTCAAACAAAAAGAGAATAGGTTTAGATTAGATATTAGGAAGACATTCTTTACTGTGAGGGTGGTAAGGCACTGGAATAGGTTGCCCAGAGAAGTTGTGGATGCTCCATCCCTGGAAGTGTCCAAGGCCAGATTTTATGGGACTCTGAGCAACCTGGTCTAGTGAAGGCTGTCCCTGTCTATGGCAGGGAGGTTGGAGCTAGGTGATCTTGTCCCTTCCAGCCATAACAATTCTATGATGGTACAATTTAAATGTTGGTATAAGAAGCTATCAGGTCTTTCCAAGAGTAATCTGAGACCTCAGTCTTCTTAGTCTATGCTGATCCAGATCCAGTGAATACAGCATGAGCATGAAGAACTACTTATGCATCTTCTTTTTTATTATTCATACCCACAACCACATCATCAGAATGGCATGCAAGTTTTAAAAGACACAAGTGGGAATCTCTTCTGTTCTTTGTATGTACCTTTGATTTTATTTTTATATTTGACTTTAAAATAAAGAAATCAAAATAGATCCATAATAGGAGCTTTGAATTTTGTACTGAAACTGGGTAAATGTGTGGGTGTTATGCGTTTTCCTCCTGGTAATCACAACAGTCATTGTAGCAGCAGAACAAAGCTGTGAGTGGAGGTCCTTATTCCAAAGAAAAAGGCAGTGATTCAGGCGGCTTGGGTCATGCTCAGAAAATGTTTTGGAGGCCAGTGTCTTAGATTTCACTCTTGTGTTCAGCAGGAGATCAGTGCCTACAGGGGTTATATGTTGTTTGCTTTATGGAAGGAAAGAGTCTCAGGGCAGAGATATCAAGTGGAACCAAAGTGTAAATTTCTGTCCTTGCATGGATTTTTTTGATTGGTTTGTTTGTTTTAATTTCTCTGCCCTCAGTTGCTTCTCTGTTAAGATTCCTACCTTGCAGGGATACTATGGGATTTAAATGCATTGTATGAACATTCATTTGGACAGTGAGCAAGTTTCTGCACACTCAGGTGGAAAGTAAAAGCATGCAGCCTGCAGCTAAAGTAGAATATATCCCCTGTGACCAGTTATTTCAACACAGCATCATGGCTTATGACCCAGCTGGTCTGTTCCTACATCTCTACAACAATACTCCTGCAGTCCTGACAGGAATTTATTTCTTACTTACCTAGTGAGAAATCCCAAGAAAGCACAAGATGTTGCATAGTAATTACATTTTCCTCAGTGGTATTGCTGAATGACATATTGTGATATATCAAGAGGCAACTGTGAATTTAGCTTCAGTCATCACAGTACTTTGCCCAGTACAGTAGGTTTCCAGATGAACATAGTGAATGTCAGAATAAAGAGAAGTTTCTGAATACCACACAGCGTCATGCATACTTTGTCAGCGTTAGCTTTCAAAGCACATATGATTCTGCGCTGGCTTGGGAAATCTTCTTGCATTCATTATTTATTTAGCTTACATATTCACTCTAATATTTAAGAATATATTGTTTGCAGATGGTTTCACAGGAGAAGACAATAATGATAGTCATTTGTCAGAAGAATCAGACATCAAAATATGAAGCTTTCTCTTTCTTTCTGTTTAGTGTTTGATGCCACTAAATGCCTATTTCTTGTCATTAACAGAACAGGTAAGCTACTTGCATCATTATCCTGTTAGGAAGGCTATTTAATCTTACCTTATTTCAGAACATTATCTTCCCAGTTTTTGGAACGTGATAACAACATGCAAATGCAGAAGGTTTTGCTAATCATTAGGGAAGTGGTAGTTTTTCAAATTTGTCACTCAGTCCTCATATTGTCTTTTGCAAGATAATGCAAGGCTGGCATGTGGGGAGGAAGAAACAATAAAGACTGGCACAAATTTTGCTTTTTGTCTCACACACTTACCAGGGCAGTTGGCATGAGCAGACTTTCCCCTCTGTGGGAAGGACATTTTTCTTTAGGTATTTGTGAAAGAGTTTTAGTGCACCCTAACAAACAATAGGCTTCATGCAAAGTGTGTGGCTGACAACTGAAAATACTCTTCCCAGACCTGCCATTCTTATTTCTAGAGTGGACACTTACTTCACTGGGTGCTCTGTCAGTGCCAGGCCCAATGGGCTCTTAGACAACTCTGCATTGCAGTTTCAGCCCTTTGGCCTCTTGCTAAGTTGTGTTTTGTGCTGGGAGTAGCACTTTAAAGTCAGCTATCCCTGGGGTAGAAGAGTGTGGATACCTAGTTTTAGTTCCTGGGTAGAGGAGGAGGTCAAGTACTTCAATTCTGAAACACTGCTACAGATGTGCTGGGATGAGAACTGAGTGCAGTAGTGCCAAATATCTTCAGCTGTTATCAGTCTACTCACCAGAGAGGTAATGCTGGTTCCTTAAACTGACAAAGAGGAAAGTTTTCCTCCCTCCTCTAAATAATTTGTTTGAAGTATCCTTATCTCTTTCTTTATTAATCCTATCGTACAAAGTCTATGCTGATATTTCTTTAAGGTTAGGAGGCTAAAATTAGGCAGTATGAGACCTTGACAAAGATTTTTTTTTTTCCTTGCTTTGTAATATGTTACTCCTTAAATTCAAAGCAAGGAGCACTTTCTCACTTAGCAATTCTTAATCTCATGATTCAAGCATTATCACATTACCAGACCAGTTGCACAAGTAATGTAAAGGCATCTGAAAACTGTATGGATATTAGTGTGGTTTGGTGCATAAAATTGTTTCTTGGACTCATTCCTTTAGCCATGTCTCTAGGGAAAAGACCAGTCAAAGGCAACACAAGGTAATATGGCTGGTGTGTGCCAACTGTAAATTTTCATGCACTTGACAAAAAGTCCCTATAACTGAGTGAACTGGTGTTATAGCTGCTTAAAGATACTGAATAAATGACCGGACCTAAGAATGACAAGATGTTTAGATCCATGTCAAAACCTGATACATTTGTTAAGAGTAAAGTGTGAAATGAGAGAAGTTATCTAACCTAGTCCATCCACTAAGTGAGGAGAATCCTACCCTTCATAGTGTATTTACTGTTCTTCCTCCAAGCCAGTCTGAAAGATTCCAGGAGCTAAAATCAGAACATTGTTGAGCAGTCCTTCCCTATCTGAGCCAGGGTATTCTCCTTGACTCCAAGATACTATTTCTCATCTATTCATTTTAGCACTTTTGTATCACATATAAGCATCTGCTCCTTTCATGAAAGGAAAGCAGTCTTTTTTTCTCCTTTGTTTTACATTCATTAGTGCTTTTTGTCCCCTCAAATTTTTTCTCTGATATGGTATCTTTAAAATCAATGGTCATTTTACTTACTTTCAAATTAATAAAACAGCACATCATATGCCATTGCAAGTACCAGCCTCTGTAAGGATCTGTCTTAGGCAGTCTGGAATGCCATGCTTGGCTGTGTTCGTGCTTCCTAGGTGTATTTTCAGATGTTGCTGAGAAAACTTAGCAACTGATGTGTAAAGCCATTACACATCATAGGAGTAGTCCTTTTGGAGGTGTACTTTTCACTACACATTGACATTAGATCAGAACTCTTGTTCACCAGTACTATTATAAGTTGGCAGTAACTAGTCTGTATTGAATGAGTCATATTTAGATGAAAGAAGGAGGACAAGCAGACAAAGTGTAGTTTCAAAAGCCAACTTCTGCATATGTATGTATTCCAGAACAAAGTGTCTTTCAGATGTTGGATGGAAAGTAATTACAATTCAGTGTATCATTCCCAAATCTCGTCATTTCTCTGTAATTTTGTTCCTTACAGCACAGCCCTCCTGGTTTTTATACTATAAATAATATTTTATTAATTCTGTTTTCATACCTGTTCTTACATCTAAGCAGTCTTACCTAAATTACCTGCAACCTGTTTATTTTAAACATGACTTCCTGCATTCACTCAACTTTCAGGTTGTCATCCTGGAAAATGATATATATTAAATTTGTTTGTGAAAAGAACTAGGAGTAAACAGGTTCAAGATACTTTGCTGCCATAAATTATTTCTCAACAAGTTCTTAGGTACTCTGACTAAAGTAAGCTTGAAATCAAAGTCTTTGAGATAAGGATATAGATAAAAAGCTTTGACCACTCAGCCTGGGCGTTATTGCAGACCTAAAACAATCAAGCTCTCTTCCTGGAGAGAGTGTATTTTCTGCAGTATGAATTCTAGAAGATAGGCAACTTCTGTATTGCTTTCCACATCAGTGCCAAGAAGGAATAAGCTGGATTGCTGACACTAAAAAATGTGTTACAATAAGATATGTAAACACATTTTTTAGTGTCAGCAATCCAGCTTATTTTCTCAGTGTTCAGTTTTCCATTGAATATGCAGCAGTAGGCTATCAGCAAATCATTTTTTTTTTCCATATTCAGTATATTCTGACACATGAGATATGCACAAAGGGGCAGCAAAGCTGAAAACTTACAGGGTGTCTGATTCATTGTCATAGATGTGAATAACAGAACACCTGCATGGCAGATGTGAAGGGGGACTTCTGGTATCTTTTAGGAAGATACCCAGCTAGAGTTTACTTATGGAGCTGCTGAAATTAGCCTGCATTTTGAGAGTCATTTAGATGGCATTCCATGGTTTTTGTCAGGTTCCAGGGAGAACACTGACATTTTGAAATAGTGGTGGAAGCAAGAAAAGCAAATAGTGTATGAGCCTTCAGTGCAGACAGTGAGGCATATCTTAGACCCAGGTCAAGAACACCACTTAAAAGAAACCAAAACAAAATAGTCATCTTCTCTCCAGCATGTTTCTGAGTTTGGTGAGCGTGGGCAGTATGTTTCCCTGAAGTAGATTCTAAGCATCAAGCTGGAATATGTTTCTCACCTTAGCAGGAAGTGATATAATACCTTAATAGCAGACATGGGCAATTTCTCAGTTTCTTTGTAGTCGTGGTATGCCCAGACAGTCTTACTGACAATTTGAGTTCAGAGTCAAGTGATAAAAGTGTATCAGAGGATCATTGAAATGTATTTCAGAAAGGATCAGCAGGAAAAAATATGTAAATAATATGATAACGATGTACCTAGAGCATGCCAGACTGAAATATTAATACTAGATGGTGTATTGTATATAATCTGTCATAGTACGATCAAATTTTTAAAAATAACTACATTTTTCATTAAAGATGGTGTCTGAGCAACAAAATCTCTCCGAAGAGATTAAACATTAAAAATCAAATACAAAACAATTGGGTTTTTGTCTGTCTGCTAACAGATTAAATCTCTTCTGTCTAGATATCTGTAAACATAATTATAATTTAAAGATAAATACAAAATGTAATTTAACTTTAATTTTTAAAATTTAATTTTATTTTATACCATGTTTTATTGTCTGTATTTAGCTGGATGGGAAAAGATGGCCAAGAAAGTTTCCTTTCGAAAGACTGCTCTCTGCATTCTGCTGTCCCATGGCCCCTATCTCTTGTCCTCATCCCTTGCTGTATCTCAAATGATAAAAAGCCAGAACTAGTTTTTCAATAACAAGTTCTAGAGTTATTTGCTCAGGTAGCTGCATAACTAGGGATTTGAGTAGGAGGATTTTGGCAGAAGTGGGATGGGGGAAACACTGTCTTGAAAAATGCTTCCTAAATTCCTGTATTTATTTAGTGATTATCATTAAGGTCCATAAAAGGCTAGGGACTTGGTATTAACCCTGGAAAATGGAATGGAACAATCTAAAGCATCACTTTACTCTTCATTGCTAAACAAACAGAGCAAGAGAAAAATTCATAGAAAACTTCACAAAGATGAGAAGCAATCCTGTAGTGCTCTACCATGATTGTGAACAGATATTATCATCTTCAGAACAGAAACAAATTCCCAACTCTACTCTGTAGCCTCCTTCCTCCAGAAAATGTTTTGTAAACCAGACAGTACGAACAACTGAGCGTGATATTAAACAGTGTTGTGAAATTTACTCTTAGCTTTCTTGCTACTTCTACACAAAGATACAAATTTTAAAAAATATAATCAAAATACTGTGATTCAGTTTTTATAGACTCAAAATACTATGACTCAGTTTCTGTCTCCCTTTAGGGTGTTCCATGGAAAATATCAATGGATTCCCTTGGTGAACTAAATGGTAAATGAAAACAGTGCAGAAGTCCAACTTTTATCCTGAAGATTTTATAAACCATGCTTCCTATACCTGTGGCAGCCATTTTTTCTTTATGTTTCCCATGTTTTCAAATGGGTATTACTGCTTTTCTTTTCTTGTCAGATCCTTTGGAGTCTTCTTCACTTGAGATTTCCTGCTAACAAATTTTCAGGGTACAAAAATCTGTGGCAAAAAATACTTCAAAACCCATTAATCTATCCCTTGCTTTCCACTTCCAGTATTTGCAACTGTTGGAATGCAATAGTTAACCAGCAGCAGAACAGTGTGTATATCGCACTCTCCAAGTAAAAAAAAAGCTTTAAAAATAAGATACTTTAAAAAAAAGTAACTTCCAAAAGAGGTATGAATGCCTGGCCACAATTATTTAAACATTTACTTAGTCAAAAGTATGAATCAGGCAAAGAAATATTATCTGGTAACAAAAAACTGCTCAATGATCAAGGACATCATATATGAAGTTGTTAGGGATCATGTAAAAGGCAGTGGTGTTCTTCCCTGAACCAGGACTAGAAAGGAAAGCTGTTCTTAGGCTATGATTCTAGATAGCCTGATGCAGTTCCTGTAGAGTTGCAGTTGTATTTTATGTAGCAATATTATTTTCTTTTGCTGAACGTCTGAGCTTTTCAACATGACCAGTTATAGCAACATCCATCAGATTTATTACTAAAGGACTGGGTGATATTTTATGGTACTTCTGATTTCATTTTAAAAGAAGAATTACCTAAATTAATTTCACACCATAAGAACTAGAGTCACAAAGAAGGATTTATTTCCCTGTATGATATATTTCTGCATCTGTATTTTCGTGTTTTATTAGGTGACTATAATTTGCTTCCAGCATTTTCAGATCATGGAGGAGTTTCTTTGAATGATCATAATTCAAGTTCCTAATCACTTGAGAATTAATTTTTGCTCATACAGTTCGGGAAAAAAGTGGTTAAGAGGATTATTTTATGAAAGAAGATACCTAGAAATATGCATTTTTCTTTAAAATTCTCTTCTAACCTGTTGATCATATGCCTGAGACTTAAACTAACAATATCTACTGGACTTGCACACGTTAGCAAAAAAAAAACCAAACGTGGTTTTATGGAGTCTCCAAGTCTTTGACCATTTTATCTTTTCTATAAGCTTCTGTAATCTGTAAACTGATTATAGAGCGGCAAGATAAAAAGCAGTTTTGTTTTCACTGAGTCTAACATGTTTGTCAAAGCAGTGATACAATTTGTTTCTGTGCTGGGCTACAGAAAGACAACTGTTTTTTTACTGTCTTTTCCATAATTCATCTGTTCTGGAATGAAAACAACTGGAAGCAATATCAAGTAAAAACCCTTCCTGAATTAAACCAAGGGAATGCTGGCCAACATGGACAGATAAGGCCATATCTGTTGGTAGAGCAGTTGGTCACGGTGTTCTCTTGCATGTACTTTTAGTTCCTTTGGGAGGTTCTCTCAGTGTAGACTACTATTTGGTTCAGAATACCTGAAAATACAGAAGACATATAATATAATGATGAAGACTGGAGGGAAGGGCATGAAAGAGATTCAGATTTGCTTATCATTTTTGTAAATTTGGACATTTCAGAAATAAGGCTTCCCTGTCTCTACATTGCTGTAATTTTTTTTGTTCTTTCACCATTATGTTGTTCTTGGTCAAACTGTAGGTTCATCCACTCATTTTGTTCAGCTTGCATAAAACTCTGCTTCCCCATTACAGTGGTATTGGAAGGTTAGTTGTGAATAAGAAACAGAAGGAACAGTTAACACTTCAGTTTTTCAGGGGCATTCCTTTAGTGATTGCCAGCAAGGCAAAGTATCATACAAATAAACACAAATAGCTCATAAAGGAAAATTAAATAAATAAATTAAATCCCATGACTGGCAGTTCCCCTTTGCTGTGCAGGACATTGTCTGTCAGTAATCATTCAGAGTGCAGCCATTAAGTTCAACGTTTCGTCTGTGTTCAAATCAGAGAGATTTTCTAGGTGTCTGTAAATCTACCATTGGGTAAAAAGTACCAATGGTATTATTCAATATCTGTACAGGTCTTCTCATAACCTGTGACATAGATCAAGTCTTCTGGCAAGCTTTTCTACATTAGAACCATCAGCATCTTTCAATACCATTGATAACCAAAGATGTGATCATTAAAAGGTACCTTTTAAAGGTATTGAAATAATTTATTAAAGGTGTCAGAGAACATTTGAAGTAATTTCTTAACAGATGTCAGAGAGTATTTGCTCACTGTCTAACCAACATCTCTTTGGAGCAAGTAGGAGTTGCTCTCTCCTCTCTTTTCAGTATGATTGTTCAAAAATAATTCAAACTTTAGGACAAAAAGTTGAAGAATCAAAGCACTCTGTTTTCTCAACTAGTTTGAAGTCTCTAAATCTCTTCAGATTTAGCTGTCACTAATGTAGTGTTTGAACTGCAGTCCAGAGAGAGAGTAGGAGTAGTGGAGACCAGTTCACAAACAGAAGGAGCTGTAATCAAGTTTCCAGTCCCATTCCCAAGCCCATTCTAGTGTTAACAGACGCAGCAAGACTTAATTCTCCAACATAAGTCAATAATAACTCCATTTATTCCAGGGGTTTATACCAACAACAGAGAAATCAGTATCAGGTTTAAGAACTACAGTGACAAAATACTGGGTTCTGTATATAATTTCAGAGCATTTCAAATGCTGATGCTCTTTGATGATGCCGTTTTTGTCAATACACTTATGAAACACTAAGGAGAGAAAAAGAATACACACTTGGTATGCTTCAGCTACTCTTTTCATGGAAAGGTTTCTAAAGACAATGAGACAAGGTCAGTACTTTAATATTCATATCCCAGTTAAGATGTATGACAATATATCAATATATTTGGGTAATGAAATGTATAATCTATTAACTGAAAAAAAAAAGTAATTTCAGGTAAATAAGGTAAATATCTTAAAGCTTGAAAATGACATCTCTTGAAAAGAGAGGGATTTTGTTAAAGAGAAGGATTATTTAAAAGAAAATCACATTAACCAATCAACTACATTTTCAAGAACCAATAAAAACTTCAAACAAAAACTTTACGACTCTCTGACTGAAAAAAAATCATATTGCCTTGACTAAAAAGAAAAGAGACAAAAAAGGAAGTGATTACTGGCTGAGAATTTGTATTCCAAGTTTTAGTTGGATGGTTGTATTGTAAATTCCTCAGATTCATTATGTTCACATTGCCAAGAATTACTCTAATGTAGTAGATGAGAATTGCTCTAATATATTACTGTTGGCTGGAAGTAATTATTTCAATTCAAAGAACTAATGACATTTACTAGTATTGCCATGCTGCTTTATTGCAGCTTTGAAAATAGATGGGCATACTGAGTGGTGTGGCATTCTAAACAGACTAAATTTAGAGCCCTGTTCCCTGCTCTTTCCACTCCGTTTCATGAGACCAAATCTGAAGAGCAGCACTTTGTGTCAGGCCTGCAGTGGTGTGATAGAGTAGGTGCAATGGCACCTTGAATTAGACCAGACTCTACAGCATGCCTGGAGATTGTGAGGCATCCAAGACAATGATTGGTCACCCTGTGATAGAGTGTAAGATAATCATCAAGCTAATTCCTTTCCAGGGATTCCATGTTATGCAGGATAACATGAAGATACTAGTTTTAGTCTGGAAGCAGGGAAGCCAGATCTTGCAGCACTGTGCCCAAAATAATTAGTCCAGACTCAGCAGGGATGATGAATTTTGCTTTGGCATGCAGAAATTCAGCTGTATCATTTCTCTCTCGGTACAGAAAGGTGAGAAGCCATTTATGTTGCCTGTACCAAGACTTGCAGCAAAAGAGTCACATGCATGAAATTAAAGCATGGGGTCAGCTCACTCAACCTAACCTAGCCAGACAAAAGCTGTCTTCCTAACTGATTGCTCACGGTGTGGCCTTGCAAACCAGATGTTTGTCACAGAGGAGAAAACTACAGTACTGTTGTCTTTTCACTTGGCTGCCTTTGGGCTTGAGCAGTTGTGTAAAATCACAATTTCCGTGTTCTAGAGTAACTGATTCCATGTCTCCTGTAGTGGGTTTAGTACTGGCCAAACACCAGTGCACCCATTAGAATTATTTACTCATTTTGTGCTGTGAGATAAGGATGAGGAGGAGAGCAAAGCAGGCTCAAGATTTTAAAGGGTATAAGAAAACATTATTAACAGAATTAAAAGAAAAATAGTAATAAATCAGAATAAGCTTTCAGAATACTTCTCCTCATCTTAACTTTTTTTTTCTCCACTGACAACATAAAGAGAAAAATTTGGTATTTTCAGTCAGTCTTCCACTCTTAAAATAATCTTTCTTCAGTCCACTTAGGGAGAGGAGTCTCTCTTACCACGCCATGGAGACTTTTCTACAAGAAACAGATCTCTTATGATTTTAATTTTCACGAATAGCAGCCGCCCAGAAATCTGCAATTGTGAGGTCCCTCCCACGGTTTTGGTAGTTTTCCCACCACTACCACCATGGGTCATTTCAGCTTATTGGGGTACAATTTTAAGGATGAGCTGTTCTAGTATAGAAACAAAAATTCTCTTGTATTATCTCTGAAAACAGAGGTCTTCTTCCATTCCTGGGGCAAGGTTTTTCATCTCTCATTTCTCTCTGTTCAGGCTTCTCAATGGATCACAGCTACTTCAACATCTGCTCGCCAGTGCCTCTGCTCACGGGTTTAGTTAGAAAGCTACATCCCCCCAGTGCATTCCATAGGTTACAGGGAGAAAAAATGTCTCATGTATCAATTATATCTTCTCCATAGCCTTACAAGAGAATTTCAGCCCAAGACTAAGGCATCTCCTCATTCTCCTCCCATCTGGGATTTGACTCTTTCTTCACTGATCTTGGTGTCTCCATGTTATTTTCTTTACGTGTCTTCACCCTTTCCTTTTTTTCTCACTCGAGAGAGGATTGATGTCTGCAGGTTTCATCTATGCACTGAAAGAGTTAGTATCTCGCCCTGGCCTACTGAAGGTTATGTGATCTCTGTGGGCAGTGGCTGCTCTGGCTGCATGGCTGTTTTCTGGCCCCTGCCACGTTCAGTTCTAGTTGCAGGGCTGCTTTCTGCACGGGGCTGCAGTGCCGCCTCTGTTCTTAGCCGCGTGATTTTCCACGGCCCCAGCAGGATGGCTCAGCGGCTCACAGCCAGATCAGGGCCTGGCTTGGTTCCGCCCAAAGCCAAGTGGCTCAGTAAACTAAACATGGCTGGAACTCGGTGTCAGCAGGATCTCTGCCGAGCCATGCCGCAGGCTGAGCCCCCCTGGCCGTGCAGCAGAGCGAGCCCGGCGCGGGCAGTGCTGCAGCAGAGAGGGCCCGGCCCTGCCAGGCCGCGCCTCAGAGCGGGGCCCGGCCTGCTGGCCTGGGCTTGCCAGCGCCCACTCACCTGTCCAAAGGCCAGAAGCAAGAGAGCTTTCCCCGGGGTTTGCTCATTTCCAAATGTGATTTCACAGAGGCGTGTTCAGCTTTCTTAAGTGGTTTAGCAGAGCGTCAGCATTCAAAACCAGCCAGCTGATTGGTTCTGTCAGGTCTGAAGGAAGCTGCCAAGGTCCTTACAGGGAATGGCTGTCATAGCTCATGGACTCCATCCCCAGCTAAAAACCAAACTACGTTAAACCACGACATCTCCTTAAGGAACGGTTTGAACAAAGTTATGCTAAGCTACTCCTGTGGAAGTAATTGCATGGTTTTGAGTAATAAAACACGAGGTGTAACATATCTGAGGTCCTGCCCTACTTCCATAAATGCCTAATATTAAAACCACACTAATACCAGATTTAAATGTTTGCATATGCAGTTCTGGTGGGAATTCTCTTCCCCCAGGAGTTGAGCAGAAATCCAGCAAACTTACAAAGTAGGAATGTATGAAAATTTACAGTTAAAATCTTCTTCCATTGCCTTGGCAAGGAGTAAGGACTGGATATATTCCCCTATAAGGGGGGCTTTTTCGCCCCTCTAGAAATCTATGTAGGTCTGTGCAAGAACCTATATTACAAATTCTTAGTACACAACATTTACGTGACCACATTTTCAGCAGAGGTAAGAATAACAAAGAAGCTGAATCATAAAGATAATTTTTATTAAGAGAAACAATATATTTCTCTGGATTTTCTACAGTGAAGTTGTAAAACCTCCCTGGAAAGATAAAAGAAGCCTGCTTAGAAGATTTTTGGATGGTTGAAGTCCCTCTGTACCAAATATGCCGACAGGCTTTATTTTTCAGATGACAAATTTCTTAATATGAAGTCCCTTCTCAAAGGTGCTAAAATCTAGCAGCAGTACAGCAGTAGCCACAAGGATTATAAACAGGAATTTGTCAAGTCATAAATAATTTATTAGCTTTCTCTAGTCTTGTAGCAAATTCATCATCAGAATACATGGTGTGTGTAATTCTAACTGAAATCCACACCCGACAGCTCTGCTTGAGTGTTTGTACTGGGAAATTCAAACTGGAGCACATGCAGTATCCTGGTCCTTTGTGACTGCATGTGCTAAAAAAGGGGGTGAGGCAGGAGGTCAGTACCTCCCACTGCATCACCACATGATTCCCAACTGCTGGTGCAATGTATGGGAGCATAACTGTTATTCCTTACTGGCTTGTCTTTCCCAGACAGATCAGGTTCAAGCAGAGCTCTGAAAGCTGTGATTGGTGATGGCAAAGGCTCAAGCAAAATAAGCAGTTACCTAAACTAAGCAAGTGCGGGACATAGAAAATTTGTAGGGGTAAACATAGGAGGGAAATCCTGTAGTTCTCCCAGCAGTGACCCCAACTCTACTCCAGGTTCAAGCCTCTCCCCAAAACAATTCATTCAAGTGCCCTCTCCCCATGCATCCCTGAAGGCAATTTCCTCTTGCAATGCACCCCTGGTTCTGCTGTGCTTGCTGGTGCTGACACTGCAAGGCTGTGCAGCTAAAGCTGCTTTGGTGGGAGGGAGAGGCAGCTGGCAACCTTCTCCTTACATTCCTCCAGACAGCAGGGCATGGTGTGAGCTCGGTACTGGCAGGGAAAGCAGCTGCTTTAGATGTAACTGAATACACAAACAGATACAAGTGTCAGGAAATGGAGCTCATTCGGCCTTTGTTTCCAACAGGTAGATGGTGCCTGACAGAGCCACACTTTTGTGGCTGTGAAACTGAATTTTTGTCAAAATTAGTGAGTTATTTTGTCTTATCCTCAAGACAGTAAATTTATTTGTACTGATACGAAACCTGCAGCCCACTGAGTATATGGGTGGATACGAACCAGCTCATGCTGCATCTTCCATGTACTTTTTACAACAGAAGACTACAGATCCTGACAGCATGCTTTGCCACAAGGTGAGTCTGTTTGCTATCATTGCACGTCCTGCACAATTTGCAAGATGTGATTTCACTGTGCTGAATCCTTAAGGACCAAGGAGCACTTACATATGAAATAAGCTTAAGTTTTCTACGCTTGTATTTCGATACAGCCTACCCTCTAACTCCAGAGGTCTTCTCATACTGTTTTTGGCTAGTGTAAGGGTTAACTCTGAAGAAACAAGAATACTCTCAAATTCATCCTAGAAGAGTTACTTCTGTTTCCAAAAGAGAAATTTGCAAAAGAACCTAGAGCCTGAACTGATGCTTCTATCTGCAATCTCAGGAAAGCTACATCTGTCTAGAGGGTTAGGCTTGAATTCAAATAGAGAATTCGCTGCAGCTATTAATGATGTAAAAATAGTTTTATTTTTTACATTAGCTCTCTCATTTTTTCTTCTACCTGACAAAACCTTTTCAGATTATCGAAGGGCAATTATGAAGGCCTCACCTACTGTGAGCCTTGTTTGTGTTCTACCAAGGTAGAAATTTTCAGGTCAAAGCACAGCCCCATAGGTGTTAGGCTTCTGATCCAAATAATATCCTAAGCTCATTTTTACTGTCTTGGAGAAAGAAATGTCTGCCCAGCAAGTTATCAGTCAATTTATTACTATTTTAAGATTCATTAAATTTCTGTAGAAGGTATGATAAGAAAGTCTTCTACTCTTAAGTGAAATAACAGTTCATATAAAGAGAAAAAATTATTTATTAAATGAGGGGGACAATTTACATGAGATAGTGAGCAAGGGGAAAAATCAAGAATCAGCAATAAAACACGTCAATAAGCCAGGGTAATTGAATCAGTCACAAATGTTGTTAGACTTTTTTCTCCACTCCCAATCTGAAGCTGAGTGAGTGGCTGTAGCAAAGCTCTATTTGGAGATACTCTCCAGTTCCATATTTGCCATCTGGAAATGGCGTGACAGAAACACACTGATGTGCATTTAAACACACACCCACATTCTCAGAGGCCCCAGTTACATAAGAGTGTGAAGCAATTACAGCCTCCTGGTTTAGAAATAGTGCGATTTATTGCAGCTGATTTCATGCCTCCTTCTTACATGCAGTGCTTCTTAAAATCACAACCTTGGTGTGCCCCATCCCTGTGCTGGGAGGAGGCATTTCATGCCATGGCTTCAAGTCTCTTTGGTCCCAATGCTGCAGCTAGGGAATGAACCAGAGCACAGTAATGGCTCTCCTGCCTATGCACTTGATTTCTCAAGCACAGAAATGGAGTCAGGAAGATAGAAAAAATTTCAGATGTTGTCAGGCCTAATTTGTAGACTTAATTTGTATAATTAAGTCAGAGAAGCACTAGGTCTTAGGGGCATCTGATGCCATCAGACTTGCACTGCTGAGTTAAAAAAATAAGATACTGGTTTTCTGTGTGCATTTCAAATTAAAATTACTTCCAGACGAAGAAAACTTCATAATTCAAGGCTTATGGGGCTGAAATTTGAAAGCATCGTGGTTAAGAGACTCTCAATAACAAATTATAAAAAGGCAGAAACTATGTAGCTTTTTTAAAAAATAAAGATATGTCAAATAAGCATAAAAATATAAAAAGAACTATACTAATCAAGTTACATTTGATAGGAAAAAATGCTGCACCTTACTGCCATCTGTACCAATTTAAGTGTTAATGTTGCAATCAGCAGCACTTAGGTTTTTTTTGTTGATAAATTTTCAAAACAAGGAGATGTGTTCATTTTTGTTTGAAAAAGTCAGGTTCCTTCAGTTCAGTTCCCAGCTGGACCAAATAGACTGCGTGCAAATGTGTTACCACAAGGAGTTTTTTTTAAATAGTTTGATAATGAATTAATCATTTGCTAGAAAAGAACAATACGAGAGATGTTAGAAACATACAAATTTTTTTCTAAATTTGTCTTCTTTTATGTTACCAAGTACTTCATAGTGGATTTTCCTAGGAGTAAGAGTATCCCAAAAATCTTTAAGTCCATACTTTTGACAGGTTTTGCTCCTTTTCCTGTTGAGGTCCTCTGGTTGCTCAATGACTCGTGTCTCTGAAAGACTTTTAAAAATTTTTACCATCTTCCAGTATAGTTCACAGGGCCAAAAGTAGCATTTCCAATTAATTAGAGAGCTGCTTCTCTGAGGTGGTCTTATGTTGTGCTCTAACCCTTAGCTTGTGCTCAGTTCACTTTGCTCAGCAATTAACTGGTTGCAACATTTTTATCTTGGCTCCAGTCTCTGTTTTGATGTTGATCTGATATATAATGCAGTAAAAAGAAAAATCTGATGGTAAATAGTATGAGTATGAGTAATCAACTTGAAACAAGTAGGGTAAATACCTATGCTTCACCTGATAAGCAGTGTCTGCAGCCCCCTCCCCTAAGTCCTAAAGCACTTCCTTTCTCTTCCATCATTGCTACTACCCTTCTACCTTTTTTTTTCTATGATGCCCTCTTTTTTTCTTCCTGAGATGCCCAATCCTCACACAGGGCTTGGCAGCTTTCTTGATTTGCACTCTGTCTGGCTGGCCAATATGCTGAACAGCACAGTGGGCATCTTAACAGCTGTCCACTTTCATATGCCACATATTGTGCACAGCATACCATAATAGATAAGATTTATTAAGTGTTTAACTGGAAATCGGGCACTAATCAAATAATCAAGCTCTGCTGTTTAGAGCCATTTCCAGAATGAGTGCTCTACTCACATGTCCTGCCAAGGATTTCATCTGAAATCGTTCCAGTTATTAAGCTGATCCACTGCCTTAGGCACTCTGAGCCAGTGAAGGGCAAGAGAGCAAGTACCAAAGAGAGACACAGACATCTTTACACAGAAGGAAAACCCGTGTGCAAGTTGTTAATCAAACAGTAGGTGGTAGCTCTGACTCAAAAGACTTCATCATCTGAGTTAGAAGTCAATACTTTGATAAAGGAAACAACTGAGCCAAAACAAAAGCATGTAGGAATCCAGCTGGTGTAAAAACAATTTTTTTTTTCTTCTCCAGTGTCCATTGTCCTGAGTTCATGAGTTAGAAAGGGTGGTCCTGATTACAATTTACCACCTGTCATCCTCAGATTGAAAGACTATGTGTCATGGTAAAGGGAAAGGGGGTTGAAAAAGTTGTCAGCTACAGCTAGGAGAGGTAATAGAAGAGAATAAAGGTTTTGGGGATGTCAGGAACCTCAAAAGCAAGACTTCAGCTGAGAATGACCTGCAGCTCTGGTAACAGGATAATTTGTATCATAGAGATCACTCTGTGTGTATTTAGGACACTTTCTTTAGATGCTATTAACATTTGCTACTGGAACATGAGGAATTGGCATGAATAGGTATTTGTGTAATTGTAAAATAAAGTAATGTACTTCAAAATTATGTTGCCTTCTGTCCTGCCTCTTACCAAATACTGATAATGAAATATTGCACTTAGACATATTGGCAATTCCAGAGCAGCCTGAGAAAGTCCCACAGTCCATTTCTTTGAATGTTGCAAGTTTAGGTGGTGCTATAGTACCTGCACAACACCTGAGGATAATAGGGACTTAGAAACTGACGGTGACGGATCCCTTGTAACAACTTGAAGGAAGTGATGTAAAACTGATGTAAAATGTATCTTCGGAATTAGAAAGTTTTCCCCTTGCTAACTGTGATCTACTTTGTAGCATTCTAAGCCCATCCTGTCTTGACTTCGCAGGTCAAAAAGTCAGCAGCAAGTCAAGTCAGCAGTAGTCTTTCAGGTATTTGAAGACTGATATATCTTATCTCCTATATGTCTTCTCTGTACTGTGTTAAATACAAGCTGTTGCATATTCTCCTTCTCTTTACACATCCCACTAGAGCATATGCCACTTTTCCTTCTGCAACAGCTTGGCAGTAGTCCACATTCATTTTGTAAGCTACATTTTGCTCAGAGCTGCTTTTTATTCTCTTCCTGTATATATACACATTCAGTATATATATATATATATATGTATGTATATATATATATATATATATATATATATATATATATATATATATATATACAGGATAGGGATACTGTACACAGTATTACTGTTGAGTATAGAACTTGAATGTGTTATTAACTGAATCACATCACTTTTTTTTTAGGCTGTTTTCTGAATTTATCAAGATCTTGACACAAATACGAGATAGGTAAAGGAAAAGACATAGCAGAATCTTTTCTGTCATTAAAATCATTGCTTTTTTTATTACAGGCAGAAATTTAAACAACTCCTGTACCAAACCACCCCCCCCCCAAAAAAAAAAAAAATCAAAAAGCATACAAGTGAAAATGAAACAAAACAACAATTCTGTCACTAAATGTGTTTAAGGTTGAATTCACCACTACTGCGACAGGCTTCTATCTTAAAATTTCTTTATAACATTCTTATAGATGGTGACAATTTCTAGTGACATTTTCTCACTTAGAAGGAATGCTGAAAACCCACAAAATAAAGCCAGAATAGGAACTCAGTCCTCTCGGTATCTCTGATAGTGTACAAGTTAATATCAAGTCACTTAAAGTAACCATGAGGAAGTCACAAACCACCATATTTTACTACTGCATTTGTTCAGTTCAAAACATGACTTTGTTTTTTAATACCATCTTTTTTTTCTTTCTTTTTTTTTTTTTTTTGAGATGTGATGCCTGTCAGCTTCCAGGAGCTGTAGAGAAAACTCAGCTTGTTGAACTTCTTGTACTGTAATAGAATCCAAGAAAAATAGTCTAGTTCGTAACACATCAAATTAGAGATAATTATTGAAGCAAGGGATGCTGCACTCCCTCTGCTTATAACAAAGGATGGAAAGTAATTTAAAAGGGTAATGCAGGAATCAGCATGGTATTTTTTCTGTGTAATATTTAGGATAATGTGTCCAACTCCCTATTTACGGTATTACAGTGTACACATCAAAATAGTACAAGGAGTAAAACATTAAACAGATAGGAATTTCTAAACTTCAACTCCAAATGTCATTGGAAACAATGGTGTGCTTGCATTATCTCAAAATAAATGTGATTAGTAAGCAAAGATAAAGATTAGAAAGAAAAATTAAGGCCTTAAATCAGTCTTGCTGAATATCTGTAATCCTGTGACATCCAAAATCAAATAATCTGTCTGGGAAATCTGTAGAGGTATAGTAAAGCAGCACTTGTCAGAATTGAGAATATCTCCACATCTTCATTTTGTATTTTAATACTGAGTCAGAGTAAAGGTTCTTTACCTCAGAAAGAAAAAATTACAGATCGCAGTCACCTTCTGCTGCAAAAGATGGGGAGCAGCTTATAGGCATGGAAATCACCAAAGGTAATTCTCCATTCTTTCTCAATCTGTACAAGAAAGAAGAAAGGTTGAGAAACAACAGCTCCCACAAATGCTCCATCTCTGAACTTAAGCAGCTTATGGTAACTTATGCAAAAAAACAAATCCATAGCCCTCACCTTGCTGTGGGAACAGGTAGGGCAAGAAAAACCTGAACTGGCATGATTTAATACCTGCCAAGAATGCTACTGCTCAGAAGATATATTTTATAGTACTAAGTAGTGCAAACTCTGTGAAGACCAACTGTGGTGTATACATGACATCCATGACAGGATGGATTTATAAAAGACAGCTCTGAGAAGTTGCTAGGTAACAGTGTCTTGTCCTCACAACTGCTGGGTGCTGATCATCTGTTCTCATGATGCTCTGCTGCATCCTCTTGTCCTTGCTCAAAACTAGTGTGGATACAGATTTTTAAATAAAAGTAGATCTGAGATGATCTCACTAATTTACAAATGTTTCCTTTGCCAACCTTTTGCAAGTCTGCCGAATTAATCCCACTTACACCAAACACAGCTCTTCATATTTCTGGGAAATTAGTGCCTGGTCCTCAATGTTCACTCTTTCTGACAGACCAATAAGGAAATTTCACAGCAGAAAGCTCACCACTCTGCCTGATTTTATTAAGAGAATACATGACCTACACTATTGGATTCAGTATGGTGTCAACTCAAAAAAAAAAAGCACTCCAGCAACACATACAGTAAAGTAACTTTAAAGATATCTGAGAAAAAACTAGCTCTGCACCAGGACTCTCAGAGGACCTGAAATGGCCCAGGGGAACAAAGATGGTAGCACCAAAACAAATCCAACTATAAGGCAAGTTCCCCACAACCCATTGTAAATAATAAAACACATCTGCTGCAGACATAACATCACTGGGATTTGTATGATTGAATGTGACAGCCAAGGAACTCTTACACTAACAGTGGCTTTGCTTGGGCTCTTTTTTTTCCAAGCATGTTAACACGACTTAGCCATTCCCTTGCTTCATTTCACTGTGGCATTTTGTCCTTCCTGTTGTTTTTAAAAGCAGAGTGAGCAATATATTATAGATCATTGTCCTCCAGAGTTAGCAATCCAAAGCGAAGAAGTCACTCTGAGGAGTGAGCTGGTACAGCAGCTCCCTGAGGCTTCAGGTCTGAGGTGAGTACAAGACCTCTAAAGGAACAGCTTAGCTGCCCCATCCATTCACTGTGATGCTTTACTCCCCAGCAGTGCAGGCAAAAGCCATGAAAGCCTGGCTGCAAGAACCCAGGGAAAAGAAACAAATTCACTTTATTATGCAGAAAGCTCTCAAAGGCCATGTATCTTTGGTCAGATCGATTGTAACAGGAGCTGTAACTTCAGTTGATACTTCAAGTGATCCCCAACTGCCCAACAGTGGTGTCCTGCTTCTGGCAGTTTTGATCAGTTCCAGTCAGGAGAAGAGTTATTAGCTTAATAAATTCTGTTCAGCCAGAAGCCAAATATTCTCAAAAACAGATTTTGGAAGTAATCGTCATATTCTTCTGCTGGGCTTCTTATTTTTCAGTGTATTGCCCTAAGCATTCTTTGTACTATCTAGAATTAATGGCTTCATCTTAGAGACTCTCTAAAGGCAAACAAGAGTTTTTAAGTTGCCTCACACCCTTTCCAACAAGTGCCACAATTCAAGTGCATCTGAAACCCCCCTCACTCATGTTATAGACACTCTTCCCAAGTAGGCCAGAGACTTGCTTTTTGCACACTCATTAGGTGCCATGACTTCAAGCTAGGCTGTACAGTACGCCCCTGACAGAAGCCCTCCTCCGCCCAGGACACACAGTGTGCCTCTGAAGGCAGAGCCTCACCACTCTGCCAGGATTATCCTGCTTGAATAATTCATCACATCCTACTGCCAATGGTGTTTGCTGTTTGGGGACCTAGTTCATTAAAATTTCTTCATAACAAAGGCACTTAGCATATAAAATAAAAGGCAATGGCACATCTGACCACTACTAAACCATAAAAGTTTCCTTGAAACTTTTGTTAAGTTCTACTTTTTTAGGCACAAAATGGATTTTGGTGCTTACTTCAGCCCCTTACCCCTCCAAATTCCCTTTTCAACTAATTTCAGCATCTTTACCAGCATATAATACTTTCAGAAATAGTCTCTTTTCACTGGTATCTTTCCAGTTCTTCAGAGTACACCTGAGTTTGCAACTTACTAAATGTTGCTTCCTTGTTACTTTTATAGTCAGTCACAGTCAGTCTTTCAGGACATACTGGGATATGCCTTCAGCACATTATTGTGCCTCTACAACACATTTCCCCATTCCAGTGTGCAGCACCTTGGTCAACTGCCTACAGGCACAGCAACCACATATTTTTCTCTTCAAGGATGCACAGTATTTTCTAGAAGCTGTTTTACAGTTTAGAAATCTCCTGTACCTTGTATATGTTTGAATCTGTTCCTTCTTCCTCTTACAAAAGCTTCTGTTGCAACTCAAAAAATATTTGACAGATTTCTTTTTTTTTAATCTGAAGCTTTGGTAGGAGTGATACTGGACACAAAAGGAAGAGTTCAAAGAAAACTGAGATTTTTCATACACGTGTCACAGCTGTAGATTTCCTCTGATTCTCTCTGCTGCCAGAGTGCTCTTTTTTCATTGTTGTATTAAGTGGGCTGCCATCAGCTGCCAGTCTTGGGTTAGGTTCAGCTGTGAGCTGTTTGGAACACTAGTCTTGAAATAATTTGTTTGTAACCAGAGATTTCACTTATCACAGCTGCAGGCTGTATTATGCAACTCCCCATTTCTCTTTTGTAAATAATTTTGCAGACATTTTAAATCCTAAATCTCTAATTTGCTACTGGTGGCTAAATGTTATGCATTAAAGTCTTCTTCAGTGACTACTGGCTTCTCAAAACTTCCCGCTTCATAACACAACAAATGATTAAGAACAATCAATTTGATATTTGTTGCCTAATTAGCACTAGATTTATTCTTCCTTGTAGTCATCTCAATGCCAAACTAGTTGGTACAGTTCTTCGTTGCCACATTGCCACAGATCTTTACCCATTAATCTTGCTTGATAACACACTTCACAATATAAACCAGGTGCTGTGTGTATGAATGTATTCCAGGTGAAAACAAAAATACAGTCATTTCATTATTTTTAAATCGGTTTCAAATAAATAAGATGTCTACAATTTTACAGTATATAGAATAATATAATTAAGCTCCTTTTCAGAATGAGGAGTGAGTTTAGTTTGTATCATACTTCTGTTTGGAGCTGCTTGTCTCTATATCAGATCCACTTCAGAATGGATCATCCAAAGCCTTCCTAGACAAGTACATGGATGCTTGTTTTTAACTGCCTGTGTTGTGTAGCACAACAACATCATTTTCAACAGACATCAACATCAGAAACAAAATGACAATGCAGATTACCATCGTTCTATGTGAGCCAAAGAAATTATATATCGAGGTCAAAGCTGAACATCTGGGACTCAAGGAAGTGTTTTAGCTAGTTAAGCTCACCACATGCCCAGTGTGCCCCTTTGGTGAGTGTCTCTGCCATAGAACTTTTGAACAAAAGTGTTCATAAAGTACAGAAGTGGGAGGTGGGAGACAAGTCAGGTACCCAGAAATTTCACTGAGAAGGTAAACAAACGAAACACAAGAAAAAGTTTACAAGATTTTCCCTTTTTTTCTAATGAATAGATGCCTGAAAATTTCCCTTGCCTATAATAGATACCTGTTAATACCATATGTCAGCTCAAAGTCCCCAGAGTGCATCACATACTTGTTCATTTGCCTGCATTTCTCACTTCCTAGCTTGCTGTGACTATAAGGGAAAAGGTATATTACTGTTCATGAGATGTTTCTGCTTTATCCCCTCTCTTTAAAACTGGTTGTTAGTTCACCCATTAACACTAATTGCAGGAGCAGAGCTATCAGATGTGGAAAGCCAATTCTCTCACTAAACATTTAGAACTTTATAGAGTAATAAGGCAGAAAGCAGCTAATGCAGCATGCAATGTGCTAGCAAAATGTGTCAAGCACTACAGCTTAGATAAACCCATTTGAGTCTAATTCACCTTTTGCGAGATCTCAGTAAGCATTTCAATCTTCTGAATGAACGTGTATTGGTGAAGGGTGATTGCCTAAGTCAGAAACCAAATTCTCCTCAGTTGACATTGCAGCTGCATATACATCCAGGATTTAAACCACCTAAAACCTGCAAACTTTTCATAAACTCTACATTGGTAAAAATCACTGAATTGTTGAGGTTGGGAGGCACCCCTAGAGGTAATTTGGTC
The DNA here is from genome assembly GCF_027477595.1 of Haemorhous mexicanus. Classification (NCBI taxonomy): domain Eukaryota; kingdom Metazoa; phylum Chordata; class Aves; order Passeriformes; family Fringillidae; genus Haemorhous; species Haemorhous mexicanus. The sequence continues at coordinate 51,811,432 of NC_082344.1, read as the reverse complement.
CAACCCCCCTGCACCAGCAAGGCCACTGTAAGTGTGTTGTACAGCTCCATTCCCAGACAGCTTTTGAATACCTCCAAGAATTGAGACTCCCTGACCTCTCTTGGTAACGTGTACCAGTGCTCAGTCACCCCTCACAGTGAAAAGCATGTTTGTGAAATTCAGAAGAAACTTCCTGTGTTTCAGTTTGTGCCTGCTCACTATTGTTCTGTCACCGGGCAACACTGGAAATAGCCAGGCTCTGTGCTCTTTCCACAATCTCTTCAGGCATATACGGACATGAATGAGATTGCCCCTCAGCTTTCTCTTCTCCAGGCTAAACAGCCTGAGCTCTCACAGCCTTTTGTCATAGGAGAGATGCTGCTGTCCCTTAAACACCTTTTGGGCCCTTTAACTAAACTCTCTTCAGTAGTTCCCTGTGTGTTTTGTTCTGAGGAGCCCAGAACTGGACACAATATGCAGCTTTGGTCCTGCCAGGGCTGGGTAGAGAAATGATCACCTTTGCCAACCTGCTGGCAACATGTTGTTTGACAAAGACAGCCCAAGGTACCATTAACCTTTTCTGCAAGAAGGGCACATTTCTGGCTCATGTTCAGGCTACTTTCCAGGTGAGTATCCACCAGTATATACCAGTGAATGGTGGTATTCCTACCCAGAGGCAGGAATTTACATTTCCTCAAATATGTGTATATATATGTATGCATGAATGTATAGATATATTTATTTCTCTCTGTGATTTACATCAAGGAATTGCAAATTTCTTAACCAAATGTTAATTTTCTCCTGTGGTGTAGCTGCAGGGAGTGTTTTAAGCAATAAATACTAATTGAGTTGAGAGTAGCTGCTATATCCAAACTACTTGAAAGGATGAAAGGCAATTTCCCTCCTAAGGAATCCAAAAATTGCTTGGGATTGCAAGTCTACAAAATTTCAAGCAGAAATGTACTAAAACCTTCAGAGGAGCCACATGCTTACAGTTCCCCAGGCAATGACAAATACACTTTGCCTTGGTTCTGAATCAAAGAAAAAGGTCTCAAAAAATATATTCAGTACAAAGACACTATTTCTAGTGCCAGAGCTATAGCTTTCCAAAGGATTCAGCTGCTATATTGTAGTAGGTAGTAGGTTAAATGGATGCCTTCAGTAGTTGAGTTCCAGACCCTCTTTCTAGGCTGAAGACACTATACTCTCTTTTGTTTTGTCTCCAGTTCCCAAAGTCTACACATTCTCAACCTGAACAAGCCTTGCAAAATTAGCAGCAAAGGAAACATTATACTGATTTATTTTTAATTTCTCTTCCTTTCTGATTTTCAAATTAAAACTTTTAAGAGCCTTAAAGAGACATATCTCTTCCCATGTGTACCTATTTTGACATTTCTTACCAATTAAAGTGTGACATTTTCTATAATACAGTATAATAACTACAGTCCTTTAATGAGTGTAATTAATTAAGTCTCAGAACATCCTATGAAATAGCCAAGATTTATTATTTTCCAGGTGAGTGGTCTGAGGCACAGAGAAGTTAGGACCAAGAATAAACAAGAAAAATGCTCAGTGCAAACTGATCACAATAATTCTTACACAAATGCTGATAAGTTTACATTTCTTGATACTAACAGATTATTACTTTTCAAGACATTCAGAATTGTTTGTTAATTTTGAATTGGAACTGGTTTTGAATAGTCTGTTAGGCCCTCCCCCTACCCCCCAACCTTATTTTGCTCCTTCCTTCAGAGTTCAGCATATAGCTTGAAAGTCTGTATTTCAGCATCTGAAGATGCCACACATAGATGACTTATGAAGGTCATTAAAGAAATAAAAATAATACATTTCTGAAACTGGTTATGGTAGAGGTCCATAGTGGATTAATCAGCCTTACCTGTCCAGAACCAGGAGCAGAACCTATAGGTAGTGCTAATTTGCTGAATCTCATACAGATGCAGTAGTATTATTCTCAAACAGACATAGCAGAGCTTCTTTTTACTTATTTGTCTGTTTACATGGATGCTTCATCTCAGGTGGCTACATATCTCTCTTCTTATTCAAGCCTTCTTCCTCCACCTACACAGACACAGGATTTTAATCAGACTATTTGTGGTCTACTTACAGTGGACAAACAAGTGAACAAAAATTCACCCACCCAGTTTCCTTGGTGGGTTGCCAAAGATACGTGAGACAGGAAAACATAAAAACACAGAACTCTCCTGCCATGTAGTTGGAGTCAATTTGTCCTACTGGCATCAGAGGCTGATGATAATTAAATGCAAACTAAAAACAGGAAAGCAAGCTGGTAGGTACTGAACATGAAAGAACAGTTCACCATGGCAAGTGTAATTATACTTTTAGGCTTTAACATAAAAAAAACTGTAAATAACAGCTACTTCTGTACTGATTAGTGTCAACACAAGATGGTTTTAATGTTCTGAACTTCTAGGAGTAGGGTATATTCCTGTCCATGAGTTTCAGAAAGCATTTCTCACCCAGCACCATCCTAGCATTTGTTAGGATCAAAGTGAAGGAGAAATTCCCATATGGTTTCTGTGACTCAGATAGCTGACCAAGAAATCCCTGAAGAATCACACCGAGAAATAGCTTGATATAAATTCAGAAAGGAGGAAAAAAAACATGATGTAGAGATAGATGTCTTGGGAACATTTTTGTTAATTGAATCCAGCTGGAAATGACAGAAGAGGAAGAATAAATGTGGGAGATGCCAAAGCAGGAAAAACAGAAGAAGAGAAAACAAAAGGCCAATATTTGCTACTTTATTTTAAACATTATTATTTAAGACAAAGTTCAGTCATAAGTCAGAAGAAAATGTTATTCACCAAGTAATTTGTGTGTTGCCAAAGAAAAGTTAGAACCCTTACAAAAGCTGTGAAATATTGTAAAGCAAAGATGTCATTGGGACTCCTCAACTGCCATATGAGGACCTAAAAACGTGAAAACAGTGATTCACTTCCTCTAGGAAAACCACAAAACTGTTCAGCTCAAATAATCTGCTTCCATTATTTATGGTATTCGTCAAATATAAATATGTTTTCCTATCTTCTGCTGATGAAATCATGAAAATATTCAAGTCTACTCACACAAATGAACTTCAAGCCTGAATCTGCTGCCCCCACCATGATTAGATGAGGTGGTCTAGAAGGCTTCAAAAACAGGCTGGCACCATGCCCCTGAAGCAAGGACTTTTCACAAAGTAACTCAACAGCATGCCTTCCAGCTGATCACAGGTGTCCTGGTGTATCTGCTGTCAACAGCAGAGCTGCACAGACCTGCCTGAGGATTATGGGCACCCTGTTGCTCACCCTGCTTTCCACACCACAGGTGGACTTCACCACCAGCTCATGCTGCAAAAAGGTTGTCTTTATTCCATTATTTCCACAGTTCACCTTGTCTTCCTCCCAAAGAAAACTTTTGGATTTGGGTAAATTAAAGCCACTGGCTGTTTGAATAGGTCCTCTGGCAGGGATGCCTGATATACCAGGTCTAAGGAGGGTACAGCAGAGAACATCTGCTCAACATAGCTTGAGCCAGTGACGATAGGACACAAGAAGGCAAAACTTCAGGCTCCTGCCCATTAGAGCTGTGGAGATTAGTACTTGTTCATTCAGTGTCGCCTGGAACTCAACTGTGGGCCACGTTGTGGACTCCATTATATGTACACATAGTAATGTTTCCCATTAAGATGATGCTGGAATTAGGAAGACATAAGAAGCAGGAAGGAGTAGGCATCTGAGCATGCATCACAAAAAATTGACTTATGGCAAAATTAACAGAAATTTTTTCTACTTTCATATTCAGGAGAAATTATGTGAAATATCCACTAAATAAATTAAATATCTACTACAGCTAACAATGACTGCTGAAATATGTTGAATACAGTTAAGAAAAGTGAGTTAGGAACATATGACAGAAATGTCATTCTCTTGAATTCCATGTTCTGGTGTAGATTCTTGCACAAGTGGAAAATAACTGCAACAAGGCACCCTTTTCATGCAGCATCTTCCAGCTTCTGTGAAAAGTATGAGACTCATATAAGAAAGCTGAGCTTTAAAACATCTAACAGATTGTAGGCTGTGGAGTTGCCTTAGAGAGGAAAAAAAAAAGAAACAAAGCAGACATGCGAGCTAGAATAAGCTGAAAAGTATAACATAATGTTATAAAACTATGAAAAAATATGTTGAAGTAACTCTCATTCTTTAAAGGTCCAGCCTTGTGTCACTGATGGGGAGAAAAACTCCCTTGGCGAGTTGATCTGTAAATTTTCATGATCAGTGATGCTTTCAACAGGAAAGGATTAACTGAGTAGCAAATAACTTGCCTTTCTTCTCATGTTTCTTATGGATTCATTTCAAAAATAGTTAAGCTTGACCCATCATTTCTCTCTTAGGGTTGCTTCTTCCTTCATTTTCTAAAACACCTTATATCAAGTCCATTAAAAAACAAATTGAATTTATAAATGAACTTGACATAGCCTTTCATACTAGTCATTTCTGTAATCAGTAGACAATTATTCCTATGATAAATTAATATTTTAATATTCACATAGTAAAAGGCTAAAATGGAAAAATAGACTATCCTGTAAGAGAGGAATTTGGAAGCAAAAATGAAAGAAAAGGATTTCAGACAAAATAAAATTCTTGGGTTTTGAAAAATTTTTGAAAAATCTTTATCTTGGTATTTTGTTATTCTGATATTCATCATTGCATTGAGTATCTCTGCCAAGGATGTCTCTAAAGGACTAAAAGATGTTAAGAATTTTTTTTTTTCTTCATGTGTGATGACTCATAAAAAGGCATATTTTTGCTATTTGGGGCATGTTTTAGATTAAAATCCTAAATCATGGTAGAACTGATATGGTTGGCTGTTGCAGGGGGTGAAACATCATTTTACTCCAAAACAAAGCCTCTCCAAATACTGTCTTTGTAAACACATTCCCACGATTGAAAGTAATGTGAAACTTTCCTCTGTGAGATAATGGGCATATTCCTCTAGTGTGTTCAAAACTAGTCAGCTCACAAGTGAACTTCGTTACATAAAAGGCATCAGTTTTACAAAGAAAGGAAAACCTATTATGTGGTACACAATAAGCAAATAACAAAAACGGAAACAATTGCAGAAATTCAGGCCAATTGCTTCAAAATTCAGGTTGTCGGAATAGTCAAAGCAGTATGCACAGACTTTTTAATTTACCTGAAATACAGCAAAACAGACATCAAAAGCATATCTCCGAATGTAATATGATTCTCCTATTTCCTTTAAAGGTCTTGTCAGACATAAGTCTGTGCTCGTAAGTTCTTGTGAACAAAACATTCTGAAAATTCTGCTGCTTTCACTTTGTAATATTATAAATTTTCTTGATGGGATCATTATTCAGTAATACTTGATGGCTAGTGAACCTCACACTAATGAGGGTATTTGAACCCTAGGGTTGGCTAATTAACCCTGCTTCAGTTGCTAAGTAGAAGGTTGAAAGTTTCAGAACAGAAATAACAATTAAATGCTAACTTTACTTAACTTGCTAGAGAAATAGAAGCACATGAAGAAAACTCAGAAGAATGGTCAGTTGACTAGCCTGTATAATCACAGAATTTAGTGCTGAATTCTCCATTAATGTCCCCAAAATAGTCTACCTATTTTGTATCTCTTAACAAGCATTTCCAAAATTACCTCATCACTGTAGGAAAAAAAAAAAAAAAAATATATATATATATATATATATGTGGCCACTCAAAGTGGAAAGCAGCAGCTAAGGGAAGGATTTTAGATTTCTTTCATGAAAGCATTGATCCAGACTAGCATCAAAAACAGTTTTAGATTTCACCATCTGTGAAATGTAGGAGTTGTCTTTATGAGATCAGGGAGATTGCCTACAGCTGATACTACCAGCCATTACAAATTAATGCATTTGTCAGAAAAGAGCATTGATTTCCAAAGGCAGTCAACACCTGCCTGTACCAGTTTTTCTGTGGAAAGGTGGTATGCTGCTTTTCATTGCTTTAGGAGCTCTGTGAATCCCATGTTACTGTCTTAGAATTTCATGGGTTTGCTGCTGGCTATACTACTTACCACTTTCCACTTTAGAATATTGGTAATAAACCTTCATAGGGTGTGTTAGAGCTCTAGCCCCATTGTGCTAGGCATGGCTAAGATCTTTATGATATTGCTTTACTAACTCCTTTCAAGTAAAGGACCTGGACCCCCATCCCACTGCATCTAAATTCAGTTAAGGCAACAAAGGAATGGCATGCTCAGTGATAACATAGGATTGAATGGCAGCAGACAAAAGTTTTGTTCTAAATCAAGCTGAATATTTTTCCTGAGAGGACATTGCAATCAAAAAGTTACAGAAAGTATCTGAGAAAACTAGTGTCAAAGTTCAGATGATCAAATTATGTGTTCATACATATCTGAAGTGTATAAAAGAGCTTGTGAAGTTCTAACTTCAGAGAAATTCAGTGTTTTAAACTAATCAAGTATAAAAATCAAGAGGCTCAGAAACAATTCTTGTATGACACTAACACCTTGATAAATTTACAATAAAGCTTCTGATTTTCTCCTGTAATTTCTTCTTCCAGGTTTTCCCAGGATTGAAATAAGATCTTTCTTTTTTTCTGCATACTGTCTTCCTTTTTCCCAGCATCTCCACTGGTAATTTTACTTTCTCTTTGCCCTCATACAAATGTTATATTGCCTTAGCCACCACACCCTCCTGTAGCCTTTCTTTGCAGTCTGATTGAAGAAGCTCTGTAAGCCTGGGGAAAAGCCAGGCTGTCTGTTGATCTAACCAAAGCAATGTGTTTGCAGAAAAATTCAAGAGGTAGGATGCACTGTGTTCAGAATTTGTACAGGGTCCAGTTTTATTTTGATTCCTCAGTGGCTTTATAGCAAATGCTCGGGAGATAAAGAGAGCTAGGAGCACCATGGCTTAAATAGGAAGTATCTTATTTGTCATAGCAATGCAAAACAGCCACATCAAAGTAAAAATTGGTATTAAAAATATTTGCAAACAGATGAGAAATTATTGCAAACACTGTCTGTGTCCCTGTGGCTTCTATTATGCTCTTTTATCATAATATCAGTGTCTTCTGTTAGGGAAATCTTTCTTTTTTTATTAAAGAAATGTGATATACCTTAGAGAAAAGAAAGGGAAATGAACTGGTATTCTAAAATCAAATGTCAGATCTTCCTCTGTCTAAGCTTTCAGATGATTACAAAAGGCTTAGCTGGAAGCCAGTTCTCATGCCAAGATGCCAAGATACACACTGAAGCATTCCTATAGACTTACTACTTGAGCTGCACTATTATTCCTTTATACACTGTACATTGGCCAGAAAGAAATATTATTTGCAAACACCAGCTAAAGGAAATGCTCAATATAATTGCAAATCACCTGTGCATCTCGATAAGTATGCAAATACAATATTTGATTCCCAACATTTCTTTGGTAGAAGTATATAACAAAGGTTGCTTTTCTTTCCTTTCCTTCTCATCCCTCAGTTTTCTTCACACTTGGGAATTCGACAAGAGTCTAAAAGTAAAACACATCTGACTTTTAATAGCTATTACTCAAAGTGACTCAAAGCTCTCACTATTATTTTCCTCTTTATTAATAAGAATTCAATCAAAGTAAAATGTTCTAGATTAATTCTTCATGAGCTCCATTTCTGTCATTTTTCTGCTGAGACATGACAGCATTTCATGGCTAAAAAAAAAATTATTTCTCAGTATTTTTCCCAAACACTTTAAGTTAAAAAGAAAAACAGCATAGACACACAGAGGTGCTATTACTAGAATATTACAGGGTAAAATAATGCAGGAGATTACCTCAGAAAATATCATATGTGAATGAAAGTAATTTCCTACACTTGAATGGGACAGATTTTCCCCACCAGGTCAAGGTTTAAAATCATCAACTCAACACATGCCTGTGATAACTTTTCCTTCATCTGTAAGTGAAGATTTAGCAAATTAGAGAAGCCCTTTGATCTACTTGATTTTCTTGTGTAGATGTTTAAAGCTAAGCTTTTCAGCCAAAAATTTCAAATTTAAACTCAATGGGAAAAAAATTATTTTACAGAAAATAACAGTACAGTTGAAACTTTTAAACACCTGTTATCTTATGTTGTCAGACATAATTCTACTTTAACATGCTTTTAAACAATGAGACATTTCCTGTTCAAAAACCAATGTTAAAACATCATGCAGGAATATATAAGAAGAATTTGCAAGTCAGTATCATCATGTAATATCATTCATAATCATAGTCAGCTCTAATGAAATTTTTAGTTCAGTACATGAGCTTTTTTGTATTTATCTTACACACATAGGTATTAGATAAGAGACAAGGGGCAAAAGTGGGAATGTGAGAAATTCTGACTGAGCATAAGAATGAAGATTTCCCCTCTTAGGACTATGACATACCAGAACAGGTTGTCCAGGGAGGTTGTGGATTTTCCATCCTTGGAGATATTCAAAACTCAGATGCATGAGGCCCCAAGAAGCCTGATCTCACTGGATATGCTGTGAGCTGGAGGAGGTTTTCTGGAGCTTCCCTCCAACTTGTATGATTCTGTAATTCATATAAAAACCGGTAGGTGTACCTTAGAAAGAGGCTGAACACCCACACACTTTGAATCATGTAAGTGGAACTTTGGGGAGGGCTTTCACAATAGAAATAATTTTTTAAATAAATATTAATTAATTCTTCTCACAATTTATGAATTTTGACCTGTCCAGTGTTAAAAAAATACTGTGTCAACAGCCTGATATATTAATTTATAGGATTGTATTTTTATAATATATTCATCTCTATTTAATTATTTAACAAAGTAGTTTTAAAAAAGCAAAACAAAACAAATATGAGGTGTCATTGGATTAAAACTATTTTCAAGGAACTTTCATTATTTACTTTTGGGTGATCCAAAATTCTTTTCATTTTCCATTTGTCTGCTGACCTAAAGGAAAAAAAAAAAGCCAAACCTCCCTCCCCCAAACAACAAACCCCAAATACCTCATGCTTCCTTCTGATGCTGCTATTTCTTGGTGCTCAAGTGACATATCAGATAGATAAGTATTCAGCTCTTTCATCTTTTTTTCATCCCATTCCCCAACAAGGTCTCATCTTATAAAATATTTCCTTATAATTCGTCTCCTATTCAGTATTGAATATAATCCCACTTTTACTACCCCAGCACTCAAGATGATCATTGTGATATTCTCATACTCTCTGATGGTAACAGTGGCTCCTTACTTTAATATCAGCTGCAAATTTCATTGTTACATTTTGATTTTTCTAGTGGCAGAAAAAATATAAGAGAAAATAAAAATTAGTCCCAGATCTCATCCTTTGAGTATTTCTGCCTGCAATCTTACTTTGGTGTGTGACTTTCTGTGTTCTCCATACAGTACTGGCACAGCCCCTCTAAACCAGGATCTTAACCATTCTACTGGTTTTTCTGAGTTTGGCTGGAGTGGTGTTAATTCTCTTCACAGCTGCCCAGTGTGGGGCTGTGGTTTGGGTTTGTGCAGTGCTGATCAGGACAGGGATGTTCTGGTTATTGCTGAGAGTGCTTCCAGAGAGGCAAGGCCACCAGTGGGTAGGCTGGGGATGCACAAGGAGTTGGGAGGGGGCCCAGCCAGGACAGCTGACCCCAGCTGACCCAGGAGAAATTCCATTCCATATGTACCATGCTCAGCACTAACCAGGGCAGAAGTGGCCAGGGTGCCACTGCTGAGGCCCTGGCTGAGCAATTGTTAACTAGTGCTGAGCAATTGCTTTCATTTTCATCACTTGTCTTCCTTGGGTTTTATCTCTCCCTCTATCTTTGTGATTTAGATTTTCACTACAATTTATTACTAATGTTGTTTTATTTCTGCTATTATACAGCTCTTATCTCAACCCATGAGTTTTCTCACTTTTGCCCTTTCAATTCTCTTGCACCCATCCTGCTGGGAGAGGTAGGGAGAATAACCAAGTGGTTGTATGATGCATAGTTGCCAGCTGGGCTTGAACCATGGCACTTCTTTTGTTTTAATTCCATTTTCATCCATTTACATCATGTAATCAAAGATGTTTTACTGAACATTAGATAGCCGAGGTCCGCCGGATTTCTTTTATCTAGGGAATCAGTCACAGAATAAACAAGAAGTTACATTGATCTACAATTGCTAAGTATATGTTGCATTTTATTTCATCACCAGCTGTTTCTAATTTTGTCACTTATGGTATTAAAACAGCAATCAAAAAAAAAAAAAAAACCCCAAAAAACCAAACAAACAAAACAAAAAAGACTCATCACTCAATTTACATAATTCTTGAGATTCCTCTAAGCAAAACAAAACCAACTCCAGGGTAAAAGGAGTTACCAATTAATCTCAGATCTCATATACAAATGAAATTTAATCTGAAACAATGCATCCTTTTAAACACCCTCAATCTAAAAATCAAGTGAGAGCAGCAGCAGCTGCCACATCCTAATTTATTTACCAAAACAAACAGACAAACAAATCCTATGGTAAATATGTACTAGCTGGTTGTGATACAGTTGACTTAGATGTAAAGTTCAAAGACTTGCCGGAGAATATTCTATATCTAGTATTATATTTAATATATTCAGGACAAAAATAAACCACAATTATGAGTCACTAAATAGAAAAGTTACTTGCAGTTAAACATTATATAAGATTTCAATTTCCTCAAAGACTCAAAAACCAGTATCATAAAATTGAAAAAGTCATATATCAAATGAAAAAATACAGTATGCTATTTACAACTGAATGGGCTTTGCTTAAAGATTTGATAAAAAATTCTAATTAGTTTTGCACTTCGTTATGAAAAAGCATCTAGAGAATAATTCATAAAACCATAGAATGGCTTGGGTTGGAAGGGACCTCAAAGACCATTCTAGTTCTCATCCTGAATTGGGTGAGAACACCTCTCACTAGAGGAGGCTCCTAAAAGCCCCATCCAACCCTGCCTTGATCACTGCCAGGGATGAGGCATCCACAGCTTCTCTGGGCAACCTGTTCCAGTACCTCACCAGCCTCACAGTAAAGAATTTCTTAAAATATCTAATCTAAACTTCCTTTCAGTTTGAATCCATTCTCCCTTGTCCTGTCGCTCCATGTTTTTGTAAAAAGCCTCTCTCCATCTTCCTTGTAGGCTCCCTCCAGATACTGAAGGCTGCGATCGCATCATCCCAAAGTCTTCTTTTCTCCAGAATGAACAAATATACTGTAAGATGTTATGAAAGTGGTAGGATAATGAGGCCTTTGAGATTAGCAATTATTGCCATTCTGAGAATTCAATAACAAAACACACATTGTCATGATTTGCGAGGTAGAATCTCTTGCCCTGCACTAGTTAGCAGTCAGGTTAGAAATTCAGTTCTCTCAGAACTCTACACCTTTTTTCCCCATCCATTAAGCATAAAGCACAATCCTGTACCCTATCCTGAACTACAGAATGGTCCAGATTAGACATTCTCTATCTAGATTCATTCTTATGCCTGAGCCATAGTCAGAAGAGACATTTGCCAGCTTAAAAGCATTATTTATCCAGATTTTCCCATTAGACTTGTCTGTGAAAAGAGCCACTAGTCCTGCACTAGCAGTGCTCAGGCACTAATATAATTTCAAGAAATCTCCCTGGGCGATTCTGGTCTTGGATTGTTAATTTGGTTTATGGATGGATACCTATCTATTAGAGAGAACTGTGGTAGATCAGCAATTTTCTGCCATCTGTGAGCAGATGGATTGAAATTAGTTACTAATTGGGGTGAGGGACCTCAACACATGAAATATCAGCCACCTGGGCCATAAAGTCACCTGCTCTCATAATGCCTAAAAATGGCTCAGGGATGTCTTCGTAATATTTGCAGCTGGGAAGGATCCAAGTTTCAATCTTTCTTTTGGCTGACAGTGTTGACACAGGCTTCAAACCAGGCAGTGATTAAATCTTAGATTTCTGAGTTTGAAAACCCAATATTGCTTTGAGCTGCATTCTAAACTAGAATTTTAAACTATTCTTTCACCTCTTATGTAAGCAATCCACTTATAATAGCAGACCACTGTCTTGCAAGCAAAGCATTGCAATGGAATTATCTCAAACTGTCAATGTCTGTTTTAACACTTGCAAACATGATCCCAAATGTCTGGGGTGTCTCAAATATATATATATTGCTACAAGCTTTAAGACTTAAATCTTGGATTTGTTGCTAGAACTGGATGCCGTAACCATAGTGATTACCTTTCAGTTGCTAGACTTTGACTCTCCATGAAATGAAGAAGGAAAAGGCTTGGGGAGAGATTTAAACAGTTCACCCAGTATTGAACTGACACTTACTGCTGAATCTACATTGATATTGCAGAAAATAGGTATCTTTATGACAAGCAATCTTTGCAGACAGAATTTGAAGACAAAATACGGTTAAAAACTGACTTAAATCAGGATTAAAAAACAGGAATTTTTCCTGTAAATACAAAAAGGGAGAAATAAAAACACTGTTCTCACACAGAACACTAATCTTTAACATAACAGATATCCCCATCACAGAAAGGCTTTTCCCAAACATCAGGTTGGTGATATAGGAGAGGATATATGATAAAAACCAAGTGCTGGGCAGGGACTAAGATGTCATAGTTGCTCCTCTGGAGCTGAGACATAAAAGGATTATCCATGTCATAAAACTGTGGCAGCTACCATTGCAGCAGACCACAAAAGATACCTATTAAGCCTACTGAACCTCTTTTTGCTGTAGCTAAAACCAAGCTATTCTCCCATCCTGTCCTCTACACATTCTGAGTAGGATTACATTACCTATATATATATTTCTTGCAGAAACCACAAAGGTCTTACTCATCTGCAGCTATTTCATTGCTCAGTCCGCCAACATTTTTTGTCTGTTTTATCACATCTGTAATCTAGGGGAGACCCAAGAGTTAACATTCATCTGGCTGTCTTAGAACAAGAGGGCTCTCATGCTAAGACTTGGTGTCCATTAAGTCTTGTCTCCACTGTAGCCACCATCCAATACTATATAAAAAGGGACAAGAATCCTCTAACATAGAGAAGTAGAACAATCTCCCCCCCCCACCCTCGACATTATTTTCATTCTGACCCACAAAAGGGAAGTTATTTTGCCCTGAACCATGCTAATTTATATTCCTCCCAAGATTTATTTACAACACACTTTCGTAAGCCTGTTTTAACAAGTGCAAATTAGGTGTCACTTCTATCACTAAAAATAGGAAACTGAAAGCATATCAGAAGAGTAATTTATATCACTCAAATTATGAGAAATTATAGGAGATCTCCCTGCAGCAACACTGGTGAATGCTGGAGATCTATTTCTGGAATTGTGTTCTAGGGTTCAGAGTGGTTGGAAAAGGAGGCAGGACTACCTGCTTCTGATGATCTGCTAACACCAATTGTTAGAGCAAGATGTTCAAGTCCCACAGCCACTATCTGATTTTCTATCCTTTTCCAAAGAAAAAGGACTATTGCATTTGGAAAGTTTGCTGTAGGGTATGTTAAGAAGAAATGTACTAAAGGAAAGGACTGTACTAAAGTGAGAGCAAAGAAAGGCAGAGCTGTCCCTTGTTATTTCCTAAACTCCATTCTCCACTCCACTCATAAGCTCTTTAATTATTGTCTGAGAAGGGTCAATCTTCAGGGAACAGATGTTCATACTATCCTGAGATACCTTAAGATGTTGTAATTAGCTGAAAGCAAGCAGAAGGATAAATTATTTTTGTAGTTCAGTTAATTTATTACTATTCCCTAACAGATCTTAAAGCCATTCCTGCTATAAATAAGTGAAAAACTACAAAACCATTCAGATAAAACATATCCATCTGGAGAGTCCTATGACTAGCCAGCACATTTATCTCTTAGCATTCAGTGTCTACTGATGCAAACCCACTGGTTCTGTAGCAATTTAATCAAGGTTTGTGCAATTAAGTAAGGCAAATAACAGGAAAAATATGGAAAACATTCATTTTACTAAACCCATGCTTGACTTCACCTACACCATATCATCAGGAACCTTAACTGAAGGGATTTGCCATATCACTTCCAAGATTTTCTTGCTGCATGGCATGGGGCTGCATCCTATTTTGTGCTGTAGCTTCACTTGTCTCATTACCTGGGAGGGCCTTAAATCTGATTAGGAGCCACCAGCTAGAGCTATTTTATCATATTGAAGATCAGCAAGATTCACTGTCATTACCACAAAGAAATCCTTCCCATCATCTGCATTGTTGCTCATACCAGGAACAAAGGCATCACTTGGCCACCTCTGCTGTGCACCAAAACTTCCAAACAACTGATCTCCTGTCCCAGGGGTTCCTTCTGATCACTTTCTCACTATCACCTCCTTCTTGCCACAGACTCTTTGTAGGTGGCAAGAGGAAAAGAGTTACATCTGTCCCATAGTTTACTCCTCTATAGGAGTGCTGCTTCACTGACACTGGTTTCCATTTGTGTCCACAAACACCTCATTTATGAACACTGTCTTCAGAATAGCCAAACCTTCTGGACCTCTATACCTCATGCTGCTCTGATAACAGCACCTCTGATTAGCTCTGCAAGAAGTTAAACCAGTCCTACAAAAAACTGGTGAGAAAACACCACACTTCAGCTTTGAACAATAGTGTCACAGACCTAAGCTTCACAGTTTGGCCAGCTGTATGTAGAACATCTCTGGCTAAATGCAAGTCTGTTTTAGTGGAAAATTAGTCCTTCTACACAGTAGAGGCGTTAAGAAAAAGAAAAGCAGTCATATTTGTAGAAGGAGGAATAAATGTATAGGAACAATGCCTGTTTCACTACGAAAACATAGTGAATTTCCATTCCTCTCTTGGACTGAAATTGTCTAATTTGCAAAACAGTGAAAACTTACCAGTAACAAACAGTGGTTTACTTGTTTCTAAATGGAAAAATATGCATGAGGACTTTAGTTGTCACAGTTGAGGCTTTACAATGACTCCAGAAATTAAAGAAGAAAATATTGCTTGGCCAACAGCCCATGGATTTAACATCCCTCAGCCCTTAATAGTCCCTCTTGCATATAACATATCAGTTGCAATAAATTCAGGACATACCAGACTTATGGTATCTGAATCAGTGACCATCAAGCATGGGTCACATAGATGTTTTAACTTTATCCTTCGTAGTGTGACACAACTGTCTCTAGAAAGCACCAAGGGAAGTGAAGCTGTTTGCAAAAGAACTGCTATGTGTACTTCTCCTGACCTTTCAAGATGGACCAAAAAATTAATATTTCAGAAGCACAGGGACATGTAAAAACAAAACCCAGACAACAACTCAACAAACTAACTCCATGCTTCTGCCAGCAAGGTTCCGTCTGTCCCTCTCAGAGGTCACCATGCTGGACAAACTTCACAACAGCATCTCAATATTCTGTATAATCTCTATTTTTTTCTTTTTTTTCCCCCAAATTAATAAATGAGCAAACAGAGCCGAGGAAATACTGAAATAGTTGACTGGCTGCTGAGCTCCTGCAGTATTTTAATACTGTGAAAACACTAATACACTTACCTAGCAAATATAAGAGAGTAGTTAGGTTATTAGATACCAACCCATGAGATGCTTGGGGGTCACAGTCATTTGAGAAGGGTTGGTGCAACCCTGGCTATAGAACTAAGCTCCTTCTGACTTGACACTGTAGAACAGTAGTACACAGCTACCAAACCTGGTCTCAGCTGTAGCTCCATGCCTGGCAGCACAGTGCTACCTCATTCTGGCTCACCCTCGCCTCCTCTGACTAGAAAACAGGAAAATTGCCTTGACTGAGGACAGTGGTACATGAGTCCTGTGATCTTTCACAAGATGCTTTAGTTTTTCCTGCCTCGTAATGTAAATCCTACTCCAGAACTGTAGTTTCACAGCTGCTCTGAGCTGGTCTTCAAAGCTGCTTTAGCTTCATCCTTCACTCTTAGTTGTCCTTTTCTGCCTCAGAACCAATGCTTGGATAGCGATTGGTGATGGACACAGGATCAAGGAACTTACCTACAAAAATAGTAATGACAAAGTTCATCTCTAACCTGGATTCCTTCCACTTCCTAACTAGTTATTCAAATATGTGCAGTCACACAGGAAAGGATGGAAGTAGCAGTTGTCTTGGGCTTCACTGAGGTAGAAGCCTTCGGGAACTTCACTCTCAGAGAGAGGTTTTACTGCCCTAAGCATTAAATAAAACTGATTTTGAGGTTTGCATTATTTATAAAGTCATTTACATGAAGACACTCTCCTAGATTTTCAGTATATTGGCACCAATCCTAATTTTTTGCACTAAGCTACTCAATTCCTCAGATAATTACTAATCCCATGTTCTCCTTAGTTACATACTTTGCAGAAAAGAGAGCCTGAACCTCCATATCCTAATCAGTACTCAAGAGTATTAATCAGATGCTTTCCAACTGACTGATGAGTTATTTGCTCTTTCTTGGGTTTTTTTTTTTCATCTCCTAAAATGTCTGCACATACTATGTAGTATTTTGAAATGTTGGCTCCCATGAGGCTGGCAACAGCACTGCATATGTAGGGTTTTAATCAGATTAATCATATTAAACTGGCCAGTGCCATTAGTTACCCAGCTGATTATGCTGTTAAAATAAAAAGAAAGTCCTTTACTATCAACACTCTGCATTCTGCTCTGCATTCTGCTCTGAGGATTTAGTGTCAACAATACATGCATTTAAAGGCAATCTGATTCCTTGCAAAAGCCAAAAGCAAATTTTCCACAGAGAGTCTACATCAGTGTTGTATACTCACCAGCTGTGATGCTAGATTATCGTGTAAGCAGCTTAATAATATTTAAATTATGCAGCTCATGAGAAATCGCATGAAGGGTTTTTCCTCAAGCTGCCTTTTGTTGAAACATCCCAGATGAAAAGCTAGTATTTGGTTTGCAGTGATCCCAAGATGACAGAATTCAGGATCTGGAAGATAGCTGAGACAGTGAGCAGTGGAGTTAGGACTCAGGATATCAAGACAGTAGAATTTGGCTTATTTGGGTAATTGGTAAGTAAAATTCCCCAGCAAGCAGTCATCAAGCAGAAAGAGATGAGGCTGAATTTTTAAGAAAACCAGGAACAATCCACCGTGTCACGCAAGAAGGCCAGACTTTCACCAGCAGAACTGCCAGGCTAAGACAGAAGCCTCACCATGAACTAAAACACAGCAGGGAGCATACAGGAGGAGGAAACAAAGCAACAGAACTGGCAAGGAAACCAGCAAGAATAATTACTGGTGAACTGGCTGGAAATGTGAGGAAATGGAGCTGCCCTCTATGTGAAAAACAGCTGGAATACTTGGAGCTCTGCTTTGGGATGGATCAGAAGCCAAACAACATCTTATGGATCAAGATTAGCAGCCAAAGCAATATTGTTTGGCCTTGTATTGTGGGTATCTACTATATACATGCGGGCCAGGAAGAAAATGCAGATGAGACTTCCTTCCAACAACTGGAAGAAGGCTCATGTGCACAGGTCCTGTTCCTCATGGGACACTAACCACTGCTGTATCTGCCAGAAGGGTGATATAGGAGGGCTCTGGAAATCTAGAAGATTTTTTGAATGCACTGATGACAACTTCCTGGTAACTGAGAAGATCATGTTTTCTTTTTTCTAACAAGAAAACATGATCTGCTAGACCTTGTAGTTACAAGACTAAAAATTTGTCTGAGATAAGAAAGTCAGAGGCAGCCTTAGTTGCAATGACTATGAAATGGTAAAATTCAGGAATCCGAGAGGAGAGAAAAACAACAAAAAGCAGGATCACAGCCCTGGATTTCAGGAGAGCAGCTAAGGCTGCCTCTGACTTTCATGTTTAAAATTCTCTTTCAATCTCAATGAGACCCTTCCAACCTAAATGAGTCTTTGATTCTGTGAAGCATAAAAATATTGCTTCGAATCCTAGTTGGACGTGACAGTAAAAAGAGACAGGGCAACAGGAAAGATTTCTCTAGTTACATTAATTGTAAAATGAAGGTACATACAACATGGGTTAAAAGATAATTAGGAGTTCACTGATAAGAATTTCAAAACTGCTGCCAGCCCTGGTGAAAAACGTGTGTCATTGAGAAGGTCTCTGGTGATATGAAAACCAACAAACATTATACCCATCTCTAGGTCCAGCCAGGAAACTCAGAATTCAGCAGGTGGAAAACTCATGGATTAAGCAGCCGCTGAATACAAGCCACAAAGTGCACTTTCATTGTATGGACTGTATGCTAAGTGACACTGGCAGGATATGGGCAGCACAGAGGGAAATATTACCCTCCCAAATTCTGTAATGGTACAGCTGCACTTTCAACAGTGTCTCCCATTTCTTTCCTGATATTGAGAAACTGAAAAGGATCTAGTGAAGAGCTATCAATGTGGCCAGGGCCTTGAGCACATAACCTGTCAGGAGAGACATGGGAACTTGCCTCTCTTCAGTAGGCAAGGAGAAAAGCCACAGGAAAATCTCATGGCAGCCTTCAATGTCCTGAAGGGAAGATTGCAGTAAAACCACTTTCAGTAGTGGCAGACGAAATAGTGAAGGGCAGCAACTACTAACTGCACACAGGGAGGGTCAGAGTAGATGTCAGGAAAGATTTCTTACCAAAAAGGTGGTGCTGCACTAGAAGAGTCTGCCCACAGATGTTGTGGAATTCCCATTTTTGAGGATCTTCAAGATTTTCTAGCCAACCAATATCTCAACCTGAGACAGGGTTGGTGACAGTCCTGCTTCTGACAGGAGATTGGACTAGAAATTCCCAGAGGATTTTGCAACCAGTACTATGACAGTGTCACTAATACCCTTAGTGTTATCCACTCTAAGCACAAAATACCTCTGCTTTGGCTGTCATTATAAAGGAGAAATGTCATGATATTCCTCTCTGGTTTCTAAATACAGCACAAAATGTGAATATCAGCATGACCCATGATTTATGGGTTAGAATCCTGTAAAGCGGTCAGGGTGACAAAAATATACAGGAAAAATATCTCTGGCCACATAAGTCATCATAAGCATGACCATTTCAGCAAACACTATTCAATCATAAGCCTAATGAACAATGAAACTAAGTTGTCCTGAGCATTAGAAAACAAAACAAAAAAAAAAAGGTAGTAGCTACATACAAAGCAACCAACCAATTAAAAAAAAAAAAACAACACCAAAAATACCCTCACACACACCAAAAAAAAAAAAAAAAAAAAAAAAACACCAAAAAAAAAAACCCAGTAAGGTATACACAAGTTTAAAGATCTGGCAGCAGCTATGTAATAACTGTTTCTATTCCAGGTAGAGACACTGACTCATCACATGTCACTTTGACCTCCATCTGCTTTGCTCTAAACTAAAGAGATTTGATATAGTAGAATGACAGCTGAGAACCAGGCAGGAGGAATCAAATAGATTTCAATCACCAGACCCATAGAAGTAGAAATAACTCCTGCTCCTAGATGGGTAAAAAAAAAAAATTATAAATATATAAAGGCATTAAAAAAAATCAGTTGCTGTTTTTATAAAGTTAGCCCAACCTCATACTAAGATAGATGTATCTTCCGTCCTAAATTGTTAAGCATCTTCTGGATCCAAAGAGTCTAGCTATGGTTGTCTTTATTTCTGATTTCTTACTTTAAAGTTTGGCTTAAGATAAGACCCTGCTCAAAGCAGAATTAAGGTTTGTGGGTATTTTCTTTAACTTCACATGATGAGCTAGTTCATCCTGTGACTCCAATTCATTTTACATTGCTGATACTCACTTCCTTATGTTTTCTAACTTTCTGTCCAGTTCCTGTAAGATTTCTGGTACTGTTAGTCCTTATACAATAGGGTTCAAGACAAAAGTCAACAAACCTCTCCCATCTGCTCCTAAGATTGCAATCAGTTCTGCTTCACCTGCAGCACTGTGCACTGACACCACAAGGAATTTTACTGAGCTCTTAGCAGTGTGTCATCCTCCTTAGACATACAGCACACTCTGTAATGGTCTCATAGTTCACCCCTGCTGAGCTAGATGGAAATTGCAAAGGAAAAATAATCAAGTACTTCAGTAACAGCCATTGATGGAAAACTGCTTTCCAATTATCCTGCTTATAGGTAGCAAGGGAAGTGGGGTTTAATTAATTCTTCACTCTTCTACAATGTTTTTCCTTAATGGGGACTTGAAAGTGCTGCACTCTCCCAACTATCTTTGGCTTAGTTTGCTTTAGTCCTCACATCACATTCCATGTGATAGACCCTCAGAGCTCATCTATGCCCAAGTCATGAGTCCTCCAGTCAGTAGAGAGCCATCCCATATAGTCCACACAAGCACACAAGAAGATGAGAAGTACAGTTTTCACCCAGATGCCCAGTCCTACTCCTTTGTAATGATGTTTCATCTCCAGGCTGGATGAAAAACTTTCGAATGTCAATTAAAATTTCTTTTCCTGGGAGTGCTTTCTCCACCTGTTTGCAGAGAGGATGAGGACAGCACTTCCTGAGCACAAGGTCACAGTCCCCGAATGTCATTCCACCATTTCCTTTCATGCTTGCATATGACATCTTGACATTTTACTTAACTGTGTATATCTCCTGTGCCATATTTCTCCTGTTCTCCACCCCTCCCCTCATGCAACTTCATGACAGTATTACCCTCTATACAAAAAAAAAAAAAAAAAAAAAAAAAAGCAAAATCAAATATCATGGGAATACATATCATTGCTTGTTTCCTACTAAAAGCAGTTGATTGATCTTTCCATGGACATGTTCTGATTCTTTTGTTGGCAACAAAGCCACTTAACACAGACATGGTATTAAACTTGAACTGTGAAAAATGTTATATTTATAGGTGTGTCTCACTGCTATCCCAGACAGTGGGTTATGCAGCTGGAAGTTTGAGAAGAAGGGTGTAGTAGTTTTACACCTTTCTTAAAGGAGTTTCCAGCTTGCAGTGAGGATAACAGTAACTCATCTGCTTACCTGCTGCCTTACTTTCCAGATAAATTTTGACAAGTCTGCTTCCATATTAGTTTTAGTAACATCATCTCTCTTCTTCCTATATAAAGAGCAAATGGCACATTCAAGCCTTTCAGGTTAGCAAAGTTCAAATAAGAGGGGAAAAAAAGCAGCAAAGGACAAGGCAGTAGGTTATTGGTTTTATGTTTAGAAGTCCTTACTCTTCTCCTCAGGAGGCAAAACAGAACACACAAGATAAAATTGGGATTTTGACCTGCTCTATGTAAAATAATAAAAAACCAATGGAACACCACTGTCACAACAACCCTTTTAAATGTCAGAACCATTTATTACTGCTTCTGCTAAGTCTTGTTACTAAAAAAACTGAACAAAATGCAACAAAATACATCATTTACATTGCAATTGAGAAAAGTTTTGCTTTGCTTTTCCAGTAATGCTTGGATGTAATTCTTATCCCATTGCAGTTCAGGGCACTTCTGCTTTGACTTCAAGGAGTAGTACTGGGTCCCAAAACAGTAATGCCTTCACTTCCTACATTATTATGATTCTAATCTTGTTCTTGGCTGTGCTTTGAGCAATAACGAGCATCATCATTACAGCTATATGGATTCCTGCTAGATCTTTGCTTCTTTCTGTAAGACCCAACTGTCATGCCACATACATGATTGTGAAGTTATAAATGCCAGCGCTTCCCTGAAGAATGATCAGCATAGTTGAACAACAAAAATGCAAGGCTCCTCGTTAATAATTGGAACTAGCAACTGGATCTAATAAAATTAAAAAATCACAGAATCATTTAGGTTGGAAAGACATCTGAGGTCATGTTGTCCAACCTTTGATCATCACCTTGTCAACCAGACCAAGGCACTAAGTGCCACATCTGGTTGCTTCTTGAACACCTCCAGGGATGGTGACCCCACCACCTCACTGTGCAGTCCTTTCCAATGTTTAACAACCCTTTCTGTGAAGACAATCCTCCTGATGTCCAACCTGAACCTCTGTGGTTCTTCCCATGTTGCTCTTTCTGGGTGAAAAGACTGACTTTCAGGTAGTTGTAGAGAGAGAGATAAGGTCCTACCAAGACTCCGTTTCTCCAGATTAAACAACCCCAGTTCCTTCAGCTGCTCCTCATATGACTTACACTCCAGACCCTTCAAGAGTTTTGTTGCTCTTCTCTGGGAATGCTCCAGCACCTCAATGTCTTTCTTGCTGTGAGGGGCTTAAAACTGAGCACAGCACTCAAGGTGCAGCCTCACCAGCGCAGAGTACAGGGGCAAATTCACTGCCTGCTCCTGCTGGCCACACTATTCTTGATACAGGCCAGGATGCCATTGGCCTTCTTAGCCACCTGTGCACACACTGGCTCAGGGTCAGCTGCTGTCACCAGCACCCCCAGGTCCTTTTCTGCTGGGCCACTTTCCAACCACTCTGCCCCCAGCCTGTAGCACAGCCTACTGCAGTTTAACCAAAGCATAGGACCTGGCACTTGGCCTTACAAGACCTCACACAACTTTTTCTCCTACAGAAATCTCACGTCTATAAACAATCTGTAATTTTTTGGTGGAAAACATGATCTCTGCAAAACAGAAGTTTGCTGTGTGAAAATTCTGATCCTGTTAAAGCACCAAACAGCTCCTGTGTGGAAAATAGAAGGGGTTTATCCTGTTGTCCCAGAGTCCTCGCTTTTTCTTCCATTTTCTCTGTCAGAAGTGTAGCTCACAAGAGCCATGGCCTCCTGTGAACCAGGCCAGGAAATACTGAATAATTTGAGCACATGCTCCTTCTCCTGTCTTCCCACTACTTTGGAGAGAAGAGAAGAGCTGGGTAACATATGCTGCATCAGTCTTCATTGGAAACAACCACAGGAACTCTGAACTGTGTCCTTAGAAAGAAAGGCAAGGACAATTGGTCCAGTACTGTGCCCCCTAATTCTCTGGCTTCCTTGTTTGGCTGGACTGGAGACTTAATAAAGAGATGCAGCTCCCCTGACATTCTTAGAAAAGAATATTAGTAGAACCAGTATATTCTTCCTCCTTAATTTTAGCTAAATTTTTTTCCACTAATTTCTGTGCAGTATCTGGAATTCAGCATCAGGGGCAGTCAAGAAGTGGGGGAGGACCAAAACAGCCCACAAAGAAACCAGCAAAAAAACCCCAACACAAAGCACACACAAATTTCAAACATAAACCCAAAATCCCACATCACCAATTGTGTCCTCTTACCATAAAATAGCTCTTTTGCAGGTGAGTTTCCCTTGGAGTTGCAAAGTAGGACAATTAACTTGCTGAACAACTAGCAGCTGCTTCTGATACATTAGCATTCTTGCAACATAGGAATGAGTACAATTTTTTACAATTTGCAAATTTATATATTCACCATTCTTTCAAAACTCTGCCCTTCCTATTCTTGGATCAGATAAACACGGAAAATGCTCTTTCCCTATTAATAAGAGTTTGCAGTCACAGCAGGATTTACATATATTGTTTTTCTGTATTTATGGTTTATTGCTGTCAATATTAATATTCTGATTATCACTCCGTACTTAATTTTGAATTGCAATTCCAGTTACATTTGTGTTGATTGTTATAATGTATCTGAATTTCATTGCATCTCATTTTCTGTGAGGCTGCCAGATATTGTATTAGTGGGTGGTTCCCAAGCATAAAATTTAAATTTAAGATTGTTTGGGTGCACAGTGCTCATCCCACAACTACCAATAGACACTTCTGTCTATTAGAAGTATGACATTGGTGCACTTCATGTATTCATTTTGCTGCACAGTGCCTTCATGTGCAAACTCATGTAGAGAGCTAATGTCTGATATTGACCTAGAACAGCTAAATTTTCACAAAATATTATTTGATTTGCTAACTTTTTCTAATAACTGCATCCACATTATTTACTTTTTGCTGTTAAGACTTTCAGAGTGTGATTTGATATTCAGTTATTACTTAAATATATCAGAATGTGCCAACCTGCTGTTCAGTTCATGAAATGATAACAGAGCTTAGATTAAGGCCACCTTGGAAAAGGAAAAAACAAATGGTCTTTTAGACCACCAAGCTGAAAAGTGCACATTAACAGATTCCCTATTTTCTCCTTAAAATATGGACTTTGTAAAACAAAAAATAACTAGCAGTACAGCAGACGTGAACTCATCTTTTATTCCACCAGAATCCATAATTCTGCTGATAAACATGCTGAAGTTCTAGTTTTGTGTCTCTCAGAAGGTTAGATTACAATATAGCAATGTATTCCACATTATTTTCTGATGTACTGAACTGGAAAATCACAGAGTAGAAATTACCAGCAAGTCCAAATTCTTCAGTTATTTTAATGTATCTCTTCTGGTTTCAGAGATCTACAAAGGTTTAACAGGAAAAAATCTGCCCTTATATTATCTATTCTTATTCCACAAAAGAATAAAAGAATAGGGGGGAAAAAACAGAATTAAAAAAGGAATTATTATTGTATGGTAACTCTTCAGTCTGTTCCTTACTGGAACTCTAAATTGTTCATCTAACCTCAAGTACAATAAGCTTCAATGGTCCATTCACTTTCTTTACTGAGAAATTTATACTGTGAGGCTTGGTGCCAGTGTTTATCTATGAGGCTTCTTAAATTCAGGCTATGAAATAGCTTTCAATTTTGAGTAAAGTAGACTAGTTTCTCTTACTCACATTTTCACAGAACTTCTCTTACGTAGGACTAGCATGTAAGTATTTGTTTTAGCAACCTACTGCACCTTAGTTTTACTTATAGTACACATCTACATACACACATTTACAAATTTCTGGTTTGATACAAAGAAATAAGAAATTTGCAATTACTAAGAAAGAGAAAAAGATCTCGTACTAGTAAATCAAATTTGTCATGGAGAAAATGGAAACTAGATCAGATACATAAACTGCAGTAGTAAATCTACTGAAATATCATGATTTTTCAGCAGAATTACAGATTTTTTTTTAATTATGAAAAGTACAGTTCAGAAAAAAAACTGCTCAGTGTGTTTCTATAAAACATGAATTGTTTTTAAAAACAAATCATTTGAAAGAACAGTTAGCTGCAGAAACTGATTCTCTTTTTTAATTTTGCATTGGGCCCTGCTTCTTAAACTCATGAATAGAATTTTTAAAATATGAAAGTTAAATACAGTGTGATTTATTTTCATATCTAGACTTATGCTTGAGATCTTTCACAAGAAGCTAAAAAAAATCCTGCAGCCAATTACCACTACAGATGTGACAGATTCAGAAATTATTCATATAGTCTAGAGCTTGAAAGCACAAAATCCCCAGCAAATTTTACAGGGTAAAAGACAAGTAGTCATTAAATCCCCACTTCACTCACACCACTGTGCAATATAAAAAATATTACCAGAACCTCCAAGATGTGGCTAGCCATATGGCTTACCAGCATTTAATAATTCACCAATGAGAGATAAGAAGGGTAAGGCTGTATTCCATTAAAAAACAATTAGAAATTTTATAATTACAAAATTTGGGTTATTATTGTGCAGCTGTAATTTGCTTTTCATAAAAACAGTCTTTGACTATGCTTTTTAAAATATGAACTTACTGCAACAGGGACTCTCACAATTGTGACATCAGACTATTTTTCTTATTTGAATACTGAATGAGTAATACCCCCACGTACTGAGGAATGGAAAAAAAAATTGATAATTCTCTCAGTTAGGAAACACTGAGATTGCTTTAGGATGAAGCTCAGATTTCTTTTCCTCTTTAACACTTGCTGGCTTGCCACGTACTTCTCCATAGTGCAGCACAATTGCAGACTAGAGGATCACTCTCTACTGTGGTGTTGCCAACAGCAGCATTTTGTGTAAAGCACAAATGCTGGATGAAACAGATTTTTTTAACAGACCATGATGCTAAAAATAGCAACTCAACTTCTTCTAGTAGTCATAGCCAGGAGACAGAATTTCTTTATCTTTCACTTGATCACATCCCTTAAGATCTCTTGAGCTTACTGTGGCTATTCTTGTCTTGGTTGAGCTTTGAGAACCCTTGCATAGACACCATTCTCAATTGTTTGGTTTTCTATAGAACAGCATAACAATTCCACAAAAGCAGCCTAAAGGCCTAGTGAAAATATAAAGAAAGGCAAGAAGGAGAAAAGAGAATTATGTATAATCAGAATTTCTGTTCCATCTGTGCTGCAGACTCCATAGGCTCTGCTGGATCAGGCAGAAGATGTAGAGGATAGCAGGTGCAGCACTGAGGGTTTGAATTTTATCAGTCATCTATGAAAGCTTTTCTGCCTAAAGAGACTTGAAATAGGGCAGGATAGGAAGTAGATAAAACGTATGAAAACAGCACCAGAATAGTGGTGGGGGCTTATGGGATATTTTTGGTGTTAGGTGGGTTTTTTTGGTTTTTTTTTTTTGTTCTTTCACATTTGGCTGATTTTTGGTTTTGTTTTTAATTTTTGTTTTCTCTCATCCAATTCCCAACTGGTTTTTGTATATGTGTAAGAGGAGCTAAGGGTAAACTTCTCTTGAAGTGGTGCTTCTAACCCACCTCTATTCAAATTTTACATTCAAAAACTTGCCTCCTTAGTATTCCTGTTCCTCTGTACTCCTTGTTTAAATTAAATCACCTAATCAGCAAAATGCAGCATATATCTCATTGCATCACTTTGTAGTTCCAGGCTTGACCAGTATGGTCTGAAAAGGAAAGATGTTCTGACCTCCTCCTAGTGACCCAGGCCAGCAAAAAAACTGAACAAACCTTCAGCATACAGCCTCTTGTGTCTGTTGTGGGTAGCAACCAGTTTGCAGGCCTGAAAAGGGGCATATCTATGAAATCCTTGCAAGTCTGGGGTCTGTGCTCACAGTGGATGTAATTATTCTATTGTATATAACCACTGATCATCAATCATGATATTTCATCCATAAAGAAAAAACTCAAAGAAAACTACTGGCCCAGGACAAGGAAGAGCAGTGTTTTTATTAACAACTTTCACTGGCAAGTCTGTATTATAGCTCTGTTGGTTGGGAATTTTCAGGCAGAAAGTCTTTTTGAAAAGTAACTGTGCTTTGATTTCATGGCAATGATACAGTCTTAAGAAATCACTATAGATGAAAAGTGCAAATTGTATCAGACAGCTTTTATGCTGTTTCTTCAAGAATAAAAGTCCAGGCTAGAATTTGTGACAATGACAGAGGTAAAGTTTTCTATCACATAAAAGAAAATCTTACTCCTGACCAGACCAATTTTTTCAGTAATAGCTATGATTTTGATGCACTTCTACCATAAAAACATGTGACAAAGTGACCTGTCACTTGAAAACAGGGCTGGGGGAGGAGAGGAGGAAGAGAAAACTAATAGTCCACATACTGCTGTTCTGTTCCTCTTTTAAGAACTCCATGAGCTACAAAGTACATGGGTTTTTCCACTTGAAAAAATTGACTACCTTTAAAATCATCAATTTCCCAGAAAGACATATACAAGAGAGTAAATCAGATTACAAGCCTTTAGAACAATTTCTTTTCAGACAAAATGAAAGGCTGCATAAATGGTGTTTCACTGGAGTTATAACATGATAGCCAAATTGTTGATTTTCTCACAGTAAAATCCAAGTGGCAAGGACAGAAAGCACCACCTTTCCCAGGCTGAGACGAGAAATGCCTGGCTATCTGGAGTCATTACATATGGCAACTCCAGCAGTGGCAGAACAGGAAGTTATCCATTCTGTTCTGAGGTTGTATTTGCTCTTTCTGAGGAGGACAAGGCCTTTCTGGATTGTGGGGGGAATCTTTCAGGGTGAAGGGAGGGAATACCAGAAGGAGGGAATATCAGAAAAATATCCTAAGAGCTATGCAATGCTATTTGCCTGAGCTCAGCTAAACACTGCTCTTTTCACATTTAAAAAAAGAAAAGTTAGAAACCAAGTTTGATCCACAGACTGGAGAGCCAAATGTGCCATCTATTCCCTCTGGATCAGGAGATTTTGAAAGCCTGGTGTAGTCACTGCCACTGGTAAGTGTCAAGTTTGACACACTAATAGAACAAGCCAAGATTCATGCTCATGCCTAATGGCAACAATGCATTGATGATCCTTAAATTTCCTATTGCTACTGGTATTCACTTACTGCAATTTATCCAAAAATAAACTTCTGGTCAGTCAATCAGTATGAAAATACAAAAAGCCCTTCTTGTTTCTTCCCTAGGACTACACCTTGACCATGTACTTCCAGCAGTCCTGGAGGGATAAAAGGCTCTCTTATTCTGGAATACCTTTGAACTTAACTCTGGACAACAGAGTGGCTGACCAGCTCTGGGTGCCGGACACGTATTTCCAAAATGACAAGAAATCATTTGTCCATGGGGTGACAGTGAAAAACCGAATGATCCGACTCCATCCAGATGGGACAGTCCTTTATGGCCTACGGTATGTTGGGCATTTTAATCTGTCTGTGCTGGCAGAAGTGCAGGTAGAATCAGTGCCACTTCCCTGTGCTTTTTTCCTGGTTTCTCATGTATGAGTCAGCACATACTCCGTTTAGTTGACCACAACACACCCAAGGATTTTCCACAGTGTCGCTATGGAACACAAAAGAACACAAGCGCTCACCACTGCTCCAAGGTGAAGAACAAAAAGGGAAGTTTATTTCCTGACTCCAACATTTATAGCTTTCCAAAAGTGACAGTGGATTGGAGGGTGACAGTGCCACCTCTCCAATGCCACT
This sequence comes from Haemorhous mexicanus, assembly GCF_027477595.1. Taxonomy (NCBI): domain Eukaryota; kingdom Metazoa; phylum Chordata; class Aves; order Passeriformes; family Fringillidae; genus Haemorhous; species Haemorhous mexicanus. The sequence goes on along the minus strand of NC_082344.1, from coordinate 51,782,744 downwards.
GGGCAAACCAACAGTCCATCAAGTCTCTCATCCTTCATAAAGGAATGCAAAACAATGTGTTATCTACAGACAGTGTGTGAGAAAGTTCTCCACAAGAATGTAAACATCAAAAGGCTTAGAAAATCCTAGAAAATCAGGGCGACACCACAGAGCAGCAACAGAACCTTTAACAGCTACAGCTGGGGCTAATGTAGCCTAATGCCTCTTTCTTCCAGCTCTTCTGAGTGTGTTAAAACTATTAAAGAGTTCTTCATTGTGGTTCTCACCCGGTAATCCATCACAGCTCACACAAACACTTCCTTCCCTCTAAAATTTCTCTAGCAGCTCTTTAGGACAAGGGGAATTTAAAATTTGAAGTAATTTGAAGAAATGTGATATTTGGTAGAGAATACAAAGGAGATATTTGTAGATTGGCATAAATTATTTAAATATTATCTATATGCCTGAGTATAGGCTCTCAGGGTGCAGCAAGGCCAAGTATTGCCAGATGGGCCCATATACACTGACAGCATTGCCATCACCAGCTGCATGCAGGAAGAGATGCTGAGCTGTCAGGTCTTTTTCACAGCTCAAGCTGATGCACCGTGTTTTCCCCAAGAAAAGGCAGCTGTTTAGACACATCTGGTGAACAGACTTTGGCCTGTAGTTGCGAGTAAAAACACATGTAGTGTCCCCATCCCACAAGAAAGCTCTAACCAAAGACAAAATAACAAATGAGCAGAAGAAAAAATGAAGTTAAGATACATTAATTTTTTTTTCCTGCAACAGATGGCAGTTATTTCACTAAACCTGTATCTGTTACAAGTGGTCACTTTCCTCATGGTAATAAATATGCTTCTGTCAGCCTATAGGTTACCTTTAATTCATGTAAACTTCAATTTTTTCATATTCCGGGTGACATATATGCCTTGTAAGAAACAAAACATGAGAAAACACTGCAGGAAATACTTCTAGATAAAATTCAGCATTCAGAAATTTGAGCACAGTTCCAATCTAGTCTCATGCAGAAAATAAGCTCTGCAGCATATTACATTGATTTAGCATCTGGGCAGTAGAGAGCATGAAGACAGTATCACCAAAGCTCTCACATGAATTGTGACCTGTGAGTTTCATTTTCTTTGCTGAAGACAGAGCATTGACCTTGCATGTCTTGAACAAGAAAAGCAACACCAATTATGCTGCAACCGGGGTCTGAGTTCTTAACAAATTAGTTAGGGTCTTTAACCATATCTCAAGGAGGACTTAAATGCTTCCTTTCCCTCATGCCTCCTGTTCCCCAAACAGCTTTTCTGTTTTCAGTCCAGAGTTAATATTTCCATTCAGGCTCAGTTATGAAATTTTACTGGCTTCTTTAAACAGAAATTGGGAAAATTATAACAGCTCTAAATAACCTGCTTGCTTGCACCCATGTACACAGCAGTTTTTCATTGATGCAATGTTCAGCCTCAACAGGGCTGAGGAGAAATAAACCAAGGTTAACAGTTTGGCTTTACAGATGAATAAACAAGGGAAACATGCACGTAATACACTGGAGGGTTTTAGATCATGTAACAAAGCATTATCACATTACTATGTCTCCGTTATTGGATTGTTTCTATGATAAACTCAACAATCCTTTTAGCTGTTTTTGTCCAGTAACTTTCAGCTGCCATGTCCCCACAGTTTAAAAAACAATGTGTGCTATAAACTTGTGCAGACAGAGAATATTCCTAAGCCTTCTGACCTCTGAAATTGGGCATTGTTGTTATGTCCCCTGCTTCAAAAGGCAGTTCTGTTAATTGCTAACAGTAGAAAAAATGTGTAATATTGCAAACCAAATAACTTTCATCCTTTCACCCAAGAACTGCGCACACAAACGCGTTTAACTCCATGGTAATATTTCCACTGAATTTCATTTCAAATATCCCAGGGAAGTTGAGGGCCACTGTTAATTATTAACTACCTGAAGATCATGTTTCTTCAGTTTCTGTCAAGTACTCCTGCCAGCAACTATTATAATTTTCTGTAGTACAGTCACCTGCTTCTTAAGAGAAAGGAAAAAATCCCTTTGGGTCAATGTGCAAACCTGCAGCCCTGTGAGGCTGGTGTATGGGACAGTGCCAGCCTGGTGCCAGTACAGCTGGTAAAATACTGGATTGTTCTTTTTTTTTTCCCCTTACCCATTTTTAACAAGTGATTGGATGCCATTAGCTCTAACAGTTCTGGCACTAGTAGTGTCTCTCATTACTTTTATTCCCTGTTCAGGCAAGATTCTCTGGAAATCTTTCCTAGAGCTCCAGATGTTAAAACAATACATTCTGTTGCTTCTTTTGCTTCTACTTTCTCCAGCTTTCCCAAGTAAGATGCTAGTCATGTAATGTGTCTTTGAGATATTTAAGGACCCATTAATAATTTATTGTACTGAGTTCCGTATTCAGATTCTTATGTCATGATGTCAGGAATGGAAGCTCTGATTTAAATCATCCTTTCCTAGTATTTTATGCCACCTCTTAATTCTTCTCAGATTTTCACTAGCAGAAAAATGACACCATGTTGCTTTGGAAACACCTGTTCTTGTATCATGACATTGCCTCTCAATAAACAACAGCAGAACTCCATGTGTGTTGGAGGGAGCATATCCTTCAGCAGAGTTAGTTGTTGGGAAGTGTAACATACCTCCAGCAGTACCTTTGCACAGACTTCTCTCTCTTCTGATGTTCAGACACAAATCCACCTTTGATTAGAGCAATTCTTTATTTCAAGGCAGGGGGACTGATTATACCATGACAAGGTGTGAAGAGCTGGTTTGGAGCATCTAAAACTTTTGGTTTCAGTGTGACCACACATTTTTATACTGCTACAGCAGAGGATGCCACTTTGCTAGGCACTGCTACAAATGCAAGAGGACAAGGGGAAGAATAATCTTTGTCTTCAACATAAGGATTTATTTCACCACTTCTTATACAGAGAAGGTTTTCTGTGATGCAAACACTGGCAGACAAGTTCTTACTTACCTCCAACCAATTCACAAAGGAGAACTGTTCCATTTAATATTTGATTTACTAACCATTTATTCATGCAATATCCATGGAAGCAAATCCTAGAGGTGGAATGCAAGAAAAGCTGTATTTCTATGCAGAATGTTGAGTTTTTAGTATGATCTTGAAAGTTAATTTAAGTGGAGTCTTTTACTTTTAACTTCCTCAATTTTGGCAAAATAGCTGAGTGTTATTAAAGAAATTTGCTATACAGTTGTTTACATCTTTTATTGCAGTGAAATTTTAATAGTCTGTGGATTGCTTTTGCATTGCTATGTTTTGGGATTATGGAGCTTTGGCTTTCCTCTAAACACCTTCATGGATTTCCTTAAAGAGCCAGTTATTGAGTTCTTCTGAGGACAACCCATCATGGCAACAAGTAGCTGATTTACACTGGTACTCAATAGATAGCCCTACTTGTGTTACCAAACAGGTCCAGCCAAAAAAACAGACTGCAGTTGTTCTAAATGAGAAAAATCTGTGTCATCTATATAGTGAAATAAAAAGCTACACTTTATTTCACTACAGAAAAAATATAGAGCAAATTATAAAGTAGTATTTTATTAGGTGATAATTTTGAAAATCTTACAAAAATATTTCTTCCACGCATCAATGGCAAAAGACTTAGCAGTGAGCATTTTGAGACTCATGAGAACAAATCTGGAACTCCCTTTATAGTTTAGACCCTAAAAATATACAAGAACTTTGCAAAAATAAATCAAGCAATTATTCGGCATTTCTTCCATTTAATACATAGGGAAGAGGAGGTCACACTTCAGGTTGAACAGATGTCTGTAGAAAGTTTATAAAAAAAAATAGCAGAAACACACAAGTACTGAACATGGACTCAGCTTTAAATGTATGAGCATTGGCTCCTGTAATCAGTAGCTGAAGTACATAAACTCCACATGGTGGAGTCACAACTGGCTTCACAGGCCTGAATTTCAATACAAGCTATAGATGCTGTAATTGGTTGCAGCTATCAAGTACAGCAGCTTGAAGAGCTAAATCAGCATTTTGTAGTGCAAAGCCCACTATGCTTCTTTCAAAGATGACTTAATTGAAGCAGGGTCGGTCTAGATCAAATTCAGATTACTGAAATGATATGTCAACTATTTAAGTCTACTAATATTTTAATAACTATTTAATCTCATTAATAGTATCAAAAGAACAAATAAAAACTATTAGACAATATTTAGCAAATGTTTAATTTTAAAGCTGAAAGGCACTGCAGTGTTTGTGTTACATATTTTCTAGGCAGTACACCATCTCTTACCATCTTGGTATAGATAGATATTGGATGATTTTCTCATCCTCTATTTTACAGGCTCTGTTCTGCCTACTAAATCTAAGTCCTTTCTTTCTCCCATATCAGAAGTGCAAATATCTTCCATTACTTTGAAATTATTACTCTTTCACTGTCAACCTCATCTGCATCAAAATTGCACTTCTAGCTAAAATGGTCTGCAATGTTTTTTACCATGTCTTACTTTTAAAAGAACTCCAGTCTCACCAAAGCTTATCACTAGTGTGTATAAGTAACACTATTGTAGTTGGCTCAAACATATTGGGAGACAAAATCAAGTGAAAAAAGAATTTAGTGACAGAGAGTAGCGCTGAAGAACTTTTGACCAAGAAGTATTTCAAGTGAATTTATATACACACTCTAAGAATCACTTCATCCAATAATAATATAGGCAAGTTTTTACAAGTATTTCCTTCTTTATTTGCTTTTAGGGGGTAGGCATTAAATGAGAAAGGAATTTTTGTATATTTACTAGCTCAGTTTTCTCCTCTCCATACTGTAAAAGCTCAGATGCAGAGATATCCTACAATTCAGTAACCAGCAAGAAAATCCTCACAAGCTTTTCACAACTGAGCCATGAAACTCCTGTTGTTTCAGTGTAGTCAGTTAGATACACTCCACTGAAGCAGCACATACTTAACCTGCATGCTCTGGAAGTTAGTGCTTAAGTTTGCATAATTTCATCATATTTGCTTTTTCCCTGAAATTCCAGATTTTTAACACATTTCTTGCCACTTATGCTTTGCAAAGAACACCAAATGGACATATACAATTACAACACTTACTTGTATTTTTGAAAGAAAAAGGCAAAAATATTTTAAAAACCACTGTAATTTAAGTTATATAGCTGGAATATATTTTAGCTGTGCAGATTATTTCGTGTATATTTTTATATAAGGCTATATACAGGTACATAAAATAGAACTATTTTAAATATAATAGATCTAAAATAGATCTGAGTCCTAATATGTTAACATATTTTAGTATATTTCATATCACTATAAATTTGGTACATACCACGTTATGTGTGTTTTTCAGATCCTGAACTTCATTAAAATGCCATTTATTAAAAAGAAATTCCCTCTAATGATAAAAATTTAAAAGGAACAGTAATTAAATCTGTACTTTGCTGCAGATGTCCAACTTACTATTAATTTTGAGCATGCTGAGAACAGTTAATACTGAAGGACAAAATACAAGTTTTAGCTGCTTAAAACTAACCTTACTCTCATTTCATTTATATTGATGTTGATTCATGACATCAGTGAAACAGTTATGCAACCAAAAATCAGAGGGGCATAGGATGAGGAAATCTGTGCCATTTCTGTGCAATAAATGTATCAGGCAGGTAAATTAAGGTCCTAGGGGAGACAGCAAATATTTTACCAGACCTGCTCCAAACTGATCAATGCACTTAGATACAAAAGAGGGAAGAGTCTTAATTTAGGTGCTCTCTCAAAGAGACAAGCACTTTCCTAATAAGCTACCTGGAAACCTGCTGAAATCCTCTACAAGTGCTGATACAGCCTGTTTGCTAGGGACATAAAAGTGAAAAAGGAAAACTAGTAAGTGATGCCAGGTTGTGGGGGCTGCTGTTCTCAGAGACATGCCCTTGCTCAAAAGCCCAGAGCAGTCAGGCCACGTCTGCTCTGAGCTGCAGCATGCAGGTTGGCTGGTGCTGTACGAAGTGCTTAAGGGTATCAGTGTGAAAAGCAACCCTGCACTGATTTAATTCACTACAGCTATCAAATGCAGTGTTTGTAAGTAATTTTAGGAGAAATTAAAATCCATTTTTTGAGGACAGTGCAACGATGCAAATAATAATGCATTAAAAATATTTTCAGGCAATATATTTTCTCTTTAACCCTCACTCTTCTATAAATATCTCCATCTAAAAAGAGGATTAGCCTTTCTTCTCAAATATCATTGGCCTGGCTTAAAAGTAGCTGCAAGAGAATTCACAATCTAGATAATATAGCCGAGCCCTTGAGTATAATAAAATGTAAATTGTAAAATTAGTTACTCCATAAAACGCAGTTGTATATTCCTGTATTTGGCACTTCTTCTACAGTATCAACATACATGGTGTTATAACTGCCAGGACAAAATGGCCTCATTTTAAGAGGCAAAATATGTGACAAATAAAATGCTTTAGTTTGTAAAACCATTAATAAGGAAATCAAGCTGAGCAGACAGGAGGTAGGTACTTCAAATATAATTCATGTAGCTTTGGATTACAAATCTAATTAGATATGATCTTCCAGGGAAGAATCTAGAAATATCAGAAGTCCTGGAGTTACTCAGAGCCTAAAGCAGGAGTCAAAGTGTGGACAAAGCAACTTGAAAATCATTTAGCACTTAAAACCTATAGCAGCTAAATGTATATGGGAGGGACCTAGAGAGGAGTCTGAGCTGACAGTGAACTGTTCCTCCGTCTCTGGATAAATCATCAGGCAGCAACATCAGCTCAGCTCCCCCAGCCTGGGTGCAGCTGTGTCTGCAGCCAGAGTGGCTGGTTTCACCTCAGCTGAGGTACCTGCCCCCAGGCCAGGGTTATTCAGCAGTCAGTCTCCAGCTTCAATACCAGCAACATGTCCCACTGACAGAAACACTGGCTCCAATTTTTGAAATTCCATTAGAAAAGCAAAGAGCAAACTCCCAGATACAGCAACAACAGAAAACACCAACACAAAATAAACCCCAAATTACTAAATGAAACACAAGCACACAAATGGAAAAAACACAAAAAGGTCCTTTCTAGACGTCAGTAAGAATATACACTCATTACACCTAGCTTTTCTTTGAAAAAAATAGTTAAAACCAAACCAAAACACACACAAATTACTCATTCTCACTCATTGCAAAACTAAATGCTTTACACGTGCAAAGAGTCTGGTTCTTCATATTCACAAGAAAATGCCAGAGACAAGTTTTTCCAAGCCACATGCATAACAAAAGGCTTGGTTCAACCAGGCACCAGTCATCCAAGAAGAAACATACACGCCCTCTTATACCACCATCAGTCCTATACCTCAGACAGAGGAGTTTATAGTCTGAGATCAGTTCTGTACAAAGGGTAATCTGACATCTCCCATGGATCATGGCACAAGCAGAAGAAACCTGGGGAAGTTTAAACACTTGGAACTTCTCAGGCCTGGGAAGTTTAACTATCTGATGCTCTGATTCCTGCTGCTGATGTGTCTTTTAGCAGAGCCTCTCTAGCAACCTCAGAGAGTATAATCACAAGTGACTGCAAATGCAGCATTTTTCATAGTCGTTAGATAGATGGATTTGTAAACTATGTGAGACAGTGTGATCAAATGGCTATATTGGAAGCATAAATCTACTTCCAGTCCTGTTCCTATTGTATTTGTGTAAATTAAGAACCTGGAAAATAAATGTGGTGTGGAAAACTTAATATTTTGAGGTTTATTAGTAGATATGAGGTGTTTCAAACTTGCTCTCGGGTTTGTTGATAAGCCTTTTTACAAACAAAAGACCAAATACCTTAAGGCTAGCTATTTTTTAGTAAAATGAGAGCTAAAATTGAGCAGGTTGTTAAAGGCCTAACAGTTATACAGTTAAATTACCCATATATCTTCAGTGCTGCGTTTATCAATTTTAATATCTCGTGGCCAAGAGACAGAAAGAAAAATTGCACAGATTTTATTGTTATGGATTTAGTTCAAATAATGTCTAACCCATTTCCTGTTATTTTCTTATGTCAGAAACCATCTGTGGAATACACCTTTGGAGTTCAATTTAAAAAAAACCCTCAATTTCTATTTTATTAGTCCTGAACTATTCTGCAAGAAATATTTCCATACCTGAATAAGAGTTTCTGAAGAAATACCTTCCAGAAATCTCTAGTCAGATTTTCATGTGGAAAGAGGGGAGAGAATAAAAGATTGTCAGAGTATTTCCTAAGAAATATTCCTTTGATCCCAGCTGGCATAATTTCAAATACATTTGGCTATTGGCTTACTTGTCTTGTTATGATGTCTCCTGCTGTTGAGTCTTTCACTGAAAAAAGTGAATGGAAAAGCTATAAAATTAGAAGCTATAAAATTAGGACTTTTAAATTTTTTGGCAGGATTCTAGAAAGGTATAGCAATATTTCATTTTTAAAATATTTCTTCATCTCAGACTGATAATTCTGCTCTTTATATAATTTGGTAACACAGGGTATATATTTAACCCATCTACAGAGAATTACTAAAGTGCATAAGGACTCCAAGATGTCTCTCAGGGATATCAGAGTTAAGCCTAAACTGGCACAAGACCTGTATCAGCCAGATTTTTAAAACCCCTAAGGCAACAATTTCAGCTTTTCACCATCTATCTACCTTTAGATGCACGGAAAAGCAATTCCCACTGAAACACTTCAAGGTGAGCAAAAAGAGTTCAGCAAGTAAAACCTGCTTTAAGTAAAAGGCTTAAAAAGAAAAAAAAAAAAAAAAGACTAAGGAGTAATTTAACTCAAATTCTCGAATGTTTTAAAATGCATGCTGTCATCCAAGTGTGGGCACCGCGTGTGTATTAAGACTGCTACAGATTTTTGTGTTACCTGGGAGCCCCCTGCTGGGACTCTGTCGAGAGAAAACGAGAAAAGAGAAGGTTTTGTTTTGAAGGTGGGTTACAGATGTTTCAGTAATATTTAATTATGCTATATATGGTATGTTAGCACAACCTGATTTAATTTCTTATAAACAAATCACTAAAAATGAAAACTCTGCACAGCAGAGGCATATGCTTAGTATTAGTTAAATGCTTAAAATACTTTAAAATATCCCTTATTCTCATAATTCATGATGATGATTCAAATGGGCAGCCTATCTGCTGAATATAAGGAATTCAAACTGATGAGTGATCTGTGTGGTTATCATTAAAGAACATATAAACAGAATTAGCTTTATTCCATTTGATTAATACATACACTTAAAAAAAAAAAAAAAAAAAAAAAGCCCAAAACCACAGCCATTACAGGACTGCAGGAAGAGTAAAATACCAAAAATAATTTTGTCTAATCAAACCAACAAATTTCAGGCTAAGTACATATTAGAACAATTACTGTAACTCACAGATCATCAGTATTTTCTTTCCTGAAAAACTCATCTAAAATATTTCAGCCCATACTGTAGTCACTACCTTCTCCATTCTGCAGGTACAGCCATTCAGAGCTCTGTGTAATTAAACTGCCTGGGTTATAAACACCAGCCTCTTCCACAAGTATTTTGTACCCATATAATTTCACTCTTGTGCTTGTGAATGATACAGACATAAAGCTTTGTTTCCAGATTAATCTTTGAGGATACTTTGTAGGTCTCCCTATAAGCTGGAAAAGTTTTCTCAATGGCAATGGAAGTTTCTGTCTTTTGTGAGCATTGAGGTGATGGCTGTTTGATATATATGTATGAGCTTTCACTCACTAGTGATCTTTTATTCCATTTTTAATTCCTTTTTTCTCTTATTTCCAAATGGCAAAATGTCAGGCTTATGTTTAAGATGCCAGTGAAAATATCAAAGCTCTTTCTTAAGAAAAAATCAAAGGCCTGCATGCTCACAAGATTATAAGAAAATCTGCCTGAATACTGCACAGTGCTGTTCAGGACTCTTTGCTTTCATGGGGAATAACTCAATCTTCTGCTATACTCAGTCACCTGTAGGAAATTTTATCAGTATAAGCAAATTATTTGCTAAATTGAAGAGCTATTAACATACTCAAAGAGAAGGTCATGGCCATAGCAAGAGGAGTTTAAAGATCAAAGGAAAAAACTTATCGCAGTTCTCCTCAGTGTGCCAGGTATGCACTTTGTGTAAAGGTAACAATAAGTAAAATGTATATGTAAATATTTTCCCTTCCAAAGCATCTTTAAATTAGATACAGGAAGAATGTATGAAACTAGTAGAAGATGCAATATATGAACTTTAAAATGTAACATTTCCAAACCCATTTTTAAACCCTTCTCCTATAAAGGTTTCAAACTCCATCCTAGGATACGAAAATAAGGTGTTCATTGAAGGAAAAGAAATCATTCTCTGAAACCACTGGACACTAAACCTTAGCAGTAGTATGTTATTTAGATACTAGACTTGAGAATAATAGCAAAAAATTATACAGGGTGGAAAGTATAGTGATGAGAATTTCAAAATACTACAGGTTGACACAACGACTTTTCTACATTTTTATTAGTTTATCCTAATGAAAGAATGCCCATGTAATTTATTGTGATTTACATCATCAAAACAGTTCAGGGAGGAACTTCTGACCTATGAAATTCAACAGAAAATATGACACAGTAGTCAAGTAGCAATGCCATACTGTATTATCCTCTTGTTCTGTGAGAAGGATTAAGAAAAAAAAAAAGAAAAAAGAAAAAAAAAAGTAAAATTACTGAACTACCTCTTAGGACTCAAGAAGCCATGCAACACAGAAAGGTTATGATGAAAAAACAAAAAGTGAGAATTTAACACCATAAACAACCTGGTTTTTATCTAAAAGTTCTCCTTAACTACTCAGATAACATAAGCAGAAAAGTTGGTCTGTTTTACAAGTTTCAGTCTTAATGCAGTATTTTAACATTATGGTAAAGAGCATCTCTGTCAACTAAGGAGATTTTTACTTCTTCTGTCCTTGTAAACATTGCATAAATAAAGGCACGGTAGCATTAGAAAGAGTCTATTGTACTGTGCTCTTAAAGCTAAAGATAGAAGAAACAGGAACAACAACAGATACTGACTGTGAGGAATTACACGTCAACTACTTGTAGAAATCAAATGCAGATGTGTTGCTAGGAGAGAACAAAAGCCTGCAGAGTCTGAGCCTGCAGAATATTAAAGATCACAGAATCACATAATATTCTGTGTTGGAAGGGACCCACAATGATCATCAAAGTCCAACTCCTGGCCCTGCACAGTTCAGCCCCAAAAATCACACCCTGTGCCTGAGAGCACTGTCCAAATGCTCCTTGGACTCTGTCAGGCTTGGTGCTCTGAAATTACTCAAGGCAGGAGGAAAAAAGCATCTGTTATTCCGCCCCCGCCCCCCAAAAACCCCAAAACAAAAGAAAAAACCCAAGCAAACCAAAACCAAACAAATTAGAAAAACAAATATTAAACAAAACAAAACAAAACAAAAAAAAAACCAAAACCACCAGCTATTTTGCCCAAGCACATCCTGAAGCCTTCCAAACCAGGCTGCATATGGAAGATATTGCCTTGTTTCTGCTCCTGCCAAAGTGTGTCTGAGTATGCTGGTGTCTAATTTTTTTTTTTTTTTTTAAATAAGCAACAACAAAACAAACAACCCAAAAGGTGACCATACCAGATGATACTAACATTACTGCTGCTATCTAGCAGACTTGTGTTCTCTCATGAGCAGGGTGTTTTGGTCAGTGGATATTATCTGCACCTTTCTAGCATTTAGTCATTTTTAGAAGGTTTGAATAAAGACATTGAAAAAGTTACAGATTTATCAACTTTTTTTTTTTTTAATTCAAACCAGATTGAAAACCAGTTATCTGACTTTATTTCTCTCTTGAACCTTCGTTTATGCTAAGCACTTCCCATCTGGCTTGCTCTTTTTCTTTTATCCTGCAACATACTTGCACTGTCAAACTAAATTACTATTTGCAGTAAATTTTAGCTCCAAATCTAAGGCACTTTTTATTGAAGTATCTTGGTTGCCCTGGTATGGTTATAGGCCTCTTGGGATTTATATTGTAAAATTTATTTTTTTCATAGGTTTATAGCTGTGCAGTAAAAATTCTCATTGCACTGAAATTTGGCTAAGAAACATCAAATACACAGCTTTTTTTTTTTTACATTTAAAAGGTTTTACACTGAAAATTGTAGGGATTTTTTAATTATTATTCTCGATATTTACAAACATCTTCATTCTTCCACCATTCATCTTCACTCTACTCTGAGCTATTTCTGATGCATTACATTGAACAGAATAATGGTCTCACATTATCTTTTAACAGAACATATCTGGCTTAAGGTTTTGATTTTAGAAGGTTCTAATTCAATCAGAGCAACATGTGTGCTCACAGACCTTTTGTCTTGCCACCTCTCTCCTCATCTCCCCCATGTATGAGCTCTCCCTTTCCCATTGCCTCCTGTTGCCACCGCTCTGCTGGAGCTTCAGGTTCTTCCCTTGGAAAAGGCAGAAGCCAGCAAGTCAGCTTGCCTGAATTTCAGGAAATTAGCCACCCCATCCCTATTCATGATAGTCCTAAGCAGCTATTTAACTGTCTAACTATGTAGCTGAAGCAGAATTCTGGGAAGTGAAAGACTGTTCATTCAGGGTTTAAGCAAAAAATGATGAATTTACTGACAATTACTTGGAGCATCAAGGTAAATCTCTCAAGACTACTGAAACGTGATGTCTCCTTCTGCAAAATATTTTCATGCCCACAGCAGCCTAATTGAAAATTATGTAACCTTTGATACACTCCTACTTTGCACTGACTGTAGAAGTCAGTGTTTTCTATAGGAAAAAATACAGGGGAAAAAAAGTGACCCTACAGCTCTGGCAGCAAATCTTTTTAAACTACTGCCAAGCAGGACATAAAACACAAAAGCACAGCGTTCCCATAAGCAGTCAGTAGCACGTGCCTAACACATCTGATCACATCTATTTGCATTCAGAAGTGAGGTTAGAGGGAGGAATGATACCACCAGTTTACATTTTACAATAAAAATCAGAGTAAGGAACAGAGAATCCTGCTTGAAGACATCAGTGCCGCAGGCAGTTCTTAGGCAGTATTGTCCTATACATCACAACACCATTACCACAGGGTGCTGCATCTGAAAGCCTTCAACACAAAACACTTATGCCCCAAGTTCTGCAAGAGATTTCTGAACCTGGAATACTTAAAGGAAGATCAGCAGTGACCTTTCTCAAACAACCCTTCATCATTCAAACAAACAAACCAACAACAAAAAAAAAAAAAATCAAAGGAAGCAAATACAAGGAAGAATAAACAGCAATTAGATAACAGGTTTCAAATTCACAGTCAGTTCTGTCTGGCAGAAGAGCTTTTGACCATTGCATAGCTTTGTAGGCACAAAACAGGTGTGATAAACTAGTGCCTGGGTCATGTTAAAGAATACTAATTGAAGCAAAGTGAAATGACCACAACAGCAAGACCTGGCACATACTTACTCCAATCATCACATCCTACATTAGACTCAGTAACTGTTTGGGCGTATAAAGACGTAGTCACAAACCATTCTTCCTCTCCTCAGTGAGTGTCACACTGTGCTCCATGGCTTGCCCCTGCCTGAGACTGAGTGGATACCTCAGGATTAGGCTCTGCTGCTGAGACAGACAGGGAACATTCTTTAGGAATAGAGTTTTGACTCTCCCAGGACTTCTGTCTCAGACAATGCTCAGGCAGCTTACGAGCAATGAGCTGACCATGGCAATTCACTGGCGGTGAATATTCCCACTGACATGGGAATAACTTGACAAAATTCATTGTGTGGGAGCACTGCCTTCATCTGTTCTTCATCATTAATACTCTTTTCTGATATAGTGCTATTTAACTATCTTTAGGGCCTGGCATGGGGCCCAACTGATGAACTGATTCAAGATCAATAGTCAGTTCACGCAAATTCTGCCTCATTTGTCTTGGCTGCTGTTGAGTTGATATAACGGGGGCAAATAAGAATGAGATAAGGAGTGTGTCAGAGGACCTACAAGACAACATGGCAGCCCAGGCAGACAACTCAGTAGCTTTTGGGGAGAGCAAATGAGAGTGGAAAGAGCAATAAGAGCAGTCATGGTTTCATTAAGTTGTTATTTTTTTAGCATTCTTATTTCAAGCCAATGCAGTTGATTGATTTGACACCCTGTGGATTAACTTTTCATGCCTGTCTTTTGCTTGAAAACAGACATTTATATTTACACCTCAGAGAAAACCCAGTATTCCTCCTCTACATTTGACAAGTCTATTCACTCTCAGGAATGTTACTAGCTACACAGCGAAGGACAAACCCAGAATGATTCTTCCAGGTCTCAGCACAAATCCATGACCATTACTATGCTACTGCACTAGTCAGTGCTACTGTGAGTCATTTCTTCTAGTTTTTCCAATAGTTTGTTGTGGTTTTGTTGGGGGGTGTTGTCATTGACCACTGCAGCTCCTTTTATCTTAAAAGCAGCGTTTTAGCCCTTGAAAGGCATTGCAAAATTTTACCATGTGTCCCTTTCTGGCTGCAGCTGTAGTAGCTCAAGCCCTTGATACCTGAGGCAAATGACGTTATCGCTGAGCTGCTCACATTTTGTTCAAGTTCAATGTGGGCAACTAAAGGGACAAAGATGAAGGAGAGGCAAATCAAGCAAACACTGCCAAGTTCAGGGTATTGATAAAATACAGTAGAAAGCCCATAGTCTGACCCATTTTTCCCTGCCTAATCTTTGTGCAACTTAAGTATAACAGGTCACTTTACCAGATATTATAAGGGTCTTTGAGCTGTGTATTTCTCTTTACACATCTTCCTCAAGGTCCTTTTTATTTTGTCATGATTATTCAACTGTACTATTTATTTTGGCACGATTATTCAACTGTACTATTTCTCCAAGCAAGACCAAAAGGAAATCTGAGTCGTACTTTTAAAGCTAAATCCTACAAAAGCTTTCTTTATAAACTTGAGTGTTATCTCAAAGTATGCAGTCTACAGCAGTGACCTAGCAGTTGACAGCTTGTCACCCTAGAGTCACAAATATATGTCCTACTGGGAAAATTAGCTAAAAAATAATAGTTTCCTAATTAAAAAAAAAAAAAAAGAAAAGAAAAGTTTTCACATGCTAATGTACTCATATCTAAAACTAAGGATCCAATATTGCAAATTTTTTTCTCAGCTTCTAATGAGATCTGTGAAAACATTATTATTTAATCACATTTGGCCCTTGCCAATTTTACTAATACTCATAACTCCTTTTTTTGATAGAATTTAATAGACTTTAATGGAATGTGACTAGACAAATGACACACAGGCTGTTGAGCACAGATTTCCCAAGTGCACAAAGCATTATATCAAATACCCAATACCAAACCAATAATGCTGATGCTCAATGTACACCCTACAAGTAGCCTGCTCCAGGCAGTAGAAGTCGGGCACGTTTCCAGGTGTAGAGATGACATTTCTCCCAGGGTCAAGCACTCAGTCTGTGCTTGGAAATGTATGGTGTCAGCAGGTATGATAGCTATAAACCTTGTACATGGCTTGGGCAGAGAAAAAATTGGCAGATTACATATATTTTTATTTCTGCCTTCCTCTTTTCCTTTAATAACTCTCCTTACAAGACATCTCCACACAAACATCAAAATTCTTCCAGTTTCAGAAAAATTAAACCAGTTACACCAAGGATACAGATCTGGGTTCTGATGTTCCTAGGGGACTAAGTTCCCTGATACCAGTAAAGTTAAATTAACACTTATTTAATAAAAGCAATTTTTTACCTGGAATATGAAAGTCTACTTCCAGCATGTACTAGAGCCCTAGCACCTACAGTGGTTAAGAGAAGTATGTTTCTTCTTTATTTGATTTAAAGATTTAATTTCGCTTTTAAGGAAAAAAAAAAATTAGTCCATCCCAGTTTATATCCTCATGTACATTTATAATTTATGCTCTGTTGACTGACAGAAAAAGAACAAACGTATTAAAATTTGATACCTGACCTCCAAACGAAGGAAACATTTCACAATAGAATTGCATTGTTTAGCTCTCATCATCTTCACATTTAATTATTATTGCTGTCTTAAATATTGCATCTATTTCTTGTCCAAGAATTGAGGAAATTGTCTAAGTACTGAACCATAAATCTACTTCCTCTATTCATTCTGAACTTACTTTAACTGCTCATTGATGATTTTACTCAAAATACTAAGCTTTAACATTTGTTCCTACAAAATCTGCTGCTCTGCAGGGAAATCTCTAACAGTATTATTTAAGGAAGTCAGTTTTGAAAATACTGGACATCAGTGGGTTGTTTTTTTGGGGTTTTTTTTTTTTTTTTGGTCATTTTATCTTATATTTAGCAAAAAATAACTTGAATAATCTTGAATATTCTTACTATAGTAAGAATAAGATATTCAGATAATAAGACATCAAAGTAAAAGCTAAGCAGTAGATTTAATAACTTGAACCCCAAGCCACAATTTCAAAAAATTGAATCAGTTGACTTTGCTTTTATGCAAATACTATTTATCTTGCCTGCTGGCAGTTCAGACTTCATTCCATCTCAGAATGTCTGAGTACTGACATGAGTGAAATTAAGTAGCATAATGAAATATCTCCACCTAACTGCTTGTCTTCTTTGCATAATCCCATTTATGGCATTTGTAGCCAAATTATTCTAAAGAATGTAAGGACAGTAGAATAAAAGACACTGTACAAACAAAATAAATCAGCCCCAACACCTGAACTTAAAATGTATTTTAAGAATGGAAAGCCTGGAAGAAACACATCCTACTTTGAGATATAAATAGTTCTGCTTCAAGTGTAGGATTAATCCTCCACTTAAACATTTACAAAGCCTCATGATATTCTGCCATTGCCACAAACTTGTGCCGAGGGCCTTTCAGGTCTAATCCTCTTGAACACGGGTTTGCTGGAGCTTTGCCCTATCTTCAGAATACTGCAATCTCCTTCCTGCCATTACACCCCTGTATTCTGCATTTGAATGTCTTTATTTTAAAGCTTCTGGTGCATGTGCAAGCCATCAGTTACTTTCTCCACCCAGAGAGAGTGCAACCACTAACAGGTCTGGGATTTATTTATTCTATTTATTATAAGATGCTTGATTTTATTTTCATCAAGACAACAATTACCATTATTTCATCTGGGTTTAATTTATCTGCTTAAATAAGTTTTATGGTCATCCAGAGCATAGTGCCATTAACAATTTTACACAGCTGAGCTCTATCAAGAGTGAGAAACATGCTTGAAAGGCAGATTTATGAACTACAGGTAATGAAGGTTACTGAATCCTGAAGCACCCCTGCAATTACAGGCAGCTGTTTTCATTGAAACTTAAGATTCCCAATAAAGTTTAAGCACCTCCAGCTTTAGGAGAGACCATATTGTGTTAGCAGGCTGATGGAGAAGACAGTACAGTTGTCAGAATTACAATGTCAGGGGAAAAGATTATGTAGAATATTTAAATTTAAGATACAAACAATTGCATTAATTACAACTTCGCTATCAATTTGCATTGATGATGTAATGAATAGCTGATTGCTGTTGCTTATGTAACTTATATAAAATATGAAAAACTGCAGAAGTAGTACAGATACCCTGCCATAAGGAATAACTGATCATTCAAACTCTGGTTATCCCAAATGAGTGGTTAGGATGACTCAAAAATCATTGTTAAACATATTAGCAAAAGAAGGTTTAATATAAATTTGTACAGCTTCACAAATTGGAAAGGTGACTCTTTTACTTGCTACACAGATGAAGCATACAAATGAAAATCAGATTAGAATCAGTTTAGAAAAGTGTAAGGGTGCAGAAGAGGGTGCCTGACTCATTATAGATCCAAGATGGCAACATTCATGCTATACTTGCTCTAGTGTGTTTCAATCACTTCACACAGACAAACATCTACAGACACAATGTCTGTGTCTAAATAAATTTACAAAGATATACCTGTTAAAATTACCCTCAAATCCAATTAAATACTCATATTAAATACCTTGTAATTTCTCTGTGGGTAAGACTTGAGCCTTGAGAGGTAGTGGGGGTGTCAGTGTGGATCCCACCGTGAGTTTTCAGTGATGGTCCAGCAAGTATAGCAAAGCTCTGAGAGGTGTCCCTCTAAGAGAGATGTGCATCCACTGCAGTCCAGAAGAGCTCAAAGAGCAGCTCCTAGAACAGCTGCTTAGAGGGTCACAAAATGCTAAGCTTTAGTCATTAGTGAGTTTCTATCCTGGCTGCAATCCAAGCTGGTAATTACTGGAGTTCTTAAAAACGATGGTACGGCTCCGCTCAGGTTACAATTCAGGTAAATAATGTTCCAAGGCTGTCAGAGGATGACTGATTATCTCCTGTTCCCCTCCTTGGGGAGGCAGCAGAAGTCCCTGGTACAGAGAGTGCCACCCCCACCTTAGCCATGCAAGAATTTGTGGCACGGTCAAGGTACACTTCACCACTCAACTCATTGCCCAAAAGCCAAGGCCTGGTGGGAGTCCCTGAGGTCACAGAGCTGCCTGAGGAGGTAGCAGGGGGAGTGCAACCTCACCACAGTGGTTCAGAAAACACTCTGGTTGATACAGGTGAACTAAATTACCATAAAGGCCAATTTATTAATTGGGAACAAAACATTTCCCTGTGAAACCTTCATTAAGAAGCATTTAACTGTGACTAATGTTAGTATATTGTTATGTGTGATCTTAAGCATTATTAAGCAGGTGTCTGATAAATGAGAGTCTTCTCAGTGCCTCTCAGTGAGGTATATTTGATACATGGCTAATCTAAATGACATCCTACTGCAGCTGAAGACCTTTTTTATGGCAAATGCATGTTAGGACCCGTGCATTTCTATTTAATGTGACAAAATCAGCCTGAAAAAAAGTTTAAATGTACCATTTTTATGGTACTTTACACATTATTCCAGAGTAGTTTCATAGGCTGGTTCTTATTACAGTCCTTGCTAGATGTTCCTCATACCAGCTATGACAGATGGATTTTGTAGACTTAGGAAATGTTGAAGCATGTTGCAGTAATAAAGCGTGTGGCATTTTTTTCCTTTTTAATTTCTGACAGTTCAGTGACAGCAAGGATTATCACCCCAATACAGCATGTAAGTGCACTTGACTTTCAGCACATCAAAAGTAAAATCTCAAGATGTGCTCGTCTGGTATTCATTAACATGGAACTGGAACAGCAGGACCAAATCCAGATCAAGAAAAGAGGTTATCTGCCTTTATCTGATATAAATCTTAGGAGAGAGAAGGAGAGAGACCAATAAAATTAGAAGCCAAGTTTGCCCATTCACAGCTTCAAAAGTTTTATAAGCATTTAACATCTATAACAAAAAAAAAAAAAAGCAAATGAAGGTGTTAACTCACTTGTCTTTCTCAAAGGCCGCTTTAAAATTTGATCCCCATCCTCATGAAGTCATTTAACCTTCCTCCCATGCAGTCACAGACTTATCAGCAAATATTTTTTTAGATGTCCTTGTGATTTATGGTCTAACAAAGGAGAGGAACTGCCTTGCAAAAAGTCTTAGGCTGTGGAGAATACCTTTCAGGACCAAATATCAGCTCACGTGCCCTCTGGGAGAAGTAAGGATCTGGAGCATCCAGCCTGCAATCATAGTTACTCTCAATGTTCATGAAGTAACCACTGTACAATGTTATATTTCACTAGTGTTTGATTGTCATTTTTAAGAGGTGATTACAATTCTCATAGTTAATGATAAACTGATTATGAAAGCTTAAAAATAATGAATGAAGTAGTATCAGGTATTCCACAGCATGGATGAGAATACACCTACTTACCAGACAAAATTAAAACAGCAGTAAGTGACAACAAAATGGAAAAAGAAAGATATCAGCAATATGAGATAGAAATAAAACAATTTGCTGAACAATATGAAGATGTCTCAGTTAATAACATTTAAGAAAAGATGTCCAAGTAGAAATCTCACTGAATGTTCTTCAAAACACTGTACACTTTTACACAGAAAATTTTGAGTCAAAATCCTCTCTACAATACTCAGCATATCGTTGTATGCTTTATGCTGTAACCAGTATGCTGTACTGAATAAATTAATCATGCTTTACAAGCTCTATAAAGACTGTCTGTATTGTAATTGCCAGGACCCCCATGGCAGGAAGGAATGATGAATCTGACTCCATGTTCTCAGAAGGCTAATTCATTATTTTATGATACTATATTATATTAAAGAATACTAAACTGAACTATACTAAAGAATACAGAACGGATACTTACAGAAGGCTAAAAAAATAATAATGAAAACTTGTGAGTCTCTCCAGAGTCCCGACACAGCTTGACCCTGATTAGCCATTGAGTCAAAACACACACCAGAAATCCAATGAAACAATCACCTGTGGTAAACAATGTCCAAACACATTCTACACGAGCAAAGCAGAGGAGAAGCAAATCAGATAGTTATTGTTTTAATTTTTCTGTGGCTTCTCAGTTTCCCAGCAGAAAAATCCTGGGTGAAGGGATTTTTCAGAAAATGTGAATGTGACATGCATGCCAGGAATCCAAGTGCATACCTTTCTGTATTTCAACAAACAGAAAACCCATTATAGAAAATCTTGCCATCTCAAACAAGTAAAATGTGGTTTCAAGTCTCATTGGTTTTTTTCACCCTCCTCTTACAGGATCACAACAACAGCTGCTTGCATGATGGATCTACGCAGATATCCCCTGGATGAACAAAACTGCACACTAGAAATTGAAAGTTGTAAGTTACTGGAGGGAAAGGGTTGGCCAAATGACAGCTGAGAATTGACCTACATTCACAGGTTAGGCAAAACAGGGGCAAGTACTGTATTTGTCCAAATACTATGGGTTCAGTGAGCTTGCACACTGAACATACTAAATGCATTTCTGTAACGCACAAGCCAAAATGTGTTTCATTCACAATACTGGTTGATCCAAGCTTGTAAGGTGTCTTTCAAAATCTCTTGACAAGGAAGGAATGAGGGTATTTTTTGAAGATTAGCTCAGAGGACAGCAGTCAAGCACTGTCCATCTTCAGTGCCTAAGCACTGCTGAACCTGGATTAATTACTTCACCTTAGCACATTCATCTCTTACATCAGGACTGACATCTGTCCCACGTGGTTGGGGCAGGATTGATCAATTGCTTTTACCAAATCATTTGGAGGTTATAAAGGGAAATAACTTGATCCTTCAGCACCAAGGTTAATGAGAGCTTTGTCACTGTCTTCCATGAGCATGGGAACACAGCATGTATTTACAAATTTTTGTTAGTGTCTCTTTATTTTATGATGGTAGCTGTTAGAGAAGTGCCTGTGAAGGCTTTTGAAAAGAATGTTTATTATGCTGGCCATGTAACTTCCCTTTCCAGTGTTTCCCATCACACTACTGATCCCCCCAGTCACTTTCTGCTCGTTCAAAACTCAGTCCGAGTGTCACAATCCACCACTTTACAGGACCTAAGAAGTTGCTTGTTAAAATGCACGGTTGTCTTCCCATACTTGGGCTTTGCAGTCCCCTGCCTATTTTTGGCACAAAACAATTTTCTTGCTTGCTGCTCCTTGGCTAGTCTTTTGGCTTAAACTTATTAAGGTATGTAATGGATACTTTTGGAAAATGAGTCAAATCTTGATTTTCAAAATATAGTGCAAAACACTTCTCCTCAGTCACTTTTCCACCTGATTAGCAGAGGAAACAGATATCTATACAATACCACAGCAACCAAAATGGATGACAATGGTGAAGTTGCCTTCATATTGAACACTTACCAAGTTTATTTGTTGGGAGGTAGTTGATTTGAAGTCTCCAGCTCAGTCATGACTGAAGATGATGAAAGTAGGTAAGCATTTATCAGCTAGCATTTATCAGCCCAAATGATGAAATTAGACTGACACTTTACTGGTTTGTACCTCTCTTTTCACAAGCTTTCACATAAATGAAGCTTTGTAAGGATAAATGTTTGGTGAGAATGGATTTAGTACTACCACTGACACCTCATCAAGAATCAAGATTAGCATCAGATGGAATAAGCAATTAAAATGCTAACACAACCAGGGCTGAGAGAATACCATGTCATTCATGTGGCCAGTCACACATGCCCAAAAGAAAATTGCTTTTCAGACCTTTTGAACACTTGTATAAATAATTCATGTCTCCAGAGATACATATGTTGGTATGTTAAGACTTGTGCTGATCACAATTTGCAACAGGTCAAAACTGGAGAGTCGGTTTCTTCTCATGAGTGTTTAGGTCAGTTCTACGAACAACGGAATTATTTTCCAAAAGCACAGATGTGCTTACCTGCTACTGGAAGCCTGCAAGTAGTAGATGTGTCAGGGGCACTGGTGTCTTTGACAACTGTCCACCTAAAACGTACCTTCTAATGCACCACGGTTCATCTCATCTGCATGTCTAAAATTCTTGAAAATTATTGATCATATGTCCAGGGGTGCCCTAAACCAGGACATCATATTTGGATGAATAGAGTTCTGAATGGCAAGCTGCCAGCTCCTTTCTTAGGCATTTGAGTGCAAGTAAGCCATTTGTTCAGAGTACTCTGCACTCAGTAGTACCAACTAATCCCCTTGAGAGTAATGAGGGGACAGAATGAAATAGGGTGAATAAAAAGGTGATGACCCTGACCACGGCTTCTCTGCTCATGCCATGTGTGTTTGGCATGTGCCATTTGCTTCCATGACAGAACCAATTTATAAGACTCCCACCCTCAAGCCCTCCTTCCAGCTTCTGCATCACCCTTCAGCTACTGAGCTTCTGTTCTCTTTCTATTGTGCCAGTATAGAATGTTCACAGAGCTAGGTTGAAAATGAAACTGTTCATATTTTCTTGGTTTAAAAAATATCTCTTTGATAGAAAGGCTTATCCGCTGCAATTTTGGGACAGACAGGAATTCAATAGATCCCAGGATGGAACTATTCCTTAAATAAAAGGGCCAGGGAAGGTGGTGCTGTAGTCACTAAGCAAGTCTCTAAATCACTAAGCAAGTCTGCAACAGCAAGCACCATTTCTCAAGCACCACTAGACAGATACTGTGCAGAATGTGCACTGCCAAACCCTTTTCAAAGCACTGGAAAGTGGGCTTGTTCATCTTTATACTGTGCACAGTTTTGTGGCTTAACCCATGTGGCACCAGCTTCCAGAGCAGTGCTTTGTACTGCGAGAGCTGCAGGACGTCCTTCATTCCCAAAGGCTGACAGGCAATCAGCTTCTCAGAGAGTCCCAGGGCGCTTCCCAATTTCTAAAACAAGCAAGGTGGAGACACATTTTCCCCTCCAAAACCTGAATGCTCCCCAAGGCATCCACAACAGCTGTGCAGCTGTGCAGCACTGCCACAGAGCACCAATGCTGAAGCACACACAACCTGTCTCTCTTTTGGGTTCCCATGTGTTTTTAAGGGTGACTTACTCCTGCCACAGAAGGAGTGTGTTCCAGAGGAACCAGCATGTCCCACAGATTAATTTGTCAAGGAATAGATGAACATTGCACTACTTGTGAGCAGAAAGGCACTGAGTCATTTCACCTCATAGGGATGCTGTGGTAATTAGCCAAAGACAGACCCTGAAAACCTAAAGTGATAAGAATTGTTCCGTAATAATACTTAACAGTGAGTAATTTCAGGCAATGCAAATAGCAGCAAAAAAGCTGTGTGACACAGGAATGCAAAAGAGCACAAGGAACCAAATGCTGAACTATTATCAAACCTCTCCAGCAGCACAGCAAAGGCATGGATAATGCATGCCTATATTGAGCCAGCAGATTATTTTCATATTTCCAGCTTTCCTAAAGCTATCTTACAGGACTGCAGAAGCTATGTATGCGTGGCTGACAACGAGAGAAATGTATACATTTAGGAGGGGAGCATTTTGGCTGCATATATTTCTTCACACACATTTTTCACAGCTTTACCCAACCAGTTCACCTTACTCCAAATTCTGCAGTGGAAGATGGGGAGACCATATCAGACATTTTACACCTGTTCCAGTGTCTAATACCATGATGGCCACTGGAAACTTCTGTGTACAGAATCAAGGGATTTTATAACTGGAACTGCTTCATCAGTGGAGCTGGGATCTGTAACAATCCATTTCTCACAGATTAGCATATACTGGGAAAGAGGAGACTTAATACTTGGCTGGAGGTTACACAGACTGCTTGGCACTCTCACATGAGCTCTGATGGATGTCAGCTTGGCAATTTAAGATGTTAAATCCCCCAGCTGTTAGTTCTGCTGTATCAGGTAGCCTTTGGCAAAGGCTACAAATGCTATGGCAGTTCAGAACCCAGTGCCTTGGCCCAAGTCCACTGTTCCTGGCAGAAGCCATGACAGGCTCTGGACTAGCATGGGTGCAGACACACAGCTGATAAAGGAGCGAGCAGAAGGAGGAGGCAAGCAACCAGGGATGGTAGTATCAAAAAGCTACAATTATATTGTCTGTCAGAGACTTCTGACTGAGTACATCTGCCCCACTCTAGCATCCTTCTTTAGAAGTACAAGTGCTAACCTCACTGCACTACCTAGAGGGTAAGACAGAATACTGTTATTGTTTTAATATTCTTTGTCCCTCTGAGGTTGCCAGTATCACAGTAACAGCAGGATCTTGTGGAGTGAGCTTGCACCTGGCTTTCAGTCATCAGAAAAAAATGTGCGCTGACAGCATCACTCTTACAATAAATTAAATGCCCATTTGGGGTTTTACTTAAAGCATCTCACAAACTTCAGTGAAATGTGTTTCACAGTCACAGGAGAGGGAGGGACCAGCTGTGCTCCAGTTTGGCAAAGTTGTTTACTTATTGGCAAGCTACTATGTGTTTTACAACAGGTCAGAGCTGACTATCAAAACTGTCCCTTTGGACTCAAAAATCTGTGCCTCTATGACAACAGTTAATGCTGCAGCAGGATTCAGGGATCAACACTGCAACATTAAACTGTGCATTACAGCAGCACCTTTCGAAACCACTTGAATGGGTGAACTGAACAAGCCCACAGACACCTGAACAGAGATACTTGGGGAAAAGAGGAAGATTTATTCAGTTGGCTACAGTATAAGAAATGGCAATTCTGTTTTAATTCCATTGTTTAGGCTGT
This sequence comes from Haemorhous mexicanus, assembly GCF_027477595.1. Taxonomy (NCBI): domain Eukaryota; kingdom Metazoa; phylum Chordata; class Aves; order Passeriformes; family Fringillidae; genus Haemorhous; species Haemorhous mexicanus. Next base: position 51,757,607 of record NC_082344.1, on the reverse strand, counting down.
CCCTTCTTCATATAGAAATAGATCTAATACTAAATATATGTAATGTTTCTATGAAAGCACAACCAACTTAGAGTGATATTGAAGTTAATCAATAAAATGCTCCACTTGAACCTCTACATAGTTTGTTGCCAGGAAAAAAACAACTGAGTTCATACCTAAACATTATCACCTTTGTTGGCACAGAGCCATCTGAGGGAATGAGATTTGAACAGATTTATCATAGATCTCTGCTTGAGACAAGATTGCATTGATCCAGGGTATGACTGCATTTAAACTACCAAGGATGTAAGAACTTACACCTCAAACAAATAGGGATTTTTTTTAGAGATGAAAAACCTGTCTTAAATCCAAGCTTTCCCATACAGCTTTTCCTTTGCCTGTCTGCAGGCACCAGATATCTAGTAATTTATTCATGCCTAGCAATAAAAATTCACTAATGAATATTGCTGTTCTTGTACCTGAGGCAGCAAGAGCTTTGAGCTGGATCCACTTATATATTGTCCCTAAAGTATCCAAAACCACTAAAAGGGCATCTGGTGCCATCCTGCTTCTCACCAAGCATAACAAATTGGTTCCACAGAAAGCATAATTTCTCCTTTCTCAAAGGAGCTTGCTGCTCAGAGTATTCTAAAAGCCAGTTGCAAGACCCCTTCCCAATTAAAAAAAAAGGTCTGGAAGTATGATGAACCCAATGCCTTTTTTAAGAGCTTCTATTTCTGACATTCCAAAGTGGGCAGCCCCCCAGTACCACTTGCTTAGGTTTTACACATCTGTAAATGAAGAGCTTCTCTCAGTCACTCTCCTGCCAGACTGCCCCAGCTGTCCCATGAGACCTGTCAGCCATAAACCTGTTCTCTGGAATGAGTTGCTTCCCATGGCTCCTGTAAACCCTGGGGAAAAAAAAAAAAACTCATTTTCTCCACTTTGACTTGTCTCTGGTTTTTACAGCATAACACTGGGAATAAAAACTTTCTTCTGCTTCAGGCCAATTCCTTTAAGTGTTCTAAAAACATACTCAGCTTTAAATTTATTCCGAACCTGGTGAACTAAGAGGAGCAAGATAGAGGTTCCAAAGCTCAGATCATTCAAACAGTGCCTCTTTCTGGGATGTGGTGCAATGCAAACTGTCTGAATGAAAAAGTCAGAAGGGTTCCTGCCTGCCCATCTTCCCTTAATGTGCCAGCTGTAAGTGATAGGATGTTCTTAGCATGTCATCCTATTGACAGCTTTCCCAACTCACCAGTGTGCAGGTGAGTCTCCATCCATGCCTGCTGTACTCCCATTGCTGCCTGTGCTGTGACATGAACAAATCACCTTATTTCACAAAGACTCTGCCCCTGGATCAAACGCCATGTTCAAGCTCCCACAAAGCCTAACAAAAGAATAGGCAACAGCAGGACACTGAAAAGCACATTTTATCACAGCATACTCATAAAACAAGCAAGACAGTACCATACAAAAAAACCCAGCAAGAGCAGGAATGGAGATCAGCACAAAAGACTGCCAAGTTATCCCATATACTGCCCACTGGGATAGCAAAGTGACTACTCTCTGGGCAACACATTTTGCAATTTGAAACTCACTTTATAATTTATTAAGGCATTCAGATAATAGAGCCTAGGTTACTCCATATACCCTATGCAGAATATACATACTGAGCTGGTGTCATTGCAGATGCACTCTCAGAAGGATTGCCCATGGAGACTCTGCATGCACACAACAATCTCTGGATCCACATTAACTTCTGACATGCCACCCTTCTGAGCTGCAGAGAACATGCTGGCAGCAAAACAAGAGAGATTTTAAAGTTACAGCATGAGCATCCACAGCAGTCAATTTAAACATCACAGGAACAGAAAGACTAGCACAGAGCTGTGAAGCTGAGCAAGTTGTTTTTTAGATACTTTGAGAGGCAGATTCACAAATAGCTTGTTGATATTGAAACTGAGAAATTAGCCAAGTAGGACTGCATGCTTCCTTTTTTTTTTTTTTTTCCACATCAAAAGTTAAAATGTATTTTTGGCTCAGTTTGTGTCATTCCTTACCACTCATCTTTTAAGTCAGCCAGTGAGCTAAAATAATTCATTCTTCACAGCACACTAGTGTTAAACCACAGTGACTGCTCTGTTTCCACACTTTGGAAATATTTCTTTCCCCAGAGGACTATAAATCAGTTATGTTACTTTCAGAATGTATTTTTACACTGCACACAAATTTACAAGTTACTCAGATGCAGATAGTTTAGTCTATATGACTTTCACATTTTATTTTCAAAAAGATGGATAGCTTGTCTTTATATGGATGCATAGATTTTGATAGCAAATATTTGACATTCAACAATTCCAGAACATGAGCATATGAAATTAGCAAAGCTTGGACTCTCTTAAGCACTTTTTTTATTACACACAGAAGAATGCAGAGTTATTTTCACCAACTGTTCTTCTTGTTTAGTGTCATCTCAGTAATCTCAGAGGTCCCAATATGTGACCCAGGGTGTCCCCTGGCAACCACAGAGTACAGGAAAGCTGGAGCTGAGTCACTTCCCAGCACAGCCTCATCAAGTCAAAGTGTTCAGCCTCTGACACTCGTCAGGCCAGGGGAACAGCAAAGGGAAAAGCTTAGCTTGCTTTAAAAAAAAATTAAGGATTGATTTGGAGGAGGGGCTGACTTCTGCAGAAGCGGCTGTGCTCTTAGATGAGTCTGTATTTTAGATCACTTAAAGGAATGCACCTTTATAACAATCTTGGAAGAGCTGGTGTACTGTGCTTTGAGACAATACAGCTGCTCTTGAATGGCACAGCCATAAGTATGGTTTATATATTTCAAGACAATGTGTCTTCTGCCAAGGTGTGAATTGCTGTTTAAAAGAAAAAAACCCAGAACAAACTGGAAGATTCTGGTACTCATGGATTTCTTTCAGTTTGTGAAAATGAAGCCTTTCCCCCAATGCATCTGTATTTACAGATATTATAAATCTTGAGAAATTATCTGCTCAGTGCTTATCCCTTCTCTGTCTTGATCTGTTATGTATGACTTCTTGACACTGCAGTAATACAAACAAAACACAATGCCTCAAACTCAGTGGGAAGATGACTTATCTTACAACTTATCTTAAAACACCCAAGTACAGCGGACTTGCACTTGGCTCCATGTTGGACAAAACATTTTTTTTGACTTAGAGATGGAGCAACTGAGAGGTGTTTTAAAATCTTTTGTTTCATTTCTAGTCTCATGAGAAGGGAGAGACAGATTCTTTCTACAAATCCATTTCCCACATTTCCACATTTACCTCTCTGAAAAACTTTATGCACCTGCATTAAATAACTAAAATTTTAAAAGGGTTTTCATTGTCTCAGGTGGGAACACAATACTGTGCAGAAATATGTGTACTTGTATAAGACATGCTGGCAGAGGTGAGAAACATACAATGTCCTGATTCATCTCCAGTGTGAGTCCTGTGGAAAGCAGAGACCCTACTGCCTTAAAGAAGAGCAGGTTTTGGCCTGACCCACTAGAGCACCAACCAGATGGACCTGGATTTCAAATGCCTTTTTCACCAAGTACAACAGCTGTATCTAAAGTTGGGCCAGTCTGCCTGGCAACAAAATGAGAGCACTTAGAAGTAGATCTTAATTAGTCAAATGAAGTAAGTGCTCAAGGGCAAGATGTGTTTACAATATGAGCAGACAAAACTGTGTACCATGCAATATTGACTGAACTAAATTAATTGAATGCTAAGCAGCTGAACCTCTGTTGCTAATGTTTACATAATGTGCTTATAAATAGTGTTGCTCCCTTTTTAACTTTGTAAAGCAACTCAAGTCAGAAAAAAACTTCTAGGATTATGGCTCAGACCGTGAGAGTCATCTGTTGTACAGCAGCTCAAATGAGAAAAAAAAAAAAAAAAGAAGGAAGAAACTGGTGGGGTTGAAAAAGGATTTGCATTGGACTTACAAATTCTACATAAAATGTGCTCCTGACAGCACTGCAAGCAAGTTACCTTTGTCAGGTTCTTGTGAAGGTGTGGAAGTCCTTTGAGTTAGCAAACAAGGTGAAGGATTGCTTCAGGAGAGGGCAGGTCTCTCAACACGCCAAGGTCTTTCATCCTGAGTCTAGCACTCCCAGACTGTGCTGCCAGGACTAGAGTAGAAACAATGTGTAGTCTGCCTTTTGCTACTCCTAAAAATGGGTATTTACTTCCTCCTCATCAAACCAGAGGGGAATAAAGGTTAGAAGAAAAAAAAAGAAAGAGGGGGAACAGAAGGGAGCAAAGCTCTGCAGAAGAGGTCAGGATCTTTGGCTCACCTTTCTGCCAGTTGAGATACAGCTGGTAACCAGTAGTGTCCCCATTCAAAAGAAGAATAAGAAAGTGAGAAGCAGAAAGATCAAAACAGATTCAGGAAAAAGGCATCTCTGAATGAAAGGAAGAGAAGATGGCTGGGATTTCTGACACTTGCACCCGAAAAGAAACAAATCCTCTCTTTCCAGCTCCAGGCTCTCATGGACAGTCTGGTACCACCAGCAAGTGAAATGGCATGAAAGGCAAGGAGACTCTTTGGGATAACTTTCTCATGCATAGCTGCTGCACTAATCACTGTTGACTAGTCTTTGGACAAGAACATGACAGTGTGACTTCAGAACTTTGGTGGTTTCAACCCCACAAGAGAAGAGGATCCAGGCAAACGAGTGAGGAATGTGGAAGCAATTAAACAAAATGTTCCTCAGCATATGTAATTACCTAAGTACTAAAGTGCCATCATAAAACTTCATGCTTCAGAGCCAATCAAACTAATTTATAAGATGAGAAACTTGCTAAAAGTCTTTAGAAACTGATGCATGATGTGTGTGTCAGAGCTGACCTGCCCTTGTACATAATACATGTACAATTACACAAGTGTCTGGGCTGCACAAGAGGACACCATGAACACATACTGCTCACCTGCTTTCTGAAAAAAAAATTTAAAAACAATATATTACTGGTGGAATTTTTTTAGACAACAGGTCATCAAAATTATTCAAGTCCAAATTTGAATCACTGGCACTACTCATTAAACATTTGCATATAAGGAACTTCAGAATTTTCAATGACATCTTAGCCTCTAAGCTACTATGGGCAAGCTGCTTATTACTACACAAAATGTGTGGACATAAGCAAGACTTTTTAATCACAGTTTGATTTACAGGAATTACGCGAGATGTGTAGAGCAGAGGCTCTTAACATCAGGCTAAAAGTCATCACTCCAGTGATGAAAGTGTTGTAAAGGTGAAAGAAATGAGATGGGTAAATCAGGCTGCATTGGGACAAGTCAGACCCCTAACTGTTGTACTGTCTTAGATCAAGTGTCTGTCTTAACCATTATCTTGTCTCTGAGAATGGCCAGCAGAACATATCAATGAAGGTACAACACAGCCTAGGACACTCATGCTGTTCTTTCCTCAGTAAGCACCTCCAGTAAGTGTTCTGCACTTTGCTACATCCAGTCAGAAACAGTATCATTACTTAACAACCTGGATAGATTTTTATTTTGTGATTCTGCAACAGCTTTTGAACAAGCAGAAACTAAGGACATTTATGTCAATGAGTGATTTCTGCAGTTTATCTGTAGGGTGAATTTCCCTTTATTTCTTTCAAACTAGCCACTAGACATGATTTGTTGCTTTCTTTGTCTGAAAGTCTGATAGTCTGTAAATAATCATGTGCTCTTCAAGCTCACCATGCTAACTTAGGATCTTACAGACTTTTTATCAGCCACCTTGCCTCCAGGCTAAAGAATCTTGACTCAGACAGGTCCTTTCTTCACTGGGATCAAGTGTGCCCTTCATTCTAGTCAATTTAGGTTTGCTGTTTTGGGCAAAGAAAGAAAACTCCATGAAATAGCACAATGTGAATTGGAATGTATATGGAAATGCAAACAAAGAATTTTGCATTTACTTCCCTTTCCTAATAGTTCCTTAGTTTGTTGTTTTTTGGTTTTGTTTTTTTGGGTTTCTTTCCTCATAGCTAATGAGAATTAAATTCTTAGCAGTGAACAGGACACAAAAATACCAGCATGCCTTACAGGAGGTACTCTTGCACATGAAAGCCATACTAGCTAAAACATACTGATGTGTGTTTCTGATTGTTCATTGAATTATATTTATTTTAGCCTTTAAGTTCCTTTGCCATCACTGGCATAGTCCAGTAGAAGGAGCCAAACTAACTGGAAGGCATTTTCAATACAAGTTTGACTGCTTATCCAGAATCTTTCATTTCCCTCTGTTGAGACACACTGATACAGACAAGTCCTGCTGTGCTAGCCATTGAACAGATATTAAGCAAAACCAAATAATGTCTCTCCCACAGGACTTTCAGATTTGTGTCAGGTCTCACTGGCAAAAAATGATAACAAGTAAAACTGAATCACCATTAAAGGTACTTGCAAATTAAGGCAAGGTTATAATTCACTCTTTGAACTAGATTAGGGTCTTGCAAGAGTGACTTTATGCTGTAATAACATTTATTTTCCTCTTCTAATGGATAGGAAGTTATGTCTCCAACTGGGATGGAACAGATTGCCACATACATAAAATTTATTTTTATTTGAGAAAACTTCTTAAATAACTGACAATGTTTAGTACTCCAGCAAGTAAAAGTAACCAAGTTTTCATTTGAGCCAGTGTTGCTAAGGCTAACTCATATCTCCAGGGAAAACAAAAAATATTTCTCAGTAGAAAAAAAAAAAGTACATTATACAAGCAAATACGCACTCAAACACAAGTGGCAGGAAATCTTTTCTCTCACCTTAATGTTAACTAGTTACACTGATTTCCCAAACATATCTTCAGATGTGTGGTGCCCCATTCACAAGTCAGATTTAAGACTGAATAGTACAATATACTTACCACTGTATGGACCGCCTTGGTGGCTTGTGGAAGGAATGAGTTATCTTCCTGTTTGAATGCAATCATAGAAATAATAACCAAAAAATGTAAAACATTTAGCAACAAAGACTTAATTTGTTAATGAAAGACACAATCCAGGAGGAATGGAAGAGGGTTGGGGTACAGCCTCAATCTCAGCCTGAGGACCCTGTCCTTACCTAGGGCCAGCGAATTTGTGCACACAGAATTGCTGTAGCCTTTTGAAAAGTCCTGTTTAGATCCAAAGAAAGAGACCCGGCTGCTGGCTGCTGCTGCCCCCCTGCCCTGGAGAATCGGAAGGGAAAAGGGATTCTGTTTGGACATCTCCATTGAATTGCTAATGATAGTGGAACCATGATTTGTATTTGTGAATGTAACACACATCCTCACTTATCCCAGAGATATTTGAGAAGTGCTGCCGTGTAAAACAGAACAGCCTGGTGACATCCCATACACTGTTAAACTTGGCTAAATCACAATGTCAGCAACATTTCTAAAGCATTTTTTTTCTGTGAACAGAGAGATTTATACATAGCCTATTTCTTGCCATGAGTGTATATACTTACTTTTAGATCTGTGATGCTTCTGACCAAGCATTCTCACTTAAACTCTCAGATGCTGAGGGTTATAAAAAAAAACAAAATAAAAAACCCAAAAGAAAAAAAAAGTTGGCGATTAAGAGCTGTATTTTAATTTCTAGTCAATATTTTCTAGAAAGCAGAAGTTTTATATCTCGAGTTGGGCAATTAAATGTCCTTTTTAGTGGTTTGAAGATGGAAAATAATCTAGCAAGCAAAAAAATAAAAAAAGGCTTAAGTAGAACAAATATTTTTTCAGGGACCATTTCAAATTATACAACAAATAAATAAATAATTTTTTAGCGGTCACTTACTATTTAGGACAACAAATCCACACGGAGAATTCCTGGGAAAATTACTTTATTAAGCAAGCTAGACTGCTAGGGATGCCAGCACAGCAATGAGGCCATGCTCGCGGCAGGAGCTGGGAGCAAACCAGCTCCCTAAATAATCGGTTCGGGTTTCGGCTTCCTCCGCAATCCCCGCGCAATCCCCGCGCAATCCCTGCGCGGTCCCAAGGCGGAGCGCGGGCGCCCCCTCGCGGCCCCTTTGCGCGCTGCCGGCGCTCCCCGCGGCGCTCTCCCGTTCGGCCCGCGGCCGCTCTCGTCAGCGTCACTGAATGAAACACTGCGGGCCCGCGGTGTCTCTGGCTTGTATGAAATTCGTGTTCGGACATCACGGTCCAGCTGCGAGTGCTGCTCTCTCTGTCACAAAAGCAGAGCTATGCGTTTGAATTGGTGGCATGGGTACGTACGCAGAGGGAAAAGGATTTCATGGCAGAAGAGCTGCCGAGGGAATACCTGGGCAGTACTGATCAGTTCGGCGAACAAACCTGCATTAACACTGGCCACTGCAAGGGCAAGACTCACTTTTCCTATCACTGAAATAGCTTTTCTTCCTTTGTAAACGCTAAGGCATTTGCTGCTCGAAATAAGGGGTTTCCATTGCCTGCCAGCCAGCAGTCAGTGCTGCTCCACACTTAGGGGTTTCTTAATTTCCATGACTACAGCTCCTCGCTTAAAGCCGCTGTCCACTTGAAAAAGGAGAAGGAGCAATCTGTCTCCTGTTCAGAGCTGAGATCAATTCCTGTCTTTAACCTGCAACAAACCATCTTCCTCCCAAGTTTGCTAGAAAAAAGCCATGTGGACACCTATGAAACATGAGCACCTGTGAAATTCCTTCACCTCTGAGCCACTGACAGCCATGAAAAGCAATGCCTCTCACACACCTGGAACAACGTGCAAAACACATGAGGAAAGGGCATCACACAGCAACAATCATATCAGGGAATGGGCTGTCCCGGGAGAATTTACACCTTGTTAGTGTCTAGCAGAGATATTACAATGACTGCCAGGGAAATAATGAATGTACTGAAGTTAACTGTACCTGAAACCACAGGAAGATGTTTTTTGCTCAACTGCTTTTCTAAAAATGTGAATGCTCCTGGGTGAAAAACATCACTATCCCTTTCTCAAAATTTCCATCAACTTTAGGGAAGCTTTAATCCAAGAAAAAAATTCTATATATTCAGAAAAAGTACTAGCTCACATTCGACCCACTTTTTGTTGTATTTGGAAGTTTGCAGAGATTAAAAACATGGCCTGTCAGGATTGACAGCTTGTCACCAGCTGATGCCTTACATGCAAGGTTCTTGCTTTTGGTTAGTTGACTTTATAACCTACTAGTTCTATTTTTCACTTAGAAGCCAAAGTCATAGCAAAACTAGGAGAAAGCACATAGTCTACATTACAAAACTCACATAATTTCCTTTTGCAAAAATCCAACATGACCACACAGTGTATCAGTAGCATGGTGCAATCTTTTTGTAGGAGGTTGTGCCTGTTTTCTTTTTGAAATCTGCCTTCTAATTTCCCAGGTGTTTATTTGGCATCTATGTGGGTTTTAACAATTGAATCACTAATAACTCACCTTCAGGGAAGGGAATTTCAGCCACAATAAGGTGCCAAACTATTATTTCTTTTCTCAAAACGGCAGAGAAACTGCAGAGAGGCTGGCTGTGGCTGCCTTAAGAAGCTGCAAGTAAAGTCTGGAGCTCCTGGGGACTGGAGGCTGTTCCTTTCACTGCCCTGGGTCCCAGCCTGCACTGCCCAAGGAAATGGCACAATCAGAGCAAAATTGGAGGGCAGGATGTGAAAACTGTAACAGGTGATGACAGCACAGAAGAATAATTTCCATGGTTTTCTTCCAAAGCCTGAGGCAGAGTTCAGGATTCTCACATCTAAACCTTCACCTGTGACTTTGCAGCAAGTAGGTGCTCAACAGCTAGGTAGTGATGTCCCTTTTGGTTTTTATTCTGTCCCCTAAAGACAAAGAATGGGTATAACCTCATGTAGAGGATATCTGTGTGGTATGCAGTCTACACATAATCAATGCCCTTTCAGTGTGAGATGGCAGTTCCAATGCCATCTGTTTTGCACCACCTTTTCTGAGAAGAGAAATCCTCCAAGAGAAGGTTTTTATAAAACAGATTTGCAAGAAAATGAAGGTAACACTTCCCTGCCAATCTCAGTCTTGGTCTTTTAAACAGTCTTAGCAGTCTTCATTCACTTTCAGTCATTCTGTATCACACCCTACATGTAGCTCATGTCAGCCCTGGGGTTTGTGTGCAAAGCCTTTAAAGCAGCTGCTGAAGTCTCCGTACCAAGCAGCTACCTCGACCTTTTGCAGCAGAAGGGAATGAAAACCAGGCATGCAGAGCTCTGTGTCACAGCCCTGGGATTGGCCATTTGAAACCAAAATAAAATAGCATAAGGAATGGGAAACCCAGTTTTAAGCTTGCAGCAGCAATCCATATTACATAGGTTAGTGTGGTTTTCAGAGCAATTGTCATAGTTAGAACACCATGGCACTGAGCAGTTCAGAAATAAAATTTGTCACCATTTAACCTTTTTCAGCCCATCATTGTGTGCTTGCATCAAAAGATAGCTGTTCAACAGCTGCAGACTTTCCAAGCAATCTCTGGAGCCTGGCAGCAGGTCCTAAGAGCTTCTCTGACAGTCACCAGGGAAACCATGGATCTGTTCTGCATGTGGTCAGCCTTCCAGGGATGAGGCTATTACCAGGCACCATCATAGGAAAAGACATCTCAAGACCAATTTCCTTAGCTTGATATTGCATTACTTGTGCATATGAAAGGATAGGTTCCTAACTCTGTGGAGGCTTCAAGGCTACAGGTGGTTCAACTGGCAAAAGTACTGTCAAGTTTTCTAAAGGTTTGAGTTCAAACACATGGGTTTTTTTGATCTGTGGTATATGATTTAAACCTGATTAAATCTAACACCTGAAGGAAAAATTTAAAAATAGATGAGATATTCTCTCCTCTGGTAGATATCTGGGGAAAGTAGAAAAATGCAATAAAGTGGAACCAGTTTAAATATTTGTTCAAAAATGTTGTCAATTGTGAGTCAATTGAACTCAGTCACTTCTGAGTTCAATCAGAATATTTCTGAAAATGGTAACAATAATGTTAACATTTCCAGTGATATAATAGCAAATTAATTTTTAATTACATTATAAATAATCAACATCACTGTTAAAAGGAAACAGAAGAAAGGAGCTAGTTTTGGAGTAAAAAAGAAATAGTTCTGTGATAACAGAAGATCAAAGATGGCATGGTCTAATTAAAATATAAAATGCTTCATGAATATCAAAGGGTTACCTACAGCTCTGACAGACATTGTCAGGTGATACTACAGCACCTTAATTCTTCTGGAATCATCTTTGTCTCCACTGGCTCCCCACTGTGTATTTTGTCACATCCTGCATAGGAAATCAAATTAAAATCTGGGAACCGAACCTGGTTTTACTGTCAGAGCTCCTCCAAAGAGAGTTTAAAAGTTTTGCTGATGATGTGTCTGTCTGTTGGCAAACCGAGCAGCTCAAGCCTGACTGAAAAGTAGTAGTATTAGAGCTAGCTAAAAAACAAACTTTAATCATGAATCCTGTCCTTGTTTTTTGTCTTCTCCTCTTCTACATCTAGAATCGTCCTCAGGGTATAGAGAAGGCTTCTGGGTAACAGGACTGTCACACAACAGAAGGCTGAATTCCTGTTTAACAGCAGCTCCTTCCACTTGAACTGCAACTATTTAAGCAAAGTAATAAAACAAAAAGAAAAGTCGATAATCAAATTGTGCCTCTGTTTCAGATGGATACACTACTGATGATATTGAATTTTACTGGAATGGAGGAGAGTCAGCAGTGACAGGAGTTAGTAACATCGAGCTCCCACAATTTTCTATTGTGGATTACAAGATGGTATCAAAGAGAGTGGAATTTACAACAGGTAAGCACTGACAAGTTAAAAAGAGTTGTCCCCTCTTCCTCCAACCCAGAAATATCAGTGCCTACCTTTTGTGAGGCATTAGTCATTATATGACTTCTTTCTTTCAGGAGCATATCCTCGACTATCCCTTAGCTTCCGGCTTAAAAGAAATATTGGATACTTCATTTTGCAAACCTATATGCCTTCCACGCTGATCACAATTCTGTCATGGGTGTCTTTTTGGATCAATTATGATGCCTCTGCAGCCAGAGTTGCTCTAGGTAACTTCTCAAAATGACTGAATGATGTGGGCACTTGCTGCCTTTGAAAACAGTGACACCAAATCCATTCTGCTGGTTGTAGCATCATTAATTGTGATCTTACATGAGCAGCACAGGGCCTTGGTTGTCAGGAAGGCAGGCAGGTGTGACCTTGCCTACATCTGAAGCTCTTGCTCCACACTTAGGTTGGGATTCTGACTGACTTCCTGTTGCCATAATGGTCTTTGGATCAGGCCAAAAGCATCTTGCTTCCAAACTGGAGCGTAGAAGTCCAGTTCAGGTGTCTAAGGGTATCCACATTGTGCTGCATGAACAGCCTCTGTTCATGTTAAAAACTTCTCTCAGCTAGATCTGTGACTGGAAGGAATACACAAGATCCTACTGACATTAGTGGAGATATACCAGCTTGCACCAAATAAATCTGGTTTACCTATAGTTGTTTCTTTCCCATACCACCTTCCTTCCTAAAAATTTCGATAAGAATGATCTTCTGCACTGTCTGTGCTTTAAGGCATATATGTTTTTCAGCTCTATTGCCAAAAAGCCATTTTGTCCCGTTTCCCTGCAAATTAAACTTGTTATACCTGTGTCTAGAGCTATTATCTACATGCACTAATGACCTGTGATTAAGGCAGACTAAAAAGTAATTTCAGCCAGCTAAAAGAAAAAACACATATGAGAAAAAAAAAAAAAAATCAGTGGTGGATAACACAATAAGATGGAAATGCTTTACTTGCAAGCACCTAGTTAACAGGAAAAGCTGTTTTGGTATGAGCATATATATTAACCTTCTCTTCATCAAAGACTATGACTTTATCAAAAGGCTTCCCTTTCTCCTTTTAATCCTCCATTTAAATCAAAAGCTAGATACTTACTGCAGATCCCCTCAGCAATGCAAGTCACCTATAGGGTCAAACAGAGCTACTGCTGTAAATGAAGAAGCATTTTCTCACATAGAAAGAACAGCAATCAGGTTTTGCTAACACCACATTCCCTAGCACAGTAATTGCAAAAATTAAGGCAAGAAGTTCCGACATAGCCTGGGCTATTAAAGGTTATTTCATTCATCCTCTGCTGCATGAAAAGCCAAGGAAGGTGCTATCATCAGACTTGCAAGGTTATGTTCCTTTCCAGTTCTGCAAAACACATTCCTTTGGCTGCTAAGAACCTGATCACGCAATAAACCCATGTGCATGAGAAGTGCAATGCTGCCATTATGTCTACTGTGCTCAAATCTCCTTCCTTGTCTTATTAGTCAATGTCTATTTCTTCCCTTCGCAGGAATCACGACTGTGCTGACCATGACCACCATCAGCACCCACCTCAGGGAGACCTTGCCAAAGATTCCCTATGTCAAGGCAATAGATATTTACCTGATGGGATGCTTTGTGTTTGTGTTCCTGGCCTTGCTGGAATATGCCTTTGTAAACTACATTTTCTTTGGGAAAGGACCTCAACGTCAAAAAAAGACAGCAGGCAGAGCAGGACATGCTACAGGAGAGAAGAGCAGACTGGAAACAAATAGAGTCCAGGTAAAATGTTCAAGCTATCCTGACAAACATAACTTTTACTGTAAAAATGTTCATTTATATGATGATAGAGACAAGTACAGGTGGAACACGTGCAAAAGCAATGCAAAAGCACTTAAGATTGCCTAGAGAAAGATTGTATTTAAAGGAGATCACAGCAGCATATGGTCTGTTCCATCTTTAACTGGAAACAGAGTAAGAAAATACAGAAAATGCAAATGAATACTTACGACACGTATTTCTTTCTTCTTTGTATTTTTTGCAAAAGAAATACAAGAGGTACAAGGAAGTTAAGTATTTATCATTTCAGCTGTATCTTTTTTTGATTTAGAAGGTGGTATAAAAGAAATGTTTATAGTAAAGTTCCTCTTTGCATACCGAAACTTCACCAAAAAAATAAAAAGCATAACAAGCTCGGTTGCCTCAGTAAGCCCTGAATGAAGCCTTTAGCACTGACCTTTGAGGAACACAAAGATGCTGCTGCTAGGTTATAGCAGCTTTCATAGATGTCAGGACTCTTCCCTCAGCTAAATTCAGGCACACCACAATTATCCCCCGTTTAAAAAACAAGCCAGAAAACTTACAGAAAGTAATACTATGGACATAATGAGGATGAGTTTAATTTTGCAATACGTCACTGAGCACTTGCAAACCTCTATAAACCTATTTCACTTTTCCCCAGTTTTTCAGAAACAAACCCTTTGAAGCCTCAGGTGTATTTGGCCAGTCTGACACAGAGGAAAATACATATCCTGAAAAACCAAAAATTGTCTTCTTTCCTGTGCTTTACTTACAGTATATTACTTCCAAGTATTAATGAGATCTTGTGCAGGCTGTCCTATAAACTTCTTTACTGCTGTGACCTGAAGTGAAAACATTTGGACAAAACTGTATTCAAGCTCTCTGTTCAGTTTGAAAAATGAGACCAACACATAAAACTCTAAGAAGTAAGACTTCATCTTGATATATGGCTACAGTGTCACGTACACTGGAAGTGCATTTCAGAAACTCTGTGATATTAATTCTAGAGCTGTGTGTTTGGTGTCCCACCACTACAGCTATGCATCATTAAAAAAGCCATCACGTCCTCAGTCTCAGTGAACTCATGAGCCCATTAAAAGTTCTTTGCCTTCTGTCACACTGTGTAGGAGATGCTTTATTACAGTGAGGGCAGTCTCCAAGACCCCACTGAGTACTGTCTTCCACAGAGCACAGGAGATAAACCACCCCAGTGGATTGTTGTGCACAGACACTGGGTATCCATTTCTATGGAAAATAAGGAAGGAAAAAAAAACATGACCCACAAATTCTGACCAGCTACCTCAACAGCTCCTGAGATAACCCAGCCTAGGTGAGAAGCAGCACAGCAAGGATTCCTGACGAAGAGGAAATCAAGACTCCTTCAGAGGTCAGCCTCGGCTACATGTGCCCCAGTGCACTGAACTGAGTAAAGGATAAGAGTGCAGGTAAGTTCTCCTCCTACATATTTGGAGAGTTCATTTAACTAACAAAATGCCGTAACTCATAACTAAAAGCTTTTGTCTAAATGTTATGCAGCAAAAATTACACTGAGATTGGTACTCAGAATGGGATGGAAAGTTTTTTAAAGCACCACATTGCATACACCATCATTTTTCTGATAGAAATAGGAAGTCATATATGCTTTGTACCAGGTTTTCTAAGTGCTCACACTTCAGACAGTAACCCCATTCTGAGACTGAGAGTGCTTTAAGTGACCAGACTGCTTTGTGCCTGTACAGTGCAGGTTTGTGATCATAAATACAAATATGTGCACACATATACATAAACACACACATGTGAATGGGTACCAGTGAATTTTGTGTTCCACACACCGATGAGAGACATTGTGAGCATTAATTTTAGAAATGCTGATTTCCAACAGTTGTATTTCTGTCTTTGGCAGGAAGAGTGCACATGACCAGAGCAATGGGACACAGCAAGGTTACGTGACCTCCAGTGAAACAGCTCCAAACCCCTCTCCATCACTCTTTGAGATTTTTCACTGGTATTATGATGCCTGCACCAGAGCAGGGGAAAGCTGATTTTTGAGCATAAAAGAAGTACAGTTGTAAGTATGTATACCTATAGGACATTTTTACTCTTGACCCACACCACATACCCATACAGGCACCTGTAACTATCAGAAGATATGTAACAGTGCTTCATCTCTTTGTGCCAGGTGAAGATATTGATAATTCCCATCTGACATACAACTCCAAAGACTAAAAGAGTCCAAATTCCTCCACCAGATAACACAAGCTTTAGATGCTTGAGCAACACTCAGCAAACTGACCACAATATGAACAGTATAGAGAAGACCAGATGAAAAATGAAACAGAACTGCTGTTTCATATGTGGCTGTTCTATACTCTACAGACTGAAGAAGATGGAAGTAAAGTCTCTCCAGCCTTACAGTTTATGCCATTTTTATTTTTAATATGCAAAAACTATTAATTTGTAGTAAACAATCTTCCTGTTTCTCTGAATAAAGTATAAAGACTGTTTATATCTCCTTGTTCATTTGTCAAACCTAGATGTCACTGGCATCACCATAATTATGGATAAATAGAAAAAAACACCCAGCAAGAAAATATTTAGATAGTCCATGCATGCAACTGCTTCTCTTTCCCCAGGCAATTACAGTGTGAATAGTAATTACATAGAAGATATCTCTTAAGTTTGAAAAATAGGTAGGATGCAATCATAATGCGACTGGGAAAAGGGCTACACCATCAAAAGGTTTATAAAGGCTTATCAACTGAAGGCAAGTGATAGAGTGTCTCCCCAGTTCTGCACAGCATCACACTTTGCTTCTAAATATCCTGTGGAACACTAAACACTTGGGATAGAAAGCCAGAGAACAGCCACAGGCTCTGAAGAAAACTTACTATTTTACAATATAGTGGCTACTAGAAAAAGAAAAAGAAGGGAAGCACATAACCACACAAAAATCTTAACCTTCAAGTAAATCTCCTTGTGAGTTAGTATAGCCCTGCTGAGCATAAGCTGGTTTTTTGCAGATCAGATTGTGGTAACACTACAGCATTTGTTCCAATATGACAACCTGCATGAGTAGCATGGCCCTGAGTCTTTCATCTTAAGAGGAAGAAACAAGGGGTTTGTATTGACAGAAAACAGATGTTCTTACCTTTTATCTCCCAATAGTTAAGGCAAAAAAAAAAAAAAAAAAAAAAAAAAAAAAAAAATTCATTCCAGACAGCATAAAGGATTTGAGACCCATTCTCTGTCAAGGAATGCTAACATGCACTTCCTCTAGAGCTGTCTGGCTACTTTTTATGCAGTCAATACAGACCTGTTCCTTTGGGTTGTTGTCTTTTTATTACTTTAACCATTTTACACTTACAATATCATTTGATGATCCTAAGCAGGAAACATATTTTCTGAGTGCCACATGAAAAGAGGAGGTTTCATCCCCCTCAGTGTGGGGACATTCATTCAACCCTTAGTGCTTGTCAGTGCGTGGCCCAGTCTGTCAGCATCCTGTTAGGGGGACCCTTCACTGAACTGCCCTGCTGGATCACAGGCAGATTTACTGACTTAGTCAGGGACAGCCTGAGGGAGACCCTTCAGCAGTCTTCCCAGTTTATGACCCCTTAGTGGGTCTTCCTCTTTATTTATCTTACCCACTGCCAGCAACAGCCAGCACCTGGGAAGGACTCAGGCTAACAGCTTATGGAATATCTCTCTTTATGAACAAAAAATGGTCACAGGGTAATGTTCAAGGATTGCCAGTGATAGTATCTGACTGCAAAATCATATTTAAAGCAATACACAGACAAACTCTAATCCCCAGTGAAAGCATTCAGCCCACACAAAGTGATTCTTACCCAAAGGCATCCCTGTGGGATAGAAGACATGTTCAGTCCATCAACCAATGCCAGTAGTTGCAATGGAGTCTTGCCTGACTTTTCCTCATTCTCAACTTATTTGTATCGTGTTTCTTTACATTTAGGTGGAACTTGAGTCACTGTAGTCATACACACTTTTGTTACTGATTGGTGTAAAATTCTCTCTCTTCACTCTTAGAGTCAATAAAATATGGAGAACATGCCAGTGAGGGGTGGTCATACCTTGGATGGAGGTGTGAATTAGTATTACAATTAGATTAAAATGAACCAAGTTCATCTGAGGAGAAAGATTTCAGCACAGTTGTTGGCTCAGCAGCAGGAGATCAGCTGCACAAGTATTAATACTTTGCAGTGAGCTTCAAAATATACTGAAAGGGTTTTTAATGATGTGGGAAATTGCACAGAGCATTTGACCAGGTACATAAGAACATCTTTTATACTCCCATGAGCTAATTTAGTCAAGATCAGTGTAAGGCTCTTGGCTCTGAATTGCAAAGATTGCAATTCAAAGACCAACTTGCTTTATGACATACAAATCATCTTGCCTAAAATGGCTTAAATGAAATTAATTTTAAAAATAACAGGTTCATTCAGAATGCTTAGAGCAGGAATTCAGACACTGCTTGGCTCAGAACAAATTGTCAGGATATATTAGTTTAAGAAAGATCCCTCTGAATCACTTCAGAGTGTAGGCAGCTACGAGTTTTCTTCCCAAAAAAAAAGTCATAACTGCTTAATAATGCTTGCTTTATTGTTACTATTATTATAACACTGAAGTCAATTAACATACACATTACATTAGATTATGTAATCAAAGACAGCTCACAGAGCTATTTCATAGGACTGGGAAGAAAAGACTGACCTATCAAAACTTCTGAGAATTAAAAAAAAAAAAAAAAATTTAAAAAAAAAATCTCTTTTTACACAGAGACAACTCTGAGATCACTGGGTTTTTTCCCACAGAAAAAATGTCAGATCTTCAGAGTAAATGAATTAGTCCCATAGTTAGGGCAGTCCTCTGGAGAGTAGGAGACCCTAGCTTAAATTTTCCTCCTTCTTAAATTTGAAGAACTGACCTAAAAAGTATGAACTGGGTAGCCCATATCTCAAGCAAACATTTGAAACACCATGCTGATTTGCGACAAGCTGACCTTTCTAACCCAGAGTTTTTCCTACCAAAACAGTGGTGGGAACTGGGTTGTTACCACTGAATGCTCATTTCAGCACATACAGAATCAATTTCTAAACCAGAATAGTGCATTTTCTACCTGTGATGACTTTTTACTTCACTTAGAAGGCTTTTTTTACCCCACAGTTCTCTTGTGTGGCTTTTATACAAATACTCCCTTCACTGCTTTTCTTTCAGTTAGTAAGTGCTTAGTCTGGCACAGTGCAAAGGTGCTCTCAGTAATGATGTAAAGATTTCTCCTTGTGATGGGAAAGAATATCTTCCCCATTGCCAGGTGGAACTGAAACTTTCTTTGGTCCCATCCTTTCTTAGCAGCAACCCACAAAAATTAGGTTTCCCTGTGTGTTTTGTTTGGAATTTCTTCTTGCACATACTTCAAATCTGCTGTAATTATTATATAATTTCCTAGGTCTGCTATGTCTTACTAAAAACTTAAAACTCAGAGAGTAAACAAAGCACTGCATATCAATGGTGCTTCACAAGACTAGATATCATCTATAATTAATACCTTATTTGCTGAAGTTAACCTGGAAATACCACAAAAACTTTTCAAAAGAGGTTTTACTACAAATGTGTAGAAAACTAAAGATTTGTGAAAAGGAGAACATTTCCCAGCAATGTAGCAATTTACGGTCAATTACACTCATACATGAGAAGACAATGATACAAAAATATTTAATATTTACATATATATAATTGTTTGTGCCAGACATGGACATACTGGTTGCAGTTTCCAGGTTTTTGCTTAGGTATTTAAAACAATGCTCTGACTAAGAGCACTAATAAAGGGACAAACATATTTGAAACAGCTGTTTCTGATGCTAACACAAAAAAATGCAACTGAATGTAAGTTTTCATTGAATAAAACGGATTATTCTATCTGCACATGAACAAGTTAATGTGCTATGATTTCACCCCTGTAATATAGTAATTGCCCAAAGTCAATTCTCATCATGAGTACTTCACAATAACTGATAAAATATGCGTTTATCTACATGTCTTCATATGATGAACCCATTGTTACAAAACTTTTAGAAACTAACCTGCAGCACTAAAACAGTCAAAAACTGTTTAAAATGGGCAGAGACAGCAACATCATCTTTTCATCTGGAGTATGTGAAAGCTTCAGGTGCCAGTCATCCGCTTTAAAAATCAGTATTTCATAAAGGCCGTGGTCCAAGTAAAAGATAAAATTACAAAAGTCTTACTTCACAGAGGATGAGAAAATTAACTGAATTACAAGACCAAGGAGCCAAGTCAGGATGGAAGATGCCTAGATGTTGAATAGGTAATTTCACACCAGTCAGGAAAGCGTATTCAGTGTCTCTTCACCTTTGTGAATGCTGTACCAGACAGGACTGTCATTGCAGCCCCAGGAGCACCCTGACACTAGAGCCACAAGGTCCATCTGGGAAACACCTTGGGCTGGCTGAGGAGCTTGTCTAATCCCCATTCCTTCCTTGACACAGGTTGATGCCCATGGAAACGTGCTTCTGGAACCACTTGAACTACGAAATAACATTTGCACCATCTTCCACGAGCCCCGAGCCACCACGTACACGTACGACAGTGCCAACCTGCAGTACAGAAGAGCCACTTCCAGCAGAGACCTCTACAGCAGGAGTGCTCTGGACAGGCACAGGCTCCATAAAAAAGGACACTTACGCAGGAGGGCATCCCAGATCAAAGTCAAAATCCCTGATTTGACTGATGTTAACCTGATAGACAAGTGGTCCAGAATGGTCTTTCCCATCATGTTTATTCTTTTTAATGTTGTTTACTGGCTGTATTATGTCCACTAAGTTATGCAATAATGTTATCACAGACTAACATAATTAGACTTGTTTCTTTTCCTTCTCAATTTCATTAATTCAGAAGAACTGCAGTAGCTAAAATGTCCCATGTTCAATGTAAGATACTCCACCATGGAAAACTTCTGGATTTAAGCTTTTTAAAAAAACCAAAAAACCAACACAATTCCAGGGTTGCAACATTTAGATCAGAACAGTACAGATCATCTCTTAAGAAGCATCTTGAGAAAAACTGCTCTACCTTGATTTTTAAAAAGTTTATGCATCACCCATGACCTTTCTGTGCCAAATTTAATTATTTTTATGTGGAAATCTGCCCCACTGTATTTCTTATCACATATTGGCAGCTCACAGCAGCATGCTTCCAAACACAGTCAAACTACTAGTAGTATCCATGTCACTGTCTTTCACCATTCAGAGTGTAGAGAAATTTGAAGAAATTACAGTTTAAAGAATTATAACTATTGCACCATGCTTCACTTCAAACTTAATAGCTTTACTGGGAAGTATTTCCATAGTGTGTTTGAGAAGTATCACTCAAGGAGAAGTCGAATAACATTTTCATAGACAGAGATCTTCAAAAGAAAAAAGGGTGGCAGAGAGAAATCCCACAGACTATCCAAGCAATTCTTCAGCTTATTTGATCTTAATGGAATTCTGTTATTTCCGCAATAACAGAAGCAAAGTCGATATTTATGAGAACAGTTGTGCCATATGTAAATTTGTATTAAAAAGTAGAAAATAAACACATGTTTATTCCTTGAAGCAACTCTGTGGGATAACCCAGGCCAAGATTTTTCTTAACATCCAGGTTTCCTGTGGCTGGTAATTGCAACTTTCTCCCAAAAGTTGGTAGATGTCTGGGAACAGATCTGAGGAAGTTTCTGCACACAGTTTCCTTCAGATTTCTTTATTCCACTGAGAGCCAGGAGACACAGCTGAGCCTTACAGCACACTGGCTATGCTGGGTGCACTCCTGAGGAGCTGCCTCCTCTTACCTGGCTGCCTGTTGCCTGACACAACTCCAGCCAAGGAGCCATAGGCAAAGGGCTAGCAATGTCCATGCAACTGAGAAGAAACAGGTCAGTCATCTTCTACCTATATTAAATAGGTTGTAATATATATTAAATGAATTAAATTAAGGAAGTCTTGCAAACTGAACTTTCCAAAACTGCAAAAAATAGCACCAGGAGGGAGACAGCAGTTGGACCATATGTGCTGTCCATTGCAAACACATATCCATTAAATAGTTTTGAATTTTTTTAACTGGCATGACCCTCAACAGAGTAAGTCCATGAGCCATTGAATTTGCCTGTTTTGTGCTTAGACACAAAAATTAATTCTAAGAAAGTAATGAATTCTGCAGATTTGTAGTGTAAAATACAACCATCAGTGATTCATGTTTTTCATTACCTGATTTCCCAAAGATATTCACAGACAGACCTCAGGTAAGTAAATAAGCCCAGCTGATCCAGTGGTGAAGAGATACTACAACCTCTCC
The DNA here is from genome assembly GCF_027477595.1 of Haemorhous mexicanus. NCBI lineage: Eukaryota > Metazoa > Chordata > Aves > Passeriformes > Fringillidae > Haemorhous > Haemorhous mexicanus. The sequence goes on along the minus strand of NC_082344.1, from coordinate 51,735,646 downwards.
TTACAGCCGCAGTGAATGTTTTAGAAGAGCCAACATCCATCATGACATCAAAAAAAGACGTTGGGTTAAAAAAAAAGGATCCTTTGTTTTTGATTACATGGGCAAAGATCAGCTTTACTGGTCTCCAGCATTTCTTTTGCAGTCCTCTAACATCTACATACACATATTTTTCCTAGTTTATGGTTCAGCCAGATACTCCTGGCACAGTTGATAGGTACCTGGACTAAAATCACTCACATTGTACAGTTCCAAGGAAAAAAAACAAAGTATGGACCAGGGTAAGGGCCATTAACAAAACAAGAGCAGTTTAACAACTTGCAAAACTGCTTAAGAACAGCATATTCCAAAATAGGAGGATCTAGCCTTCTGCCCCAGGAGATGTCAAACACAGGCCTATCCAAATCCCAGCCCTGCAGTCCATTTTAAGCAGCACACACCAAGGCCTGTCTGTATCAAGAGCTGGAAGCCATGACCTCAAGTCAGGAAACAGCTGCCAGCTCTTGGTGCCAAGTTTAGCAGCAGAGACTAATAACCCATCACATACAAGGGCAAGAGCCACTAGGTACAACAACTTCTAGAGAAAAAAAGCAGAAGAAAACATTTCTCACCTGAGACCAATAGCTTGTCAGCAAGGAAAAGCCAGTGGTTATTAGTGGCATGGCATGGCAAAATGAATCCATTTATAGGTTACCCAGGTACAATGCCATCTGGAGCTAGAAATTATGGAGCACAAAGGAAACCCGATCTCTCCCATCAATACATTGAAGTAATTTGTCTGACTTTATGCAATAAAGCTGAATAATGCTATAATGCTAAGTTCCCTCACAGTTGGACTTTAGTAGTTTCCCTACCCTGAGGAACCAGACTTCAAGATCAGCACAGGTAAGGACTATTTCTAATTAGATTTTAGCTAAACTCCCATGCAGTTTGTGCAGCTCTCATGCAATTTCTACTGGAAGTTGTTTTAGCTGGGTTTCCTGAGTTGAGTTTCTACTATCCCTGAGCATGTATATTTGTGTGCCTACCTGGAGTCTCCCAACAACATTTGAATCTATTGATAATATCAACCAAGACTTTTCGTTCAAAAGCTAAAAGAACAGTAAGGATCTGAGATACTACATTCCTACAAGTTTCAACAAAGCAGCTAGTTTAGCTAGGGCAAAGCTCATATTAATCACCCCTCTTCTCTGGCAGAAAGAAGCTTGATTAACTCCAGCCTTATTAGACACAAAAACCAGTCTTTTCAGTGAAACAGGAATATTTTTGACATTACATTGTTTTATACTACCAGTGAACAGCACAGAGGTTGCAATTTCAGAATATCTGCTGGTTCACCTAGTTCACCCTTACAGGAAATGTTCCTTCCTTTTGTACTGCAAGTGGAGGATTTCTTGACATAAATCACAAGTAAAGTCACTCAAGGCCTGAGGGCCACGTTCCAGCAGCTGTTTCCCATCACCAAGGAGCCTGTTCCCATGAATTCTCCCATATTGACGATGCATTGCTAACACATCCTTGGGAGTATTCGTAAAAAAAAGGCTGGATTAGATCTGTTACATAAAAAAAATACTTTAAAAATGGGTTCTCTATTACAAAGCATGACCTCCCCACATCTGTGACTGTGCATTGCCTCCTACCTCCTTGGGCAACCAATCACCCTGCAGCCCAAGGAAGGCAAGAGATCACACAAGAATAATGAATTTCAGCATGTAATAATGCTGATATGTATATGCACAGGCTGAAAGAATTAAGTGACAAATAAAAAAGATAGCATTTCTTAAAAGAAGACCAGGTGACTTTGGTCTACTTGCTGCTTTGGAATGCAATTAACTATAACAGTGTTGTTTGTTCCTTGACATGTGTATTTCTCAATGATTTTGTAAGTAATCTTGAATCTCCCAGAATTATAAAAACATTCCTTCTTGTCTCATGCTGGTGCCAATCTAAGAAAGGGCCTGGTACTCACTCTTTTACATGTTTTTTATTGCAAAGTCCAATTGCATTTGATTATCAATACCAATGAGGAACTAAAATAATTACATGGCAGCAGAAACATGTAATATTGCTAGAGATCATCTCTGATCAATTTCTTTTAACTCATCCCTGGCTCTCTCTACCTGCACAGTCTCATGCAAAAGTATAAAATCAGTCCCACTGCCAAAATGTAAGAAAGATGGTTTCCTTTAGCAGATCATGCCTTTCGGTGAGAACATCAGCCATCTCATCCACATCTGTGAACATACCAGTTTCCTTGTTCCTACCTCTGAAATGTCATTTGCTGTTTTATCTAGATGACAACATATTACCTGATTTTTTTTTTTTTAGATTTTTAGAAGAAACTTTGAATGTTGTACACTACAGCTGACATTTCTGAAACAAATCAGGCAAATCATCATTTCAAGAAAGAGCTGAATGAGATTTTGGCATAGGTAAAGAATTCAGGATTGGGTTTTACAAAGGAAGTTTACAGCAGTTCTCATTAGATGATCCAATGTCACGCTGGGTCCCATTTAAACAATATCAATAGAAATATGACAGATCTGAAACCTATGCATTCACCCCCCTCAAAAAAAATTAGTGTAGCCATCAAAAAAATTTATTTAATCTATATGACACTAGGAATCCTTCCCCACAGATAGTCCATCCCCAAAGCAGTCCTTGTGGAACTGTAGCAGTCCCTAGTTAGAAAAATCCCCACACCTTCCAGTGCCTTTCACTACTCTATTAGCTAAACTAGCTGAGTGACCCAATGCTTAAAAATAGCCAGAGCCTTCTCTATGTAGTACTCTCCACACAGGCCTGCAGAAGTCCAAAGAAAGATATTTGTGATATTTGCCTCCTTTTCTAGATTTTGGTGGGAGTTATTTGGTCTTTCTGGAGAAGCCCTGCAGCAGGTATGAACTAAAATTTTACAGAGGAAAGAGCACATACCACTAAATGTAACTGAGGTTGATTTAAAGTAAAAAAAATTATGGACTATCTTGATGCATTTATGAAAGCATTCTTTAGTATTAGAAGAGTAAAAATCCCTTTACTGCTGAAAGTGAGTTATAAATATTAATTCACAAATCAAAATGATAGCAAAATGTGCATACTTCAGGATAGAGTGTTACTGGTTCTTAAAACCACCTTTCAGAAGAAAGCATAATTATGTCTCAACATGTTTCCCATCAGAAAGCCTTGCTTCAGAACTCAAAAATGTTCTACAGACTTTAGATCTTTTAAAAACACAGCTTCTTGGCATATATAATGGCTTTGTTGCAAAAGCAGTTTTATAAACAATAGTCAATCCCATACTGACAGTTTGCTGTTCATATGCAGTTCTGGTTCCCTTTAGCATACCAAGATCAAAGCTGACATGGCTGATATGAAACAAAAAAAGTTTTTTCTGAAATCAAGGGAAGAGTTTGGTGAAACAGAGAAAAGTGCAATGAATGCCAGCAGAGGGCAAGCAACATTATTTTTATAATTCACTTTTTGTATTTTGTAGCAAGATATGCTGATTTTCTGATTCAAACTGCAGGTCTGTATATGCAATGTGAATTTGTGTAGGTGCTTTTTAGGTGGTGAAATTAAAACTTCCTACAGTGTGTCTATTATATTGTAGGTACTGATTTCATTAGCTTTTGGTTCAAAAAGCCTCCTGCACAAAGTTTTGTTTCTGGTGTAAATTACATACTCAAGAGGCCTCTCCTGCAAAACCAGAGAGATTTCTTGAACACCTTTATGATGGTTAGTTGGGGGGCTTTTTGCCCATGCCACTGCAGGCCCCAGCAGTGAGCTGCTCTGCCAGATAAGGACTGGGAGAACAAGAACCCATGGTCTAGAATTGGGCCAAAGGAGCAGCATCTCCTGGGAACAATACTTACCAGTTAGTGTGGTGGGATGTGCAAGCTCCAGAGCTATTCTACATGCTGCAGCCAGTTAATTAGAAAGAGCTCACACATGGAAGAATGTAGGAAAATACAGATATTGCAAACAGAGCAGAAAAGCAAGGACAAAATTCAGTTCTTTAATGCTAATGGGGTCTCTCTAGACCTTTGGCTTAATTCTTAGTCACAGGCACAAGTTTCTTTGTCAGTGGGGCTCCTTACATCATAAACTCTCCACAAGACAGGCTCCTGGCCACAAACTTGTTTCAGATGCTTTTGTCCTGTGTATGTTTGTCCTGTTTACTACCTGCTCACGTCTACCTGCATTCAGCAAAGTGTAGCTGAAGACAACACCACCGTAATGGGTCTTGTGAAAGCTCTGACTTTTTTCATTAATCTATTCTGGTACAGTCTCCACAAAGGCGTTATCTGGCACAATGGGAGACCTTGCTTGTTCCAGAAGTACCTAATTCTCTGAGCAAAGAGGAAAAAAAAATAATCTGACAGACAGTACAAAGAGCAAGCTCTGTTCTCCACTCTTTCTGGTCCTTTTCCTTGCCATCTGCTGGAGGCCATTATGTGCCTTACATTTGTCTGTAGAGATGTAAGGTCAGGATGCACGTTTCAAATGCCGTGTTTTAGCTGCTGCTTCTCAACTGCTTGTCAACAGGAGCTCCTGTCCCCCTCTAGCCATTCACACCGTGTTGTTATGACCCCTATTAAAAACATAATTTTGATGGTTATATTAAAAATACTCAGTTTTTCAATAAAGTCTAACACCTATAAAAAAAAGCATCCATTGCACATTTATTTCTGTCAACAACAGCAGTATCAAAAACCTGTCTTCTTGTTAAAGCAAAAAAACATTGAAAAAAGATTTTTTCAGCCTTTTCTGTTCAGTGCTGCAGTAAAGGACAGACAAATATAGGATGATACTACAGACTGAACACCACCACATAGCCTTAATTAGAAATCCATTATTACATAAGTTGCTAGAGAATTTAAAATGAAGCTATGTAAACACTTTAAGTCTACTATTAAGAAAAAGTCACAAATATTGAAAGTAGAATCTGTAGCAGATTCTGCAACAGAAGTTTCACTGGTTGGACATAAAAATGGAAGTTATTATTTGTGGCCTTTTGTTGTTGAGAAAATACCACTATTTTGTATTTTTGAATGGTTGATCTTGAAAACTAAGAGCAACACGTAAAATCAACGCAGCAACACAAAAGTTCACTTTGGCAACACACTAAAAATTAGTTTTAAATATCCACCTTTCATTGAAGTACAGACTTTGTAGGTATGGTTTTTTTTTTCCATTTCACTGTACATCTATAAATTGTATGAATACATCAGCACACAAGTTTCTTCTATCCAAAAAACATCCCAAACAACAGAGCACACTTTTATGAAATAAATTGCTGTTATTAAATCTGCAACTATAAATAGAAGTAGTTCCCTTTTGACAGTCCTAAATGATAAAAAACAGCATGGCAACAATAAAAACAAAAATTAAAGCCTCTCTTCTCTAGAAAAGCCTCTCAGCAATATACGCCCATCAGATGAGCAAGTTATACCTTCAGACATGCATCACACAATACATGGAGCATTTGAACACATAAGGCCATATTCTCCTATAAAGCAACTAGATCTAGAGGAAAGGAAAAAGCATAATCAACACAAATATACCTATAAATAAAATAAAGAGACTTGGTAAATTTATTCCTTACACTCACAATTAAAAAAACAGCATCCTCATAACATGCTGCAGGACAACCTGCAGTAACTCTTTCCAGATTTTTCATAAAATTAAACAATTATCAATTCCAACCTGATTTTTAGTTTGAATTTTTTACCATTTATATAAGGCCTTTACCTGCCATTTGATCCATTATGAAATTTGTTGCTTATGGAAATTCAGGACTATGATCAAGCCATGTCTCTTAGAGATTGCACTCTTTTCACTAAGATACATCTTCCACTCCTTCATCTTTACAACTCTTTATCCACTTCTCCACACTTCTTCATTCTTCAATTGCTGACACTGAACATGTATATCTGATTAAATGTATCAGTACCAAATAAAAGAGAAACAATATATTTAGGTTTCCTCTCTACTAAACCTATTAAAATCCTTTTTATAGAAGCCTTTCTACAAGACTTTCCTCCTGTGACCTGTACTCTGAAGTCCATTATTTTATAATAAAGTTTGCATATATGAAAACCTATGGCACAACAAAATACAGTGGAATAAACTCAAGACCCTGATTCTGAAACTATGAATAAAGTCATCAATAATTTTTCTTATTATTTATACAAAAGTTGCCTAAGACACACACATGCTTACAATGAGAATCACTCATCAGTATTCATGTAAGCATTACAGATCATTTGCTCTTTATGTATGGAAAAATGGTCTAACAAATAGTAGAAACCTACACCAGAAGATCTCTGGCGTACCTTCCTAGTGCTAGTGCTTTGAACTTTTCTTACATACTACAATCAAAACTCCATCTGGTTTCAGAAAAGTTTAGAGTAGAATTTATCAATTATCTCCTGTATTAAGTGAGCTAGGAATATGTTTCTCATAGTCTATATAGGTCAGCTCCTGTCCAGCACTGCACCCCCTTTTGAAAACATTAATATTTTTAATTGAAAAGCTACCAACTAAGATACACTCTGCAGTGCTTTTTCTACAACTTCTGAGCACTGAACAGGATGCCTAGAGAAACTGTGGTGCCTCAACCACTGGGAAATACTCAAGAGATCTGGAAACAGGCCTGTGCAGCCTGCGCTAGGTTACCCTGTTTGAGCAATGAAACTGGAAAAAATAACCTCCAGAGCTCACATCCAACCTCAACTGTTCTGTCGTTCTACACTGGTTTTGTTTGTAAAGGTGATTTTCCCCAGCATCTAAAAAGACTGAGTTCAGATATTTATAAATCAAAAAATAGCCTACTACAATTATTCACACACAAAGTCAGGTGTTTATTTCCCATATTTACAAGTATAAATACATTAATGCTACAAATGCTCTCTCATTCTTTATTAGCATGGCACTTTAGATAAGGTAACATACAATGCCAGTAAGATGCCTTAGTTTTACCAGGCAGCTGTGTAGTCACTGCCCAAGTTTTACCAAAACAAATGTGGCACATGTTGTAAGTGATTATCTTCAAATGTCTATAAATCTTTAGTACTAAAAGAAACTGTACATTAGATTTTCATATTTTTGGTCAAATAGATACAAGAATTCATTATTTTTATTGAAGGATTAGTAGCTCATTTGGTCATAACAGTCTTCTGACTTCAGTATTTTACAGCACCAAAACCTTTCCACTTTGCAGTAAACACATTTTTTCCCCAAATCATTTAGGGAGCCATCACCAGCAGACGGCTGTTGATCTGAATTCCATCATTTCAGTTGTAAGACAACCTTCAAAAAGGAGAAAAGGAATGAGATTAAAGATGGTTAAGAACAAAATTTAAGTAGCCTATGAAAAGATGCCTTTTGCTTTCTGTTTCAGTATAATATGCAACTGAATAAACATCTTTCCTCTGGACAGCACACCATTCCTCTCTCAACTCTCTTTTACAATCCCACAAAACCATCACTTTAAATAACTTTCTTTACCCATTACTGCACTCAAACCATTCCTCAGCTGCCTGCAATCAAAAAGCAGAATAGCAAGTCCAGGTCCAGTGAGACTCCTTCTGCACAAAGCAGAGCCAAGGGACCAAGTCTGAAGCGAATTCCTCCTCGTGTGCCCACAGAACTAAGTATGGAGATGACCACATCCCACAGCTTCCAGACAGACCCTCAAGCAGAACAAAGGGCATGTGAACACTGAAGTCTGTCCTGGAAGAATCCTTGCTCACATAATCTTTTTATTTAGTATTGCAGGGAAGAAAATCCATATGGAAGCAAGCTGTGAAAGCTCTTAAGGGCTATAATTTCATGCAAACACAATTTTCTTCAAATTCTCTTTTTGCTTAGCCTTCTCTGTTAAGAAATCTGAGACCCTTCAGTGTCTCAGAAGCCTTATAGTTTCCCTTGAAATTCTCTTCTTGGGTCACTATACTGTAATCTCCGTAACTTTCTTCCTGATTCACTATGCCATGGAAATTAAAGGACTTAATATGAACCAAGTAAGTCTCCCAGACAATGACATTTTGTGAAGCTGAGGCAAATGTGGGAGTTCTCACCAATCTTTCAGCATAGGATAGGGGTAATCAAACTAAAGAATGCAGATTTAGTCTAGATATTAGGAAAAAATTTTTTACACTGAGTGTGGTGAAACACTGGACACAGATGCCCCACCCCTGGGTCAGGCTGGAGAGGGCTCTGAGCAACCTGATCTAGTTAAAAAAGTCCCTGCTCATTGGGATATTTGCAGTGAGCTTAGACTAGACAACCTTTACAGATCCTTTTCAACCCACACTATGCTATGGTTCTACAAATTCTGCTTAAAACAAATCAGTACCTAAAAAGTTAGGAACAAAATATTACATCAGTAATAGTTACCTTATTAGCAGCTTCTAGTGCATTTATTAGGTTCTGCAACTCTTCCTTATTCATCTCTATAGAAATTGGCTTAATTTCACCATTTTCTCTCACATCCAAATCAAGATTGAGGAGTGGCATTTGCAGCATGGAGATCTTATCACTGGAGAGAGCAAGCTATGCAGATTGACACAACAACAATTAAGTGTAAGGTGGAGCCATTAAATTCTTAGTCTTTCATAATATCACATCTGTATTTTATATTGAACTTATAATACCAGAACAAACATCAGCATGACAAAATTAACTTCATGTTAGTCATCTCTCATGTTTTCAGGGTTTCTTACTCCATTATAGGGATTTTTGTTAATATCAACAATATACTGAATAAAGACCATCCTCTTCACAGACTTGTCATATACACTTGCCAAAACCAATTTATTAAAATTCTGGGATACCACATTTTGGAATTCTAGGTGAAAACAAAGGATACATTTGATCACGGCTCTTAATGAATTACTTAGATTCCAAAATCACCATATTCAAATGGGTCTTCTAATCAACAAGAAGGGTCTTACAGAATGGGTTTGTTGGGAGAAGGAGGAGACCTTTATGCATTTTTCAAGACTCTGCAGCTGATCAAACACATTGTCAGATATCCTATTAGACAAACACTGAGTCAGGTTACATGCCCATTGCGCTTTCTTTTTTATTGACTACAATACTCACTCTAGCATAGACAAGGCTTTTAAAATACATTAAAATCAAAGATCAGTTGACAGTGCTATAGGTTAGTATTGCACAGACCTATCTTTATTTAGAGAAGAGAATGCAGTGGAGCTCAATCATGGCAAGCAAAAAAAAAAAAAAAAAATCATAACCAGCTCAAAGGGGTAAAAAAGTGGTTTTAAGAAAAATGACAGTTCAGACATGTTCCAGAAATTTGCATCACAAAATAAAAAGAAACTCAAAAAATTCTCTAGATGAAAAATTTAAAAGAACCACAAACAAAAAACAAGAGTTCACATAAGTCCATATTTTTGTCAGCAGTAAATGCAGTTAGCAAGAGATCAAGCTCAGTAACAGTTCATCTAAAGCACATTATGATGCCATATCTGCTCTTGCAAAAACTTGTCTGTTTTGGGCATTGTTCTTTGATTTCCAAAGCTATTTGCTGCAGAAATATTGAGCACTCTTGTAAACATGGAAAACTATTTAACACCTCTACAGATCGGTTTAACAGCTCTCACAGTCCAACCAAAAATATAAACAGTATAAGTAATGTTTTTAAGTCTTTGGTCAAGCTTAAGGTCTTCATAACCTCAAACCATCATCCTAATTTAGGCAACACCAATATCACTGGTTTATTACCAAACAGGAAGTCTAATGATAAATGATTTCAAACTAATTACTGAATGTCCATTGCGAAAATATGAACATTTGAAGGAAGTCAAGAAAACTTATCCTGAATCAGTCAACTAATCTTAAAATTAAGCATATACTTCTTCCTTAGAGAATAAACACTGTTTTTTCAGGCCTGAAAATTATAACAGCATACAAAACGTTCAGGTGCTCCTGAATAGCACCAAGTCTCCGTGAGCAGCTTTAAAAGAAAAGACAGGAAAAACAAACTAAAACAAATTTTTAAAACTTACATTTGCAAATTTCTGGCAAGTCTTTGATGTGTTTTTACATCAGTCATTAACGTACTTTTGCAATACCTCTGATAATCGAACCACTCTGCAGAGAGAGCAGGCCTAATGGGACTGTATCAAGTTACTTCCCTGTTGTAGAACATTTCTTTCAAACAGTATCAAGGCAACAATCTCACCTTTAACTGCCAGTCAAAATCCTGCAGCTGGGCAGAAGAGATTGCATGTACATTTTCTACTAGGGCATTCCTGATTTCTTCCTTTCTACCTTTCAGACATTTTGTGATTGCTTCTTGATAATCTGAATTTAACTCAATTATCTGCTGAGCAGCCTACAAAAATAAAAATAAAAATTAAAACCACAATTACTCACACTATGAACCACAGAATTAACATGTACCACTGCAATAACTAAAATATCTAAGCTGATAGCTGCTCTTTGTGGCTGCTCTGTCTTTGGTAGTTAAGAGTCAGTGTTTACCACAGCAACACACAGAGAAAAAAAAATCATTTAAATTAAAAGACACCAGAGAATAGAGGTTTTATCAGCCTTCTTAGATGCCACCCTAAAATCAAAAGAACATCACACTCCCAAACAACTCAGGTGTAGGTCTGCAAGTTTCTCAGCATCAGGGCAGAGGCTAAATACATCAGCTCAGCTAAAACAGAAATACTGATGCAGGGTGGTCCCCAAGGCTACACAGGTGTCTTTCTTTGACCCAGTTGCTAGCAGGTGGTCAAAACAGAAGCAATGTGCAAGAGATGAGAATTAATATTTCTAGTAATAGAAGATTTTGCAAAGTTTATACCTACAGGAATGTCCTGAACTACAGTCCCTGTACCACATGGTCCTTCATTCATACTTAGATTTTTTACAAAATTTATTTAAATAACAGTCAATATTTTATACCACTTCAATGCAGTACAAACAAATAAAGAAAACCAAACAAAAGAAAGTGAACTGGTTTTATTGTTAATGAGCAGTACTATATAAACAGATTTAATCTGCGGATACTCAAAATACCAATTTAAGTGATTAACAAGAATCCAGTGATATTAGAAAAATATTTTAAAATCAGCATCTATTTCACTTTTTGTTGTAGAAGTCTTGGTAGTGTATCTCTAAATGCTGCTTACTTTCTACCTATTTAGGTTGAATCCACTACCATTCAAATCCTACACTATAAAAATATTTTAGGATTAAACGATCTACAAAACTAATCACTCCAGTCCTGATTTCTCCAAGTCAAGGCAAATCAGTGATGAGCCCTTACCTCTTCATCAGACATATTTTTGCCAACTGCAGTTTTGAAATATTTCATAGTTTCTTCTAAAACCTCCATCCACTCTGACAAGCTCCAGACATTGCCATAATCCAGGTATCGAGGGTACGCACGGCCACAGATGCCATCAACTACCTTATGAAGGAACTGAAACGATGTGATACATAATTTATAATCACGGTTAATCCGTACCTCATATGAGACTGATCAAGCACTTCAGTTGTCAACCCTCCCTCCACTGGGGACTGCCTCAGTGCTTCCAGACGGCAGCCAAGCACCATTCCAAAAAAGCCCCGAACGGTACTTCCTGAATATTCATATTCAGGTACTCCCTGAATATGAACCGTCCTCCCTGCTCCTCTAAAAGGCAGTCCACGAGGTCTGGCCCCAGAAATAAGAAGGTGGTTCACATTCACCCTGGACTTACAAGCGGACTGAACAGCTGTGAGCACAACTACAGTCCTGCTGAGACGCCGAGTCACAGGGCGCCTCAGTCCCCCGCGCACCGAGACTGCCGGGCCGCACAGCACAACCCGAGCTGCTCAATTCCGAGCCGCGGGCCTCCCTAGCCTCCCAAAGCGCTGTCCTCTGGCACTGCGGCCTGGCGGGACGGACGGCCGGCTCCGCCGCCCCGCGCCGCCGGCGGGCCCTGCCTCCCTCGCAGGTGCCGGAGGGTGCGGCCCGGCCCGGCCCGGCCCGGCCCGGCCCGGCCCGGCCCGGCCCGGCCCGGCCCGGCCCAGCCTTGCCTTGCCCTGCCCTGCCCTGCCCTGCCCGGGGTGAGCCCACCTCGAGCGCCCGGCCCGGCGGGAGCTTCTCCAGGAGCCGCAGCATTCTCCGCCACGTGACCAGCCCGCCGGCGGCGCGCATGCGCGCGTGCAAACACCCGCCCTCATCCGCCCCAGGACCCGGGTTCGAGTCCCAGTCCCGGCGTCGCGACCGCCCGGTGCTCTTGGGGACCGGAGCGTGCACCGTGCGAGCTTCGGTCAGACGGCGAATGGAGTCAGAACCCCTCTAATTTTACAAGCTTTTATAGGCAATAACACTTAGGCTGTTTTTGCGTTCTGCCTGTCTTGCAGCTTTGCTTTTTACCTCTTAAAAGCTTAAATTTGCACTTGGCGGTAAGAGAGGAAGCTCAAGACTTAAAACGTGCACCACATCTTCTGTGATTTTCAATCAAATTGAGGAAGTTAGGAGAAACACTTACTGCAGAAGCCTGTGCTGCTTGTACAGTGTTTACCATGAAGAGCTCATTTTTTTAATGCTTTATCAAAGCGTGAATTCAATCCTAGCCAGACAGTGGAGGAGGTTTATGGAATAGGTTTTTACATTAGCAATGACCTTACCATGTGTTGAATTGATTGAATGTGAATGCAAAGAAGCAAAATTACTCTGATCGCTTTTACAAGAAAACCTGTAAGAATTCAAGTCACAGCAGGTCACAAAACTGCACAGACTGTTATACCTGTAGGCAGACTTTATTTCTCTGAAATCACAAGGCTCATTTACAGTCAAACAGTTATGCATATGTAGGTGTAACACTGGGTTGTAAGAATGCCAAGGCAGCTACAAGTCAGAACTGGTGGACAGAAGGAGTTTGTAAAAAACCCAAGCTGGTTAAGTCAGTCTGCAGCACAACTTCTTCACAGACAGTCATGTGGCCTTGTGGGAATGATGTGGTGCATGGGAATTTTGGAGAAGAAATACATGGGGAAGAACCGACTTCCCCATGTTTTGCTGACTGAAAACTTTCAAATTCCCATTTTCCTTAGGGATTGCTACTGCTAGTAGATTAAGCTTTTAAGAAAATTTATTCAATTTTATTATGGAGAAATTATCCAAAGCTGCTGTTTAAATGAGGAGTAGATGAAATTTCAAATTTTAAAAAATATTTTCAACTGTAATTTCCTTTATTCCCCTAGAAATTTGTTAGATAAGTGGAAACTTACCCACTTTGACTGTACTGTGTTGTGCGCTACAAAACAGAGCACCAGGGGGAGCGTCTGCTCCAAACAATTCAAACTAGCGACAACAGGAGAAATACGAAGGTGATCCAGACTTGCAGTGAAACAATTTACGAAATAAAGAGAAAGGTAGTGAGCGTCCCACTCAGTTGAAAGGGATCAAACAAGTAAAAATTGGAAGAGAGCAAAGATGTAACGCATGAAGACAGGAAGAGATAAAGAGGATAGGAAATTGCCATCCCACGTGACACTATCCCAGTGAACAGTTTCAAAGCAGCTAATTTTTTCCCAGTCTGAAGAATAAAGAATTTTGCTTTTCATTTTTTCACATATATGTAGTTTAAAATTAATATTTTTGATTCAGCCTATTGGCCCACGAGGAGCAAAGTCAGACTGCTCAAGGAAACCACAGCGGTGTTATAAATCCATCTTTCAGAGCTCATGTTCAACTGCAGTGAAGTAGAGGATATAAAACTGGCCTTTGGCAGTTTGGACTTTGTTTGGAACTGCACTATTTGGATCTTCCATCAAGTCTTAACCTTTTAAAAATACCTGTTTTTCATGCTTCTGTACCACAGCATTAACAACGCACACCACGCCTTGAAGTTAAGCTCTCAAATAACCACAAAATCAGGGAGGGAGACTTGTAGAACAGTAAGTACACAGGCAAGGATTTTAGAGAAACACAGAAAGAAGCAATTTTATGAGAGAAAAGTGTAGAGTGAACTTTACATTATTTTATCCACATTGCTGATGACTTTAGAGGGGTTTATTTGCTGCTAAAGATAACCCACAAGCTAAACTACAGTAATTAAACCCATTTTAAGATAAATCCATTTGTTTCCCTTTGTTTTGGAAGAATATAAATAATTAAAACTTTGGTAAATAACTTAATAACCAGAAGTTATTAATATTATAGTAACATACATTTTATCATAACAATATATTAATAATTATACATTATTTTATATAATATATAACAATTGCTATAAATAATGTGTACATAATATAGTAGGATGGTGTTGCACATTGCTCTAAGTATATCTAGTTGGGGAGGATATCCAAGCACCAGTCTAAGTGTCCCACAAAGAACTATTAAACAGGTATGTCAATAGCAGTAAATAGGTAACTGTGTATTTTACCAACACAAAGGGGACAGTAAAGGTATTTTTTAAATGCAGTGGAAACACTGAGAGTGCAGTTGAGATTATGCTGAGCTAAACGTGGGTTGCTGTGGAGAAGAGAGGTCCCACTGGTCCCCTAGTCCCTTTGCCAGCTCTGCTTCCTCTCCCAGACCCTCATGCCTGCACTAGGGCGCCTGGGGTTGCAAGATGAAACTGCAGCTGATGTAGATGAAAAGTCATTTTATTTTTGCATTCTTTTTTTTCCCATGTGTTAGATTTCCACTGCAAACAGAGCACCACTTCTGACAGAAGTGACCTTTGCAGTTGGGACTGGGGACAAAACTACCCCTTCTGGTAGCTTATACTTTGATAAAATTGGTTGACACATGAATATCAATCAGTGGACTTTAATTATTAAACCAGGAATCTTGAAAGTTTTTGTAGAAGCTTACATATAATCATGGTCCTAGTGATATGCTGCAGCTGAAGGAGATTGAAAATAACATATCTCTATTTAATGTTTATACTCTGATGAGCCAATGAAGTTCATAGTGAGGCTGAATGAACATGACACTGATGTGCATAACATACTTTATAACGTATTTGCTGTTCATCATCTATAATCATAATTCCTTCCAAATTACAAATCTGTTTCTCAGATAATTTTACTTGTAAATTTTGAACATACAAAACCATGAGAAGTTTTTGTTCTTTCCCTCAGTGCTTATTCAGTGAATATAATACTCATGTATTTACTCTCTGAGACATGAGGAGTACAGTGTGTCATGCACACCATGGATACGGTCTGTGCCTGCAGCTTTACACATATCTCTGTCATGTCTCCTTTTTCCAGTAAGAGATGTAACAAGAGGAACTTAAATGTTCTTGAATTCACTTCTCACTAATATTTCAAAATCATGTTGTTGGTTTCTGTAGCAGTTCTGTCCTTCCCACAGACTGAAGTGAAGAACTAGCAATAGCTCTGAGGGACATTTCTGTGGTTCAACACCCCTTAGAGTCACAGTTTATACATGAAATCTGTACTGCCTTTCACAGACAAAAGCATACTGAAGAGATCATTCAACAGAGCTCTGCTACACTGTAAGATCTTGAGAGAGGTAGTGCTATTGTTGGAAACATTCCAAGCATACTTGGAAGAACCAGATGGAAAAAAAATATTGTACATATTACTTGAAATCAGTTAATATCATAGGTTTGTAAATTATCTATACTATGTACCTCTCAATACCTGCCTGGCTGAGGTAACAGAAGAGCCAGGAGCTAGTATCACACCTGGTATTCTGCAGGGCAGAGGCAGAGGAATAGCTTAGACTAGAAAAGTGACATCCTAGGTACTCCAAGGAGCCTGTAGTTGGCTTGAGCCATATACCCACTAAAACAACAGCTCAGAAGACAAACTAGAGTCAGTAGCTGGGACTCTGCTCATGAGTACCACTGGTCACCATCTTTTGTAAGCAGCTGGACACTCTCAGACCTACCCTACCTCTCCTTTCCTGTCCCCAAGACACACTTCTTTGCATAAGCTTCTTTGATTGGAGAGGGAGGAGTCTTCATCTTCCATCCTACAAGAACATTATGAATATTCTCCTAACTCTCCTTTCTACAATCAGAGCCTTTATTTCTTATCCCATGCTCAGGGAACCTGCAGAAAGTTTATTTTTATCTTCTCTATTGATACTATCTTATAAGGAAAAATCTATTGTCACCATTTCTACCCTTCTATGACTCTTTCTTCATGCTTTAAAATTCTGGATGAACTGAACACCAGGTACACCTCAGGACTGGAATTTTACTCACAATGTTCAGGCCTAATGATTGTAATGTCTGGAATTCAAAATGACAACAGCAGAAAATCAGTGATCCCTTTTAGGGCAGATGTAGTAAAACTAAGTCAAAATATTCCCTTGCTTTTCCAAGCCCAACCTTAAGATTTCAGTATTAATAATGAATGGTAAGAATGTGTTGGTGTTTTCAAAAATCTCTGGACATCATAATGCAGAAAAGAAAATGCCCAGTAGGTAGATTATGGTGACTCTTAACCCTAGTAGTAAACAACAATTAGTAGATGCTGGAATATGCTGCATAGCAAGTTGTACCAACACGTCATAATAGCAGTGGGGAGAAAGTATTCTTAAAATAATAAACACCCCACTACAAACATCTCATCTACACAAGGACTTCAGGGTCTGTATTTACTATGTAACTCTGAGTTGAGAGCTACTATTACAGCTACTATGGGTTTTACTTTTATCACATCATATTTTGAAATGAAATTAAAACAGCAGCTGCTGAAAGCTGCACTGGCAATATTTTGTTTCTGCTGACAGAGGTTGTTTCAACCGAGGGCATATAAAGAGAAGGTAACCATGACAGACTAAGAAAAAACAGTTTGTATACAGATACATCCATAGTGAGGCACAGCAGTGCTTTTTGACTAAATCTCTTCTGGGGTAAATAAAGCCAACTTCCTCCCAGGAATTCCTCACAAAATGGCCTTGTGATTTATAAGTCTTTCTCAGTCTTGTCAGTCTGTGTCCAGCTTGGCAGCACATTGTATAAGCCAGATTTTCTGGACTTCTTTGTGGTCTCTAAATAATATGGAGCAGCTTTTCACATCTCTGCTTCCTACTGCTCTTGTCTTTTCCATGGGAAATAAGAATTTAATAGGCTTCTCCAAAAGATAGCAAAACAAATACTATGAAAGTGACAACTTCTCTCAAAGCTAACTGACAATTCAAGTATTAATTTGAAAACTAGATTTTTAGAAGCAGTTGTCTGTGTTCTGGACAGCTTCTGCATATTTACCAGCTTTTCAAACTGCTAACTCTCACTGCAGTTGTATGACCACATGACCCATAACCTTCATGGCTCCTGCGACAAATTGAGCTTTGAATCATACTACTGTAATTCCCCTTTTTTGCTTCTTTTTTTTTTTTTTTTTTTTTTTAATCTTGAGAGTGTCTCAAATTAGCAAAGGCACAAAAAGAAGAGAGGCATTTTTTTACCTGGGAAATTTTCTCATGGCTTAGTTGCTGATGAATAAGACGCTGTACCAATCCAAACATCTCAGCTTGCCTATGTGTAATTCCTCTCAGTAAAAAAAAAAAAAATTCTAATCTTCCAAAAACACTACCAGCCATCTGAAAAAGTCTGGAAGCCCTACAGTGCATGCACAAGTGCAAGAGTTTTGTACATAGGAAAATGCTACATACAAATAGGGTTGGCTATTGTAATAATGAAGGGTAAAAATTGCTATAGGAATAATAAATAAAATAATGAATCTTATTTTGTGGGTGACCATGGTATTTTGATTACTATTTTGCTCACACCAAGTTTTCAATGGGTTGATTTTATTACATCAGGAGAGGTATTTTTAATTTTTAATAAAGTAGCTGACATTTACTATAATGTAGAATTACTCTGGAGCAAATTCTAGAGAAGAGTTATCTAGAAAATTTGTTTGAATTGTGAAAACATGACCTACTTGTTCTTCCAGGTGACAAAATAAAGAATGTAGTCAGAAATTTTCATTTCTCAATTTAGAGAATATTTCTAGAGAAATACTGAGCAACTTAAACCAGAAAATTTACAATTATTATAATTTTCCTAGTTTTCCTTAAATAATTCTTCTCCTTATACAGGCAAAATAAGGATAAAATATAAATTGTTCACTTCAAAATGGGACATGTTTTTTCCTTATGTTATTTACAATGAACTATATGACATAAAGTTCTAGCAAGGAGCAGTTGGTTTAATACTGTCACATAGTGCACGTTACACATAAACCCTAAGCTTGCTTCTAAATTTGAACTTGACCTACAATACTTGTGACAGTATAAATTTCTCTTGTCTTTACCATGGGTATTGCTTTTCATTAATTCATCTGGGATCTGTGATGCACTGGGCTCACCAAGTGAATCAGAAACACCTATGTGGTAACATTTCCTCCAAGTAAGCTAAAGCTGTACTTGTGCTTTGTCTCAGTCTTGGTCTATCTTTGTTTAGATTTTATCTTGGTTTACTGGCTCTAGAAGGTGAAATGATCAGATAGAATGTCTGCTGGGGCAAAGTTTCCCCATCAAAAATGTTTAACTATACATGAACTATAAACATTAGATTTTTTTCATTGTGATGTCTTGTGGACACTTTTAATCTGATTCTAGGTTTCCTAACCTTAAGTTAACCATTTTATGAGAAACCAGCCTTGGATTTTCCCTTCTCAGGTGAAAAACACCTGAGAGAATCAAAAAATCTGAGTGGTATCTTTATATCTATCTGCTGGATTATTTTTATTTGTTCAAGAAATTGATATAGTAATTGTGGCATAAGTAGTTAAGTTAGAATATTGACAAAATTTGCTTGGCAGGCTGGAGTCACTGTCCAGTAGAAATTGTGTTAGAAAAACTGTAGGAAAATTTAATAGGAAAAAAACACTTGAAAAATATTATAACACAGACAGTAACCTTATGCAAGCAAAGATAGAAAAAAAAAAAACCAACAGTTACTAAATATTTCATTTGATATCACTGACTCAGTTCCTTTTGTTAGCTGATAAAGTGGCTTGAAAAAAAGAAAGTGTAGAACTAAGGTTATTTGTGGACCAGATAAATTCAACAAGTTAACTTGCTTTTATATACAATGAAAAGAAAGGCACATAAGTACATATCCTAAGTGCATATCAAAAGTGGTTTGACACACAATTATACTGTAACACTGTAAACCAGCTAATGACAAGTTAGATAGATATGGCTGAAGATTAGCCATGGGAAATTGCCACATCAGAGTAAACAGGAAAAGAAGGAATAAAGGATTTTTCCAAGTGCATTAAACTGCCTATGTGCAGTTCCACTTAGCTAGAACTCCTTTCCAATCATGCACACTTTTCTATCAGTCCACAAGTATCAGCATTACATGGTGCTCCCTTTTATTAGGATTAGTTTTGTGTCTTCTTATTCAATGGGCTTGTGATAGTTTGCGGGGAGTGAATATGGATTGTTAGAAGCTTGAGTCTCCCTATAGATTACCACCTCAGCTTCTCTATTGGACAAAGTAAAAATGTCAGGAAAAGAGGTAAATTCCTGATGCAGTAAGCAGACATTATATCATTTAAAATTATTTTCTGCTTGTCTTATTAATTCAGAGCCTCTTAAAAGTGAAAGACTTTCAGATTCCTTCTTAAAGTCCAGCTGATAATTATTTTCTGCAGAACGGATAAGATGAAAATCTCTAGAACAAAAAGTCTCATCTTAGTGGCTTTAAGGATGGAAGTTCCTAATACACACAATGCCAAACCATAGTGAGTGACAATCAGTAAGTCCTGTGCCAATAACAATAACTGCTACTGGCTGCTAATAACTGCTCTCCAGAACTGGCATCTAATGCCAGCTTCCTGATTCTTTCCATTCTGCAGTTGCCTGTACTTGACGTATAAATCACAGGCAAAGCATGAAGATTACATGAGTGAGTATTAGCCAGTAATTCCCTTAAAACTTGTCTACACAAGCTATGTCACGGCAATTTATCCAACATTAACTAAGGTCTGAATGGATTGTTAAACTGTATTACACCTTCGGCTGGACACTTTTATTCGAAATTTAGTTAGCCTTTGGTCAGTTTGATATGATTCATTCTTATCTGGTTTACTTTAGCAAAACAAAGGTGGGTTGATAAACACCAGGAACAAAAAGAATTGTTTAATGGAAGCAGTGGTCACTGCTAGTATATGAGCAAATGGGTATGAAATTGAGTTTAGAAGCTACAAGATAATTCTTAACCCTCACAGCAACCAAACTCTGAGGCGATTTTTTTAGTACAGTAATATGAGCAAAATACCTAACTAGTTTTAGAAAAATTTACTCAGTTTATGAAGCAGAGTGTATGGCATGCTTGCAATTGCAAGGATTTAATGACCCTGAAAATGCCTTTCAGGAAAGTCCCCACAATATTATTCACATACAACTCTACCTCTTTCAAGATTTTTAAATGTATACAATCTATATAGCATGTATCTTACACAATAAAACATATTAAAACAAATGCTCAATCTTTCAAACTGAGCATGTAGCCTCAGATTCACTAACAAATACTTTCATGTTGTGGTGTTTATTCTCCCTTATTCAAATTTTTCTTTGTAACCTGAAAGTAGTAATACCTTCTTGTCTCACAGGGAGCAGGAAAATTGAAGGAAAATTCAGGACTATTTATAAAATGCTCACTCAAGTGATAAAAATAATCTCCTCACAAGGAAATCAATAAACCAGTACAGATCGAGACAGTGTATGGTAAATAAAGGCTATGGCCACACACAAACTAGAGAAGATAGCTGTTTGTTCACTGTGCATCTGTCTTCCAGGGGTCCTGCCAGGAGATACATCTGATGATCATGTAGGAAATTACCTTAGTGCTAAGTACAACAGACTGCTTTAATTTCTCTGGCAGCATTGCTTAGGACTCTAAACATGTATTTATCAGCCAATGATCTGGTGAACAATAATTCAATGTAGTTTAAAATTCAAGGGGTTTTTTGGGAAATCTCTGCTTCAGTTAAATCATTTGGATTTATTGCAGAGCTAAGGAAGTAAAAATATCATGAAATTACTGGATAGTAATAAAATCCTGTTCTGGCTATAAGTTATTATTAATATGCCACCACATCTTCAAATGTATTTGGACTAGAGTAGATATCATAACCTGTCACTATTTACCTGTAAATCCACACTGGATGTCTCCAGTATATCCACTGACCTCATATGAATGCACTAAGCTGATGTGGGAGCATCCACACTGCAGTAATGATAACCATCTATTTCTACAACCCCAAATCCCCACTGGCACTGCTATTTATGTGGATTTGGCACTGGAATCATCAGTGGGTATGATTCTTCTCCAGGGAAGAGATCCTCCCAGAGAAGAATCATACCCAAGTTTTCACATTCCATTAATTTGAGGTGCTCTGGGAAATGTCTGATAGCATGCTAAGGCAAATTTCCCTCTTCCTTTCAGGTCTTCACTGGAAAGTTTTCAGTTTGCCAACATGTTTAGTCAGCAGTTCATGAGCTCCTCTCTTTCATGCGTCCCAAACAGTGTCTGTATGAGCACAGCAGGCTGAGTTGTTCATGCTTGTACCTGCACAGTTATTGCAGCCATGAACAGATGGACAGTTTGAAATACACAAAGAGCTCTGCACTATTTTGGAGTTGTCAACAGCTCTTGTGTCATTGGACTAATGTCAGGGAAATTCCTGAAACTTCAGGAAAGTGTGGAGGGGTGCAGAGCACACATGGTCACTTAGATGATTGGACCACAATAATATTTACTGGATTTAGTTATGAAAAGCATTCACAAAGACAGGAAAGAATAATCCAATTTCTTGTCAGAAAGACAGCTACTGAAGAAAAATGTACTTCTAATATCAAAATTATTTTAGTACTTACAAAGCCATACTTACAGGGTATTCGCATCAATGACCAAAGCATTGAGAAACTTCTTATTTAAAAACATACCTGTTTTCATATCATCACCAAGAGATAACAGAATTGTCATTATTCTTGTTTTCATTAGTGGTGGTTTCCAGCAGAGAAGGCACTAAGTTGTTTAGGGCACTAAGATCAGAGTGGAATGTAATTCACTTTGCTCTTCTGTGTGACTCCAAAGCTAGTCTGAAGCCATTTTTTTAAACTGAATTTTTACAGTTAGTGTGTGGGCACTGACTGTTTACAGGAGTAAAAGGTAGGACTGACAGGCAAGGATCACATTCTTTTGTTATTGCCACTAACTACCCTGGAAGACCTGAATTTCAAAGTTTTCCTTTTTCATGTGGTGGTTCAGAAGACGATATAAAAAACACCTGCAGATCTCTGGGGAAACAAAAAAAGGATATATCCGTGTGGAGGATGTTCAGTGTTATACCTCCACTAGAAGAAAAGCTATCAGTAAGATTTCTCAGTCAAGCATTATCTCTGGTGACTATGATCTTTGTACTTTGCCATAGGATACCTGGGAGAAGACAGTTTAATTACACTTCAGACATGGTGGATAGTTGTTTGCATGCCTGGAATCAAGACCATTCATACTACTGGACAATTGTACTGAAGGATAGAAGTGCAAACGTGCATGTAATGGCCAAGTCAGGAGTCAGCAATGCCTCCCACTCACCTGATCAGCCTTACCTCTCCAAACACTCACATGCTCTGCTTCAACACATCTAATTAAAGTGCACAGAGTGCTGCACTAAGGCAACTGTGCTCTTTCTGGCAGCCAGGGTAGCTCATTTATGGCTTGCTCAGGTATTTCTGTATGCACTGATGTAGAGGCATTATTGAGGCAATTGTTATTGCTGCACAAACAAGGCAAACAAAATAATGCATTTCATAGCTGCAGGCTTAAAGAATGGACTGTCAAGCATGAAAAAAAGGAATGGGAAATGTAAGACTGGATATGAATTATTTACATTTGCAATGGGATTACAGTAGCTGTGGTTGGTGACAAGCTGTGTGATATTCTCTTTGTCAAACATCTTTGCCAACTTTAATGTTCCAGTAAATCAATGTTAACTGATTAAATCACTTTAAAGTAACTGGGTTTTGGCAAAGCCTACTACCAGCTTGTGTCTTGCAGCAGCTTGCTCTGCCCTCCCCAGAGTTGATTCCTCTTTCCTACAGGACCTGAGCCAACAAAGCTGGTAGATTGTAGATGGATCTCCTAGCAAAGGATCTACCTTTGCTAGGTGGTAGTAAAGAAATAGAACCCTACATCTTTTTCTGTCAAGAAGAACCTATGTAATTTCAAGGCAGTGGTTACAGACTTCCTCCATGTAGAATTTTTATTCCATCTGACATGCCAATATGTTTTGAAATTTCTACTAGCCACATGGGTACTCCAAAGAACAGCCCATCAGCAGCTGTTCACTGAATGTAACCAAAATGTTTACAGTGTGTGGTCAGGGGTGCAGGACATGCTAGAATGCAGAGAACAGTGGAAACCAACACCATGCACATAGATGGGAAGGAGAGCACAACCAAGTACCACTGCTCAACACAGCCCTCCCAGCTCTCTGTAAGGAATTCATTGTTAACACTGGACAAGTACTGGTAACCCCATTCTATTTCAATAGGGACCGAGAGATCTGCAAATAACATTTCCTGGTGGATTTTTTTCTTCTTTTTTCTTTTCCAGCAAAAGATGATCTTGAATCAGGAATCCTCACACTTTCATGTAAAAGGCTATGTGATTTCATTGTAAGAGGCAGCCTCCAAGAGTGCCCTGGAAGACTGCAAGATCAAAAAGGACAATGTGGGACTTCACAAGGGTTATTGAGGAAAAAACTCACTGAGGTTCCTGATGGCAGTGATTTGTTTAAGGCAATTTGGGCAGTTTCTCAATAGCCAGAGGCTTACTTCCCAAAAAACAAGAGGAAGTGTTTACTAACCTTGATTTGCCCAGTGGCCAGAAAACGTGATGTTTAGACAGGCCAAGCTGCCTTCAGTGTTGTAAATGACTGTAAAAAAGCAAGATCAGTTTCTCTTAAGAGCTGTCAAGGGCGTCAGGCAGTGTGACAGTCATACTCCTACCCCCAACTCCATGTGCCGAGGCCTTAAGGCAAAGGAAAAATAAACCTTTAAACAATAACTAACTGAGCCTCATGGACTCTGTGGCAAAGCTCTCTCACCCAGAGCCGTGGGGGGTGCGGAGGGGCCGCTTTTGGAAGAGTCCCCCGCCGCAGCTCGGGCCGGCCTCAGTGACTCCTCGGGGGAGAAGGATCAGAGGGAGAAGGGGGCGAAAGGAGCGAGCGGCCAAAGGCTGCTGTGGGCAGCGGAGGGGCGGAGGCGGGCGGGGGGCCGGGCAGCATCGGCGGGGCGGGGCGGGGCGGGTGCGTGGCCATTCCCCGGGGATGTGCGCGGCTGTGTCGGTAAGTCCAGAGCAGTTTCATGGGGGTAGCTCGCCCGGGGGGTCGGGTGCGTGGATGGTGGTGCGGGAGGACAGCGGTGCCGGGCTCCGGGGCCGAGACGAGGCGGGGGAAACGCGGAAGCAGCGGCCGCCGGGGAGCTCCCCTCAGCCCGGCCGCCGGGGAGCTCCCCTCAGCCCGGCCGCCGGCTGCCGGCCCGGAGAGCGCTGCCGGCACCGGAACGGCGCCCGAGAAATTTGGCCGTGGAAAAGGACGATTTGTGGGTTTATACTTTTAAATGTCCCCGGGACCATGAGTGACCTCCACCCCCCCCCGCCACTGCGTATGTTTATCTCCTCGACTTTGACTCCGGAAAGAAAAGTCTTTGTTTTAATAGTTCGCGGTGGTGACTGAGGTGTCAGCTTTTTCCTACTTCACAGATTCATGGCAAGGAAGTAGGCTTAAGTCCATATAAGTCGCAGGGAAATTCCTGAAACTCCAGGAAAGCATCCAGGGGTGCACAGTGCACATGTTCACTCACAGGACTGGATCACAGCAGTAGTTACTGGGCTGAATTATGAAAAGTATTTGCAAAGATGGGAAAGAATAATCCAAGTTTGTATCAGAAAGACAGCTACTGAAGAAAAATTTACTTCTAATATCAAAATTACTATTATTTTAATACCTACAAAGTGATACAGGGTATTTGTGTCTCCCCAATGACCACAGTGTTGAAAACCCCCTTATTTAAAAAACATACTTGTCTTCATATCATCACCAAGAGATAGCAGAATTGTCATTATTCTTGTTTTCATTACTGCTGGCTTCCAGCAGAGAAGGCACTATGTGGTTTACCTAGGATTGGAGTGGAATTGAATTAACTTAGCTCTTCTGTGTGACTCCAAAGCTAGTCTGAAGCCAGTGATTGAGACTGAATTTTTACAGGTAGTGCGTGGGCACTGACTGCTTACAGGAGCAAAAGGTAGGATTGATAGGTGAGGATCACATTCTTCTGTTAATTGCCACTGCCCTGGATGATCTGGATGCCAAAGGCAATAACCAGAGCTGATATATGTTTTTGATGAAAACTAGACTGAAATTGGGACCAAGTGCTCTACATGAGTACTCAAAGATACTCTCTGTATCTCTGGCAGACATTCCTGTCCCACCTTGCTTATGCCAAAATTAGTACTTTCACAGTTGTAATGATGGATTGGGAAATCCAGTGATGTTACTGTCTTTGAATTAGTGAAAGGTCTTGCAGATCAGTGAGAACCAGGTCCTGTAAGTACCAGACTCATTATGAAGGAGTTGACTAAGCCAGGAGTGGAAGGCAGAAGTGAGAACAGTTCTTTTCAGTGTTAACTTTTAACTCAGTTCAGCTGCTCACAGCAGTGATTATCTAGTGTCTTAGATAGTTTTGGGGTTACTAGGGTCAGAATTTCAGCATTCTTAACTCCTTGCATAGTTTGTTTTTAGCCTTCTATATATTGTGGCTTAATTTTTATTAATAAAAACTTGAGAGATACACATTTGTAGTTGAGCCCTCAATTGCTGTAGGTTACTTCTCACTTTCAGGTTTGAAATAACATCTCAAGAGTATGTTTCATAGTCTTACAGGAGGTCTAGTGGTTAAAGTGGATTCACAGGTTATTCTTGTCCGTATATCTCCAAGCAGTAGGCAGGTTTTATTGCTTTGTGGCAAATTTGATTGTCTTCCTGAGGTTGTACAAGAGTTGGTTTTGTCAAAATTTCACTAACCCTGGAGCACTAGACCTGAAAACCTCGATGGATCCCTTGGGAATTTATGGAACTTTTGAGTAGCTCATAACGTAGATGTCTTAAAAAACCAGAAGAATAGAAAAAATTATTCAGAAACCTAATCTAGGATTTTAGGAACTCAAGTAGAGCTTCTTGCTTTAATAGGTCCTTTCAGTATAAATTTCAGTGAGGATGCTAAACCTTATCTACACAAAAGAGTTAGAAACCAGCAATACTGCCAATATGGATCCATTTCTCTTAAAAGTATTTATGGTAGCATAGGGAGTGTACATGGCTACAAAGAAAAAAAATGACATTCATCTGTGTTACATGAACACAAGTATAAATTTTTATTAAAAAAAAATTAATATGGTCCACACCTTAGTCTTTCTGTGAAATTCATGTGAATTTCACACATAGGAAAGCATCTGTAGTGACTAAATGCTGGCTGACCATAACGTAAAGATATACCTGTGTGGAAAGACAGTCATAAAAGAGTGAAACTTAAACTGCAAGGTTTTGGTTTACAGTTTTGAGACCAATGTGGCACATGAGAACATGGCATAAAGCAGAACTTCTCTGATGGAGAAAAGGATGTGAAATATTTTCTCAGATGATCACTCTTCAGCAGTCTTCAGTTTTATTTTGGAACTCTTTAATCTGAAATTTAAACCTAAAATTTGGTAGTGTATGGTTTGGCTGTGTCTGTACGTACAAGATCTGATTGGTATCCTAAATAACTTTTCCCAAGATGAAGGAGATTTTCTGCTTTTACATACTGCTCCCACACTGTAGTATGTTAACCAGTATTACTGCATGGTTTACTATTAAATTATCTTGCATCCATCCTTGTGTCATGGCCTTGGCACTACTTGGGTTTTAGTGCATCCTGCTGGTTGTTTTTAATTTGTGAAGAGCTGTTGATGGCTGGCTTAACATACTCAAACCAAGAAATTTCCTAAGATCCAAGGCTTTTTAAGGCTTGCAAGGTTTCAGTGTTGCCCATGCTGAATTAGTCTTTGTAGGTAGGAGTGCATGGCAAAATAGTGCCACAGCAATTGATTTTTCATACTAACATCTCGCTTCCACTCTTAAGTCAAGAATTTTTACATCTCTTTTATAAATATATCTCAGAATATATGGTTGCAAATCACCACATAATTTTCTCAATCTGAAGTTTTGATTCCCGTAGATTTTTGGCTGTTTGTCCCATAAATTGACAGCAAAAGTCTCTTATCCAGATCTGTTTGGCAAATTAGAATGTTTCAGCAGATTTCCTGTTGGTTTGTAAATGTGTGACAAATTTGTGAAATATCATGTTACAGAGAAAGCAGCAAACCTTAGGAGAAAAGATTCATTCTTCAGAGTGTAAATTAATCTTCAGGCCCTGGTTCCCTGAACCTTCTTCATTTTCTGCTATCTTCTGAGTTTTAAAAGATTGTTAAGAGGACTTTTTAGTATTTAGCCTGTATGGTTCTGCCATTGTAGTGACAAAAGTGATAGTGTAGTGTAGTGAACCTGTGCAGTAACACTTGCTAAGAGGTTTGAATGGGACTGTTGTGTGGATTGGGGATGATCCACTCTTCCCCATTGTGTAGTGCAACTTCCATCTAGGATAGCATTTTTTATATTCCCTGGTCACCCAGAACCTCAGATCTAAGGGGGAGATTCATTGTTTGAGTTGCTTCCCTTTTAGGTGCTGTAGAAATTTTTCAGGTAAGGTAATTTTTTTTTTTAATTGCATTTCTGTTTGCCAATAATTGATGTATTACTTCCTACTGGAAACTAGCCCAGATGAAGGCCTACTGCACACTGCCTGAGGAGCAGCAGGGTAGAGACACACACCATAAGCATGCATGTGTCAAAGGTCTGGGGAACATTATTGTGAAATAGGTCATTTACCAAGTGCATTTAACGAAGAATTTTCTGAAAGAAAAATGAGGACTAATTATTTGGAGATCACAGCAAAAGAAAAGGATGTTGTCAGAAGGGAGGAAGTGGTTAGGAGAAGCCAGGGTAAATGGTAAGGCACTTCACATGACATGTGAGCAAATGACCACAACATAATAGTAAGGTGCACCTCCAGAGCAGGATAAACATAGGCTAAATTATCTACACATCTGTTTTGCTGATGATCTTAAGAAACTATCTAGTAAGAGAGGGATCAGGGATTGCTAAGTGACTTGCCAAAGGCTACAGTAATGTAACTGGAACAAAGGTATTTTTAGTGTCAGCTCCACCCCCCACCAGAAAAGCTAGGAGGAAAGGGTTGCATGTAGATATGCAGGTGATACTTCACAGAATTGGAAGCTGACAGAATTTAAAAAAGACAGTGGAAGGGAAGTGATGGGAAAAGAAAACAACTTACAGACATGAAATAGACCTTCAAGAGAATGCTTACGTGGGGCTTTATGGTGTAAGGCCCTTCTTCCAGGGTACAGACTTTAAAAGTAGGGGTTTTCTCAGCATTACCACTAGCAGAGAGGTCTCAAAGCCTGTTTTTGTTGTGATATAGGGTGGTCAGACATGGAGAGTCTATAGTGTTGATCTGTCCTGTGGGAAAAATAATGCTGTTGTGTCTTGCTTTAACAAAGGCATGACAGCCAGCTAGTTCCTGTTAACCATATCTAGTCCCTCCAGTTTTTCATATCTCAAACTGTATTATAAGAAGGTGAAAGAATCAGAGCACATGAAGGAACTGGTGTAGAAAAAAAGCAAAAAAGCAAATAAATCCGGAGTCATATAATTCCTTTCCAAATTTCATCGTTACCATTATGTTAGTAACAGTTAGTAAGCTTACTACAAGAACTTCCCTTTTTGAGTGTAAGACATACCTGAAATGCCTGTATATCAGCTGTTTCCATTTAGCAAGATCAAGAGTGTTTACTTGAACAGTGTATAGTGTGAAAATGAGGACAGGCTAGCTTGTGTGAGGCT